>NC_088691.1:104005408-104722908 GCF_028017835.1 Emys orbicularis
TTTGTAGCAGGTAGCTTGCTAATTAGCTCTTGAAAACCCTCCTGCTTTTACTCCTCTTTTATATTTTTGTCCTTCAGGAGCCCTCACCAAATGTAACAGAACATCTTATTTTCTGTTGTCATCTACCAACTAATGGGAATAATTTTATTTTGGTTGGTTTGTTTTTATCCTCCAAAGCACATTGGATTTCAGCTCATTGGGGTGGGGAGGGAAGTCAGCTAAGCGGAAGAAGCCAGCTCCCCTGCACAGAATAAAATGACAAGAAACAGAATCGAGACCTTGCATGTACCATCTGCTTTGCTGGTGTTTGTTTTGCATTTTAATAATGATACACAGGGAGGCAGGAAGCTATGTTTTACAACTTCCCTCTTCTACTGAGAGATGGGAATTTTCAGCATTATAATGATTTTTTTATAGCAATTCAGTGTGACCAGGCAAATGTGAGAGAGGCAGTTAAATAAACCTTCTGAACAATTTACGGAGCCAGGAATTTGTGTTACAAAAACCATGGCTACGTTCTGAAAAGCAGGTGCCTATGGGAACCAAAGTCCTACCTGGCTCAGCTTACAATGTCAGAAAGCTGTGAGCAGGGGACGGTATAAGCTGTATATGTGATGTTCTGTGTCTGGGGACTCTGTCCCTCTCTCCTAAGATTATATGTAGGAGGCCAAATGCCCTGAGTCCATATATAATGTGACAGTGCCAAGAACCAAATGTAGCCAGCATGATTTCACCTGCCATGCTTCCTTCATGGCGTGGGTCCCCTCTTTATACTAGGGCATGATGTCATCTTGCCAGCCTGTCACTCTGGCCTTCTCATTGCCACTGAATTTAGAGAATGTCTGTCTTGCGTGACCTGGGATGATAACAACTCAGCACCTGCTGTCCAATGTGCTCCAGTGTCTCGTGTCCTCACCAGCGTACAATCTGCAGAACTTCAAGCACTCGTATAAACACAGCCTGAGATTTGCTTCAGAAAGGGTCTAGTCGCGGCGGGGGAATTACTGTAAAAACGTTCCACACTGGGTGGAATGTATAAGTCACCTAGGGCAGTGGTTCTCCACGACCGGTCCGTGGACCGGCGCCAGGCCCTGAGATCTCCCGGACACAGTTTAGGAAGGCAGCAACCCGGTCCCTGGTATCAAAAAGGTTGAGAAACACTTGCGTAGGGAGTGTCTCCTTCGAAAAACAGGGAAGAAGCTGCCTGCAGATAATCCACTCTGGGTTTTGTACTGAGCTCAGTGTTGGCTGGGACAGGACCTGGGGGAATACACTGCAGGAGCAATCCGTTAAGCCCACACTGTTTCCCTGACAAGTGGCGTTCCCATCACCTGGGTCAGAAGAGAGTGCTAAGGTATACAACAGGATACGGTGGCAGAAAGGAGCTTTGTGGCTATAGCTCAGTGTCTGAATTGTTTCCCTTCAGGCTTTTGGATGAGTTTATTGCTTGTGAAAGGGCCTGACCAGAGGGACCTGGAGGCTGATCTTACTTGGCCAATGCACCGGTACATAGGCAGTAGCAGTATAAGCGTCTCCCACGGGGACCTGCCAATGTGCAACACAGCCTCCTTGGCCTCCAGAGGAAACATGAGCTGAGGCTGTGACTTGGGTGACCAAACAGCAAGTGTGAAAAATCGAGCTAGGTAATAGGAGCCTATATAAGAAAAAGACCCAAAAATCGGGATTGTCCCTATGAAATCGGGACATCCGGTCACCCTAGCTGTGACTGAACACATGTAGGTCAGGCACTAGGTGTAGTCCTCTGCATTAACCAGTGCAAAGTATTCTGCAGGCCAGCTCAGCTTGGTCTTGACCCTACAAACACTTACACAACTAAGTGCTCAGTTTTATGCACTCTGAGTAGTTCCAGGGATTTCAGTGTCTGGGTATGCTTTTGCAGGACCAGGTCACGAGTTGTAAGTAACTGCAAAAAGTAAGAGGGGTGGGGCTTGGGCCTGGGTGTGGGCATGGAATGGGCTACACTCTGGATAGGGCATGTGAAATACTTTGGGAATTTCCTTCAAAAGATTCCATAGCAATGTCCAATTTTTAACAGTGCAGTGATTCCAGCAGAGCTTGTCTGTATAGATCAGTGGTTCTCAACCAGGGTACGCGTACCCCTGGGGGTGCACAGAGGTCTTCAAGGCGGTACATCAATTCATCTAGATATTTGCCTAGTTTTACAACAGCTCCATAAAAAGCACTAGTGAAGTCAGTACAAACTAAAATTTCATACAGACAGTGACTTGTTTATACTGCTCTGTCTACTATACACTGAAATGTAAGCACAATAATTTATATTCCAATCGATTTATTTTATAATTATATGGTAAAAATGAGCAAGTAAGCATTTTTTCAGTAACAGTGTGCTGGGACACCTTTGTATTTTTGTCTGATTTTGTAAGCAAGTAGTTTTTAAGTGAGGTGAAACTTGGGGGTACGCAACCCAAACCAGACTCCTGAAAGGGGTACAGGAGTCTGGGAAGGTTGAGAGCCACTGGTATAGACTGTGTATGTGTTTGTGTACACTAAGCAGAGGATTACAAATACCTGATGTTGTCTTCTTAACTAGAAGCTATCTATTAACCATAGATCCAGGACATAAACTACACGTTAATCACGTGAGAATTCCTGGCTCTCAGTCCTTTGCTCGGACCGGATTGTGCTTTCTGAGAAGTTACATTTACACTACGTACATTGGTGTATACTGTGACTCTCCCTGCCCCAATACACCCATTATTTAACTGGGTGTGTTTTTTATTGCAAATAAATTTCCTCTTCCTTAACCCTGTTATTCTTTGGGATGAATATTCCATTGGTCTTTAGTCCGCAATAGCTGATAGTTCGGGCCCTACCACACTCACAGCCATGAAAAACGCATCACGGACCATGAAATTTGGTCTCCCCCCCGAAATCTGGTCTTTTGTGTGCTTTTACCCTATACTATACTGATTTAATGAGGGAAACCAGCGTTTCTCAAATTGGGGTCCTGTCCCAAAGGGGAGTTTCAGGGGATCACAAGGTTATTTTAGAGGGCTCGTGGTATTGCCACCCTTACTTCTCCACTGCCTTCGGAGCTAGGCGGCTGGAGAGCGGCGACTGTTGGCTGAGGGCCCATCTCTGCAGGCAGCAGCGCAGAAATAAGGGTGGCAATACCATACCATGCCTTCCTTACTTCTGCGCTGCTGCTGGCGATGGCTCTGCCTTCAGAGCTGGGCTCCCAGCCAGCAGCTGCTGCTCTCCGGCTGCCCAGCTCTGAAGGCAGCGCCACCACCAGCAGCAGTACAGAAGTACGGGTAGCAGGACCGCAACCCCCCCACAATAACCTTGCGACCCCCCCCCAACACACACACACACAAACTCTAGGACCCCTACAATTACAACACCGTGAAATTTCAGATTTAAATAGCTGAAATCATGAAATTTACAATTTTTAAAATCCTATGACCATGAAATTGACCAAAATGGACCGGGAATTTAGTAGGGCCCTACTGATAGTTGCTCCCTTTTATCCACATTATCCTGTATTTTAAAAAAGACAGCAATAACCTCCCAGATCCAATGGGCAGCCCCTCAGGGCCGTGCCTATCCTGATTTGAACCAGACACTGCTGTAATTTAGCTGGAGGTGTCTGGTTCTCCTTTTTCTATCCACTTTCAAATGTCACCATTCTCCACTGATGGAATTGCATAGTGTTAATTATGAGCCAGTTTCAAGTAACGTGACTATCTTGCTGAAGATCGGATGCAGTTGGCTGAATTGTCTTTACACTAAGTACAATAAATAGTTTCCTATTCTGCGTTGTGGTCTGTGTGTGTGTATGAGAGAGAAAGACAGACATAGATGAATGAAAACTGAGGAATGCTGATTGCTAGAAGAAAGGCTGGAAATGTTAAAAGTACACCCACCACGAGTGCTGAATTCAATGGTCTGCTGTAAGTGCTGCAATCGGGTGACTGCTGTGCTCACAAAAAGTGTCAACACTAATGACAGGAAAGCTTTAAAAGGGCTGAGGTTTTGTTCAGAAAAGCACCTGAAAGTTTGGATTTTTAGCCAGACCCTATCCAAACCTGTCAGGTTTGCAAATCTCGGCTCTTGAAGTCAATGGACAATTGTGATGGTTGCATGTACAAAGTAGACATAAAATTGTACTCACGGTTATTGGCAGGGCCCTATACTTTTGAAAATAGCCCAGGAAGTCTAGCAGTTGTTTTTTTTAACTTTTACTATTTCCTGTGGCTCCAACGATCAGTTTAATAAGAAACACAATTGTTGTAATTTTTAAACTGTTCTAGGCATTTAAAAAAAAAAAGCTAGCCCCCTTGACAATGTTTCTTTTGTAAATGGATGAATTTTGTGTCAAAGCCATTCTGTGATCACAGAACACTGCCGCATAGTAGAGATCTCTGAGGCTCCTTACGGGCTTGCTGGCTGCTTCTATGGGCACCTATTGAACTGTCTGGTGCAATCCATTATGAAAGACGGATCAGCAGGTTGCTTGTTGATGTTGAGTTAAGCGCTTGCCCAGAGGCATCGAAAGACGATTCCTTTTGATTTTAATTGTAGCTGTAAAATAATTGTGAATGCCATTGTTATGAGGAACATTAATGTGTGACAGCTCCTTATTAAGCAGTGATGTCCCAGTAAAAAGAATATCCACACATGGCCATATTCTGCATTGATTCCACCCTATGTTGGATAAATGCAAGACAGCCCAGAAATCGCCCCACTGTATTTTAGAAATGTCACCAGGTAACTATGTTAATTGCAATGACTTGGGAGTCCATCTTGTCTCAGCTCTGTATCCATAACCCTTCTCTGCCTATCCAGACTGCAGCACAAACAGTTCTTCTACAATCAAGTCTAAATGCTCTTTCTGTTCACTTGTTTGCAGTGTTATTGGAGCTGTTTTGGTCCCAGGATATGGGTGAGATATAAAGTTATTGTCCACCTCATCTGCTAATGTCCTTCTTTCACCATTTCCCGGGGGAGAATAGGAAGGCAATTAATTTTCTTAGAGCTGTGGTGTAGTAACAGTTTGTTGGGCTACCTAGAAAGCAGCTGACCTATCCCAGGGCTTCCAGAACCAAAAAAGAAAAAAGTCTGTATTGGTCAGAGAAACAATGCAACATGGTGTTCAGTCACAGTGGGGCTAGATTGCCTTGATGGGAGCTGCTGGGTGCTTCTGAAAATCTGTCCTTTATTTAGGTGCCTAAATAGGCGCTGAGGTCATGTTAAAACCTGGTTCCTTTTGTGAGTGCTGGGCATTGAAAAATCTGACTCTGTGCTCTTGAGAATCCAGCCCAGTGGGTGCGTGTCAGGTCACTGGGCTTGGCGTGGCTAGGTGGCGCTGGTGCATACTTGTGTGTTGCTCTGCTAAGAGGCCTGTTTGGAGCAAGGTTCTGGGTGGAGGTTCCTGGCATGCTGCAGAGTGTTTAGCTTGCCTGCTCTGCTAAGCACTGCAGGACGTCGTGGGAGAAGGCCTTTGTTTACACTGGGTCATTTCCAGGCAAACAGAGAGCTGGAGGTAGAGTCCTTGCATGATTAAGAACACAGCTTAGGTGCATTCATGGCTGCTACAGTTTAGATTCCTCTTACTTTTGTCTCTTGTGTGGCAAGCAGTGTTTCCTTCCAGTCTGCAGGAGTACGGTCGTGATGTTGTTAGATTTCTGGCCCATTAGGGACCCAGTGCCAAGCAGAGGTTGAAGCTTTAGGAGTGCCTTTTATTAGTTAATTTACAGAGAGATACAGTAATGCAAACTCATGCATCTGGATTTAATTTAGGGGAGAGCTGTGTGTGTGTATGTGTACGTCCATTTCATACTGTGCTGGCTTTGCTTACATGAAGTTATGTTGCGGTCTAAGCAACTGTTGGATTTATTACCTGGACTGATTGATATTTATACCCAATATGTGGCCATGTTGTGGCATTGCACTGGCTCGGGACTTAATTTACAATACTGTTTGCAGTACACGCTTTATTCCATATTTGTGGATATTACTAATGCTCTCCAATATCACTGGGTACATTGCGTACATAGGACCAAATCCAGTCCTACTTAATGGGAGTATTGTGTGAGTAAGACCTGGGTAAAACTGAGGAATTGGCTCATTGTCACTGTAATTGCTTCAAATGGGGAAATAACAGGTGGAGGCTAAACCTAACTAAAACAGACAAATATATGTGGCTCAAACAAAATGTCTTTCTGTTCTTTTTGATTTGTAGGACCATAGCTTCTAGGAGCCCCGGTTGTGGATGAAAACCCCCCTGTGCTAGGCACAAAAACAAATACCGAACAAAAAGATGGTTGCTGGGCTATAAAGCTTCTGTTGTTTGGGGAAACCCCGCATAACTCATGAGGATCTGTTTCCTCAGTGAGTAATGCAGGCCCCAAAAACTAATGGCAGTAACACAGGAGGGTCTGATAAAGGGGTTCTTATCCCTTTGTTCTATGGGCAAAGCTTTCAAAACTATAGCCAAAATGTTCTAAGTTGGGTGCCGTATTCAGGCAGGTAGTAATGTAGGAAATTGTGTGTTCTTAGCACCTCTGAAACTTGGGCCATTTATTTAGGTGCTTGACTATGGATTTCAGTGCCCTTTTAGGAACTCTAGTTGAAAATATTAGCCTAGGGTACCAAACTGTGTATCTTGAAACAGGATCAGCATCCAGACAGCTCTTACAAGAACACAGACCGGGAGGGCAGTCCCCTGCTATCACAGGCAAGGCCCTCATAGAATTCTGTTCATATTAGATTTATAATAAATTTCTGCTAAAACCCTGGAGCCACAAACGCTCAGGTATTAAGGTGATGAATGGTCTAGAAACCTATGAATAAATAATTATAAAGAAAAGAGATCTGAAGCTCTAGTTGAGTAGTTTTGTGATGTTGATGGACACTCCCCTCCTATTTCATCAGGAAAAGTTTGGGCTGTTAGGACGGCTTTAAAAGATGAAAAGGCTGATGACCAAGTTCCAGGTATCACTGGACAAATATTTCAATGAGCAAATTTAGGACATAAACAGATTCAGATAGAATGCAAGTTTCCAGTTTTGGTGGTTTTTTCCCCCTGGAATTTGGATAAAATTTAGGGTGGGATTTTTAAAAGCACTTATGTAAGTAACTTGGGAGTCCAAGTCCCATTTTCAGAGTTACCTATGTGCTTTGGAGTCTAAGTTCCACTGAAAGTCAAGTGCCCGGGTGACTTCTGAAAATGGGACATAGACTCCTCAGCACCTACCTAGGTGTTCATGAACATTTTACCCTTTGTGCTTTTGTTCTGCAATGTAAGGGAGATTTTCAAACCAAATATTTTGCCTTTTTCTTTTGTTGGGAGGAGGAAGGTTAAAAAAACCCCAAGGATTTTATTTTGAGAGCATTGAATTTGAATTTTCCATTAACTTGAAGATTTTTTCCCCTGAGAATGTTGTGCAGATGAGAGCTTTTCCTGTGTTAATTAAAGTTCTCCCCATCTCCAGCTGGACAGCATTATTAAACATCTCAACAACACACTTGGGGACAGGATCTATCAGAAAAGTGTGTGTGTGTGGTGGAGGGGGGGGGAGTATTTAAATCGCAAAAAAAAAAATATTTTTATTTAATAAATAAAAGACTGGTGGGTAGGTTTTTCTCTTAAAGTCAAAAACTGGAAACCCTCTCTGTAACATTTAACTGCTAGAGTGGTGGTACTGAGACCCAGCTCTTACATAGCACTTTTCATCCAACCACTTTGCAAACATAATTATCATTGTTTTACAAATGGGGAAACTGAGGCACAGAGCGACATGACTTGCCCAACATCATCCAGCAGGCCAGCAGCAGAGATGCTGTTAGAACCCTGGTTGCCTGATCCATAGGCCACTGCTCTAGCCACTCGGCAGCACTACCTCTACCAACTAAAGAAATGCCCATAATACCTAATGGGAGGAGGTCACGAGTGACAGTTGTCAGGGTGATTATGATGAAGCATGGAGGGCAGACGTCCCAGTCCTCCGTGGTTTGCTGGTGCCTTTATTATGGCTCTTCCATTCCACCTGCAGACGTGGCTGTCCTTGGAAAGCAGAGGATGATTCCTTGCTCTCAGCTCTGGTGGATCCCTGTCTGAAGGGACCCTCGCTCAGGTTACTGTCACCTGGTTGCAGTCAGCAACAAGGTAACATGCACTAAGAGGGTGACATGAAGTGGAAAATGTCATGCCTCCTATGGGTACAATAACACCCCAGATGACTGTAACTGAAAGATGCTGGTGAATAACAATAATTTTTCAGTTTGTGAATGTGTTCGTTCCGCAGCGGTTTTGGCTGTAGCTAGTTTCACCGTTTCTTTTGTACAGTCAGTTTCTTCTTTGCAGAAAGAATCCTGACCAACAGGAGAACAAAACGCCCCTTTCCTCCTCCTCTGAAAAAGGAATTAAAAAAGAAAATCAGGACATGCTATTAAAGATGGTTCTACCAGAAACCAGAATTGAAAAGTAGTCAGTGTCCCTTTAAGGGTCTCTAGCTCCTATCCTAGGCTGTGCATGATTGATTCTGTAGAGATGCCTTCCTGTGTTGCACAGATATTTTGCTTGTGTGACTTGAGCCCAGTTCCTCTCTCCGGCTTTCCCCTGCCTTTGCCGCTCTCAAACCTGCTCTTGTTTTCTGTGCGCAGCGCTTGGTTCACCTTGAGGCCAAGGAGTTCCTACCGGATGATAAAACTCCTAGCCCTGTCCTGCTGCCCTTCCATGCTCTTCCCTATGGCACAATCAGTTCCCCAGCCCATAGTTCCTGTCCTTGTTCTGATTCCCCAGGTCTTGTCTGGTTTGAGTCCCTCCCCCCAAATTCTTTGCTGTTGTCCGTGTGTTTTCTGGGATGATGGTAGCTGAGGATCTGGGAAAACCGAATCAGGCCCTAGCGACCCAAGAAATACAAGAAGAGCTGTGACTTGTGCTCTGGGTGGGCATTTTTTTGCTACGAAAACCTCCATTTTGTTGAGGATTGCTTGCCCTTCTCCATAGTCACATCCCCCCTACACCATGGCTACCTCAGTTTCCACCTGCAGGCATTTACAAAATAAAGGTCATGGGCCCAGAATGTGGTGGGGGAGTCCCAAGGTATTTGGAGCAGATCCCTGAAGTTTGGCTGCTGATTGAAACTACTTGGATCTGAAATCTGGGCTGGAAACCTAAGTAAGAATAAATAATTGTGTGCCATCCAATAATGCCCACTGCTGCCGGGACAGGAATCCCCAGACACCAGTCTCTCTTGGGGTTCCATGAGTCAAGCTCCTGAAATTCAGGGGAAGGTAGGGAAACAAGGGGAAAAAATGTGTGATCCAAGTTTGGGGTGGTTCCTTGTTTTACTCACATTGGTTCACTAGGCCTCAGTTCCGAGACCTGTCAGGAAGTTTAGAAAGCGATGAAGCATTTGGGGGGTGGGGGGGTGAGGGAAGGGGAGGAGATTCAGGAAGCGTCTGAGACCTAAAGTTAGGGTCCAAATCTCTGGCCTTTCACAGAATATGCAAGTGTTTGGATCCAAGGGTTTTGTATGGCCTGTCTTGGAGATGGGGGACGATGGCAACATTCAGATCTGAGCATCCCCAGGCGTTGGGGTGGAGGGCTGCTTGCACAGGGACCCATCCCTGATGCAATATGCCTGTTTGTTTATTGCTGGCCTTTAACAAGCTCTTCCAGCGTGTATATTGATGGGTGTGTGTATGGGGGGGGGAGCATGTCCCACAGAGTTAGGGGAATTCCAGATGACACCCTTGCCAGACGCTCTCGCTTGTCCCAGGCTGCCAATTCCACCTCCTTCTCTTCTTGCACAGCTGTGTGCTTCATTAAATAGCGATGTCTACAAATCACTGCAGTGTTAAAATGTAGAGCAGGGGGAATTCCAGCGCTCTGAATGCTGCCAAGTTCCTAGAGTTTTAGCAGCACACTCAGAAAGAACAAGGGCCCCCACCCCTTTCAAGAACTAAAAATATGACTATACCAAGATTTGGTCAATTATGTAGACTGCTTTTGAATTCTGCCGTGGTTGTATCTTGTGCCTCTTCACGTACTTGAATGGATTTCCTCAGCTGTTGCAGGGAGAGGCCAGTGTTTGGATTAGAATCACGGAGGTCGAGCCTGAGACCACCGACTCATCCCACTGTTGACCGGCTTCTCTATTTGACCGCAGCCCTCAGGCTGTCGCAGGCTAATGCTTTAACCAGCTATGAGCATCTAGAGAGTGTTAAGGACTAGGTGAAGTGTAAAGGGTTAATTATTCAGGAAGGGCAGCCTATCTGGTTAAATCACTAGAGTGAGCCACAGGGGATTAGGGTTCAAATCCTTGTCCCGTGAGCTCCCTATGCAATCTCTATGGCCAAGATGGGCAGAAGTGGGTACCTACCCTGAAACACCTTAAAAGGGCCTGATTTTTCAGAAAGTGCGGGGCACCCACTGCCTGAGAATCAGGGCCCTTTAAGGTGTCTCTAGTCAGGCATCCAAAAATCACTGGTCACTTTTGAAAATGTCTGTCTCTGTACCTCAGTGCCTTGCCGGCAAAATGGGGGAACTATTACCCTACCTCACAGGAGGGCTGTGAGGACAACGTGATCTAAGGTTTGCAAGCTGCTCTGGCGCTGGGGGCCGGGTCAGTAGACATTTGTTTGGAGCTTGGCTCCTGATTTGTAAATGCGGGCAGGCTTTTTAGAAAACAGCTTTCTGGCCCTTTTGTTTTCCTTGAGATGCTGCAGCCTTTCTCATGTTATGTGAGCCCCTCCAAATGGACCCCAGCAAGACCAAGGGGCCTGGAAGAAAAAAAATGTTTGTCTTGGGGGAGAAGAAGGAAGCAAGAGCCCGTAACCCAAACTTTCCAGTCTTCAAAAACAGTTTGCTTTAGGGTGGGATCTGCTCTAGTTCGTCCATCCTTAGCATGAATTATAAGCCCCCCCATGAGACTCCTCCAGACTTCTATGCCATGGAGTTAAGGTTTATAAGCCAAGGCAATTTTGTGTCAAGAGTTCATACACTATTAGTAAAAAGCAACAGAGGGTCCTGTGGCACCTTTAAGACTAACAGAAGTATTGGGAGCATAAGCTTTCGTGGGTAAGAACCTCACTTCTTCAGATGCAAGTAATGGAAATCTCCAGAGGCAGGTATAAATCAGTATGGAGATAACGAGGTTAGTTCAATCAGGGAGGGTGAGGTGCTCTGCTAGCAGTTGAGGTGTGAACACCAAGGGAGGAGAAACTGCTTCTGTAGTTGGATAGCCATTCACAGTCTTTGTTTAATCCTGATCTGATGGTGTCAAATTTGCAAATGAACTGGAGCTCAGCAGTTTCTCTTTGGAGTCTGATCCTGAAGTTTTTTTGCTGTAAGATGGCTACCTTTACATCTGCAATTGTGTGTCCAGGGAGGTTGAAGTGTTCTCCTACAGGTTTTTGTATATTGCCATTCCTGATACTTGACACCATACACTATTAGTGTTATCGGGAGAAAATTCCTACCCCCTGCAAAAAGGCCTGATTTTCCAGAGATGCTGGAGTCAATGTGAATGCTACAGGTCAACACCTCTGAAAAACAGAGCATTAAGGCTTACAGCTGTGGACTTCCCTATGATTTCTTATTCCCGTCTGTTCTCCCCATACACTATAAACCCTACAGCTACCCTGATGGCAGTTCAGATCTTCTCACCTGTACTGAAGAGGGAAAAGCAAATAACTCTGGGTACATGCCTTGCTGGGGTGGTGTTTTTCGTTTTTCAATATCATCTCTCAAGAACAGGGGTTCTCAAACTGGGGGTCAGGACTCCTCAGGGGGTCACGAGGTTATTACATGGGGGGTCATGAGCTGTCAGCCTCCACCCCAAACTCTGCTTTGCCTCCAGCATTTATAATGGTGTTAAATATATAAAAATGTGTTTTTAATGTATAAGGGGGGTTGCACTCAGAGGCTTGCTATAAATATAAATAGAGATATCCCATCTCCTAGAACTGGAAGGGACCTTGAAAGGTCATCGAGTCCAGCCCCCTGCTTTCACTAGCAGGACCAAGTACTGATTTTGCCTTAGATCCCTAAGTGGCCCCCTCAAGGATTGAACTCACAACACTGGGTTTAGCAGGCCAATGCTCAAACCACTGAGCTATCCCTCCCCCCTATGTGAAAGGAGTCACCAGTACAAAAGTTTGAGAACCACTGCTCAAGAGGCAGATGGACTCAAGCATGGAGGTTTGTCTTTAGCTCCGCCCCAGACCCTCTCCTTATATAAATATGGCCCTAAGGCTGGGTGTGTCTGGTCTCAAACACAGGCCTTCTTTCTCTAGGTGTTGTGGGCATAGAAGGGTTCTCTCCTTTCAGAAGTGTAAGTAAAATAGGCTTTTGTGCTCCATTTAGTTAGTGATTTGTAAACAAGAACATATGCACAGAGTAACGCTCCTATGGTAGGAATATCAACCCTGCCATAGTCACCACAGCAGTTTTCTCCTCTGTCATCATTTCCCTGATATCAGAAGTGTTATTTCTGATTAAGAGAACATTGTGCCCTCTTTCTCCTAGGGTAGGAGAGGCAGAATCCTTGTGGGGGAATGAGTTGATGCTTGTAGGTTCTCTTGTCTCTTCCTGAATCTGCTAATGACTTGCGTGGTGGTAAACTAGTCACTTAAGGCTTGATTGTCACACATTCTGGGAATCCACAGCTCCTGCAGAAGTGAATAGGAACTGCAATTGTTTAAGTATCTGATTTTCAGAAGTGCTAATCTGCTGTGCCTCACCTTACTATCTGTTTGTTTGTTTTTTAATTCCTATCTGTTGGGAGGGTTAATATTTGCACAGCCCATTTAAGCTACTGAGAGCACAGGTGCTGTGTAAGTGCAAACTGTCGTCTGGTTTTAAAAAAAGAACGAGGAGTACTTGTGGCACCTTAGAGACTAACAAATTTATTTGAGCATAAGCTTTCGTGGGCTAGAACCCACTTCGTCGGATGCCACAAGTACTCCTGTTCTTTTTGCGGATACAGACTAACACGGCTGCTACTCTGAAACCAGGTTTTAAGTGACCTGTCAGTCAGTTTCATGGCAAATTATGTTGTTTTCCCACCTACGGGATATGACACAATTCTGTCACACAATTCTTGTAAAATGATCAGAGAGAGAAAAGCATTCAATGCACATGAGGCTTTATATGTGAGGATCACTATGCATGTGTGAAAAGCCGCTGCAACTGTGATACAGAACCTTGTGCTGTGATTCCATCTGGTCTTGCAAGGTAAATAGGATTGGGTGGGTTGGAGTTTTGGAGGGGAGGCACACAAGTAACACTAGCTGATGCTGGACGCGATCCTGGTGATTCAGTAGGCTGAACTCTGAGTCAGTGTGTAAGCAATGCTTCGGCACAGTGCTAGGGGAAAATTGTACTGAGGGGGGGAGAGAGATTGCCTCTTAGATGAGACATGGTCCTATTGATCACCGAAGATCCCCTGGAGCTTTTTATAAGAGTAGAGTTGACAGCTCCAGTGTTCAAGCCAAATTACAACTTGGTGACTGTCTACATTCCCCGGTCTGTTGTAATTGGATCTGGTAATTCTCTGCTTACCGTCATATAATGTTCCATTTAAACAGTCGCTGTGTTTTACCCTAGAGGTGTCTGCACTGCAGTGGTCAATGAAGTGAACCCAGTTTATAGTTTGTGTGTCAGTATATGGTCCAATTGTACAAACATTTGCTACCAGGCTTCAGTCCCATTAAAGTCAATAGTCTGGTAGTAATGCCCAGCAGTAAGTCCTGTACGTGGCAGTGTTTGCAATGTCACACACTAAATATGTAATGCACTTTGGGATGCCGAGTGCTGCGTGAAAGTAACACAATCTAGTGACTGGAAGTAGCAGCCCAACTCCCAGTCCTGAAAACGCTTACATGTGTGGTTAACTCTGTACACACAATCTCACTGAAGTCAGAGAGACTTGCGTGTCTTAAACTTAAACATGCACGCTGGGGGCCTAAATGCGTGGAGTGAGATCAGATGGCTGGAGTTAATGCCCTGCTTTTTTTTTTTGCAGGAAAACAAATTCATGCATTCCTGTAAACTATTCAATAGACGGAGGCTGCTCTGACGCCTAGCAGGCTAAAAGGGGTGGTGACGAGAGGTTAGGCACCAAATTTAGGTTTTGTTGAGGTGGGGGGAAAGGAAACACCTTAATATGTGCTATGACTTTTATTTTAAATGTAACCATTTCCTTGCAGCACAGTAACCTCGGTATTGTAGTGCATTGGAAGCAGGATGCTTTGAAAAGGCCTCAGCAAATAAATAGGAAGTGACTTGCCAATTGCCATTGTCCCAGCTGAGCGAAGAGCAATACTGACTGTTCCTGTGACATTTTCCCTCTTTAAACTCTTTGCAGATGTTAGCTAGTGAACCCGTACAGCCCCCCTGTGAGGATGGGGGAGGGGTTGTTGTAATTGCACAAATAGGGAAACGGAGGCAGAGGCACTAGTGTACAGAGGGGGAGTACGGAGCTTTTGTTTAAAAAGCTTTATATTGGAATTTAAAAGAAAGAAAGACTGGTACGTTTCTGTTGGTCTAGGGAAATGTAAAAGCTCTTTTGATTTGCACCACTTGAAAAGTGTGGACCCGTAATCCGACAGGGCCCCTTTGCAAATAAATACACCTGGGATCACCCTGTGTGGGTCGAAAGGACTGAAACGTGTGATGTCATATGAACGTGGCTCATGGGAGGTCATAGCACTAGAGGAGGGCCAGAGAGGCCTTAGGCTGCGCAGAATGTGGACAGAATTGCATTCTCACAGCCAAGCTCATCTGCTTGTACCCTCTGCCTGGGCATATATCAACGTATATGTGTATATATATCAGGGGTCGGCAACCTTTCAGAAGTGGTGTGCCAAGTCTGCATTTATTCACTCTGATTTAAGGTTTCGTGTGCCAGTCATACATTCGAATGTTTTTAGAAGGTCTCTTTCTATAAGTCTATAATATAATAACGAAACTATTGTTGTATGTAAAGTAAATAAGGTTTTTAAAATGTTTAAGAAGCTTCATTTAAAATTAAATTAAAATGCAGAGCCCCCTAGACCGGTGGCCAGGACCCGGGCAGTGTGAGTGCCACTGAAAATCAGCTCGCGTGCTGCCTGTGGCACGTGTGCCATAGGTTGCCCACCCCTGATATACATCATGCCTTCCTAGGTGCTGGCCACTGGTGGAGGTGGGATACAGAATCTGAAGGACCCAATTGCCTGATACTGGATGGAAATTCCCAGGTGTTTCTTCCCCTTCTCCTCCCCTCCCCCCAAACAACAACAACAAAACCACAGCCAGTGCAAATTCACTCCCCACAGCAGCATAACTGAGGGTTTGTCACAGAAGGGCTGCTGAGAGTGCCTGATTTTTGGGCAGAAACAAAAACCACCTCTACAAAGTGGATTGCATTGCTGCTGATTGGGATGGTCTGCTCCTTTGCCTGTGTGCCTGAAGCTGTGTTGGTTAGTTCCTAGCCATGTGGCCTAGGCCTGAGGTAGCTAGGATCCATGTGGAGCAAGTTGCAACTTGCAGGAGGTCTCTGGGGCTGAGGCGTTCTTGATAGGAGGAAGACCTGCGGGGCGGGGCTTGGTGAGTAACTCTGAGCTGATGTGATTGGTCATAGTCACTTCCTAAGGGGTGAGTTCTTGGAAGTGAGTGTTTGTTAGCTGCTGGCCTGGGCGCATGGTGGGTCAGTGGCAAACAGGTTTGTGCATGCAGAGAGCTTGGCAGAGCAGACAGTCTGGTGGGTTGATAATATGTATTGCCATTGATACGAGGTCAGGGATAGGTGCCCCAATTGTGAGCAGTGCCTAAGGGCCGGTGGGGCTTGTGGAATCCATAGGTCAAGGCTACAAAGGATCTGTTGCATGTAGCAAAGTGAGTGATTTCTTCTGCTTCCCTGTCGATCCTGAGCAGGGGCTCTGGGCATTGCTGAACACCTTGATCCATGGGATGAAGGGGTCAGGAAGTGTGGCAAGGGGAGCTCAGGGTTTAATGCTTATCATCCCTGTTTTCTTTGGCATCCTCAGGAGCGTGGGGTGTTGGTGCAGGGTTCGGGGAGAGGCAGGAGGCGCTGGAGCGGTAGCTGGGGAGTGGGTAGGCGAAGCAGGCAAGTGGAGGACTGTCACTCCTGTTTCTGCTCAGTGGGGCTCTCACCTGCCTGAGGCCTCTGGATCCTACTGTAATAAAGTGTGATGTGCTAAGTTATACCAAGGTTTGCACAAGTGCTCTTGTCTTCCTCCTCCCCCACCTGACCCACAGAGCATGTGAGTCTGCTCTAGCGCTCAGCCTCAGAGCCTGGTCCTTCCGATCCAGCTGCAGAGACTTCTGCTCTGAGCTCTGGAGATCCCTGGTTCAATACTGGACAGTGGCTGTCACGCTTTTTTTTTTTTTTTTTTTTCCCCTTTAGCATATGTACAAATCTAAATAAAGGGACAGCTTTTTCAAAAGCTCGTGTGCTTCATCCAGTCTTCTCTTGGACCACGGGAGGCCAGGTTGTATCAAAAATATAAAGCAAAAGAGATTGCAGCCCATTTTATAAAGCCGTCTGTTCCCAAGTGCTCTCCTGAGGGGTTCTCGCTGTACCCCAGTCACAGTAATGGTTCTTAGTGGGCGTGATGGCTTTTACCAGAGCTCTCTTACCAGTTGTCCATAGGACCTTCACTTGAACGCCCCCTGCTAAACGGAAAGCCCATTGCTAGCAATTCAAGGTACTCTTGTGGGAAAGCTTTGCTGTCCTCAGTAGAGTTGGGGCTGCTTAAGAGTGTGATGAGTTTGACTCTGAGAGAGAGAGAGTGTGTGTACTTTTGCATATGAAAGTGTTGTATTTTCTGCCTTTTGGGCGCTATGCATTAATGTAATCTTTAAACATTGAATTTACTTGGAATTCTTTTTTTAACAAGAAAAATGAGGTTAAAAAAGCACTTTACATCTAATTTGAGCATGTGTGATCACAATGCTACAGTTGAAATCGCGAATAGTTCTAAAGCAGGAAAAGTACATATGCTTTTAAACCAAAAAATGGACGAAAGTTTTCTCAAAATCACCGCTTTTGGCCCAAGATCAAAGCTACAGTATAATCATTTATTATTTACATAACAGTACCACTTACGGGCCCCGTTATACTAGGTCTTGTGCAGACACCTGTTAGAGGCAGTCCCTGTGCCAAAGAGCTTACACTGTAAATACACAAGACAGACAGATGTAGGAGTGGAAACAGAGGCAAGCTAACTTGTCCAAGGTCACACTGCAGGTCAGTGACGGAGATGGGAACAGAACCCAGATCTCCAGGTCCCCAGCCCTGTACTCCGCCCCATTTAAGTGCAAAATATTGTGGTGATTTATGTGAGGATGACATAAAGTTTGGTTGTAAGATTCCATCTAATACAGAATTACAGTGGAGTGGGTGGGTGGGTGGGGGATGTCTACCATAACATGAGAGGCGATCTAAGTCTCTCCCTTCTAAACATGTCCCCAGTATCAGGAGATGCAGATTGTACAGTTAAGAATGTTTCAGACATTTAGCGTGTCTCCTGTTCTCACAATCGTTTCTGTTTATGGGTTTCTGAGTAGTTTAATCGAGGATTCAACATCATCTATTTATTTATTGTAAGGTTTGTGGAAACTCCAGGCCGTTTCTCCTGGACAGAGAGTTACTACCGATCCACCATGTCCCAGAGCTCGCAGACAAGAGAATTCCTGAGTCCAGAGGTTTTCCAGCAAATCTGGGAATTCCTGGAACAGTAAGTACCAGCAGACAGAGACTGCTGCAGACAGGCATTTGTGGGGCAAGCTGTCAGGGTGGCTCAGAGAATTGGTATTGTAGATTCCAGAGTCCTTTGTGTCTAGGTGACTGCTAGGGATCTAGCCAACTCCATGGTGACTCATGGTTACTGGGTGGCCGCTGGGGGCACTGAAGCGGGTCTCAATTTGGTTCATGGTGGACAGATGTCCGTTTCACAAGTGGCTCGGTAGAGAGGCTGTGGACTGGCTGGACATGGGGACACGCTTTTCCCCCTAGGGGGAGGCTGAGAGAACAAACATGGGACAGATGTTAGTCATGTGGCCTAACGCACGACTGGGAGATGCTCAGACGCTACGGTGCGGTATAAGAACCCGGAGAGAACAGAACTGGGCACTACGCACCCTCAGGAGGGCGGGCATGTCTCATCAGGTCAGGGTTGAGGCAGGTTGATGTGGGAAGTTTGGGGCAGTTGCTGGGCAGAGCTTACTTCAGTTCTTGCAGGGCGACGAGTAATACTAGCAGGAGCGGCCTCAGCTGTTTTTGCTGATCCAGGGTGGGAAATGTTTTCAGTGCCCCCCCCAAGTGGCCGAGGCCCCCCAGAAAGCTGAGTGGCGTTGTGATCTGGCTCCCCCTAGAAGTTGGGGCCTAGGGTAACTGCCCTGCAGGGCTGGTCTTAGGAAAATGGTGCCCTGGGTGAACTTGTCCCCCCGCTGCATCCCCTGGGCTTCCATCCACCCCCCAGGCCCCACTGCCTCGCCGGGTTCCCCCACTCATTCCTCCATCCCTCTTGGCCCCCGCTGCCTACCCCCTCTCCCTTCTGCAGCCTCGCACCCTAGGCCTGCCCTGCTCCTGGCCTCTTGACCATGGCGCCCTGGGCGGTTGCTAGGGTTGCCAACTCTGATTGAAGCTATTCCAGGAAATTTTTTCCCCCCAACATGACTAATGTCATTAATTGTACTGTACCTATTAAAATCTCCCAGATTGCTTTCAGTCATCACTGGGAGATTGATGCCGATTCCGGTAGATTTCCGGCCAATCCGGGAGGGTTGGCAACACTAGCGGTTGCCCACCCATAATGACGGCTCTGCCACCCTGCTCATCTGCCCTGCCTATTAGATTTCTTGAAGTAAGGCCCCCCCCCATCAGTAACATCCACCTCTCCTCCCCTCTGACTCCTCCCTGCAATATGTCTCCTAATGTGTCTCCTAACGCCTAGGCGCTGCGCTGAGGGGAGGGAAAGTCTGGGAGATCAAGGGATGAGATTTCAAGGAGTTCCTGGTCTCAGCCAGGTTGGGAATGATGAGAACGCCCCTTCCCCCCAGTATCGATCCTTTGGTCCTACCTGGCTCCAAGACATGCGGAGGGGAGGGGAGGAAAAGTGAAGAGGTTTTAGTGAAACCTTCCAGGGAGGTTTGGGTTGGGCTTGGGTTTCATTGGGATGGAGCTTCTGGGGAACGAGGGTGGACGGTGTCCCCTTCTTGACACCCACTGTTGGCTTTGAGGCATTCACCACCATGAGCTCCCTTATTCCCCCATACTCGGCGTAGGGGTTCTCGGTGCTACCAGCTGGCAGACGCTTGGCTGTTGGGTGAAATTCTAACCCCTCTGAAGTCAAATGGGAGTTTTGCTGTTGACTTCAGTGGAATCGGGATTTTGGCCAATGTTTTTAATGACGCTCTTTTCTTCCTCTTAGGCCGATATGTTCAGTTCAGCCGATCAACTTGAACTTCATGGACGATACCTCAGACAATGGCCCTACAAACAAAATAGAGATTAGTATGGATTGTGTCCGGATGCAGGATGCGGATGGGAGCGACCCCATGTGGGTGAGTGTGCGTAAGCGTTTGCACTGGGCCCTGTCTATGCTGCGGCAATAGCCCTGGTTCTGAACGGCGGTCTGACAGGCCTGTGGCTAACCCTTGCAGGTGCTCGCCCTGTGAAAGGCCTCGCTCCCCAGCACTGATCTCAGGAGCCGGCTCTCTGCACCTTGCCTGGTGGCCCTGCTGGTGGAGATGTTTGCATTTGCGTTCTGTGGTGCCTCTGCTTTGAAGCAGTGCTGAGTGAGGGGGGCAGAGTCTGGGAGTGCAAACGGAAGGAAGGGCCGAGCAAAGCAGGTTTTGGAGGGATCGGAGAGGGAGCTCTCTGCAGCCCTTCGTTCTGGCCCTCCAGCCAAAGGCTTTCTTCCCTGCTTAAAGCACACTTATGTGGGCTGAGGGTTTAAACACTGGTGGCTGCCGGTATCCTGACTACACTGACGCTCCCACTGGTGCCTTCACCAAGGGAGCAAGGCTAAAGGAGCGACAGCAGGAATTCTTTAACAGGACAAGCAGGCTAGTGTAGACACCGCCTGAAAACTTGGGTCCCTAGCCTGGTTACTGCTCCTCCCCTTTCCCCATCTGTTCAGGCAAGAGTAAACGGCGAGTCTAATGAGATTTGGCCACCACTGTGTTTCACCCGCACGTTTGGCGGTGACGTGCAGAGGAGGCCTTGGTGGTGGCTGGTTTATTTGCCTCTGGTGCTTTCTCTTGGCAAGTGTTCTGGGGGCTGATGTTTCCATGTGTCGCTTTACGGGCTGGAGAGGAGGGTCGTAGAGTTTGCTGGACGTGCCCAACTTCTGCTTCTGCGGTAGTGCCGTCTCTTCTCCTTGACTAGTACGCTCTGTGCCAAAACTTTCCCCACGAGCAGTTCCTTTTTCGTTACGTTACAGCTCGGGTCTTTTCCCACCCTGGACTTACAACTATTGCTAGTGTCAGCAGAACCAGGTTCCCCACCCCCTGTATTCCACCCACAGAATCCATAACAGTTAAGTCACCAGATCATTAGTGTTCTTTTAGCCTAATCTTACAGGTTTCTAGTGCTGCAGCAGTCCACCATAGTGGCCAATTCGCATCCTGGCAATGTCTGTCGTGCTTGTAATTCAGAGGCATGAGTAAATGACCACAGGGGTTTCCAGGCCTTGTCCCGATGCTGGAAGGTAGAGGGATTGTCCCGTCAGAGAGGGTATGTGTCACTCACAAAGCCCATCTGGGATGGAGATCCTGCCTCCACCACCCACGAGGAGGCAAAGTTTGGCTGTTTCCTTTAAAGGTTGCACAGCTCTGGTAAAATGGTGACCTTAGAAAGTTCCTCCAGTCTGAAAGACTCTCCCTGTTCTGTGGGGATTCCCCGTCTATAAAATGGGAAAATTCGTTAGAACTAAGCTGGTGGAATCGCTTAAAAGCATCGGCTGTATCTTTGCCAGCTTCCCTCCCACGTCCGACTGGTTGAGTTCCTTGTGGCTTTGTTACAAAAGCCCGCACAACTCTGCTTTCTATAAACGCTTGGTGCGGCGCTGCGTTAATGTGACACCGCCTTGAGTCCTTGTTCTAAGCCTCCCTCTCCTGTGTGATGACTCTCTGCCGCCCTTTGGAAAATCCTGTCTCCTGCTGGCTGAAGAGCGTTGCAATCCCTGTTCACAGTGCAGCAGGAAAAGGGGGGCCGTGCAGCCTTCGCTAGGATCTGGTTTTCTTGTTTTTGGTGGCTTTGATCTCCACCCTTAAAGGCACATATTTTCCAAGCTGCACGCAGGGGCTGGGTTGTGTGATTTTTCATTAATGTTAATGAATGTCACGGGGATACATCACAGCATAGAGCTTTGTTGACAAGCTGCTTAATGTAATTCCTTGTAACTTGGTGCGTGGCTGTTGGTTCAAGCCCTTTAAGTGCTGCGTGCCCCTGTGTTAATTTATTAATGTACCAGAGCCTTCCAGTAAAGGAGAACAACTCCTTCGTTCAATCAAGTGCTATACAAAAGGCTTTACAAAGGAAAAAATGCATCTCAGACCTGTGCAAACAGCCTGGTTTTAAAATAGGGAACGTTCTTTCTCCCTCTCCCCCCTGTAAATTAGCAAACATCACTTGACGGGTGACAACGCCGCATTGCAGAGAAGTTGGTGTTTGCTTTGCTGTTTCTGGGGCGCGCGGAGGCTGCAGCTTGCGCTGGCAGAGAATGTGTAGCCTCAGGGCAGGTGTTTGCCATTGTTGTGTTTAATCTGAAATACCTTCTAACCCTGTATCTCCTCTCTTCCTGCAGATAGCTGCAGGGCAGTAGTTCTCCTAGCACCTGTCTCTAGCGTAACCTCGGCCATGTCACTTGAAGACACGATGTGCTGTGTGCATCTGATCGGAGCGAAAGGGTTGAAGAGGGCAGATAAACACAAAGGAATGTAGTGGTGGTGGAGGTGCCATATGAGACTAAGCTTAAAACAGAGCAATCTTTAATATATTGTCTTATGGGAAGATAAAGGCCAGCTTTCTGGCTGCATCTAAGAGATTTAAACTGGGGCAAAGTAAATAGATAAGGGCTTATCCAAAGCCAACATCTTTCGTTGACTTTCCATGAGCTTCAGAGGAGTTCTTTCTTTCTTTCTTTCTTTCTTTCTTTCTTTCTTTCTGGTACCTGTAGCTTATTAGTTTTGACTCCAATTAGAATTCTAAATTAGAAGCACCATCATAACACCAGGGCGCTTGGGTGTTGCAATAATTAAAACTCTCATTCCTTTACTCTAAGGCTTTCCGCCCAATTGATTAAATGTGGAGTTTTTAAACAGAGGATAGGAATCCTGAGCTCAAAAAGGGCGGCGGGGGGGGGGAATACAGTATAATAACTGCCCAGAGCTCTGCTGCTTTTAAAGTGTCTGTCTCTCGTGCATGGGACTATTACTCTTCGATATTGTTTTAAGGCGAATGTCACCTCTGGTCTTGACATGTTCGCTAAACAGACCCGCAGGCTGACTGTCCGCTCCAGGGCTTTCTGTGCTGTCGCTGTGTCCCAGCAGATGGGCAAAGACTATTTGCGTAGTTTAACAGAGCTGGGGGCTTTGCAGAAAGGTACAAGGCCCTGCCTAGGAGTGTTGCCCATGTAAAGTATGCACATGGCACGAGGTGTTCGGGTGCTAGAGAGGGTGGAGTGAGGGGGCATCGCAATCCGATCGCATGGTTATTCGGGATAGGCATGTGCCACCTTTGCGGGGCAGTTACTCAAGAAATAAGCGACTCTTACAGTTTCACCAGAGAGGAATGATGGTTCAGTGGTTAGGGCGCTGGCTGGCGTCCTGGGTTCATTTCCCGGCTGTGCCGTAGACTTCCTCTGAGGCCCTGGGCAGGTTGCTTACTCTCTCTGGGCTTCAGCTCCGCAGTGTAAAATGGAGATTGCCGGACTTTCCTGGCACGCAGGGTGTTCGGGGGATAAATCCATTCAAGGTTGCGAGGCACTCGGGTACTGTGGCAGTGGGGCTGTAACAAGTACCTTCGATAGCCAGGGCATCCTGGAAATGCGGAGTTTTAAGGAGGGATTTAGATGAGAAGGGGGCTGGCTGCGCTGGTCCTGCCGAGATGCTGCGCTTCGTACCTTTCTGAGCTTGAACGCGAGGTCTCCTCCCCGCTGTCCTGCTTCAAAACCAGCAGTAACTCCTCGGCTTAAGCAAGGCGTGCAGGAGTGCACGACCGAGCTCCCCTGAGACCGAGTCCTGCCCGGGGGGGGGGGCACATCGGGGAATGTTCTGGGCAGAGGATGTGGATTCCTAGGTGCTAAAGCCGGAAGAGACTATTATGATCATCCGGTCTGACCTGCATTACACAAGCCAGAGAATTTCACCCAGTGATTCCTGCATCCAACCCAGCACCTTGCGGCTGAACCACAGCAGATCTGTAGAGAACAGAATTACAGAGGGGGCAAAAATTCTGACCTGGACTTTCCCACAGCTGGGACGTGTTTGTGTCCCGTCCGCAAATGGAAAACCAGGGAGCAAGCCCTGTGTTGGTTTATGTCAGTTGGTTCCATTTGTAATCTAAAAAGGAAACAGAAAATGGAGAGAGATAAGGGGGAAAAAATCCTCTGTTCTCTGTGGCAGCTGGCTGAAAAGGAAGCAACGTCTTCTCCCACGGAACCCAGACCTCCCATTCTCCTGCTGTGTTTTACAGTAGAAATGCCCTGTCCTTGGCATGCTGTTTTCAGAGAGGCTGGTG
Organism: Emys orbicularis; assembly: GCF_028017835.1. NCBI lineage: Eukaryota > Metazoa > Chordata > Testudines > Emydidae > Emys > Emys orbicularis. The sequence goes on from NC_088691.1 coordinate 104,029,153, forward strand.
ACCGGGGCTCTGTTCAGATGAAAGGGAGCTGGAGGTGGCAGAGTGGGGAGCAGAACAGGATTTATGGGGTTGAGTGTGAAATAACCCAGGCAGCATCCCTTCCCCTTTCCCCCTTCTCTCTTGTGACTGGGTCCCCTACACACCCCAAAGGGAATGTCCTCCTTTCCACTGCGTTTCTGAGACCGGTAACACAGTGGAGCCAAAGCTTGACTTCCCAAGAGGGTAGGAGCGGGCGGGGATGGGGGGACAGGGGATTCACACGCTGCCAGGCGCGGACGGCTCTGCGGACGGGTAAGCAGGGAAGGTACTTTGGATTGCCCACGTGTTTCACACGTAGAGCAGAACGCTGTAGCCACAAGCTCCTTCCATCTCCTGGGTCGAAAGCCTCCCCTGAGAGGAGAGGCTGTAGCTCGTGTTTCATCCGGACAAAGCCCGAGAGAACGGCTCTGATGTCGTTACGTAATACCATGCGTAGCAGGCGTGCTGGTGGTATCTCCTGTCAGCGGCTGCCTCAGACTATTGCTAACGGCTAAGAGGGTCGTTCCGCTAGCCCGCGTGCTAGAGACCCATCTCGCTTGGTGCTGAAGGCCCAGCTGGGATCTCTGCTGCTCGCTGCGGTGGCTGGGCTCCTCATTACAATAGCCCCTCATCCTGGCTGTACCTGGCCGCACCTGGCAGGGACATGAGAGTGCTCATCACAGGATGGTGTCTCTTGGATGTAATGTTGCTCCTCCCATCAATTGGCCAGCGGCGTGTTATCAATGGCCAGCGGCGTGTTATCAATAGACACAGACACATGACCAAATGCTTCTGAACTACAGCATCACGCGTGCTCTAGACCAGTGCCTCTCAACCTTTCCGGACTACTGTACCCCTTTCAGGAGTCTGATTTGTCTTGAGTACCCCCCAAGTTTCACCTCACTTAAAAACTACTTGCTTACCAAATCAGACATAAAAATGCAAAGGGGTCACAGCACACAGTCTCTGAAAAATGGCTGACTTGCTCAGTTTGACCACAGAATTATAAAATAAATTAATTGGAATATACATATTGTCCGTACATTTCAGTGTATAGTATATAGAGCCATACAAACAAGTCATTGTCTGTATGAAATTTTAGTTTGCTCTGACTTTGCTAGTGCTTTTTATGGAGCCTGTTGTAAAACTAGGCAAATATCTAGGTGAGTTGATGTCCCCCCCGGAAGACCTCTGTGTACCCCCAGGTTGAGAACCACTGATCTAGACTGCTGGGGAGCTCTCCAGCGGCTGGTACACCATCCGGGTAATACCGGTCTCTCTCTGGAGAACTCCTCTAGAAAACTGTCTAGCACCCAGTTTAAGTCATCTTTCTTTGAAACAGTGCACTCTTAACCTGGAAAAACTACTGTTTCCACCCCCGCCCTTGAACTGGGAATTGGCCAGGGAGGGGGTCTCTCCTGAGGGCCCTGGTAAGCTTTAGCCACTGGCAGCATGAGTGCTGTAACTGGGGATGGTGAGTTTATGACTCCCTCTCCCTCCGTGCACATACCTTCCCTGCATGCCCCTAAGCTAGCCTTCCTCCTTGCTGAACCAGTTCAGCAGAATGCCTTTCTCCCGGCAGTCTCCTTGGACAGAGCTTTCTGAGCGGGTTCAAAAAACAATCCCTGTTTTTAAATCCATCTTTCAGCCTCTGTGGAAACCAGGCTTTATTGTTGGCCGAATGTTCTCTGCTGGGCATTTGTGCACATGTTGTCAGCAGAGGAGGTTTTCGCAGTTGCAGTAACTTGCATAGCGTAGTCCTCGAACGTGTGCTGGTGCTGCACATTCTACCATACCTGCCACAAAGGGTTTGTCTATGCAGCAAGTAACTGCGCGGCAAGTCAAGGTGGGACTCCACAGCGCCTCAGCTTCCTGCGCAGTAACATCCCACGTGGACATTGCTACAGGACAGTGAAAGTCGCAGGGCTTTCAGTGCACTGTAGCATGGTCCACACAGTGAGCTGGCGTGCGGAAGCTGGGGCATTGTAGAGTCACACTCGGGCTTGCTGTGCAGTTACTCGCTGTCTAGACAAGCCCAAAGAGAACTGCTGCAAAACTCTCCTGGGATTTACCCTATAATAACAGGCCATCAGATCCACGGTCTTCACCCAGTGGCCCATGCATCTTCCCTTCCCCTAATCTTGCCACCTGTTCACGTGGACTGTGTTCCTGGCTAATTGCAATCCTGCATCACTGGTATAAGAGCAATCAGAAGACTGGTTAGCAAACTAATTGTGGATGCTGCATGAGTAGGATTGCAGCCATTAAAGAGGGGTGGGGGGATGTTTAAGTTATTGTTAGGTTTCAGGGTTAACACCCATTCATCTCAATGAGAGCAGTTAACTCCCCCTCCCCAGAGATTGTTTCCCTCTCTGCAGACTCTCTCAGGCAGCAATAGAATCATAGATTTATAGATGATTAGGGTTAGAAGAGACCTCAGCAGGTCATCTAGTCCAGCCCCCTGCTCAAAGCAGGACCAATCCCCAACTAAATCATCCCAGCCAGGGCTTTGTCAAGCCGGGCCTTAAAAACCTCTAAGGATGGAGATTCCACCACCTCCCTAGGTAACCCATTCCAGTGCTTCACCACCCTCCTAGTGAAATAGTGTTTCCTAATATCCAACCTAAACCTCCCCCACTGCAACTTGAGACCATTACTCCTTGTTCTGCTTCACCACCCTCCTAGTGAAATAGTGTTTCATCAGTTCTTCTTCAGAAGGTTCCCTTAGGAACCCAAGAAGCTTGAAAGCTGAGAGTTTTGTGTTTAAGTTCTAACTCCTATAGTAATCGGGTCTGCCAGAGGAGTCCCGGTATGCCATACTGCCACTTACTGGTGCAGCCCAACCTGGGTTGATTTCTGAACTCAGCTGTTGATCAGTTTATGGCCTGCAGAAGCCCATATAATGATTATCAAAGCAAGGTAAAATGTACCTTTTCTATTCCAGTATAGGAACCACAGTCCAGGACCTGAGTCCCCTTTTGTCACTTGCTGTACAGATAAGTAACAAAGAAGCCAGTCTCTGCCCTACATGTCAAGCAGGACTCAGGAGGCAACAGATCCTTAACTTTAAGCACATGAACAATCCCAGTGATCTTAGTTAAAGTTCAGCACATGCTTTAAGTGCTTTCCCGCGTAAGAACAAGTGGAAGACTGAGGGCAGCTGGCAGAGGTGTGAGATTGAAGGGCAAAGAGGAGGTGTCTGCATTCTTGGGGTAGTTGGCTGCATTCTAGGGGTAGCTGGCTAATACAAGACATACACCAATTGGAGCTAAGAGGCATGGACTTAAAAAAAATAAATCTGGAGGCATGTCTGTATGGCAATAGTTGACTCAGATGTGATGTGTGCTTCCAGAGGCAGCAGTTGAAGCTGCTTCGTCACAAAAGGGCTGGGGATTGGAAGAGAAATGCATTATGTAGCAAGACCAGCATGCTGGGTAGATGAATCCAGATGGCTTGTGTGGTCCTCTTTTTCCATCCCTAAACATTCCGGGATTGACCGTGGAAGGATAGATGGGAAGCTTGCAGACCGTTCAGACATTTTATCAAACTTTTATTTGCACTGCTATCTGGGTTCATGCATGAAAGGGTTTCTGAGGCTTGCCAAGTTTTTATTCTTCTGCATGCAGATACATTTGTTTAGTGAAGGTTGAGATTATGCAAAAGTATTCCCGTAATGAGCAATCTTTTCCACTTATTTTATTCATCTGTGGTGCCTGTGACCTCCCCTGCAACTCCTGTCTTGTTTTCAGTTGTATTTGTGAGCACTCCCCATTCAGCCTTCGCATTTTAATATTACTGAGTGTTTATCTTCTGCAACATATGTACCTCCAAACTCTGCTGCTCACCAGGTTTGAAATACCTGTATTCCATGGGGCCGTAGGTTCAAATCGAACTTGCTTGGCATAGAAAGTACGCTTATTAAGTTTGTGGATGATACCAAACTGGGAGGGATTGCAACTGCTTTGGAGGACAGGGTCATAATTCAAAATGATCTGGACAAATTGGAGAAATGGTCTGAGTTAAACAGGATGAAGTTTAACAAAGACAAATGCAAAGTGCTCCACTTAGGAAGAAAAAATCAGTTTCACACATACAGAATGGGAAGAGACTGTCTAGGAAGGAGTACGGCAGAAAGGGATCTAGGGGTTATAGTGGACCACAAGCTAAATATGAGTCAACAGTGTGATGCTGTTGCAAAAAAAGCAAACATGATTCTGGGATGTATTAACAGGTGTGTTGTGAGCAAGACATGAGAAGTCATTCTTCCGCTCTACTCTGCTCTGGTTAGGCCTCAGCTGGAGTATTGTGTCCAGTTTTGGGCACCGCATTTCAAGAAAGATGTGGAGAAATTGGAAAGGGTCCAGAGAAGAGCAACAAGAATGATTAAAGGTCTTGAGAACATGACCTATGAAGGAAGGCTGAAAGAACTGGGTTTGTTTAGTTTGGAAAAGAGAAGACTGAGAGGGGACATGATAGCAGTTTTCAGGTATCTAAAAGGGTGTCATAAGGAGGAGGGAGAAAACTTGTTCACCTTAGCCTTTAAGGATAGAACAAGAAGCAATGGGCTTAAACTGCAGCAAGGGAGGTCTAGGTTGGACATTAGGAAAAAGTTCCTAACTGTCAGGGTGGTTAAACACTGGAATAAATTGCCTAGGGAGGTTGTGGAATCTCCATCTCTGGAGATATTTAAGAGTAGGTTAGATAAATGTCTATCAGGGATGGTCTAGACAGTATTTGGTCCTGCCATGCGGGCAGGGGACTGGACTCGATGACCTCTCGAGGTCCCTTCCAGTCCTAGAATCTATGAATCTATGAATCTATAACGCGGTTTCACCTATAACCCAGTAAGATTTTTTTTTTTTTGGCTCCTGAGGACAGCGTTCTATCGGGGTAGAGGTGTATTGGAAAAATTATCTTGAAAGTTTTATTCAGTCTTGAATGGCTTTGGATTTGACGTGGAACTAAAATTATAATACTGGGTTCAGATCTAGGGAATTCCTGCCAGCCTTCCTTTGGATGACTTTATGGATGCATTCCTTGTGTGGCATGTACAGCATAATATGCTGAACAATAAAAATGTTACATCTGACTGCAAGCTCCTTGGGACAGGGACTGTCTTGTCTCTGTGTGTACCGACTGCACCTTGCACACCGTGTGCGCTTCTGGAGTGCAAACGATCCTAAATAAAACTAACTCCAGTTAGCCAAGAGCACCGTAGGTGTTCACAGTGCTTTACCCAGTTAGAGTAGCTGCCCTGAGGAGCTGAGAGTCTAATGCAGTTTCATAAAATGCAGTAGGATTAAACATCAAAGAGAGAAGGGAAAGAAGATGGTGGGAACACAGCATTCAAAGCAATCCCAGGCCTCCTCTTTGAGTAGGATGGGTTCAGAACATCCCTGGTGGATGTGGTTGGACAAGGTAATTTAGCTTTGCCAGTCTGGGGTCAGTGTGGGAACGGTGAGTTGAGTGCCCTAGCTGTCTTCTCTGGAGACTTGGCTTCAGATCCCCAGTTTGTGGGGATTGGAGGAATTGATAGGAGTTGCTGTTCTAAGGAACCTAACATCCTGCTTCTATGCAAATAGCCTACCACAAAAGAAGCAACCACCCTCCAAAAAACCTGATCTTCCTTGAGCAAGCAGGATAATCTCCAAAATTTTCCATGATGCTGCATGTGTTACGAAGCAATAACACTTTCCATCTTCAGAGGGCTACACGAACATTAATTTAAAGTGATCTTGATCTGAAAGCAACGTGCTCTGGGTGCTTTTGCTGCCAGTGTCTGGAAACTAGCAAAGAGGAAGCTTATACTGTTCATATAAAAAACTTAATATGCTGCTGTCTGTCCTGATTGGTAGGATCCATTCCCAGTTGTAAAGATTGTTCCTGTTATTTCTCTTAAACCTTTTAACTGGGTTAGAGCCCTTAAGCAGTAAATACCTTAGTTGGCCTTAGGCAATTGAAGCTCAGACAAACCACTAAGTGTAGTAGTACACAAATATAAGTGGACCGCAGCCATCCTGTTTCTCCTATAGTTTGTTTTCATTAGTTCGTACTTACCTTGTAAATTCATGTGGGGCTGGGGTGACGAGCAGGATGCTTCCTCATCGCTAACCTGGAATTAGAATTCGCAACCCGCTTGCCCAAATCAGATTTTGTGTTCAAAAAGCTATATTGGCATGACCTGAGTATGGCCAGAGCATGAGATCAGGCTCCTAGCTTTGGGTCAGGGAATAGAAACAGGGCATCCAGCCTCTATCCAGGATATGGGTTCATGGTGCAGTTGATGTTTTATCCCTTTAGTCTATTCTATTGTTGTCCTGATCTCTAACCTACCCTGCACAATGCTGTCTGTTTCCTTTCTCCCAGGGATAGGCAGAGCTGTTTCCTTGCCACTTTGTAATGGAGACTCTGTTTTGAACCATTAGGATCTTTCTTGTGCCCCCTGAGGATGTTGAAGCAGGAGTGAGAAATGTATCCTACATGGCTAGAGCTCATGCTCCATGTCATCTGTGCTCTGCCAGTTGTCACCTGTGCCTACTTTGGCTCCTGTACCACCTTCCACACGGTGCCCGGTGTGTGGCTTGACTCCCTGAGCACTTCCGCAAGGCACCCTCCCTGCCTACGTTGAAGCTTTTCTTGGCAACCCACTCCAGCCATTCTGCCAGAAGTGAATCTAATTCACTTGTATTGTTCTTTTAGTCTCTGTTTGAGGTACCCTTCCATCTGCCCTGAGTGTGAGATCCTTGGGGTGCAGGGATGCCTTGTGTCTGGCAAGCATCTCTCGCATATTGGTGGGGCCCTACCAAATTTACGGTCCATTTTGGTTGATTTCACGGTCATAGGCTTTTAAAAATAGTAAATTTCATTATTTCTGCTATTTAAATGTGAAATTTCATGGTGTTATAATTGTAGGGGTTCTGACCCAAAAAGGAGTGTTGTGTGTGTGTGTGGGGGGGGAATCAGAAGGTTATTGTAGGGGGGGTTGTGGTACTGCTACCCGTACTTCTGCACTGCTGCTGGTGGTGGCGCTGCCTTCAGAGCTGGGCGGCTGGAGAGCGGCGGCTGCTGGCCGGGAGCCCAGCTCTGAAGGCAGAGCCGCCGCCAGCAGCAGCGCAGAAGGATGGCCTGGTATGGTATTGCCACCCTTATTTCTGCTCTGCTGCCTTCAGAGCTGGGCCCTCGGTCAACAGCCGCCGTCCTCTGGCCGCCCAGCGCCCAGAAGGGTGGCAATACCGTGACCCCCCTAAAATACCACCCCCCCCCACAACCCTCTTTTGAGTCAGGACCCCCAGTTTGAGAAACTCTGGTCTCCCCCGTGAAATCTGTGTAGTATAGGGTAAAAGCACACACAGGACCAGATTTCATGGTCCATGATGTGTGAAATTTCATGGCTGTGAATTTGGTAGGGACCTACATATTGGGCTCTACTGTAAATAGGCCCCTGGGCCCAATGTCCATCTCCCTGTACTAATGCAGGTTTTTTCTCTATGGAACCTTACACCCCCCAAAACGTTCATCTAAACATCCGTTTGCTTGCATGGTCAGTCACGTTCCATTCTGCCTGTTGAGTGCTGCATTCTTTTCTCCGCTATTTCAGAAGGAGACTGCTAGGCTCGTCCTGCCACTACCGCACAACGGTGAATTTGGTAACTTTTAAATTAACCAGGGAGCAAATTTAAGATGGCAAGGGCAGCGATGGTAAATCAGTCAGTGTCAGGAGTAGATTAAGGAGCGATTGTGGCCTGTACTAATTCAACCAGCTCTGAGGGACTCCTTCGTTTCTGAGCACCTGCAGTGAAATCTAAACGTCCAAACCTGCCTGTAGGAAAAGGCATTTTCCATTAATGGGCATATAATCGCATTTGCTTTAAAATATGGATTCGAACGCATTGCAGAAGATGAGTATGTGAACATCGCTGTCTGTTTTGCTATATGCTGTGTGACAAAGTTCCTCCTCTACCTTGGTGGGTCCCGCGCTTATTGGCGGATTTGCTCGCTTCACAGATTCACCCTGTGGGTCAGGAAACAGTCCAGAGACCTTCCCCTCTGGTAGAAGCTATAGTCCAGGTCAATTCCTCCTGTGTTTGATCAGGAGTTGGGCGGTATGGGGGGAACCCGGGCCTGCCCTCTACTCCGGGTTCCAGCCCAGGGCCCTGTGGACTGCAGCTGTTTAGAGTGCCTCCTGGTACAGTTGCACAACACCTACAACTCCCTGGGCTACTTCCCCGTGGCCTCCTCCCAACACCTTCTTTGTCCTCACCACCGGACCTTCCTCCTGATGTCTGATAACGCTTGTACTTCTCCGTCCTCCAGCAGTACGCCTACTCACTCTCAGCTTCTTGCACACCTCTTGCTCCCAGTTCCTCTCACACACTTCCTCTCCCCTGGCTTGACTGGAGTGAGCCCTTTTATAGCATCAGAGGGGCCTTAATTAGAGTCAGGTGCTTAACTGCCTCACCTGACTCTTAGCAGGTTAATTGGAGTCAGGTGGTCTATTAGCATGGAGCAGCCCCTGTTCTGGTCACTCAGGGAACAGAAAACTACTTATCCAGTGGCCAGTATATCTCCCTTCTGCTACTCTGCTGTTCCCAACTGGTCTTGGTCTATCACAGCTGGTACACTAACAAGAGCTTCATCTCACAAGACTAAAGGAATAAAGTAAAATGAAAAAGGACATTGACATGAAGTGGAATTTGTTAAATTAACGTAATTATGGGGAGAAAATGCAAAAAAAAAAAAAAAAATTCTCCTGGGTTTGACCTTTCTCCTGGGAAGGCCTCCTATTAAACAGTTGAACATAGGGATTGAACTTTGAATGTTAGTTTATAATAGTACCTACAGTGTCCTAGAGGTTTTCCTAATGGAGCTGAAGGCAGGGTCTCTGCACCGAGGAGCACGTGATTAAGGACAGACCGAGGTCAGCGTAATCCAGGAGACAGAGCACAGGTCTGGGATTTGAGACCTGTTCCCACCTCTGCAGCTGACCTGCTTTGTGGACTGTTGGCAAGGCACTTCTCCTCTCTGGGCCCGTGTCCCTTCTCATTTCTGTTGTCTCCTCTATTTCGGTTGTTGTAAGTTCTCCAGTGCAGACGCTTGCTCTGACTAGATGAGGTTATACAGTGTCTGGCACGGTGGGGTCCTAGGCTGGGCACTGTGGTAACACAGCACATGAGAGGGGTCGAGGTGGTGTGTGGGCGAGTATTGGCAAAGTGAGGCTAAGTTAATATATTTATGCTCTTCCTGAAGCCATAGTGATAAAATACACTTCTTGGATGCCCTGTATTGCAACAGTCCCTAGAGAGGCTCTGGGCAGGGCCCCCTTGCTGTACTGAGACTTTACAATTTAAGGAGCGAACAGGAGACAATTGGTGGATACGATAATCAGATTGGGGGAACACCTGGTAACAGTGAGATGGTTCCAATTAGTGTAATAAGCACGAAAAACTCCATAGACTTCAGTGGGGCCAGGTTCAAGAGGAGAAAGGCACACTGCAGCTGGGAGCATGCGTCCCAGCATGGGTAGATGCACAGTGCGCTAGTGCACTAAAAATAGCTGTGTAGCCAGGGTGCCCGGGCGGGGCTCGGGTTAGCTGGCTGAGTACAAACCCACCCGCCTTCTCCCCAGCTGCAGCGTAGACATACCCTAAGGCCTGGTCCACACTACCCCCCCACTTCGGACTAAGGTACGCAAATTCAGCTACGTTAATAACGTAGCTGAATTCGAAGTACCTTAGTCCGAACTTACCGCGGGTCCAGACGCGGCAGGCAGGCTCCCCCGTCGATGCCGCGTACTCCTCTCGCCGAGCTGGAGTACCGGCGTCGACGGCGAGCACTTCCGGGATCGATCCCAGAACATCGATTGCCTGCCGTCGGACCCGGAGGTAAGTGTAGACGTACCCTAAGAGAGCTAAAATCATTGCAGCCGATGACTCTTTCTTTTTTGTATCGGATTGACAAATGACAGGTAGGTGGAAAGTTGGCCAAGCAGGAGGCACTGGTTTAAAAACGAATCCATTGCCAGAACTTTTAGATCAGCTGTGCATTTCCTGTAAGCAATCTGTAATTTATCCCACCCTCACTCTCCTGGCTTCCCCTTATCTTGTATAAGTGACACCCATTCCCTGACTCGCTTATGTAAGAGAAAACCTGAACTTGTCAACAGTTACTCTTTATTTTTAATAAACAAAACCAAACCAAAGAACTTTCTCTAATCCGTCACCACCCTCCGCTCTTCCTCCTTCTCCTTTGTTTAGATTATCCTTTCTTTATCCTCAGCAAGAACCTGCATCTCATGGCACGACATATATCAGTGCATTTGTTACGGCAGTCTTTTGTGTACATGAGGGAGGCTCTTGTGAGAGCGACTGGCGCAGCATAACTTCTCATGAGCAGTGTGGCTTGAATGGGAAAAATCTCAGCCTTGCAACTTTGCAATCATAGGGTTGTTTCCCTTTTCCCAAAGGGCCTGACACGTCATTCCATGTCTGCAGGGGGAGTGTGGTTTAATGGTTAGTGCAGGCTGGGGAGTCAGGTGACCTGGGTGCTCATCAGCCATAGACTTAATGTGTGACCGTGGGCAAGTCCGTTAGCTTCTCTGTTTCCATTCTCCACCAGCTGCAAAATAATTGCCTAGCTTTCAGCCACGCTGGATACTTAATGCATTAAATGTTTGCGGAGCACTTTGAAATCTTCAGATGAAAGATGTGACCGGGCGCCAAGTATGATTACTACAGGGGCAAAACTGCTACTGATGTCATGGAGGCTTTGCCTGCAGAATCGCTAGAGTTGGGCCCCAAAAGCCTATTTCAGCAAAAAATAGGGCTTATTTCCATACGATAGCTCTCACTGCCCTTTTAAAAGTTCCATAGTCTTGTGGTGTTTTCTGTGCAGTGAAAGCCTGCCAAGATTTTTCTGATCAGCTTGCTTGCAAAGATCTTTGCTCTCACAAAGGACTTGTTATCCTTTCAGTCATGATACACTAGTTAGAGCAGGGGTGGGCAAACTTTTTGGCCCGAGGGCCACATTGGAGAATAGAAATTGTATGGTGGGCCATGAATGCTCACAAAATTGGGGTTGGGGTATTGGAGGGGGTGCGGGCTCTGGGGTGAGGCTGGGGATGAGGAGTTTGGGGTGCAGGAGGGTGCTCTGGGCTGGGACCTAGGGGTTCGGAGGGCGGGAGGGGGATCAGGGCTGGGGCAGGGGTGCGGAAAGGGGTGTGGGCTCTGGGGTGGGGCTGGGGATGAGAGGTTTGGGTTCAGGAGGGTGCTCTGGGCTGGGATCGAGGGGTTTGAAGAGCGGGAGGGGGATCAGGGCTGGGGCAGGGGGTTGGGGCGTGAGGAGAGGCTATGGGGTGCAGGCTCCGAGCCACATGGTCTGGCCCCCGACCCAGCGCCCTGGCCGGAGCGGGGCTGAGCCGCGCGGTGTGGCTTGTGGGCCGGATTCAGCTCACGGGCCGTGGTTTTCCCACCCCTGAGTTAGAGACTGCTTTAAAAGAATTTAGCATGGCAGTGCTTTGATTTATTTGCACAAAAATCAATAGGAATGTCAGAAATAGAATACAAGTAACACTTTCTGTTGATTAAATTCTGGGTACTATCCAATGACGCCAATTACAGTTCGTATGTTGCATGGTTGTAGGTACTGTAGGTAACATAAGCCTGTGTGTCACTCAGGTATGGTTACTATTTAGTACGTCTGCCGTGGGCCCTGTGGTGTTCCCAGTGGGAGTAGGCTCCACTTCCAAGCCTTGTCACTGCAGAAAAGGGGCTGGAGGTTTTTTGATTGTGCAGGGAAATGGAAAGGAATGAAGACCTTGCGTAATTGAGCCGTTCTAGAGAAGTGTCTTGCTCCTTATTAAAAAGGGCTCAACAGCTGTAGGGCAGCCTCCTCCGGGGCTGTGCCTACCCTTCCAAAACCAATATTGCAAATCTGTTGTGAAGGAACTGGTTTTGTTTCACAATTTTCCCCTCTGCAGTGTTATCTCCCAACACGATCCCATTAACACTCTAATTAGCCCTTGAGGCATTCTGTGGAGATACCAGGCTGTAACAGCTCAAATAGGCTGCGTGTGCAGATGTTTACCCAGGGTCAGAGGGCAGGCCTGTTGTGACAGCCAATTGGGGAAAGTGTACTTCTTTGGGGAGGGAAAGCTGAGAGATCCTGTGGGTGTCAACCAATTGCAGAGAGCTGCTTTGCTACCTTCAGTGAGTCTCAATTTTTCCTCTGCAATTTGCAAAAGTGATTGTGTGCGCTGCAGGTCGCCAGCAAAGTGCAGTTCGAGATTTTGTGAAGGGAGGAAGGAAGGCGCTGCCTTTTTTGAATTTTAAAGACTCTGGGACATACGGCTTTAAAAGCAGTCTTGCCTATTACACCTACCCCTAACCTCTTAGTCCCCCTGCCAATTCTTGTGTCCGTCCAACCCCATTTTCCTGTCATCCAATTGTGTTCTCTACCCTGTTGCTGTGGGGGAGAGACACATGCTTAAGGAAAATTGACTGTGGTGAAACTGACTGTACACCAAGTTCTGTGAAGTGCACCAATGAATAAAATGGAGAGTGGCTTCCTCTAATCTCTTTGAACTGTAGCCATTGCCGGTCCTGATCCTACAACTTCTTGTGTGGGCCCAGCAGCCTGTCCACATGTGTAGCCCTACTGAAAAGAGTCTACTCGTGCGCCAAAAGTTGCAGGAGGGTAAAGTGCTTTCTCCCAAAGGTGTCATCTTTCTGTAGTTGATTAGGTCTTTTTTAAAAAAACAAAACACAACTTAAAGAAAAAAATCTTTGGGTTACTCTTGTGGAGTATTTTCTTGTGCTTTATGCTGTTTCTTTACTTTTTGCTCTTCAACTTGGCTTGAACAATGAAAATAAATTGGTTGGCTTTGCTTCTGTTTCTAGTAAGTTTCACTTCTCAGTTTGCATTTGTATAGTAGGATAGGGACATACTTTCAAGAAAATTTTCACTGGGGAAGAAAACTTGTGAAAATATTTCATAACTTTTTAATTCCTCCGTCCCCCAACTATTTAACAGTGTCTCATTTTAAGCATTCAGCAGTTATCCAAAGGAGGTAACAAACAAATGTAGTTTCTTTTTTCCTTCCTTTATCTAAACCTACATTTGTAAATGCTGCTGAGCTGAGCTGGTTTTACCATTCTCCTGAACAGCTTATCCACATGCTGATTTGTGAAATTAAGTGGGGAGGTGTGAGGAGTTTTTACTTTGATCTGCAGGAAGTTCAGGCTGAACCACCTAGTAGGCGTGCGCACACACACACACAAACACACCCCTGCTACAAGAACTTGCATAATCATTTAATTGTATTGTCCTCAGGCTTCTGAGACATGTCTGTGACACTTGGCATTGTGGCTGAAAGCAGTGTCACTTTAGACTTCAGGAAGGGATAATGCTACAGTGAAGTCTGATTCTTAAACAACAACAAACGTGTTTTATAATCCACTCCACACTATCTGGACAGCGGGGAAACAGGAGAACTTGAATGAAGAGTGTGACTTGGCTGATGTCATATATACATTCACATGCAGTACCAGGACTCTGGCTTTAGTAATGAAGCTGTGCAGTGTGCTATAAAGCTAGAAGCAGTGTACTTTGGATGACGTGTTAAATCAAGGTCTCTGAGTATGCGTATGATGTCCATCCAGGTAAAATGGCTTCTAGAAAGACCAAGGAATGATGCTGTCAGTATTCCAGCTCAACTTTCAGAAGTGACTAGTGTGGGTTTTTGCGCCTAAATTTTGGGATGCCCAGACTGAGACCCCTTATAGGGTCCTGACTTTCAGAGGATGGATGATTGGCACTTTCTGAGAATTGTCTCACTTAAGGTGTCAAGTTGAACATCCAAAAACTGAAGTGCTAAAATCATATCACTTCCAAAGTGCCCAAGAGGCTGAGCTAAGCTTTCAGGTTTCCCTACCCCCCTCAAAAGAACAGATTAAACTGGAGCAAAAACCCGAAGTATTGAACAAGAATATTCTGACCTTAACACACACAACATCTCCCCTTGAAAATCCCTCTAGAAAGCTGTGGTCTGTAGATAAGCACCTCGGTAACTTTCACTTTCCTTCAAAGGGGCTGCTAAGTATATTGCTGCATGGGAATCTAATCAGAGCTCATTTAGAGGCAAAATCTCCTCTCTCCCCCTTCCCCCCCCCCCCAGTTAGTTCTGCACAGCCAATAGGGGATACAGGAGGCTAAGCTGTATTCCATTCCGTCTCCTGCGTTGTCGTAAGAATGGTCCACTTGATTCAGATTTCAGAAGGTTTATTTCTAATGATAACATAAGAGGCAAAATGATCAACCCTTGATCTTTCACTGCCTGGGGGCAGGGGGAGGGGGTACAAGCTGCCAGCTTAAGGGAAAGGGCGGGGGGGGGGGCAAACATCCTGTAACCTGAGTGTATTTGATCTGAAGCAGTGAAACCATAAACATGAAATCCCCACCATGCTGACTGCAGCCGTTCTGTCCCAAGGTAGCTAAGCATTTATGTCCCGTGGTTACAGTTTGAGGCCCTGACTCACCATCATACTTGTGCATTCCATGTGACGCATCAGGTTGCCTCATGCCACAGCGGTGTGTGTCTGCCTTTGTCACCTGCTGACTCTTATCTTCCCCAGAAGCAGAGCAGAGAGGGGTGTATCCTGCTGTTCCTTTGTGACAGCTGTCCAGAGGAGACTTCTCCCAGAGTGCTGTCGGAGCCAGTGCATGTGTGGGGGACGCAGTGCTGACTAGCCAACGCCATATATTTGTGACAGGTTTCAGAGTAGCAGCCGTGTTAGTCTGTATCCGCAAAAAGAACAGGAGACACCTTAGAGACTAACACATTTATTTGAGCATAAGCTTTCGTGGGCTACAGCATCCGAAGAAGTGGGCTGTAGCCCACGAAAGCTTATGCTCAAATAAATTTGTTAGTCTCTAAGGTGCCACAAGTACTCCTGTTCTTTTTGCATATATTTGTGGTATATCTTGTATGCCCAGAAGAACTGTAGATAGCTGTGGATACCTTACATTACCTCTAGGTAAATCTAGAGCTGACTATATCTAGGAGTTACTTCATGTACAACTGAAGCGCAGCTGTCTGTAGGGTGGAACATAGCTGCTGTTGAACAGCTCACAGGAACACGGAATAAATGACTCAGAACATTAGGGAACAAGGAGCGAATGGTTTGGGATCAACAGGGCTAGAATGAGGATGGTCTAGAATGACAGTCTGTGCCTGCAGCACCCCTCTGTTACTCCTGGACTCTTTCTCTTCCAAGAAAGACTTTGTCCCTCTTCAGTATTGCCAGGTTCTGAGAACACATCACATTTTGCTAATCTGCAAAGGGGTGTCTGTGTGTGTGTGGGGGAACCATTTGCACCCTTATTCATATAAGTAATGAAGTACTTTTCAGTGTCTCTTACCTCCTTCTCCCCTTCCCCCTCCCCCCCCCCCCAAGATTGGAATTGGTGAGGCGTCTGAGGCTGGGTGATTCTCCCAAGGAGATGCACAGAATTAGTGGCAGAGTTGGAAATAGAAACAGTTTCCTACTCCAACCACTAGACAATACTTAAGCGCTTAGTGCTTACCTAATGGTTAGCTCTCCTGTATCTGTTACTGAACAGTACTGGATACTTCAGACAAAGGATACAATCTCTCCATAACCCATGGAGCCAGTCTTGCAGCCCTGTTTGGAATCCCTTACTCTCCTCGCATACACTCCTGCTGGTCAAAAACAACAAGGAGTCTGGTGGCATCTTAAAGACTAACAGATTTATTTGGGCATAAGCTTTTGTGGGTAAAAACCTATGCATCTGAAGAAGTGAGGTTTTTACCCACGAAAGCTTATGCCCAAATAAATCTGTTAGTCTTTAAGGTGCCACCAGACTCCTTGTTGTTTTTGTAGATACAGACTAACACGGCTACCCCCTGATACTTGACTCCTGCTGGTCGTTCTCTCAAGCCTTGAAGCATGAGGTTTGACTTCAGTTTGAGCAGTAGCGGCCTGGAGAGAAGTCATCAGTTGGCAGTGGGTCTATTAGTGACTCCTAGACATAAAAATCCAGGAGCACTGTAATTATATTTCAAAGGCAAGCAGTTCTGTCTCATCTGGACTCTTGTAAAAAGTGTGTTTATTTTCTCCCATCTGACACACCTTATAACTGCTCTTTCAAAAGGAGGCCAAATGAGTTTCCTTTCGTGTCTTCTCCACACACAGCCCGTTCACGCCGTGGCTAGATGTCACGGTGACAGACTCCCTGTGTTCAAAGAGTGGTATTTTCAATCAGGCGGATTGTGGTGCACAACTCTGCTCCCATTAGGGCAAGCTAAGGCTGAGCAATCCCAGCTGAGATACACAAATTGGAACTTTGGAACCACCAGTCTGTGCAAGTCTACTGGGCTGCTGTTCCCCTAGGTCCCCTGTTACTTACAAAATCAGGGTAATTTATCATTTTTTCTGAGCCAGGTGGCAGCAGGGTAACTTTCTGTCCATCTCGCCTCCCTCCTGCACAGACAGGCCCGGGAGGGCTGAGTGAGGATAACATAAGCCAGGCCATAAATTGCTATTTGTATTTTTGAAATATTTAATAAATCCTGCTGTACAGAGCATCCAGGTACCTTCTGGCTTTTGAGTGCCCTTTAAATTATTTGAATAATATGCTTCTGCTGCGGAGTAGCCAGATTTTAAGACTCTCCCATGGCAGTGCTCAGAACCAGGAGACGTTTTGGACTAGCTGCTTTTAAACATTTTTTTTTATATTTGAGTTTGGAGTATTTTTATGGACTATTACACGTATGAATGGGGGGGAGGGGGAATATAGGGTATAAATGAGTTACCTAAAGCAATCGCAGATAAGGGGATGGCGTTTAGTTGGTGCACTACATCCACTCTGCCACTCTATTATCTGCAAATGCTTTTAGGTAATCTGTTTGCATATTTGTGTGTGTGTGTGTGTGTGTGTGTGTGTGTGTGTGTGAGAGTGTGAGAGAGAGAGAGAGAGACATAAACACACGCTGTGAGGTTTCTTAGTACTTCTGGGGGGAAGGATTTTAACCCAGTGATCACAGGCCTGGCCATTTCTCTGCGTTACTATTTGAGATATGAAAATCTGGAGCACCTCCCGAGTGTTTTGGGAGCAGGAGTGAAGAAATCTGTTTGAGAAGAAATCCCTGAAAATCTCAGCAGTAAAGAAAAGAGCTGCTCTGAGAAGCTTCTCTTGAACGCGCCCATGTTTTCTTTTCTTTTTCTTTTCTTTTCTTTGAGCTTCCAATTTCATATAAAAGTGACAGGAGAAAGTTGGAGTTTCCTTTCTTCTCTCTTGTGTTTTCTTCCCCCCCCCCCCTTCCCTTTTTAGAGATTGGTGATAAGGAATTCTAACTACTTAATGAGATGGGAGAGGCCTCTCTCCATTGGAGTGGAGGACTCCAGGTGGCACTTTGACAGATTGGACAGGTAAAGCAAAAGAGCCCCACCTCCTGCTCCTTGCTTATAGTTGGGTATATAAGGGAAACTTAAATTATGCAGAGAGGCACATTCTGAGTCCTGTTATCTTCCAAGTAGAATCACATTTTTAGGGTCTCATAGGGGGTGGGGGGTATTTGTCAAAATCCTGGAGCCAGAAGAGAGGACAGCGGCATTGCTGAATCTGACTGCTAACATGTTGTACCTGGAAAACAATGCCCAGTCCCAGTATAGCGAGGTAAGGATTTTAGGGGGTTTGTTGGCAAACTTGTATTATCGCTTGGCCGCTACGGTGATCTCGGGGCTGGCTACGGAGCATGCATTTGATTTTGACTCTTCTTTCTCTAGCGAATGGCAAGCTTGCGGCTTGCAAGGCTAGGCATTGGAATGAAAATGAAGTTTGTCCAGGCTTAAATTTGGGACAATAAACCCAGTAGTTCAGTGTGGGATTTATTATAAGCAAAATAACTTTTCCTGGCAAAGTAAGGCAAAGCAGTAATGACATATTGTATTGAATACACACACACTTGTGTTCATGTGGCTGTATGAACAGTGCCTGTGTTGACTTAGTTATGACTTATTCACTCTTCTTTGATTGCCAAAATTGACATTCATTGTGAAAAGTGGATAATGTTTAGGGAACAAACCTAAGTGCACTCTAAATATCCGAAGTTACCATTTAAAATCATAAATAAACAGAGGCTATCTGATGGGAAAACTTGCCAGAATCCCCACTGGTAACTGTCTTAACTTTGTACTCTTAAAATTTTCTCTTCCAGTTTACACAAGTGAAACATTTATATGATGAATCTATGTAAACAATGTATGTAGCGAGGATGCATTTAATTGTCACCTATTGAGATATTTCGATTTGCGTAAGCAAAGGCATTAGTGACATTTGGGCAGTTGATATAAGCATAAAAATAAAATCAGTTTAAATATTTAACTGATCCAGAGGGTGTAGGGGGCGAGTAATGCCACATACCGTGAGGCTTTGAGGAAGTTACCTGGGTTTGCAGCAATATTAGCTTACATTCCATAGGGGAGAGCAGCTACGTTGACACTCATCAGAATGGGAAGGGAGGAAAAACCTCCGCGGAGGGTGTTTCAGATGAAAATGTTTGGCGCTGAGTGCCTCGGATATTAGACCTGCCGGCAGACAGAAGCTCAGTCATTTGGAAAAACAAAACAAAATCCAGTCTCGGGGCAGGGGTGATAGGCCAGGTGAGAGTTAAGGAAGAATGGCACAGTGTGTGTATACTCGGGGGTTCACGCACTTGGTGTGTGCAAATACATAAGGCAAGAAAAGGCAACTTGGGAAACACATTGGATTCAGTTTACAAAGTCTTCAATGATGCTCTTTCTAATAGAGGATAAACATACAGTGCCTAATACATTCTTATTCATTTCCTCCACACATTAGATAACTGTCTGACCCATTGGATTATAATTTTGTGTTTCTTTCTAGGTTAATTATAAACTCTCGTTGCCTGTGCAGAGAGAACCTTTCCAAGATCATGTTTGCTTGGCATTGTTTGGGTCTTAACACTATCTGATCAACTTTCGCTGAATAGCAATGGTAGGGTTGCAGACTCCATACGGTTGACTTGCTGGGCTCGTCTGTCAGAAGCTATGCACTCGCTGTTTTTGAACAGTTTAAATGCTGTTCATCATAGCTGTGGTCATCACAGGTTTTTAAAGGCTTCAGCTGTTTTTAGCTTTGAGCATAAAGCAATGAATTTTTGTCCACTGAAAAGTTCCATGTCGTGGGGAGTAAAAACAGATGACCATGGATTTTAAACAGTGGGTTCGTTCTTTCTCCAATAGAAAATAATAAATCCGTGTGAGATAATTGGGGATTTATTATTATTGCTTAATTTTTAAAATTCAGTTTCTGTAGTGTACAACCCCCACCGCTCTACATGATTTTTATAAAACTTTGAACTAGGCGCAATTTCCATTTAAAATGTAGGGAATTCGGGATGCTGGGTGATTCCGGGGGGGGGGGGGGGGGAAGGAATCTGTAGGGACTGTTGAGAGACTGTTAAGGAGCCAGGGGAGACTAGGTGGAGGAAAGCAAGGGGAATGCATATGGAAAACTAAACTGCCAGTAGTAGTATTTTTGGCTAAAACTGGCCAACATTGTTTGAAGTTTATTTAAAAAAAAATGAGTCTTTAACTCATTTAAGGGGGGAGGGATAGCTCAGTGGTTTGAGCATTGGCCTGCTAAACCCAGGGTTGTGAGTTCAATCCTTGAGGGGGCCACTTGGTCCTGCTAGTGAAGGCAGGGGGCTGGACTCGATGACCTTTCAGGGTCCCTTCCAGTTCTGTGAGATAGGCATATCTCCATATAGTCTAACTGAGATTTTTTTTGTTCCATTGCGTCTGTGACATCTCTGTGATTAGGGGTGAGTCTCCGCCCTCCTTTTATTCTTTTTAAGGACATGGGGTTTGTCTCCCTGTCCCAAAATGTCTCATTACAACTCTTCTTCCACTCATTGTTGCAACACTTATTGCATGTGTACTGCCCAGTAGCTAACTACTGAACTACTACTCCCTTCTGCAGAGCACAAGGGAGTTGGCAGTGTCTGCTGTATACTCCACTTTGCAGCTTGAGAACTAACTGTTGCATAAGACATAATGAAGGGCAGTGTTGTACAAAGACCATTGTAATGGCTGTTTAATTGAAAGCATCACTTAATAAGACATGGGGTGCCTTGGAGCAATCCTTCCTATAAATGTTGTAAAAAGACCATCTGACTTCCCCCAAACAAGTGAAGGCTTGTTAGGAAATGTTGCGGGGGGGACAGGGGAAGGGACGGGACGAGCTGTTAAATGAGTGTGACAGGTCAGTGAATCATAACCATCTAAGTTGGGAAATGAAAATGAAATGAAGATGGGTCACAGCATCCATCTATTCTGGCATCTCCAGATCCATTGTGTTTTCATTCCTTGGAGCATGCAGAGGAGAGGGATAGAAGTGGTTGTAACAGAGAAGTGAAGCAACGTTCATAATGCTGAAAGAGGGAGATGAGAATCGTTCTATATATAACTGGAGAACAAATTGCAGTTTTAAGAGTTGGCTGGGCAAATGACATCTCTGCGAGTACGTAAAGAACACTAGTCGTATGCACTTCGCAGAGGGGTGCCTCTCGAATGTCAAACTCTCTGCCCTGAGAGCCCATTTGCAAACTGTGTATGTAGCACAAAACAGATTAGCCCAAGTTTCAGGCTAATCTGTTTTGCCTTCCTGCTAGCGTTGTGGCTGTGGTGGCAGCAGGAGGTGATGATCGAGGCAGAAGAGGCCAGTTGTGGGGACCAATTTCCAGAGTGGTGCAAAGCTCACGGTGCAGGTACCCTGGAAGACATTGAGCTGTTCGGTCAGTCGTTACTTTACTTGGTCAAAGCAAATTGAAGCGTTGCCACAAAAAAAATGTAGAGAAGGTGAAAATATCTTTGCAAAATTTTATATCGCTCTTTCACTGTATATACCCGAAGATTTTTCTGCCCTTTGGGGGCGGTTCAAGGAAATATTTCACTTTATAATACGTGAGATCGCTTTCCTATAAGATCTTAGCTTAGTTTTTGGACAGGAATGGGGAGCCAGACTCCCGACAGAAGCATTTCAAATGATCAAAGACTCCTGGTTTATGGCCTTCATTGTGGCTAAACTAGTAATTTCCTTAGGTTTGAGAAATCAAATATATAAATAAACAAAACAAGCGGCTGGAGACCGAATGCTACTAAGTGCTGTGTGATATTCAGGGGTAGGGCTGCCTTTTCAAGAGGTTTCTCCCGCCCCCCAACTCCATCCCTCTGTGACTGTATCTGCTCCTAAAAGGCTATCTATCGGGGTCCTGTCTGTAGCTAATAGTGGCTGGATGGGTCTCCAGAGCTAATGAGCTTCTAGGCCAGCTGGAGACATTGCTGTAGGGGAGCACAGGATGAGACAGTGACGCTCTACCAGATGGTGATATGGGCTCACCCTTTGATCTAGAATGTCCTTTTTTCTAAAGTCTGTTCGCAGTCTGGTTAATTTGTGGTTGAGATTCTGGTATGCAGTAAAACATAGTCACGGCTGATATCCCATTGTCCTGGCTCTTAAATGTTCAGCCAAGACAGTGAGGAGAACCTCAAAAGGACAAAGCCCCAGGAGTTGTCTTGAGCTCTCTTCCTTAGCTGTTTTCTTCAGGCCAGGTTTAAGACATAGTGGTTGCAGATATCAGTGCAAACGACAAAGACCTTTTTCTCCTGGTTCCTTGGCCCTTAGCCAAGCACTGCATGAACGGGGAAGGAAACTGTCTTCAAAGGAAACCACCTGGTCACTAACGCAGAAGACCCTTTATACTGGTGAGGCGCGGGAGGGAGGTATTGGTAAGAAACAACTTTGTCTGCACGGAGCGCTTTGTCCCCTTGCTCTTTTTAGTTTTTTAAGGCTAGGGGCAAGGACCTGGTGCGTATTGTGCTAAGGTGGGGTGGGGTGAGTTTTACTGCACGATGCCAACTACAATAATTAATTTCTGATTTTGCTGGGCCGTAGCCTGAGATCTGAATTCTCTGCTTCTAAAGCGGGGGCGGGGGGGGATTTTTAAAAAATTTTTCCCCCTAAAATGTCCTGGGTGGATTAAATTTACTGGGATGGTCAGTCCCTTAAGTGGCACTTTTACTAAGGTAGCACTAGGCATTGCCCTAATATGCCCAGGTATCAGCAGATCACCAGCAAGGGCAGGTTGTGTGGGGTGGTGACACATTTGGTGTCTGGGGATGGTTGTGCCTCCATTTACCCCCTCAGCCTGGTGTAATTGCATTGCTGGGACTAAAGACCCCTCCCGGGGTCAGGCTGATAGTCCATGGCTGCAAAGCAGCTCCCGATATGTACACAGGAAACCCCTTGTGACCATGCCTTCTCCGGCTTGATCTGTCCATCTGCTCCAAACCATGTGTTAGGCCCCCACAACCCTTATGAAGGCTGGGCATCTCTTTCCTATCCTATCAGGGGTTCATAAGCCCGGACAGAGTTACAGAGGCTCGTCCCTTGGTGCAGAGGAACAGAGGTCTCTCCAGGCATGAGGGGTGGGTAAGCCCTGTTCCCCCTGTAGATCTCCCTGGAAGGAGATCAAGCACTCCCTGCTCTTTCCCTGTCCCTCCCTACATTGGTCTGGGGGAACAGGACCTGCCATTTATATCCTGCTTCCCCTTCCCAGCAGACCTTGGGGCTAGTCACATGATCTGGGAGGAAACCAAGCACAGGTGAGAGCTGGATCTGGATCCATCTTAAAGGTCCATCCACCCTTTTACAGGGGCTGCTAGTTGGTTTTTTGTTTTGTTTTGTTGCTGCCGTGCTCAAGGGACCTTGGTCCATGACAGAGGTGCTGTGTGCCACCAGGGTACAGATAAAAGTAGTGGCCCCTCATGCCCTACTCTACCCCATCTTCTAAATAAGGGATGAGGTTGCTTAATTAGCTCCAGTGCATGCGGAAGATGGGGTTTTGGGCATAGATGGCCCAATGCTCTGTCACAAGTGGTGATGTCTGCAGTGTAAAATGTGGTCTTTCACAGCAATAAGCCAACTTAAGTACGTGTCACAGAGATGCAGGTAGAAAGAATGAACTTGAGCATTTTCACTTTAATATATGAAAATGAAACACAACCGTGTTTTGTCCATCTGGGCTTTTTTAATATTAACACTAACTTGTGAGTTTGCACAAACAAGTGAACATAAGAATAGCCATACTGGGTCAGACCAATGGTCCATCTAGCCCAGTATCCTGTCTGCTGACAGTGGCCAATGCCAGGTGCTCCAGAGGGAATAAACAGAACAGGCAATCACCAAGTGATCCATTCCCACATAGTAACACCACATAGCTTTCAAAAAATCGTTTGTGTGCAGAGCTGCTGTCTCTGGAATGTTCTACGGTGACACGTGCCAACATGTGGAAGATCCAAATAAAATCGTTGCTTTTCTTTAAAATTCTGTTAGCGCCATTCTAGGAACAATGAGAAAATGGGAGCAGGGAGCCCAAAAGTGTGTCAGGGAACTGGAAGATCTTTTGAATTGTTGGCAAAGTGGCAGCTTGCTTCAACAAGCAATGAACATTGAAATGCCATATTGCAAAAGGCTGTAAAAAGGCTCCTCCAGAAATGGGAAAAGGGGCTGTCCTCACTGTAGAAACTTGGCATTTTATTGAATGGAATAAACTCCCAATTGACTTCAGTCTTTTGTTGGCAAGAAGGTGAGTGAGAAGTTATGCAAAGTCACTCCAGCTTGGGGCGAGTTGAAATCATCCAAAGTTTAGAAATTTTGACCAAAAACTGGCGAGGAGTCTTCATGGAAAAAACATTGCCATTTCAGCTGCCTCTATTCTAGAGCCAGCGATTATTTTCATCCAGTCGGATTGGACGGTTTCCATCCTCCACATCCTTTCGCCATCCCCTGCAATCTCAGATTCCATGGAGACAAGCCCAGATACGTTGTCATGGAACTTCTTTAGGAGTGTGTTTCACTTTTTTTATTTTACTTTTGTCTTCTGTTTTAAGTCTAATAAAGTAACGGTCTTAAGCCAAGCAAAATTGCTTCCCCCTCTTCCCCGCCCCAGTATAGAGAAACAACAAAAGCAAGTATTGTCTATTGCACATCTCTGTTTTCACACATGCCTTTTTTGCGGCAGCTCTCAGATTATGTTTACTTGGGGTTTTGGCTCTGATTACTATTATATTGTATAGGGGAAAACCAGCAATGCTAGGGTATCTGGAGGAAATGGACCTGCAAGAAGAAAGTGGTGGATATAGATTGAATAAATATCTTATGTAAGCCATGTACTCTGACTTGTCATGTTTGTATTACTTCAATTATACTAAAGATGCAATTATATTTCATTACTGTGATGGATTAAGTGGAGCGGTGTTGTGTTGCTCAAGGGCAAATCTTACCTTTTTATTTACAAAACATTCCCACTAAAATTCTGGAAATGCTTCAGAAGGAAGCTCTCCCGCTGATGGATTTGTCTGAAGTCGCAAATAGAGGCCGTTAAGCCCACTATTCTTCTGGCACCCACCCCCAGCACCTTGGTTGGAATGTGCAGACCCTGCAATGAAATGTGCGACAGCTTGTCAACAGAGATTGTGTGAATCATCCGACAGGAGAGTAGCTGGTGATAATGCTCAAGTTCATTTTCCGAGGGTAAAAGCAAAGAGAGAAGCTCTTTATTTACCCAGCTCACCCTGGAATTAGCAATTTGTCGCTTTTGTTAATCAGAATCTAAATGGGGAAAAAGCACTATTCGGTGTGAATGTGGCAGTTCAAGTATTTTCTGAAATATAAACTGTCCAAAAACAGATCTACGTGTTTTGCATACGCTGCCATTATTGTGTTCCCATCTTAGCTCTCTCTTCTGTGTATTTTCCTCTGGCTGTTGTTCACCGAGGTTGCTCTCTTCAGAGTGACACAAGCTCAGCCATGTTTAGACATGTGGGTGGGTCTCTCTGGCTGAATAAACCTGCTGCTTTTCAAAACATTTCCTGTTTTGTTTTGGTTTCTTTAGTTATATTATTAAAGGATTTCTGAGAAATCTTCAAGTCGTTGGTCTCCCAAGCATGGCTTCCCATCATCCTTTTCTTTATTGAGCTGCAGTGAGATATTGCAGCTATGGGAGGGATTATGTAGCTGTTTTACAATAGGACAAACCGCATGGTGAGATTCTAATAAACAGGTAAAGTATGCAGAGTGCATTGTGGTGACCCTGACTTTGCCGTTTCCTCTTTGTCCCTTTCAGCTAAATCACAATGTGATCTCTAAAGGATATGCCAGTTTCTACATCGGGTCATAAAGAGGGAGTAAGTTTCTTTAAAAAAAAAAAAAATAGTCACACTTTCCAATTTTGCCTCCATATTTGCTTTTCACACAAGTTACTGCAAATACAGAGGTGATGTGATTTAAGTCAGCTTAAGGGCTATTGCTGTGAAGCAATGATGATCAAACAGGGAGCTGCTGTTTAGGCTAGGAATCGCAGGAAAAGTTCTCCGTTTCTTGCTGCTAGCAAGGTAAACTTTAGGCTTCTGTAACAAGATCTGGAGTCTAAGGCCATCTGCTTTTTCCCTTCAGCTAATTTTATGTCCTAATCAGCATGTGCTGGATTTTTGTTTTTTGTCTCTAAACTAGTGATCACCGCTCTCTTATGTGTTTCCCATTTGTGTGGGTGGGTGGAGTGCTCCCCAGAACTGCTTTACTGGAATCAACCCCTGCAAACACTCTTGGGCTTTCCCAACAGTGGCATAGTTCTGAATCTCCCACCACTGCGGCTTCGCCAGGGTAGCAGTGGTGTAGGCAGGACAGAGGTGATGCTGATGCACAGGTGAGAGCGCTAGGATTGGCAGGCTGAAGTGTGGTGCGTTTGGCACATTTCTGAGCTTCTGCTCAAACGTCACTTCTGTTTCACTTGGAAATGGGCCCAGGCGGCAAGGCTGGAGTGTGCTCAGCCCTAGGGTCTCGGAGGAGGCTGTTACAGATGTAGGGGCCAGTTCTGGAGACCTGATGAAACTGGAGAGGGTTCTAGCTTCCTCAGGCCTTATATTGGCTCGGGACGGGGAGAGATGGAGGTCAAGTGTCTTTCCAAGGGGGAAAGTTTAGGAGGGGAGGTGAAGTAGTTCATGGTGGAGTGCTGTGTGGGGAGGAAAGGGATGGATTGTGTCTTGGTGGGTACAAGCCTCTCTTAGTTTTAATCCACATCTAGGAAGCATTGCAAAAAGTTCCGAGGGTCCCTCTGAGCAGAGTGGGTGGGGTGGGGAGCTGCAGACTGTACTTCTCAGAGCCCTGCCCAGTGTATGGGTATATGATGGCTGCAGGGGGGAATTGCGGTAAATTGATAACATCGGCATTTAATGCTTCAGGAGCATGTGTGAGCTGAATGTAATAGCTAGAGAGAGTTTTGCGTGCGATGTATCACTATGTACACTGTAAATTATAGTTTGCTCTGCTCCCATTAACATGTTCAAGTCAGTTGTATTTAAAAAGTGAACTGATCTCTTTGCCATGTTGTCAGCTTAACAATGGCTGTCATTAAAAAGATTTTGAAAACTGAGTAGTGGTTTTTGGGTCTCCAACTTGAGAGGCTGTTTTAAGGGCCTGATTTTTCACAAAGTACTGAGCAACTGCTGATTAACCATCAGACCCCTTGACCACCCTAAGGTGGGCACCCAAAATCAGTGATCACTGTGGAGAATCTCATCCCTCGTTTTTTCACCACCATACAACTAGCTTGCTGTTCTGCACTTCATGCGGCGTATGAAAATAGTTTGGTCAGTTTCACCAGCCATCATACAAATAAAAGTAAGTAGACTGAGTGGTTTTCTTTGGTAGCAGATGAATGTGAAAGAATTTTGTAAGGAGTCTCCTCTTGAGGAAATATACTGGTTAGGTGTGATCTCTAAAGCATTACTCACTTCCACTAGAGTGACAAGGTCTAATCCAGCCCCACAAACGCTAGTTCACATGAAGGAAGCCACTTAAAAAAAACACACACACATACATGCAAAAAACTAACCCATTGAGATCATCCTGATAGTTTGCTCTGTTCAAGATTCTGGTGAAAATGTGACCATTTAAAATAAAGGGACACAGGTGAACAGGGTACAGGTTGAAATTTCCTGAATAATGCATATACAATTGCTCATGCAAAACTACACAAAAGTGGTTTGCGTGCACAGTTACTATAAATGCACGGAGTTATGGTAATTTCAGGTGCAAATGACCACTTGGTACCTTGGGCAAGTGTTTACTGCAATTGTATTCATACAATTATGAAAATTTGTGCCGTGTATTTGAATGCTAAATAGTCTTCTCTGTTTTACGAATAACACCAGAGATTATGCATGGGTTTTAATTTTGGGCGATAAAAGTGTGTGTGTGGCCAAAAACTTTTAATCTGGGTATCTACGTTTAGGCTTCTCAAATTGCATTAGGCTTTAGGCAACAGCAATTCACACTTTTGGCTTTTTTAAAGTGGTCCTGAGTTCATGTACCTCATTGTACTGTTTGGGTTGCAAACATTAAACGGGAATATTTAGTTTAGTGTCCATTGGAATTTTTAAAACAATAAATGAAAATCCTGGTGGATTTCTGCTGTTCAGTTTTCTAAAAGGCTGGTTTTATCAAACTTTAAATTTAGGTCCAGATTTGGCCTGCTGACATCCATGTAACCTTGGAAGAGGCTTCAGTGCGCCTGACCAAGAAAAACAATGCTTGTAGGCCCCTAACTTCAACTGGCCACAGCAAATGTGTCCTCAGAACCCTGCTCGTTTCTCTCACCAGCAGAAGTTGGTCCCATGAAAGATATTCCTTCACCCATCTTGTTCTTCAAAACCCAATATTTTGGGAAGACTGAGTAGCACCCAACTACTGTGACTGTGGGGGAATCATTTTAAAATGTGGCCAATTACAACTCGTTTTTATCCCTATGAGATAAGTTGAGCAAGTGGGATGAACTCTATTAGTATGGACTAGCGTTTCGCCTTTTAAGGCCTTGTTCTCTGTGCTCAGGAAATAACCAGCCGTCAAGAGTGGATGTGCCCTGCCTTCTCACTCAGTTTTGAAAATATCTTGGCGGATGATGGAGCCAGGGCCAAGCCATTTTAACACTCTGTCCAGATCTTTGGGGTCTCACACACTTTCTGTAACAACCCTTGTTGGTCCGGAGGGCCAACCTGAACAGTTGGCCGGTTACACTAGTAGGTGTGGTGTTCTCTTTGATTTAATCAATAGACTTTCACATTAGATTGTAATAATTTTTCCTTCCTTTCGGTGGGTAATTTTAAGTTGACCTGTTCTGTGTATCCTTCTGTAAATTGCCTTAGAAGCTAGTCTTCCTGAGTATTGTCTGTGTTTGCATCATGGTTCAGTGTTTAAAACAAAATGTATTCTTTGTTAAAATGCAGCCCATCCAACTAAACTACCTGTTTCTGATTCAAATATTAGCGGACTGGAAATTCTAGAGCTTAACTGTGACCCATTTTGTATTTGTGTTTAAAGCGGATGGATTCTGGTTTAACCTAATATAATTGAGCCAAGATGCAATAGATTATAGATGAGTTTGTGAGCCAATTGTAATGCATGGTACAATTACTGACCCTATTCCACTGTTGTCCTTGTGCCCCTTGGCCATGTTTTTTATGGATACATCTACGACCTTTCTGTATGGATGAGCCACAGACATCCTGTCAGGCCTGACTAGTAATGTCCTCTCAACTTCATAAAATGCTAAATGTCTAATTTTTTTTTTTTAATTAATATGGAGCTATACCTATCTCCTAGAACTGGAAGGGACCCTGAAAGGTCATCAAATCCAGCCCCCTGCGTTCGCTAGTACTGATTTTGCCCCAGATCCCTAAGTGGCCCCCTCAAGGATTGAACTCACAACCCTGGGTTTAGCAGGCCAATGCTCAAACCACTGAGCTATATGGTTACAGTCTATTGAAAAAAAGAGTTCAAGAAATTAGGCAATTGTAATCAACTGTAGTAATTTTCCAGTCCATTCTCTCTCTCCCTCAAATTTTGACAGAGTTCAATCAATTCCTCTTCTATTCAAATAACTTTTTCCATTGAAAATAGTTTTTTTTTTTCTCCTGTCCAAACTTTTTGTCACTAGAAATCTTAGGCCGAGTTTTTCTAATATCAAACCATGATTTATGTTGCAGTTCTCTTGGCTGGCATTCAGCCGGCAAACCAGCACCCAAACCATGATCATTGAAATCCAGCAGCCTGTCTTTATTTTACCCCCGTTTTGAGATCTTAGCATTCAGTTATGGCTAGATCTGTTTGTGGGATTTTTTTGGTTTTTGTTTTTGTTTGCTTTTTAAAGTGAAAAACTGCCTCTACTTCTTGTCTCTTTGAATATCTATTTACTGACATTCTGTTGTCCAGCTGGTAATGTGAGAGCTTTAGAAGCGTCTGGCCTGCATTTCAGTTTCATTACCTTGTCTGAAGTCTGCTGGTGTTGAGGGATATTAGTTGGTCTGCTTTAAAACTGTGGAACCTGATGCTTTGGAAGATTTAGTATCCTGAGTACTTGTGTGAAGTATGTAGGAGTAGCAAAGTGACTTATAACTTAGGTTCACTTTGTTTTCCTACTATTTATTTTTAAAATGTAAATGGATTGTTGTTTTGATCTGTGTGTGGCTTAGCATGAGGGGGTGCAGCAGACAAGGTGCAATGCTTTTAAAAATAAGTGGCCTGCATTTTCAGAAGTGACTCTGCATTTTGGGTGTGTCTGTTTTGGGGGGGACAAGGGGTACCCTGATGAAACCACCTTTCTAGATGATTTTTCAGAAGCCAAATGCTTAGCTCTTTCTGCCCAAGGAAGCCCCTTTTCAAGGACCAAGAACCCACTTAAATAATCTATTTTGTGCCGCACTCTTTCATTATCAGAGTCTAATGTTTTATTCTTTTAAAGGCTTTCACTAGTGCCTTACTGTTTTTTCTGTGGTGATTACTGAAAATATTTGATGTATAAAAATATATGATCTGTATAACGATATAAATGATCTATCTAATTCTGGAGATAATGTAATCTATACCCTAACATGGGCCACACTGTCAGGTTTGATAATCCTGGTTTTAGACTAGCTCTGTTATGTGAACCTGAGGCAGGTGGTAGAAGACCAAAAATGAAAAGCATTTCTCCCTTGGGCTGTGCTGGGTTAGATGGCACCTCGCTGCTGTCTGCCTGGCTGAAAAATGTTTGCAGAGTTCAACTGGATAAGTGTTAACCATGGTGCAAAACTTAACTTGAGCTAAAAAGGAAAATGAACTAAAGCCCCAGAGAACTATGATCTTCAGTGTCAGGTGTCGACTTGGATCCCCTTGGAAAATCGTACCATGGGGTACTTTCTCTTAAACCCCAGTTATCCAAACAGTAGCCCTGTCAAACTACTCATGTGCATAAAGTTAGAACCATGCATAAGTACTTGAAGGATCAGGACCTTCAATTTGTTTGGCTTGGATTAATCAAAAGGCTGTGCGGGAATTTTAAAATGCAAACCAAATGCTATCTCCTTCCCCCCCTCCCCACCCCACTCCCCTGCTTTCAAAGTGGAACAGATGGTTCTAGAGAAATGATCAAACTTGTATATTTTAAAAAAGCCTTTCATGAATAGTGTATGGTAAATTTACATAAAGAATATTCTCTTCTGTAAATATATCAGTGTAACAGGAGTGCTGTTTACTCATAAAAAATTTAAAATACAAACGTGTGCCTACTCACTCAATGAATCTGGTCCACTGTCTCTAAAACCAACACCAAAGACTTGAGGTGTAGCTGCGGAGAAGTGTGCCAGAATTCTGGTTGGGAATCTTTATCATACCTGAACAATGGTGGCAAAATATACTTTCGTTCGTTGATAAGCAGGCAGATAACAGTGTTTTTATGTATCTTAGTTTCAGATATTGGTGTCGTTTCCCAATTGTATTTTGGCAGATTTTGGAGCTGAACTAAAGGAAGAGCTCTTTATTTTAGTTAGGCAAAATTTTGTTTGCCAGGATAAGCTCATGAGAAGTCTAGCACATATATGTACTAATAAGTGAGCATGCGCAATCCAGATAACGTTGTAGTATTTTGCAAAATGTTGTTCATATGACTGACACACTGTACCTCAAAATAGCATCCTGTAACCCCCATATTAATCATTCATATATGGTTGTGATATTTCATACAAAGCGTGCCACAAAAGGTCGTGATCTGCTGAAACCCATTGTCCTGTCCAAATATGTATGCATTAGTGTGCATGAGGTTATGAGATTTTGCTCTGTGGTTGTTGTTGAAATATGTGATAAGTTTGAGATTCTCTACTGCTAGGTGATAAACCACTTATAGGAGGGTGTTAAATGGCCATTAATCAATAGGGGAGTTTTAATCAAGGGGTTTACAACTCAATGACAATTGGGCAAGCACCACACAATGGGGACGGCTTAACTCTATGATTCTGTTGCACCAGATCACACCGGGGGGGGGCTTGCTCAACCCTGTGACTCAGTAAAGCCCACCAGGACATGTCTGGGCACGTGTTGTCCAGGCACATGGACTGAGGTTATAAAATAAGGGACAGTGGCATCATGCCTTGGCCTTTCTCTTCCCCCACCTACGCTGAAAGCAACAAGAACACCGAGAAGAAAAGACTTCAACTGAAGAGACTGGTCTGAGCTTAAGGGAGAAGCCTGTGTATTAAGAACTGTACCATTCAGTGGGGTGAGAAAATTGCTTGATCTAAATACTGCCTAGTGTAATAAGGTTTAAGATTTAGGCAGAGCGCTTACCTTTTCTTTCTGACCTTTTGTGCCTACCACTTATAATCACTTAAAATCTCTCTCTGTGTAGTTAATAAACCGGTTTTATATTTTACCTAAAACTGTGTTTTGATTGAAGTGCTTGGGAAATCTGCTCAGGTTACAAAGGCTGGTGTGTGTCCCCTCTGCACATGGAGGGAGGGGCGGACTGGGTAATAAACTTACCCTGATCAGGCTTCTGACCAGGGCAAGATGGTACAGCTCTGGGGTGCAAGGCAGGGGAGCTGGGGAGAATTGGCTGGTGCCTTTCTCTGTGTGATTTGTGAGTGGCTCAGGGAGCATTCATGAAATCTAGCTGGATGTGGGGCTCCACACGCTGTTGTGCTGAGTGATCACAACACCTGGAGGGGTTTGCTGCCTGTCATTAGCAAAGCATTGTGAAAGACAGCCCAGGCTGGAGAATTAAGGGAGCACAATGGTACCCAGTTCCAGGTTGTGCCCCGGGGATCCCATCACAATGGCATGGCCTCAGGGCTTAAGGCTAAAAGATTTTTTCCCCTTTATGAACTTTTTTTTTTTTAATATAACAATTGTTATTTGTATTACTGAGATTGGAGCCCCATCATGCGAGGTGCTGTACATGCAGAGTAAGAGACCATTCCTATTCCCAAGAGATTATCATCTAAATAGAAAGAGAAGGATCACTGTGCCCATTTTACATGTGGGGAACTGAGGCACAGAGAGGCTAAGTGACTTGCCCAGTGTCACACAAGAAGTCTGTGGTGGAGCACAAACTTGAATCCAGGTCTCTAGAGTCCTAACCACTGGGCCGTCGTCCTTCTAGCTAGAGGTGATGGAAGTGATGTATGGTACACTGAAGGAGCATAATCCACTTTCATGGTAGTTCTATACCATTTTCAAAGTCTTAGAGCTGGTCTATACTGGGGGGGGGGTGTCGAAATAAGATACGCAACTTCAGCTATGCTATTCACGTAGCTGAAGTCGAAGTATCCTAGTTCGACTTACCTGGCCGTCCTCATGGCGGCAAGTAGACCGCCGTGGCTCCCCCGTCGACTCCGCTTACTCCTTCTGCCGAGGTGGAGTACGGGCGTCGATTCGGGGATCAATTTATCGTGTCTAGACGAGACGCGATAAATCGATCCCCGATAGATTGATCGGCGGGTAGTGTAGACGTGGCCTTAGTCTGACACAAATTGAAACCCCTCCATCCACCTAGATATTGGTGGAAACAGAGTCCAGTGACACAAGCCAAGTGGTGTAAGGTTATTCCGTCTTGTCATCTCCGTTACACACTCAATGTCAGTTTGAACCATGGTTCCAGTGTAGGGCTGTGGGTGGGGTCTTCTGTGTCCTGATGCATTTTTTAGTACTTGCACAAGTAATAAATGTGCTATTTGTAATATTGAATTAGTTTTGTCCTCTGACAAACTGATAAAGCTGCCTGTCTCTCATTCATCAGGAGCTCCATTAATGTTCATAGTAGAGCATCTTCTGTAAACCAGAGTACTTTAAAGCCCGTTCTCTCCCCGGTCCCCAAAAAACTAATCCCAATCGTAGGACACTTCAGGAATGTGTGAATTTAAATCTTGCTTGAAGCTGTCACATCTGGGAGACCTGGCATCTGGATAGTTATAACTAGCCTTAGAAACCATTTAAATAGCAACTGAATAAAGGTCTGTTGTTGAAGAGGAATTTGAAATTCCACAATACATTCCTTCTTCAGAGTGAAAACACCAGTGCCAATTTGCTTGCCATTAGTTCTGGAATTACTGGCCCTGGTGCTTTATCTCCACTGTGGCTCAGGACTTTGTGTTGCCTGGAGTTTCTTGGCCAGTAATACTAGTTGTGGTGGTTTGAGTAAAATACTGATCTGAGTACTCAGATCTGAGTACTGATCTGTACTGAAACAAACCTTCTAAGAAGCGAGGTTGTCTTATGGCCAATAGCGTGGATAGAGGTTAGTATTCTGCCTGGTCTCTGGAGTTTCCTGCCGTGTTCTCAGTCTGGCCCATTTCTGCAATTAGATTGGGCACCAAGGACGACACCTTTTTGAAGGTTTTCCCGGTGGCCGGGGAATGTTTGAACCACATATAGTTTCTTGATCTATCGGTGAGAGGCAGGATGTCTCCGTGGCAAGGAGCTCTTTCAGGTCTGCATTTCCAGGGCCGGGCGGGGAGTAGCTCTGCTTAACATTCTAGTGGTAAAGCAATATAGGGGCAGAAATTATTTCCACCGTACTGCCGCTCACCCTATCCCCTATCGTGTGCTGTTGCTGTCAGATGTAAAGAGATCCATTGTACTTCCCTAAAAACTGGCAGTGTTCTAAAGTTACAGAGTAGCTTTTTGGCAGAGGTGATACAGGCGCTGACAAAGACTAAGGTGAAAATGGTCAACTCTTCCATTCATTTATCAAAGCATTCACAATTTCCACTGGGAAGAGAAGTAATAACTGGCTACAGCTGGAGCTGGTCTGCAGACATTTTTTACCATGGACATTCTCCTGAAAAGTTTTGTTCTCTTGTGCGATTTCACACAAGCCTCTATATCTGAGCTCTGTTCAAGCTGGCTGATCTTTGACTATTAGAAGTGTTTGCACATTGAATCTAAAAGCTGTCTTCATTCTAAAAATGTGCCGATTGTTACGTAAGGCACCTCAAAAACTGCCTCACTGTTTTTTTTTGTTACACTGCTTATTTTGGAAGGTTTTTAAGAGGTTTACAAGTCTTTGCCATGTAAATATCAGACACAATGCAATAATATTTCAACAGTGGGCTTTCATTTAGTGAAATGTTACCATATTAGAATGAGCATCTTTACCCTCCCCTGACATGTTGGAAAACTGCCTCATTTTTACTGGGGTGGTGGGAGGGAGGAAGCATTATTCTTGCACAGAAATTAAGTGACCCTAATCAGAAGTACTTGTGGCACCTTAGAGACGTACAAATTTATTTGAGCATAAGCTTTCGTGGGCTATAAGCCCACTTCATCAGATGCATAGACTGGAACATACAGTATGAAGATATATATACACATACAGAGAACATGAAAAGGTAGAAGTTGCCATACCAGCTCTAAGAGGCTAATTAATTAAGATGAGCTATTATCGGCAGGAGAAAAAAAACTTTTGTAGTGATAAT
Source organism: Emys orbicularis (assembly GCF_028017835.1). Lineage (NCBI taxonomy): Eukaryota > Metazoa > Chordata > Testudines > Emydidae > Emys > Emys orbicularis. The sequence continues at coordinate 104,064,054 of NC_088691.1, forward strand.
CAAGATGGCCCATTTCAGAGAGTTGACAAGAAGGTGTGAGGCTACTTAACATGGGGAAATAGATTCAATTTGTGTAATGAAGTGGGCTGTAGCCCACGAAAGATTATGCTCAAATAAATTTGTTAGTCTCTAAGGTGCCACAAGTACTCCTGTTCTTTTTGCTGATACAGACTAACACGGCTGCTACTCTGAAACCTGACCCTAATCAGTGCACCTAGTGTTTTGAATGCCCCCTAGTGGTGGTACTTATTATAGTACTACTTAGTAAAGGAAATGCCTTTTGGACCATACTGCCCAGAATCTCTAACCGGAAGTTGGGTGTTTCTGTGTTTGAAGATGGGAAAGATTACATGTCATAATTTAATAATGATACATTTTTAAAAATTGTTTTTTGAATTCAGTGATACCGTCATTTAAAACTTATCTAACAGTGTTGCTAGCCCAGACATAACAGCATTGTCTAAGTGCAGGAGAACCTTGAAATGAAACTGAATATAAACAGGAAATGAAAGTGACCAATCTAAATACACTGTGCCTAAGTGAAGTGCACAAATCAATAGATTAGGTGGTGAAATCGGAAGTGTTAATAGTAAGTCAGGAATTTAAAAAGAGGGGAGGGACCTACAAACAATTTGAACCTGAGCCTTTTTGAGAACACAGATGCTAAAAATGTGATGCCTCAAACTTGACAAGTTAGTCTTTGAACTTTTTGTCACTTTCTTTCCTCTTTCTACATGAACAACATTCTTACTCCTGTTAGCGAGAAATTGGCATGTGGATCAATGGCAAAACTGGGCCCTGATCCTGGAAAGCTCTGAGCATGGAAAGCTTTGCTTTTCACACATTGAGTCGTCTCATTGATTTCAACTTGTGCATGATTTCAACTTCTTCGCTGGGTCAGGGCCTTAAAGATTGTATCTAAATTCTAATGCAAAAACTTTAAAAAAAAAAAAAAAAAAAAAAAAAAAAAAAAAAAAAATCCTTGACTTTTAAAAATATACTTTGCATCGTTTCTCTATTAAGGGCTGGCTTTCAAGCATGCACAAATTACCTCTTTTTCTTTGTTCTCTTGAGCGCACAATGTCTGTAACTCCTTCCTGGTGAAGGAGGCATTTTATTACTGGCTGAGCTAATGCTCAGTTGAATTCCAGTGTACTCCTTCTCCCGGCTGGTTGCCCCTCTGATTGTTCTGTTGTCAGAAGGCGTGTGCCTCTGAAAGACTTATCTGATTCTTACCAAAGGGCTCGTGAGTGTCTCAGATACTGACCCCTGAATGCAAACAACTTTTCAAGCCTTTCGCCTGGGGCATGGCCTCCAACTGGGATACCAGAGGTTTAGTGCAGTCGGGTGTATGCCAGTGCCTTTTCTTTCCATGTCACCTGGACTGTGCAGCACCTGTCCAGGGGTGAGCAGGAAGGATTTGTAGGAGTCAGAGGGAAAGAAGGGGAGTCCAACAGCTGCTCGTGTCAGCGCTAGGATAAGTGTAAGGAGATTAATAGTTATTTAAAGAGCAGATGGGGACGTGGCATTCAGCTATGGAATGTGAATATATAAATGTAATGGAATGGATAGTCCACTGTTAACATTTAGACAGATGGCCCCTGGATTGAATGGAATGACGAGGATCCGTCGATTCCCTTAAGGAGTTCTTAAACTTTAATGGAATATTTATCTCTTTAATTGACATCTTGCCAGCATCTTCAGCATCTGCACTCCATCCAGTATAGTTGTCCCCTCTGTTTTGGGTGCTTCTCTTCCTCATTACCTGCTAGGCAGCCTGGAATTATTATGAATAGTTTGGCTAAAAGGCTAGTTTCTCTCCCCCCGCCCCCCCTTTCCATTTGACGAGCTGCTCCAACAAACGCTTTTCATAAGAGCGTTCCTTTTGTCTCGTCTGCTCATTAGGAAGTGCGTCAGATGCTAATCTCCAGGAGACGTGAAGGGAAGGAGTCTACTTTTTTGAGCTCTAGGGGCCTTTACGGTTTCTTTGAAAAACACATATCAAAGTTAGATTAAATAGGGCTGGGTTTTCAAAAGAGTCTAAAGTAGGTAGGAGTCCAACTCCCATTGAAATTCAAGAACGGTTAGGTGCCTGGAAAAATTCTGGCCTGGATTGCTATCTACTTACTACCAATGTGGTACTTGACCCTTACATAGTGCTGCGTGTGTTCAAAATTCAGCACAAACATGGACATAGACTGAATTTCACCATCACCCTGTAAGGTAGGCAATGTAAACTTTATTCCCATTTTACAGATGGGAAAACTGAGGCAGCGAGGATACATGGCTAGCCCAAGGCTATACAGGAGGTCCTTGGTTCACCCAGGATTACTACTTAGAACATAATTATTGTTTGTAGTAGAGTAGTGCCTGGAGGCCCAACCACAAGGGAGGCCCTGTTATGCTAGGCAGCACTGTACATCTAGTGAAGGATGCTAGACCATGCTGGCTCCCAAACCTGTGTGTTCGGTTCTCCAGACCATGCTTTACCAACCCCTTCTCCTCCATACCTCAACCTGCTGATCACCCTTGAGAGCCTGAAAGAACACGTCGGCCTTATATAAGGGCCCTCAAAGTAACCAAGGCTGTTGGCCCAAGCTTGGGAGTGTAACTAAAACCTGCTGTAACATATCAGTATAGTCAATCCGCCTTGCAGATGAATCTGCTGAGTGCCACTTGGTGCCTTTTTGTTTTCATTACCATATTCTGCTCTTGGGGGATGGCTGAGTGCCCGAGAGGTTAGGGATTCTGTCTAGCAGAATACACTTGAAACAGAACCAAAGCCTTGCAAATGTTGGATGCTTCCGCCTAGCAAATGAGTTGTGCTATGTTTTTCTGTATGGTTGTAACGTCCAGGGACGCCACCCTGCGAACCCTGACAAAGAGCTTAGAACCAGTGGAGAATAGACTTTCCCCAGTGAATCCATCCCAGATCTCCTTTTAGCCCTCCGCATACTGGGATGGGAGTGCTGTGTGGATACCCATCACCAATGAAGCTTTTAATTATGCACCTCACTATCTAAAATCAGTGCTTTGACTTAAGGGGCTTTGCCACTTGGTGCATAATTTATGGTTGTCCTGGAACTGCTGTTTGGTAAGGCCATAGCTACCTCTATGAGGAAGAGAGTGGGGCACGATTAGCCTAAATGCAAGGGGGGAGAGGTAGGTTTGGAAAGAGACTCTGCCTCTTGCTCCCTTTGCCCCGGGGGAGAGAGATGAGTGCATTGCGGGAAAACAAGGCATGTGAGCTCGTGAGGGAAAAATTGATTCTGCCCCCGTCTCCTTCACTGCCACCTACTGACTGATTGTAGAACTGCCCGGACTTTCACTGTCTCCCTCCCCACCCCACCCCCAATGTTGTGATCCCCGGGGAGCTTTGAATAGGCAGGAAAAGTCCCTCTGATTGTGCCACATACAGACAGACCCTCGAGGGGCTCCCCACCTTTTGTTAGTCACCAACATAAAGCTAAGCGTCTTCTTGTCACCTCTCGCTGCTGTAGCTGTTCTCTTCCCATACCACTGATCTCCAGCCTCCCTGCTTGTCCTTCCTAGAATCATAGACTATCAGGGTTGGAAGGGACCTCAGGAGGTCGTCTAGTCCAACCCCCTGCTCAAAGCAGGACCAACCCCAACTAAATCATCCCAGCCAGGGCTTTGTCAAGCTGGGCCTTAAAAACCTCTAAGGATGGAGATTCCACCACCTCCCTAGGTAACCCATTCCAGTGCTTCACCACCCTCCTAGTGAAAACGTTTTTCCAATATCCAACCTAAACCTCCCCCACTGCAACTTGAGACCATTGCTCCTTGTCCTGTCATCTGGTACCACTGAGAAAAGTCTAGATCCATCCTCTTTGGAACCCCCTTTCAGGTAGTTGAAAGCAGCTATCAAATCCCCCCTCATTCTTCTCTTCTGCAGACTAAACAATCCCAGTTCCCTCAGCCTCTCCTCATAAGTCATGTGCTCCAGACCCCTAATCATTTTTGTTGCCCTCCACTGGACTCTTTCCAATTTTTCCACATCTTTCTTGTAGTGTGGGGCCCAAAACTGGACACAATACTCCAGATGAGGCCTCACCAATGTCGAATAGAGGGGAACGATCACGTTCCTCGATCTGCTGGCAATGCCCCTACTTATACAGCCCAAAATGCCGTTAGCCTTCTTGGAAGCAAGGGCACACTGTTGACTCATATCCAGCTTCTCGTCCACCGTAACCCCTAGTCCTTTTCTGCAGCACTGCTGCCTAGCCATTCGGTCCCTAGTCTGTAGCAGTGCATGGGATTCTTCCGTCCTAAGTGCAGGACTCTGCACTTGTCCTTGTCCTTCCTGGCCAGGCCATGTCTAATTTCCAACTGGAAGCTCTTCAGGGCAGGAACTTACCGGTGTTGTCTACCTGTTTAAATATCAGGCACTATACAAATACAGCTGCTCGCCCCTTCCTGTGCACTGCTGTTCCTTGGAATGAAAGGAAACTTGTATCCAGTAAGCCAAGGGCTAATGCTCAGCGAGACACCTGCAGTAATTCCTTTCTGCCCTTCCCTGTCTGGTCAGTGGGCGATGTCTGTGTCTAGCCATGGTGGGAATGAGAGACACAATGCAAACGTCTCAAGGGCCACACACTGTAGCCCATTAACGTTGAGTAGCTCCTTAATTGGTGACGCGCCATTGCTTTCAATGGGATTACTCACTGAGTGAATGAATAAGGGTGGCCACTAAATTAGGGAGTGGAATGGTCTAGGGGTCAGAGTACAGGGTTATTGGGAGTTAGGAGATCCATAGGATTTTTTTTTTTTTTTTTTTTTTTAAGGTCAGAAGGGACCATTAGATCATGTTGCCTGACCGCCTATATAACACAGGCCCTTAAATTTCACCTAGTTGCCCCGTATTGAGCCTAGTAACTTGGGTTGGACTAAAGCATCTCCTCCACAAAGCCATCCAGTCTTGATTTGAAGCATCAAAAGAGGGAGAATCCACCACTTCCCGTGGTCGTTTGTTCCATTGGTTAATCCCCCTCATTGTTAAATCTATTAGATCTAGGTTCTCTTCCCAGGCTGGCTGTTGATATACCGTGTGACCAGGAGCAAGTCTCTTCTTGCTGTCTCAGTGTCCCCCTCTGTAAAATGGGCTAGCGCTTCGCAGGGTGGTGTTGGACATAACTAGCAAATGTTTGCAAAGCGCTCTCAGCTCCTTTGATGAAAAGTGCTAAGGAAATGCTACATATATTAATGCAATTTCTAGCCTGCAAAGGCAGCCTGACCTGCGTCTCCTGTTTGTAAGTGAATGCTAACGCTGTCAATATTCTCTCTCTGCAGCCGCAGTACACAAACCTGGGGCTCCTAAATAGCATGGACCAGCAGATTCAAAATGGCTCCTCCTCCACCAGCCCCTACAACACGGAGCATGCTCAGAACAGCGTCACGGCACCCTCGCCCTACGCCCAGCCCAGCTCCACTTTCGACGCCCTCTCGCCCTCCCCTGCCATCCCCTCGAACACAGACTACCCGGGACCTCACAGCTTCGACGTGTCATTTCAACAGTCCAGCACCGCCAAGTCAGCAACATGGACGGTAAGGCTGCAGAAAGGGACTCCCTCCTTCACTTGGGCCTAGAAGCCACTGGACGGGCTAGTAAAAAGCTATGGGTCTGTGATAAGGAGATAGCAGTGACTCGTGTCCAGTGTATAATTTTCCGCTCCCTTGCTCCCAAGATCTTAATCTGGGCCATGTCCGTTAGGGATAAAAAATCTCAGAGATTCCATGAAAACCCAAGGGGTATGAAGTGCACCCAAGGTGCACAAAATGTGTTCCCTAAGTCTCCAGTTCAAAGAATAAGGGGCCTGGGCACTGAACCCTGGTTGACATTCAGAACAGCAGTCCAGTCCCGCAGATTGAAAATAAGGATTTTAGCCCAGGAAGAAGAAGGGGTTTAAATCTCCACTCGGCTTCCTCAATCAGTATGTTACAATCCGATTTAGTGTGCTAAGCATGGTGTTGAATGAACAGTGATGCCATGAGTGCTGATTTGCAAACGATACTCTCCTTTCTGATTCTGGGTGTGGCTCTTGCTTTCTTATCCTACACTCATCTTCCAGGCAGGGATTGATCGCCAGTGTTGCCAATTGTCATTATTTCTGATGCATGTGGTGGTGGTTTTTTTTAAAACCCCAGCTCTTGGAATCATGTGATTATGCAAGATTTCCCGCCCCCCTCCCCCCAAAGAGGTTAGAAACGTACATATCTTTTAAGCTAATCTCGTGAATATCGAGGGTCTAACTCATGATTTTTGAATTCTTGGGATTGGGGGTACTGGATCATTAGGGAAGTTCTGTGCCTGCAAAGAATCATATCTTTGTATTTAAATGTTTTTATGCAAGAGAGGCCATTGGACCATTTGGAGAGGAGACCTTTGCTTTCTGTGTGTCCAATTATATTTTTAATTTGTAATTTAAGCTTTGAATCCTATATAACCCTTCTGGAAGAAAATGAATCTCTTTCATATATTCACATATTTAGATGTTTTCTTTCAGGCTAATGATTTTAAACCTAGGCATCCAAGTTTAAAAGATTCACTGTTTTCTCTCTTTCATCTTAAACCCTTTCTGTGGTTGGTTTTTAACCCTTGTCAAAATCACCGTATATGTACACTCCCCATCTTTAAAACTCAAGCTAACTGGGTAAATTTTAAGTTTCATTTTTTTGGTCCTATAAAATAACCTTTAAATCTAAGACCATTAAAAATGTACGTTGGGTTTTTTTGAATTGTAACATGATACATTTTTAAAATCAAGTTAGATGTTCTCCCACAGTGCTTGCAACTAAAACATAGTGGCCAGCATTCTGCTGTTGCAGGAGAGTTAAAAAAATTACATTGACCAGTTTATTTTCATTGTCCAAATAAAAAGAAATTCAGGTGGTGTGGGGATGGGGAGAGGGTGGAAATCGACAGGAAATTATTGCATATCTTGAACGTTTTCTGTTTGCCAACATCACTTCAGAGAGTGTCCAGTCTTCTTAAGGAAATCAAATTGATTTGGAAAGACAAACGTAATAGTGTTCTTTCAAAAACCAAATTGTTGTTGTGTGCCTACAGTGAAAGGGAGGCTGTAAAGAAAACCAAAGATCTCCTCCTTACCTGTTTAGTAATCATGCCTTAGACAGTCGTAATTCAAATTCATATGAAAATCTGGATTTCTCTCTTTATACTGTGTAATTTTATTTTTCCAACTTAAGGAAATTGTGTTGGTCAGTTTTACTTTCCATTTCTCCAGCACAATGCTCCTGTTGCATTTTGGGTTGTGTTCACCATTTGGGGTGGGGATGGATATATATAATGTTTTGTTTTTTTTTTAAGACATTTTTCACTACGTATGGTACAGGGTTTTGCAAGACAAAAGTTCGGCACCAAAACATTTGACGCTCTCCCCTTAGTTGTCTCTGGAAAGTGCTTTCATGCGATGGATTTGCAATGCATTTAGAGCCCCGAATGCAGCAAAGCACATGAGTTGTCCCATGGATATCAAGGAGCTACTCGTGAGCTCAAAGTCAAGCACACGTTTTCAGTCCTTTGCTAGATCACATGCCCTGTATCTGTATCTGTATCTCTAAATATGGTAGTAGCTGATAAATGCTGGGTTCAGTTCTGGTGCAGGGGGGCATGCAGGGGAAATTTGAATTACATGCTGTTGAAAAGTGAACAGGCCTGTAGACCAAATTCCTTTCTCCACACAACAGCATGGGGAGATGTCGCGCTGGCTTGCCCCACCAGTACACTTCAGTGCTGCCCTGGAGGGGGCTGTGTGAGAGATGAAAAGGTAACTCAGATCTAAACATTAGATCACCCTAGCGACATCACTCAGGGCTGTGAAAAACTGCACGCTGTGCAACGTAGCTAGGTCGACCTGAGCTCCAGCGTAGACACGACTAGGTTGATTTAAGAATCCTTCCATCGACCCAGCTACTGCCTCTAGGAGGGGTGGATTAATTCAATCAATGGGAAAAACCTGTCCGTGTAGCGACACAGCTGCAGCCCATAGTGTAGACTCTTTGTACATACGGGTACCACAGCTGCAGCATTGTAGCTGTGCGGGCTGGCTGTCGTGTAGACATACCCAGTTTTCATGGCCCACTCGGCTTTGGCCTTTCTGCCAGGTAATGCCGATGAAATTAGTGCTAGTCAGTGGTGAGGTTTTTTTCTTTTTCTTTTTTTCTTTGCCATGTCCACTGGGGACTGGCCTAAAACCAATACAGCTATTAAGCACTTGAGCAGTTATTTCCAGCTTTAGAGCTCTGCCCTGTTGCTAATTAATCCACCAACTCGTTTCACATGGGCCTTGGAATGGGTGGTAATATGCATCTGGCTGCTTTACTGCTGGGGTGGGCGGGAGAGGATTGAAAGCTGTCTTCGTTGCCATTGCTTTAAGAAATAAGAATACACTCAAACATTGAGGAGAGAGGGTGGAGGATTGCCCCATCCTCTTGACAAATGCAGTGGGTAGTAGGGTCTTGTTGGACTCTTTGTTGAGTAACTAATTTCTCCCCTCTCCCACCTCCGATGTGACTTCATGTGCTTTGATTAATGTCTGTCCTCTCCTTTCTTTCTAATGACAGCTTAGGAATTTACCTGACTGGAAAAGTTTTTTTGCAGAACAATGACCTATTAAAAGCTTAATTATGAGAAGGCCCCACCCTTCTTAAGAACCCCAGAGTTTAAAGCACTGTTTCTGGCTTTCTCTTGCTGTTCCCAAGGGCAACAACATGAAGAAAGGAAGCCAGGTTACTTACTGTATCACGCTCTTTCCCCTGCTTGGGAGTGGCTTAGCAGGGCTGACCCACCTTGCCCTATTGGGAACCAGTGTCTGTTGCCAGTGGATCTTCTTGTCCTGGCTGACAGAGCGCATCAAGGAACGGCCTCCTCTGAGGTTGTTCATGGCTGAGTCACGCTAGGTTTAGCTCATAGCTCTTGAAGGCTGCCAATTAGTTTCCCACATAGGAGTGGCTTTGTGAGGTATGGACATTTTGCCACTAGGCATTGGCCTGAGACCACCAATTTATTTTTCCTGGGCCAGTGAACACCTATCAGATGGTAACTAACATTTTGTCATTGTTGATCCAGCTGGACTGGAAGCAGTGACCTAGAAATGAAAGATGCAAAGGACGGTGGATAAGGTAATAGGAGGGTTGACTTGCACTTCAGATTCTGTGGTGGGTTTTTGATCAAAAGTTGACCAGAAATCCCAAAGAGAAGCAGAAGTCGCTTTTGAGTGAAACTTTGTTTTATTTCATATGTATGACAAGCAATGAGTCTTTTGAATTTTCTCTCTGCATTCTCTAATGATCGTACGGTAGGTATTCCAGTAAAACACATTGTCTAATCAAGTTAGTTTTTCCATTTGTACACAGCGTTTAATTAATTAAATTAACTACAAATTAAGACTGGATTGTAGAGGACTTCAGAAGAGTCTCTGAGTTTTGAATTCCTTGAGAACACAAGAATAAGGTCAAGCAAATCTATTTTTTAAAGGACAAAAATTAAAATCCTTTGAAGTTGTTTTTTTTAAACAGTGATCTCGAACCCAGAGCTTAAGTTAAATAAAAATCAACTGAAAGTCAAGCTATAAAAAGGAACAATGTCTTATTTTTATTTTGTAATGAGAAGTCAAGGGTGTATCATTAAGCTTGAGAGAGAGCCCTTACAATTAAGGTGAAGTCTATGCCATATGACGTGTCATTCATTGTGGGATACTTGCACTCAGTGAATTCCCATATACCAGGGCTCATAATGTCTCCTCCCATTTTTTGAAGCAGAAGAAAACAAGACATTTCAAAAGTGTTACACCTGGGATTGTTTTCTGCACAAGGAAGAGTCATATGCATCTGACCCCACCCACTCGGATAAAAAACACACAGACTTTTTCCGTGAAAGATGTGGCAATCAGCTGTCACTAGCAGAACCAGTTGCATGTAGAAAAGACTGATTGCAGCAGGAAAATAAAAATCTAAGCAAGAGATCAGGGTGAACTAAAGTTAACTGTATGGCCAAACTCAAACGATCAAAAATCACAAGTCAGGCCATTTTAAATTAGGGGATTGGTTTAATAAATCCTGAGATGTTTTGGGTTGTTTGTTTTATTTCCCCTTGGATTTCAAGTCTTGCAGGTAAACGTGCTTCACGTTTTCATGCTTTTTTCTGTAACCATGAGAGGTGGACAATTTCCTCCCGCCCTTCTTTTTAAAGAAAGCTGAGATTTTCATGAAGCCTCCTGATTCCCGAAGCTGGGGCTTCAAGAGAAACACCTACTATTGCAAGACTCATGGGAAAACCACAAGTGTGGCAACACAGAATTAATTATATTTCCCTCCAGTAGATTGGGTTTAGCAGAGATTTGTCCTTGCAACATTTCGTTACAGAATTCAGAACTCTGTGAACTTTGACTCTCAAGTTCGGGGCAGGATTGCAAGCTGCTTTTGTGTGCTCATTAACTGTGCCTACAAATCTGCTCGCTGCACATGCAGGTGATCAGCTATGCATATAAATAACTATTTGCTAGTGCCGTTACTCATCTTGTTTGTGCACAATCACAGTAATTGCATCCAGTTTTAAAAATCAGACTTTGAAGGATCTGTTTGAAGCACACAATGCAATAGCTATTCCAATCCTCATGGAAAAAATGGGCCTGCAATATTAAGGTGGCTTCTTTAACTGGACCAATGGGTCCTTTATTTTAAATAAATCACTGCCCATCCCTTGCTAATCAGGGTTCTGCACAGCACATTAAAAATAGTAAATCCAATTTCATGCAAAAAAAACCCAAACCTATATGCCAACAGTATGGTAAAGTAGCTAGAGGCCAGAAACTCCAGTGTTAAAAATGCATGCAAGGCCTTAACTCTGCCCGCCCTTTTGAGTGTGTGTACATTGCAATAGCCTTTAATTACTTGATCACACAGTTATCTCAAAAACATTGTACCATTTTGTCTACGTTCGCCTCAGATACACATAATTACGTAACATCTTGGAGTCATCCTTCTTGAAGATATGACATATGTTGTATGATGCTAAACGTGTACCTAAGGTTGAAAAAACCCACCCCCATGTTTGCTACTATCACAGTATATAAAAGGTGAGCGTTAAGAGTTCACATGCAGTCTTAACTTTTGATGTTTCTTGATCTTTGAGGGCTCAAATGTGCTAACTTACCCTTTTAGTAACAGAGTTTTTCCTCGGTTTCTGGTTTTCCAGTGTTTCCTGGGAATCGCCTAGATTTTTAGAGAGAGGAAATAGAGGAAGGGGGTCACGTTCTGGGACTTTGCAAGGTGGAAAAACGTCAAACCACTCATTGGCACCTGTTTGGGTAGGTTCCATACTACAGAACTACTCACATAGAACTGGTCTGCCTCATCCCATGCAAGTTAGAAGGTTCACATTGAAAAACTTTCTTTCTCTCTCCCCTCAGTCTGAAGGTTTGCACAGCTCCCAGAGTGAATCGCAGCACGTCCTCCATCTGTTCGCCTTTAAGGGGGCACCCTAGCTAATTCTTCCCCGTTCTTGGATGGGGGCACCTCCTCAGCCCAGTATGCTAGCCAGCTAAATGGTCAACGTGCGCTTGGACAGCCTTCCTTTAGCTCTTGCTGTAACAGCTACAGTAGGGAGAGAACGCCTCTTCAACATTCAAACAGAGCAAAACAAACCAGGGGAGCCATACCCGATGATGCATGAGCTTTCAGGCCATGGGAGAACATTGAAACGGGCCTTCATTGGCAAGGTTTTCTAACATGAGCAAAACCAAAACAGGCCGCGATAGGGAATGGGTGTCAATGGCAGTGATTACTCCTGTAAATGGAGGTCCCACAAATCTGCTTTCTAGATGGGAGCACTTCAGGAGCCTTGTTTACATTTGTGTTCCTTGGGGGCATGTTCGAGCCTGGCAGTAAGGCGGTAGGCATCTTTTGAGGCACTCACAGTTTGTCCTGTCTCTTTTTGAAGGGCTGATTTTTGCCAAGAAAGACAGGAAACCCTCCATGTAATTTTCTGAAGGAGGTGCCTCCTCACAGTACGGAAACATTTTTGTGCTAGCTAATCTGGAAAGAACTAGTTCCCCTGTAAAAACCAGTTCAGGAGGGGCCTGAGGATCAATTTTTGCATTTTGCACCATAAAGAGATCTGAACACATCCAGATTCTTATTCAGAATAATAAAAAAATAGTAACCCAGGGCCTCATTCCCAGGGACATTCTGGATTGATTAGTAGTATCTTTCCATGTGGCTGTCTGTGGTTTTCAGAAACTTGCCTAATTTGGCATTTTATTTATTTTCTCTTTCTCTATATACATTTGTTTTGTCTTCCATCTTTTAAATACTCCAAGGATAGTGTGGTCACACAATTTGAACAATTATTTATAGTAATAAGTTTCTTTGCTGCTAATATTAATCTTTAATATTTGTATTATGGTAGTGCCTCCCCTGAGAGCAGGGCCCCATTGCATTAAGCAGCTACCCAAGGAAAACTCCCTCCCACAAGGATCTTCCAGTCTGATAGACAAGATAGTGACTTGGCTACGGTCACGCATGCTGGTTGGTGTTAGAGCTGGGTATAGAACTTGGGTCTGTTGAGTCAGTGCCCACCAGATAACGAATAATGTGATCAGCACCAAGAACACTTTGGTTGCTAAACAAAATACAGAGCTTAGGCAGGTCCTTCCCCAGAAGTTTCACAGTCTCCGGTTGTGCACTGCATGTGGGCGGAGCACCATTGACTTAACTATGGACCACCCGTGCTCTGTGCAGCCCTTCCCATTCCAACGTTGCTAAAAAGCAAGTTCCAGAGGGGGCTACGGTTGGCAGGAGGGGGTATCTCTTGCATGGCGATCCACAGAATGAAAAAGCTGAGCCACCATTTGGTGGAATTGAAATTTTTTGCTTTCTTTTGTCAGCAGAAGTCTCATTCTGTGCCAGCTTTAATAAAAAAAATCGAAAGCTTTTTGGTTCTTAATGAGAATTCTCTGTGTCTGGGGCAGAAAGAAAAAGTGTCAATTAAACATAATTGTCACCAATGCAACCCGAAAAGCCCCACCTTTCATGAGAAAAGAATAAAAAGAATCATAAGCCTGGATTAGGATCTTGTACTATATTTATAATATACATATAGTTAAAAAAAAATTACCGTGTGAAAAGAAACACATGATTCAAACCTCCAGCACTATTGCCAGAGGAATTAACTTTACAAGGACCAGCCACAACCTGGAAAGGGGCCATCTTTCAAATCAAATCTGTGTGGGGCTTGTGGTTTCTGGGAGCTAGGTGAAGTAAGGGTTAAAAACATTGACAGAGAAGAATGTTGGCTGGATAGTGGTTGGGTGGGCATCTGAAAAGTAGTGAGAGCAGGAAAAATTAGTAGCCCCCCCTCCCCTTTTTTTCCTTCTGTTGTTCACTCTTGGTTAAAACTTGGCATATGAATAACAATACTTAGCACTTATGTAGTGCTTGCAATCTTCAAAGTGCTGTACAAACATTACAGCACTAATCCTCGCAACACCCCTGCCTAGTGGGCAAATCAGGCTTATAATCCCTGTTTTAGAGAGGGTGCGAGTGAGAAGCAGAAGATGAGCCAAATTTTCCAAATGTAGCCACTGAATTTTGATGCCTTGATTTTTTTTTTTTTCAGGGGCTCAGCACGGGGGCTGACTTTGGGCTGATTTTCAGTTGGCCGAGTGCCCTCAGCGCTCACTGACTGGAGCAGTGAGCGGTCAGAGCTTCTGAAAATGAGGCCCTTGCCGTCTCAAGTTGGACAGTTAAAAATGTTGGCCATACAGACTTGCCCGAGGTCCCGTGGTAAATTGGTGGCGCAGCGCAGGGGCTACGTCCCAATCAGACTCATCTGTGTCGTGTGGATCGGGGAGCGTTTTTTAAAATATAAACGTTAGCAACATCTCTCTTTCCTGGTGGTGTTGGCTCGTTGTACAGCTGCCACTTCCCTCCCTCCCCCTTATTTCAAACGTGTCCATTTTTAGTGTGTTTTTAAAATAAATAAATCAATAACATTAAACAGAACTAAAAAGCTTTGAGGTACAAAGATATAGGTCACGTCATTATTGTGTAATTTAATACCTTAATATTTTGGGGTGGGAGGACAGTGTTTAAAATAAACCCTTGTTGCACCTGCCAATATCTGCAAAGTAGAAAGGGGGATGCTTGGGCAGAATATTTCCCTCTTTTAGCTCAGATGGAACATGTTGGATTATGTATCTGCCTATTTGGATTATTTATAAAGTGCCAATTTTCCTTCTAATAGGCTGTAGACTGGGCTGCAGGTCCAGAATGCACTTAAGCACCTGCCTAAGTGTGTGTGAAGTCAGTTGGACTACTTGTGCTTAAAGTTAAGCTCCTCGTGCTGAACTGGGGTATAGGAAGTGTTTTAGTTGAGCAGGTTGTGATGAGGGTAAATATTGTGCTTAAAAGACTGTCCCAGATAGGGTGACCAGACAGCAAATGTGAAAAACCGGGACAGGGGCTGGGGGGTAATAGGAACCTATATAAGAAAAGGACCCCAAAATTGGGACTGTCCCTATAAAATCGGGACATCTGGTCACCCTAGTCCCAGATAGAGGTGGTTTGTAAATAGAGGGAGCATGAACTTCCATGTCACAATAACTGCTTTTCTTAAGGTTTTTACGATGTAAAGAAGATGTGCAACGTCCGTATTTTCACATAGCATATTAGCTACCAAAAATAGCTTCCATTTCTATAACTAGACCTGTACAAAGTGTGTTTTGACCTATTTTAAACTTCTTATTGAGATGAGGATGCATTTACTGTCCTATTACAAACAGGAAAACGTTTAAAAATAAAATTCAACACCTATTTTATAGACCAGATTAACGAAATTGACCTGGAAGGAGCAGTTCTGCTGTCTGATACATACTGTGATACCAGGTTGTGGGTTTGTTTGTTTGTTTTCTAAGCTAGGAAGCTACCTACATCTGATACACCGGACCAGTTTGTAACTTTCTAATGCAATACAAAATGTCACATGTAGGTGAATGTAAAGTTGCATCACAGATAAAAAGGAGGAAATGCAGTTTTATGGCTGACCTTTCTTTTTCAACAGTATGATTTTTTTTTTTTTTTTTTTAAGTGTGGCTTCAGTTTGAACATCCTGGTTTTGTGTTAGTTTTTCTGCTGCTGACTATGCATTTTTAAAAATTGAATGTGCTCTCTCTTTCTGAGGGAATTACTGAAGTTGTTGACCTAGTTCCTTTCAAATATTTAAAGCACATTTTGGTAATTTTTTTTCAAGAGGAAGATCAAAAATATCTTTAAAGTATATATATAAAAAATCATGACTTTTGGTCTGGATTGATGAAGGCCAAAATGTCCTTGGTCTCCTGAGCCATATGAAATGTGCGATTTCCAGGGGAGAATTGTCCATATCGCTAGCCGTACCAACTGAACAGAGTCCTCAGATCCGGCATGGAAGCCGAACTACCTCTTCAGCTCTGTTCTCCGCTGCTCCGCAGGCTGGCTCTGCTTTGTGGCAGTGTTGTCTAGTGGACACAGCTCTGGGCTGGGGCCCAGGAGACCTGGATTCTATTCTTGGCTCTGCTACTGGCCTGCTGGATGACCTTGGGCAAGTCACTTTGCCTCACGGTGCCTCAGTTTCCCCATTTGTAAAATGGGACAATGATACTGACCTTTTTATAAAGGACTTTTGAGATCTACTGACAAAAAATGCTATAGAAGAACTAGATTTTTTATTATTATTATTATTATTTGTTTATTTGTGGTTGCACTTCATTTCTCAGGGCCCCTAACTCATCACATTTACGTAGCAATAAAAATGCATTTAAAATATTTTTCAAGTTTATAAACAAGCCAATTGAAACTTTGGTTTTGAAGTTTCCAACCTCAAAATCAAAGTGTGCTTGGGTTTTGGCCCTGGCTTAGCTGGTAACGTAATGCTTCCTCAGCTTTATGTCTCGAGTGTCAACACTGTGAGGCACACCAGAGGGAAATCCTTATGCAGAAAGGGTTTGAGCGTCTGCTTGAATGAAAGCCGCTCTTCCCGTTTGTGTGGCTGGAGTGAGAGGGAGTGGGAGGGCCAGCAGAGCAATCTGATGTAGACTTGGTAGCACTCTTGCTCTAGCGTCCCCGAGCCTGGGTGGCCATCGGTACCATTTCATCAGTCTCGAATTGGTCATCGCCCAGTTCCTTCCCCTGAGCGTGATCTAGTCTACCATGGAACTAGGACTCCAACTCTCCAGAGTTGGAATCGGAAGAGCAGCCCAAGCCAAGGTGGGTTGAAGTGCACAAGAGCGAACAGAAGATACACAGTGGCGATGGCCGTAGGGTCCAGTCTGATGGCCAGTCATTAAGGAGCAGGGAACCCTGGGGCGCTGGCTTCATGCCAATAGGAGAGAGAGGAGAAAAGTTCCCAAGAGATGCTCACCGGACCCTGAACAGGAAGTGACATGTTCATTAATCAGTTATGTGATGATATGTTTTATGATGAGTTTGTTCCCCATTCTTCCTGCTGCAGACTGCTCAGGTTATTAATTCTGAGTCATCCATTTGCTGTCCTATCCCCAGTGTTCTTGAAGCATATCAGTGTAGGGCATTGCTAGATTTCTTCTTAGGCAGATTTTGCCTTGTTTAAAGGCCTCTCACTAAAGATCATCCTTGCAGACTCCTACCTACAAAGGAGCCGTGGGTCCCTAGAATGGCTATATGGGGAAAGAGCACTGGCCCAGATTTTTAAAGGCATTTAAACTTTTGAAATCAATGGGAGTTAGGCGCCTACTGACCTTTACAAATCTGGTCCATTGTAATTAGATGGCATATGTCACATGTCATTTTCATGAATGTTAAACAGATACAGTAGAAGATCGTTACACCTTTCTTCAAGGAACTTGACGAAAACCAGTTGCTTTTAAAGCTGACATTCTCCTCTGGACAGTGACGGTGTAAAAATGGCAATTTCTTACCCCACCACAGTGAAAATATGCTGATTTCTGTGAGAGAAACAAGTCTTTACTGGTCTTCTGCTCCTGCTAGCCCGTCAGGGCCAAGAGGAGAAAGGCCTGGATTCTCCATCTTCTGGTGCAGCATCACCAAACTTGTTCACTAAATTCCAATCAGTTACATAAGCCAAATCCAGTGAAGGAAATGGCATTGCATTGGTGTCATTTGCAGGCAAAATCACCTCCCTCCCCCCCCCCGAGCCTTTCCTGTTGGTGATGCCTGAGGAGTAAAGAACCCATCTTCATGTGTGGATTCCACGTTGCATTTGCAGGCCTGGCCATTAGCAGAACACGTCCACCTAAGTGCCTTTGATGTGGAGTCATTGAGAGACCACAAACGTGGCACACCGTGATCCCATTGTTAGTGACTTAACAGTAGAACGGTACTCTCTTATGGAGGTATCTTCTACTAAAAGTGGAGCAGGATGGTGTTCTACATTTGGGGGCAGCTTATTAAAACAGGGCTAATAAAGAGTCTCTGTTGTGTAGGGTTTTCCTGTGCACTTTTAAACTTAGTGTGCATTGTGGTTTTCCATATTGGGTAGTGATGTGGGGTGCCTAACTAGAGATGTCTTTTTTTCAGAAAGTACCAAGTGTCGCTGTTCCCCAAAAATCAGCCTCCTTTGAGGTGTCTTAAGCTGGCAAGGCAAAATCACCTTTGAAAATCTAGGCCTATATTTTTGTCTCCTGCGTGACGCAATCTTAGTGTAATCTGCTCTCTGAGGAGCTAGCGCTTGTGGGCTTCCTAGAGAAGCACGGCTTAGCTTGTATATGAACTGTGTCTGGCCTGGGCTGTCATTTGGCAATCTGCTTAGCGCTCACTTCCCTGCTCAGGTGAGCCTCTCCAATCTTCTGTGTAGGCGGCTGTATTCGGGGGGTTGGCCATCCTGGGAAAACAAGGGTGTAACCGTTAGCTCAGTCAGTTTTATCCACTGGTCATTCCAACCCAGTTACACCTTCTAGGGATCGTCCATCCCTCAAGCCTCATTAGGGAGAGGTTCTTGCCTAACTTGTCACTGACTCACTTACCACTGTATGAGCTAATGTCTCACTTGTCCCAGTGAAATGTGTCATTAGGCAGCCCTGAAATATAACAGTAGCGTTTTTATGGACCCCTGGCATTGTTGGGGCTGCAATGGGGAAAACATTGACTGCTGACCCTCCGCTCACTTACATTTATCTACGGTAGTAGCTCTGATCCTAGCACATCTTGAATAACCAGGTGTGTTTTTGCTTGCATGGCTGCAGGTACGTTAGAGTTAATAACAATAAAAAAAATTAAACAACCTTTGAGTTTTGGCTGCAGGCAAAGTAGGTGAAACGATGTGTTTTGGAGATGAATGTTCTTGCAGGAGGCAAGATGTAGCTTGCAGAAGAACATCTGCAACCAATCCATTCTGTATGAGATGGGGCCAAGACTTGTTTGTCTCTCAGTACCTGTTCAAACATGCAGCACAGCAAAAATTTCTAAACTCACTGTGGAGGGTTGGCCAGCGCAGAGAGAGAGAAATCAAGCTGAAAGTTGACTAAATAGCTTTGATTTCTTTTTAAAACTTTTAGACATGTTGTTAATTCGATTAGCAACTTTCAGTGCATAATAGAAGAGAGCTTGATTATTTATTTATTTATTTATTTATTTTTTTAAGTGCTCACATTGGTGGCCAGAAAGTATCTGGCCTGGCTAAGGTCAAATATAGTATTTCATCTTCTCGGCTCTCTATGAGCTGAGGGGTGAAAACATTATCTACTATCAGTTTAATGTCTACAAAGACCTATCTCTGAGGACTTTATTAGAGAGACGGTCTCTCCAGTGCCTAGATGAAAGGGACTGGGAGTCAGGATACTTGGGTTTTGTTACTGACTCTCTCCTGACGTGCTGAAACCCATCACAGTAGCATTTAACTTCAAAAAGGGGAACTACACAAAAACGAGAAAGCTAGTTAAACAGAATTAAAAGGAAGAGTCACAAGAGTGAAATGCCTGCAAGCTGCATCTAAACTAATTTAAAACACCATAATAGAAGCTCAAAATAAATGTATACCCTAATATAAAAAAAAAAAGACCAAAAAAGTAAAGCCGCTGTGGCTAAACAACAGAGTAAAAGAGGCCATTAGATGCAAAAAGACATCCTTTAAAAATTGGAAGTCAAATCCTACTGAGAAAAATAGGAAGGAGCATAAACTCTGGCAAATCAAGTGTAAAAGTATAATTAGGCCAAAAAAGAATTTGAAGAGTGACTAGCAAAAGACATAAAAAGTAGCAAAAGACACAAAAACTAACAGCAAAGTTTTCTTAAAGTACATCAGAAGCAGGATGTCTGCCAAACAGTCAGTGGGACAACTGGACAATAGAGGTGCTAAGGGAGCACTCAAGGAAGACAAGGCTGTTGCGGAGAAGCTAAATTAAATTTTTGCATCAGTCTTCACTGCAGAGGATGTGAGGGAGATTTCCACACCTTGCACCATTCCTTTTAGGTGACAAATCTGAGGAAGTATCTCAGACTGAGGTGTCAATAGAGGAGGTTTTGGAACAAATTGAGAAATTAAACATTAATAAGTCACTAAGACAAGATGGTATTCACCCAAGAGTTCTGAAGGCACTCAAAAATGAAATTGCAATATGAAACTCATTTGTGGTATGTAACCTATGGCTTAAATCAGCCTCTAAACCAGATGACTGGAAGATAGCTAATGTAAAGCCGACTTTTAAAAAGAACTTCCGAAGTGATCCTGGCAATTACAGGCCAGTAAACCTAACTTCAGTATCAGGCAAAATGGTTGACTCTATAGTCCAGAACAAAAATATTAGACACACAGATGAACACGATATGTTGGGGAAGAGTCAACTCTGCTTTTGTAAATGGAAATCATGCCTCACCAATCTCTTAGAATTCTTTGAGCGTGTCAACAAGCATGTTGTTAAGGGTGATCTAGTCGCTGCATTGTACTTGGACTTTGAGAAAAGCCTTTGACAAGGACCAACACCAAAGGCTTTTAAGCAAAATAAGCAGTCATGGGATAAGAGGAAACGTCTTCTCATTGTTCAGTAACTGGTTAAAAGATAAAAACAAAGGGTAGGAATAAATGAACTTTGCACAGTGGAGAGAGGTAAATAATGAGGTCCCACAAGGATCTGTACTGGGACTAGTGCTGTTCAGATGATCTGGAAAAGAGGTGGCAAAGTTTGCAGATGATACAAAATTATTCAAGATACTTAAGTCCGGAGCAGACTGCGAAGAGTTAAAAGGATCTCACAAACCTGGGAGACTGGGCAAGAAAATGGCAGATGAAATTCAGTGTTGATAAATGCAAAGTAATGCACATTGGAAAACATAACCCCAATGATACATACAAAATGATGGGATCTAAATTAGCTGTTAGCACTCAAGAAATGATCTTAAAGTAGCCATGGATGGTTCTCTGAAAACAACTGCTCAGTGTGGCAGTCAAAAAAGCTAACAATCTTAGGAACCATTAGGAACAGGATAGGTAGAATAGTAAATATCGTTGTCAGTTAGGTGCATGTGCTCTCTCTGGATGCTGTCCCAGCCCTGTGCAGATAGTTGGTTCAGCAGACCTTGATACTATTACCCAGAGGGGATCACCAGTACGGTTCGGTGACAAAGGCAGTCGACCAAGTTTATTGCCCTCATGACACAGTCCAAGCGCCTTGGCTCCGTGGTTACAGGGACACTAACACATGAGTGTCCAGTGGCAAGGAATGGCTCAGTCAGCAGCGGGACTCTCTGCTGTCCCCAAGGCCGCACAAAGGGTTAAGGTGAGGCACCCCAATATTTATAGACTCGGACAAATAACTCTCGTACCATCTTGCGTGTTTCACGACAGCTACTTGTTACCACTCCTTGTATCATGCTCCAGGTGTCTCGGGCACAACATCCCTATTCATTATTTCTAGCAGATCCTCTTAGGTGGTGGTAGGCCAGGATGTCCCTAGGCTAAAATTTTGGAGTGTGTTCTCACACATACCCAATATATGTTGCTTCCTAGGAGTACCTGTGTTTTAGCCACACTAGCAACACTTTTGCCAAGGTCATATAGTGACCTTGTAAACATCTGCTTTAATACATGGCCTAACTTTAGTTCACAGCCTGTGGTTCAGGCCTCAGATCTTGCACCAGGCCCAGTGCTCCAGGCTACAGATATCATAATGCCATTAAATATCATAATGGTGCAGTCACATTTTGAATACTGTGTGCAGTTCTGGTCTCCCCATCTCAAAAAAAATATATCGGAATTGGAAACAGTACAGAGAAGGACAACAATAATGATTAGGGGTATGGAACGGCTTCCATAAGAGGAGAGCTTAAGAAGACTGGGAAGTTCAGCTTGGAAAAGAGACGACTAGGGAGGATATGACAGAGGTCTATAAAATCATGACTGGTGTGGAGAAAGTGAGTAGGGAAGTATTTGCTCCTTCACATAACACTAGAACCAGGGACCACCCAATGAAACTAATAGGCAGCAGGTTTAAATCAAACAAAACAAAGTACTTCTTCACAACAATAGGGGTCACAGTGGACAAGAAGCTGGATATGAGTCAACAGTGTGCTCTTGTTGCCAAGAAGGCTAACGGCATTTTGGGCTGTATAAGTAGGGGCATTGCCAGCAGATCGAGGGACGTGATCGTTCCCCTTTATTCGACATTGGTGAGGCCTCATCTGGAGTACTATGTCCAGTTTTGGGCCCCACACTACAAGAAGGATGTGGAAAAATTGGAAAGAGTCCAGCGGAGGGCAACAAAAATGATTAGGGGTCGGGAGCGCATGACTTATGAGGAGAGGCTGAGGGAACTGGGATTGTTTAGTCTCCAGAAGAGAAGAATGAGGGGGGATTTGATAGCAGCCTTCAACTACCTGAAGGGGGGTTCCAAAGAGGATGGAACTTGGCTGTTCTCAATGGTGGCAGATGACAGAACAAGGAGCAATGGTCTCAAGTTGCAGTGGGGGAGGTCTAGGTTGGATATTAGGAAACACTATTTCACTAGGAGTGTGGTGAAGGACTGGAATGCGTTACCTAGGGAGGTGGTGGAGTCTCCTTCCTTGGAGGTTTTTAAGGCCCGACTTGACAAAGCCCTGGCTGGGATGATTTAGTTGGGAATTGGTGCTGCTTTGAGCAGGGGGTTGGACTAGATGACCTCCTGAGGTCCCTTCCAACCCTGATATTCTATGATTCTATGATTCTAACGCACAGTCAACCTGTGGAACTCGTTGCCAGGGGATGTTGTGAAGGCCAGAACTATAACTGGGCTGAAAAAAGAATGAGGTAAGTTCATGGAGGATAGGTTCATCAAAGGCTATTAGCCTAGATGTTGAGGGACGCAGCCCCATGTTCTGGGTGTCCTTACACCGCTGACTGCCAGAGGCTGGGAGTGGATGACAGGGGATGGATTACTCGATAATTGCTGTGTTTTGTTCACTCCCACTGAAGCATCTGGCACCAGCCACTGTTGGAGGACAGGATTCTGGGCTAGATGGACCATTGGTCCAACCCGGTATGGCCATTCTTGTAAATAACATTGGGCAAGTCTCCAAAACTCTAGGACATGGACTCCTAGTGAAATATACTTTCTCACATGCTACTGACCATGATCCAGTTTGGGCAGCAAGAACCAAATACAGAACGAATGCTCAGCAGCTGCAATTTAGAAAGCGTATTAATCCACCTATAATTTTGTCCTTGAAACGTCTCTTGCCCGTGTAGCATGGAGCAGTCAGGTGAGACAGTAGCAAGACCTATAACAGATTCCCTCACATGCAATTTAAAATATTGACAAAACAGGCCCAGAAAATACACATGCAGTTGAACGCCTGACTCACGCATGTAGTTACCATGATTGTGCATGTAAATCAGGGAGTTGTATATGCCATGGGTATTCGAATATGCCGTTATTTGACTTGAGGTACAGTTCAGAACTGAATCCAGATCTCCAGGATCTCCTGTCATTGGCAGACTGCGACAACTGATGCTCTGAACTCTGCCTTGTCTTAAACAGTGCTATTGGCGCAAAGACCAGTGTGCCGTCTGCTGGCTCGTTGTTGGGATGGAAAATATGTTCCCTAAGGCCTTCCTCTTCCTCCTAATCACTGGGGCTGTATTTGTGTGTACGGCGCTGAGGGGAATAAACCAAGAGAGCTTCTGCGAATAAGGGGGAGAGCGTGGAAATGGGGCTTCTGAAATGCTACTGCTGGTCCTAGGAGAGGGCATACCTCTCAAGGGCCAGATACTGAGTTCTGCACCAGCCGAACGGATCCAACGTACAATGCCCCTGTCGGTGTAAAGTTTCTCTCCTCCCCTCTCTCGCAGCCCCTCCTAGAGTGGGTGTGCTGGAATGGAGAATCTGACCCCCTGAGTTTGGGTTTCCTAGCACTGGATCCTGTAGCTCCTGAAAAAGGCTTGTTCAGCCAAGCATGGGCGTTCTGCAAAGTCCATGACGTGCAGGTGAGTTAAAGACATGCAGGTGTAAGAGCCGCTCCCCTCCTACGGCAGTGTGGCCAGGACTCGTCGGTAGTGCACTTGCTGTGTTGGAATGAATGCACTCTTTTGTGCGCGCACATGCGTGCTCACGCCCACAGTCCCATGCCTTTGTCGGCCTCTGCCATGCATCCTCTTGCAAAGGGTCTTCCTCAGTCCCCAGGAAGCTTTATATTTTCTTGCAAGCCACCAAAAGGCTTAAGAGAGCCCCTTGCTATGGCTTGAGGAGAGCATCAGTTACTGGGCCTTGGTCCCTGTAGATCACCTTTCCCTGTAGAGATGCTCAGGCTATTCCCCAGTGCGCATCTCCTGTGCTCCCTTACCGTGCTTTCCCTCCCTTCATGCCCTGTGTCTTCACGGCCGTGTTGCTGGGCCTTGAGCACTGCCTATCTCTGGGGAAATCGTTTTCGCAGAAGGGGTTCCAAAAGTGTGGGCCTTCCTGTTCGTTTGCTTTTTGGAGCCTCCCTTGCAAAAATTGAGCATGGAGCCTAGGGAGGCGTCTGCCACTCGCTAAAATTATGGGCTTTGTTCTCATTTTTCCCCCTCGGGTAAGCCCTGCCCATCGCAGGCCTCCTCCGCACATCTACGGTGCATGCCAAAGCCTCATCTTTTACCTGAGCTTCGGCCTCTAATTTCTTTTCCAAATGCCATCATTTGATTTCCCCCTCCAAATCCATGCTAGCGATTTGAAAAGGCCCCTTTTTTCCTTGCAAGGGGATTCCATTCAGGGCTGCCTGCAAAACCCCTAGTCGAGAGTGTGTCTGCGCATGTGGGAGTCTTGGCTCCACGAGCAGCTAATGTTGCGCAGCTGCAAACTGTTCCTGCAGGAGTGGATGTTCCATGCAGCAAATTAGCTTAGGGAGTCAAGACCACATTTTTCTTCGCTAATTAGAGGATTAAAGATGCAGGGGTTTGGAGCCAGCTGTCAGCATGCCACGGAAGAGAGCCTTTGATGGTTGCATCTGACTAGAGATTAAATAAATTGCGTTTTAAATAAAAAATGCGGTAACTGTTTTAGTCTAGCTGGGCCCCCCAAGAATAATTCATGCCCTCTAACGCCGGGCAGCTGGTATACTGTGGCCCCTAACCAGACTCTTCGTAATCATCTCGTTGTTTCCTTGTGCTTCTCCCATTAGTTTGTACCCCCCCGGATGTCTCTTGTCTGTCCTTTAAATTGTATGCCCTTCGGAGCTGGGACTGCTTTGAGTTCGAGTGAGACCCCAAACCCGTTGATAGGCGTATTGCCATTCAAGGATATTCGTAATATGCAAGCTAAGAGACAGATAGAGGGATGCTCAGATCTCATGCATTCGGATATGACCGATTGCTTAGGGGGACAGGAGTCAGTTTTCCCTTATGTACAGCATTGCTTATAATTGTGCATTCTGTATTTCATGGAGGCTTTGCACCTTCCTCTGAAGCACCGGGCGTGAGCCGTGCCAAAGGTAGGATATCGAAGGATATGAGCCAATTATTTGTGCTGGTATTGCAACTTCATGTCATCTTTGTTTATCTGTGTTCAGCGTGGGACCTCTTGGTGCCAGAAAGATGTTGGTAAATTACTGGGAATACAGAGGAGAGCACAAAATGAAATTAAAATGCTGGAGGGATGTGATAACCATCCACAATTACAGCACACCTCCCTTAATTGGGATGTGGTTAATTGAGAAATCTGATTAAATGGGTCGTTTCCCAGGGAGCTGCCCCCCTCCCATCTTTGTTGTTCATTGGCAAGGGCTGCTGCTCATTTGGGAAAGTGATGCTGCTTTAAATGGGGCGATCCTGCCCCCCAACTGCCCAATTATGCACACCCTGGTCCATCCCGAGCTTGCAATCTGTCCAGGGAGTGCCGCCGGGACTCAGAAGCTACGCAGCTGTTTCCATCATCCCTCTGGTGGTTTTTCTTGGAAAGCAAATTTCAGATTTGCAGCCCTGGAGATTTGCACCAGAAACCTGCTTCAAAGAGTTTAACCCTCATCCAATGGGGATAACTGAAAGACATCATGTGATCTATGGGACCAACTGAAACTCCGTGAATGGCTAAAAATCAACATTCTGATTCCAACCAATGCCCAGATCAATGGGTTTTCTCAGATCATTCAGTAAATGATTTCAAGGGGTGAACGAATTTGGGGCTCTCTCTCTCAGTGCTCAGAGGCAAAGGCTCTGGCTGAATCGACATGTGTGCCGAGTTGATTTCCCCGCAAACAGACCCATGCAGGCAGCCCCTTTCATCCCTATAGAATCCTATTGCATTCAGTAGGGTGATGCAGGAATCTGCCCATGGAGCTGGTACAATATGGGGCCTTAAATCTCACTTGTCATCCTTCTGTGTGGCTTTCCATGTCCCAGTCGCAATGTTCTCCCCTGCTTCTCCTGGCTGTACAATGTGGAGTGGGCCCGGGGCTGGGTAGGCTTCATGCATTATCTCAGGGAGACAGGGAGATGGGGAACATGCCACGGACTGACTGGTCAGTCAGGGTATTTGAAGGAAGTTGGTTTTGAAGGAGTGGCTTGGTGGTCTGCCTAGCAGCTGCAGGGATGTGGCAGGTGGTGTGATTAAGGTTACTAGGTTCTTGAACATGGTTCTTTACAAACATGGTGTTTCCCACAGTGCCCAGGGAGCTGAGGCTGTAGTTCAGCAAGGTACTTAAGCAAGTGCGTAACTTTAAGCATGTGCATAATCCCTTTGAAGTCAGCGGGGCTGCTCCCTTGCTTGAAGCTCTGTAGTTGCTTGCGTACCGGGCTGAATCAGGTCTTGGTTGTGAAAGCAGGTTCCAGAGGAACCACATCGACGAAAGCTAACTCCGGGGATGTACTTGGCTGGGTTCTTGTGGTAGGGGGAGCGTTTGGAGAAAATACTGTTGACAAGGCTATGCAGGTCTCAAAATACTGTTGACAAGGCTATGTAATCATGGTTACACTCCACATCCTAGTCCTGTTTTCTCACCGCCCGCCCCCCCAGAGTTCTCTTGTGTAAATAATACTTTCCAGCATTTAACCTGGGGGAGGGCTAGCTCAGTGCTTTGAGCATTGGCCTGCT
The DNA here is from genome assembly GCF_028017835.1 of Emys orbicularis. Classification (NCBI taxonomy): domain Eukaryota; kingdom Metazoa; phylum Chordata; order Testudines; family Emydidae; genus Emys; species Emys orbicularis. The sequence continues at coordinate 104,090,597 of NC_088691.1, forward strand.
AAACCTAGGGTTGCGAGTTCAATCCTTGAGGGGGCCATTTAGGGAACTGGGGTTAAAAAAAAAAAAAAAATCTGTCTGGGGATTGGTCCTGCTTTGAGCAGGGGGTTGGACTAGATGACCTTGTGAGGTCCCTTCCAACCCCGATAGTCTATGATTCTGTGGTCTCTGCAAGGTTAATAGCAATTAGAATCACAGCTGTTTTATTGACAACATTTGCATCCAAATCAATTGCTGCTTTCCTAGAACTCTTTGAGAGCTGTGGATAGCTCCCAGTGAGATTCCCCCCCCCAACCCCTCTTTGCCCCCCCCCCATTCAAAACAAACACCCAGTATTGGTCAGGTTAATGAGCCCAGGAATGTAGGTGCCCTGGCAGAAAGGGGTATATTCAGTTTTGATGCTGTGAGCGTATATCCAATTGGACCCCCTCCAGAGTAGTAAAATTCTTGCTCCATTATAACGACCTCCCTCCGTAGAGGACCCTTTTCAGGGGATCTCAAAGCAGGTTAGGAGCATTAAGCCTCACAAATGCCATGCGAGAGACGGGGTGTACAGATAAGGAAACTGGGGCATGGTTGATTTGTTTAACTGATTTGCTAGTCCTGGCTGCCAGTTGTCTTCCTCCCCCGATTAGATACATCCTAGCCAGGGTAGCGTTATTGGCTGTCCCACTGAATGATTGATGAAGCACTCCGTAAGTAGCAGGAAGAGGAGAGGATTTGCATAGACATAATCCTGGAAATCGTGCATAATGTATCAGGAAACAGGACTGTCCCTGGCGGTTCATGTGGAGAAAACTTGTTGTTACCTGTACTTGGTTTCAAATGGAGAACAAGGTGCAACTCAGAAATTCAGTGAAAACCCAGCATCTCTCTGGCAGAGGAGTTGTGCTTGCCTTTCCTGTCCGGAGCAAGAAGATGCTGAGGACGAACCCTTTCTACAAAGGAGGTCCATAAATCTGTGCTGAAATACTACCCTATGGAATGCTTCAGATTTACAGGAGGAAATCGCCGCTCTCAGAGCAGGTGGGTGTGCACACTCAGGGCTTGCTGTTTCTGCAGTCAAAGCAAAGGAACAAGGTGCTCATGTGTGCGCTGCCAGCGAAATAGAAGACGTGATGCTACTTGTAAGGTATGCACAAGACAAGACCAGAGGCGCCGTAGAGCTTCACTACTGGCAAGAGCTCAGTTGGGACTTGCCTCTGCCCTGTGGCCTGCAGCATTTATGGAGAAATTGGGGACGCTGCTACTTGCTCCAAAGCTTTGCCTGATGGGAACTATCCTCATCTTAGTTTTTGGGGGGGAGGGGGGAGGGAGAGGAGCGTTTGAAGTGAACAGGAAAATTACTCACCTTAATTATGCCTTTTCCTGGCCCTGCCACAGCCTTGAAAGCCTGACGGATTTAATTTTTTTTTTCTTTTTCTGTGTATGATTAATACTCTCGTTCATTAGAGCACGGAACTGGAGAGGAGTCTGCACATTCCCCTCGGGTGGAATAAATGGGGGGGAAAAGAGAATTGAATGGATCAAGGGTGGGACTCAGGGATGCAGGGGGGGATCACAGAACCAAACTTTTTAGTAAGGCGACCCACCAGCTGCAGTTTGTCTTTTCTTCATGACCCGCCTAGGCTCCAAAATCATAGACCCACGTTTTCCTCCCCCCGCCAAGGGGGCAGCGACCACCCGCAGCAGCATCCTCTGCCCCGGCACTGCTACTCTAATCCCGGCCAGGAGGGGAAGCCCAGATGGGGCTGCGGGTTGCAGAGTGAGCCCGCCCGTGCAGCAGCAGCAGCTCCCATCCCGTGGGGCAGGGCCTGGCTCCCTGCTCCAGGCGTTACGGCCTGGGGTCGCAGCACCGCTCGGGTTTGGCCTGGCGCTGCTCTGTGCGCCAGGGCACAACGCTGCTCACTCCACTTTGGCTGTGGGGGCAGGTGTTCCACATTTCTGCCGCCATTGTTGGATGTAGCCTGACTTCGTATTTAGCTCTTCTTATCCGTGGAACACGGACAGCCCAGATGTGGGACTAGAGCAAACCAGCCATGCTACGTGCAGTAGAACGTGGGGAGCTTGGCTGTAACATTCAACCCATCTGAGTGCCCTGCCTTCCAGTGTATTGCTGGGAACTATGTTGGGGTACCTCTGCAGGGCTGGGGTACCCTTGGGATCCTTGTCAAAACAAGATGGCATCTAGTGCTCACTGGGACAGTCTCACCGTTTTTAATAACCTGGCCTCCCCTCTGGTCTGGTCTCCCTCTATAATAGCAGTACTGTAATAGAAAACACGATAGTGATGCTTTACAAACAAGTCCCTTGAAGGTAGGTAAACACATTCAACAGCTAGGGAAGCTGTAGTGAGTGTCAGAGCCCGGCTTAGAATGGTGGGCTTCCTAGTTTCTTGTTTTCTGCTCCGCCCACTAGATCATTGGCTTAGTGTCGAGACATCAGAGAGAACTTGTGATTCAACTCCAGCTACAAACCCATTGCTCAAGCCAGCTTTGCAGGGGTCTGCAAGACTCAGTCTGTACTGCTGTCTTCTCTGCAGGGTGTTTCAAATAGGCACGTGGATTGATGTGGTCGTACAGAGCCTAGCACAATGCAGTCCTGGTCCAGGATCAGAGGTGCCACAGCAATGCCAATACATAACAGTTAATCTTTCTATTGCACATGCGTTTAGTAGTCTACAAGGGTGGATTTGTGGTTTGAGGATGGAACCTTTTTTTACCCGGTTTTGGTCCCAAACCAACAAACCACGGTGGAGCTGGCAAAGTTGTGCATTGCATTGTTGAGTTGGCTTTGATCCCACATTCAGATCTGAAAGGTCAAGACTCAGATGAATAGAAGAACCACACAAACTAACCCCAGATCCTTGCAGAGCTCCGTGATCCCAACACCCAGTGGCCAATAGGACCACTCAACTTTGCCTTAGCTTCACTACTCTGAACACTCTCCCGAATAAGTGTGCACAGAAATAGTCAGTCGGTGGAAAGACTGTATGTGCTGCTGTTTTCCTTCTGGTTATTTCTTGCTGCCTCTTTTACCCAGTGATTCTGAGTTGCTTTGCTTTTCACTTTCTCAATTTGTCAGCCTGGTTTAACAACCACTTTTGTACCTTTAAGGAGGGGAAAAATACTTGCTCAGAAGTGTGATGTCAGGTTATTCAGACAGTGTTTCCTCAGGCTGGTTGGACTAGGGAGCTTGACTGGCATGATTCAGCATGCCTGGACAACTCAACCTGAAACAACCAAGATCTGGAAAAAAATGGGAAGCAAACACTGTCCTCTTCAGCTGAGCTTTAGATGATCATGGAACGTTTACGCTTTCTCAGCTGCACTCAGTGAGAAGGGAATTTGAAATAGTTATCTTGTGCCTGGCTTAAAGCAGAGCCTGAACAAAACAATCTTGGATTTCAGTATTTTGAGAAGCTGGCATTCTGCGCTTGTTCTGTGCAGCATAGCTTTGAAAGCAATTGTGTGTGTGTGTGTGTGTGTGTGTGTGTGTGTGTGTGTGTGTGTGTGTGTGTGTGTGTGTGTGTGTGTGTGTGTGTGTGTTAGTTATAGGGAGTAAATTCCACTCTCACTGAAGTCCACTGAAAGACTCCTATTCCCCTGATGGGAGTCGAATCCAGACCTTTCTAAACCAAGGCCCCAATCCTGCAAATACTCTCATGCTTAACTGTAATCACATTGGTAGCACCACTGACTTCAAAGGAACTACACATATGCTTCAAGTTAAGCATGTGCTTAGTGTCTGCAGGATCAGGGCCTGAGTGACTTGTCTGTATCCTCATTAGCAGATACATCTCTCAGTGCAGCTAAAACAGTTTGTATTTTAATGTAAAGAAATACGTATAGTTTTACCTGCAGCAACCTTGCCTCTCTATTGGATGGATTTGAACCAGAGATTGATCTATTGGGGGAGATGAAAGTATAAAGGGGAGACGAATAAGATGAGATTTAGAAGAAACCTCTCCCATCCCGCTCCTCCAGTTCCCCTCCAAAAGGTGCTACGTGTTCTAAAGCTTGATGTACAGATTGTCAGATGAAATTGAACTATTCACTAACTTTCAATAATGAAAATGCTTTTCTGGTCCAGTTCTTAAATGTTTTAATTAAATTCTCACGGTGCCAGGCCCATTCTGCCAAAACATTAGAACACACAGTTTTTATTTACCTATTTCACAGGGAATTCGTCTTTCTGATTTTGTTTTTGGAGGTAGTAGAGGGAAATGAAATGATTAAAATAATTAAAATTAACCAGAGAGCATTGTGCTAAAATCGAACTATTGTAAAACTTCACTTTTGACAGAGTAGCAGCCAAGGTTACATTGTCATTATTTATTATTTGTATAGATGTAGCAGCCAAAAGCCCTCGTCCTGGATCAGGACTGCAACGCCTGGAGTGCTGTACAAATCCAGCACAAACAGATGGTCCTTGCCCCGAAGAGCTGACAGTTTAAGTATATAATCTTTCAGTAGGGATACGCTGCACACTTAGGATGCTCAGTAAATCACTGCGTCTGTCACCTTAGTGGGAGAGTTGTTTTTAAACTAAAATGATAATAAAGTAGCAAATGTATTAAAGTTACACCAAGAAGGATATTGATAAATTGGAGAGGGTTCAGAGAAGAACCATGAGAATAATTAAACGGTTAGAACATGCCGTATGTTGATAGACTACCGGAGCTCAATCTATTCATCTTAACAAAGAGAAGGTTAAGGGGTGACTTGATTATAATCTGTAGGGATCTACGTGGGGAACAAATATTTAATAATGGGCTCTTCACTCTAGCAGGGAAGGGTCTAACACGATCCAGTGGCTGGAAGTGGAAGCTGGACACATTCAGACTGGAAATAAGATGTACACTTGTAATAGTCAGAGTAATTAACCACTGGAACAAGTTACCAAGGGTCGTGGTGCATTCTCCGTCACCGGCAATTTGTAAATCAAGATTGGATGTTTTTGGGGTTTTTTTTAAATATGGCCTACAAACTATTTGGGGCACGTTCTGTGGAGGTCAGACCCGATGATCACAATGGTCCCTGCTGGCCTTGGAATCTATGAATATGTGAAAGAAGGTATCTCTCACGTGCAAAGCAGTGTATCGCTGGCAGGTGCTCTGATACAGCGCTGGGAGCAGGGTAAGAACCCAGATAATCCTTCTGCTAAGGCACTAGTGCTCCATGTGCTTTGCCTACCCTATTATGCGGAGTCAGGCTGGTGCATGTGACGGCCTGAAGGGAATTCAAAAGGCCCTTAATGATGTATTGCCATCCAGGGGTGCTCAACATAGTACCTGGCAGGATGAGTTAATGAAGCCTCGGCTGCCTGTAACTTAGAATGTATAAGCTGCTATACATTTTAGTTGAACCCGAAGGATGGGTGTTGCAAGGGAATTAATGGTAGGTCGCTAGTTCCTATTTCAGTAGGATTTGGGGCCTAACCCTATAGGCTCCTTTGAAAATTATAGGCTCAATGTGCTGTTTTGAATAGAGATTTGCCCGTCTTTAATTCTATTGGATTAGGAATGATAAATGAAATATCATGGCATGTTCAACATTAATTTCACTTTTCCAGTTACGCAGGAGTGGCACCGATTGAACAGGAAGTTCACAGGCGCTAATTGGGAGTGGCCGGTGTGTGTAAAACATATTTCTAAATAAGGGAGGTGGGAAGGAAATGGTTATTAGTATTGGCTGCAGGAGGCTCGGTGCAGAGCAGCCTTGCAACTAAGGGGGTGCTGTCAAATTGGGTTTTACTTTCCACTATTGTGCAGTGTGCTCACTGCTTAGCTGCAGCATCTTGCTTTGGTGGTGCACGCTGAGAGGCCAGCAGTTTCACGAAGGCCTGCAGTCCGTTTCCCTTCCGGGTTTACATTGGCACGCTGCTCCTGAGATTCCTGGGGGCTTGGAAAGTTCTCAGTCTTTGTGAAGACTTGTTCTTACAGACCCTGACTTGTGGCTCCCTGTTGACCTGACCTTGTCTGTAAGATAACGTGAAAAATCAGCTCAGGGCTGTAACCCTGCGCTCAGATCCATGCAAGCTGACCCTTGCTGAGCAGTGCAGAGCTAAACTGAAGTCGGTGAGACTTAACGCTCTATCCTGTTTGGGCAGACCCGGGTTCAGATTCAAGGACTTCGGATGTTTTCAGTTGAGAGGTGGAATGATCTAATATACACCCTGTAAAAAACAAACAAACAAAACCCCTCTATATCCAGATGATCTAATCTGACTTCCTGAATAATACAGGCCACAACATTTTACTCTGTGATTCCTGCATCCAGCCCATAACTTGTGGTTGAGCTAGCATGTAATCTTCAGAAAGCCGTGTATGTTGGAGGTCAATCCAGTGGTTGAGTCCTCTTGATACCACTACCCTGAGTGGGCCAGGAGTTAGTGTTTTAGTTCATACTGTGTATGCAACTATAGATGCAAGAATATGTTGAAGGTACTTCTTACTTTTGGGATAAATAAAAAAAAAAATCTCACTCTAGAAATCACTTAGTGCAATGAGATTCCTGTACTGTATTTAGTAACACTGGATCAGATACTGCAGTCAATGGGCATTTTGTCTGTATAGTGAGGACTGCAGGACTGGCCCATTGTCTTCAGCTTTAAGTCACTGAGGACCCCCTCTTCTGCACAATTTTTCCCATGTGAAATGATGTATCCCATATATGTTGTTCTTTAGACAGTGGTTGTGCCCAAAATGTACTTTCCAGACTCAAAGGAGAATGCAGTACTTACCCCAAAGAACCTGCAATTAAAAAGACAGAGCCAGCTAACATAGGGAAAATGGATGCAATATCCAAGCAAAATGACGGGGGTGAGGATAGATAGATTGTTTGTGGTAAGTTGAGTGGTTGCATGAAGTTTTTTTTAATTCAAATTTTAAAACTTTTAAAAAATCATTCCAAAAGAGGAGAGAAACGCATTCATGAAAAGGTAAAGAATTCAAATATGTAAACCAAAAAAAGGAAAAGTTATGGCTTTCTCCAGCAATCATAACTTTGCATTAGTATGTTTGGGCAGTGTGACCTGTATTGAAGACTGTAGGGCTGTACATAGTTGTGAAAATGTTCACACAGTTATTCGTAACGTATGTTTCAGGATTTTTGCACTGAAGTTTGTGAAAGGTCACATGTTCACACATTTCCCTGTGAGAATAGATCTTTACCAACATGATATTTTGCAATAAAAATGTTCAAAAGTTGGGCTTTTTTGCTTGAAAATAGAACCCTTTGAGTGTTCGTCTGTCTTTCATTCAAAAATAAACCCTGTTCTCAAGCCAGCTCCCTCAGGCTTTTGATGAATTCAGGCCTTGTTCACAAAATTGAAATGAAATGTAAAAATCTCAAATGTCAGTCTTTAGAATTTGATTGCAAATATTTATTAAACGGTAAAATGGCATAATTCAGTTTCTATCACCATCGCTTTTTTGACACAACTAAGCACACAAGTACTGCTAAAGCCAATATATTGTATCCAAAATGTTCAAAAACTTTAAAGAGCTTAAAGTTAGGAGTCTAAATCCATATATAGACACCTAAAGAAGTGACCTGATCTTTTCCCCAAACGGGGAGCTCCCAGCAGCTCCCATCAACTTCAGTTTGCTTGGAAACATTTCTGCTTTTCTACTGGTGTATGGGTCAGTGTCCCCCGGTCAGTCTTTGTGTTCTCTCTGCTTCCAGCACCACCCCATGTTGGTTTAGGATTGTGTTGGGGAAGCAGGTATTATGTACATGGGAAGACTAGGGATGAACGTGTATTCAGTGTGGGGAGGAGTGGCAGATAAGGGTGTACAATGGGGTCGGTTCTCTATGCCCAGGAGGGAAGGGAGTGCCTTGCACAGGGCTGGAAGTTAATCTCCTTGCCCTTCGCCCTATTTGGAACAGTGGATGTGCAGAATAGAATTAGAGCTTTCTTCTAGCCGCTCCACTATTCCATCTCCACTGACTCCAAGCACAAGTCCTGCTTGAATGAATTTATTCGAGCAAGAGCCAAGGACCGTAGCATACAGTTTAGGGGGCTTGGGGGGTTGAGTATTGCCAAGTCTTCCACTCTTTGACGTATAGTGGCAGATTGATCTTTCAGTGTTTTCACTCTTGGAGTTGAAGAAAGCAAAGAATCCTGCTGAGAGTATTTAATAATAATAGTAATTTAGTTGTGTGGATTCAGAGACTGAATTTCAGAGGGGCCGGCTGTTTGCTCTCTCCCGGTTGAGACCATCTGTGGACTGGAAACATACATAACCAGGGGAGTTCAGGATCCCCATCCAGTGATCAGAGTGGCCCGCTTCCATGGCAGCTAGCCTGCTGGTACGCTTTCCAGCGATCCTGGGTACCACTCCGACGCGCAGTCTTCCAGTATCGAGAGACTCTGATCCCATTGTTTATTCTGGATGCATCCTGCTTTTTTTTTTTTTTTTTTCCTGGTTGCCTCCTGCAAGTGACTGCGAGGTGAAATATAATTAGTAAGAAATCCCAGCAGCTCCAAAGTGTCAGGCAGAGAAATGGGTAAAGGGTTAGCTGATCCCTCAGAGGGGGTGGGGGGAACCCAACACACCCGACTCAGTTCTGAATTCTTGCCTGGAGGCTACAGTTCTCCATTCTCCTCCTTCTCCTCCCAGCCACCCCTCCTCATCCCCGTTTACCTAGGCAGGCCGGCTTTTCTTTTTAAATTTTATTAAAGCTTCCAAGGTGGAGCAGCTGCCATTGGAGTCCAGTCCAGCGTTAAGAGCATTTAGTGCTGTCGTGCCCCGAGGGAACAAAGAATTACTGTGACACATTCCTCCCTTCTTCTTCTTGTGGTTTGCAGTGTAAACGCTCCCCATCTCTCTCCTGTGGAGCTGCGTTCTTCCCCCGCCCCCACGCCAAGCCCCCCTTCACGGTTGCAGACAGCACAGATATGAGGCCCACCTGTCTGATGTCAACATCTTAGTGGGTGCGGCCGGGGGAAGAATGCGCCGCTCCCAGCCCCGTTCAGGTAATTAATCCCCGCAACTGACAGGTGGCAACAGGCGGCCTTTGGCTCCGGCTCTTGGGGAAAAGCGCTTGGAGGAAGGATTTTAATAGCTCATCAGTGCAATGCGTACATGTCTGGCAACCAGCAGTCTGCAGGGGGAGAGAGAGGAGTGGGGGGCGGGGGGAAAAGTGCTGGATAAAGGGAGTTACAATCCAGCTGAACTGCAAAGGAGCCCTTTAGTTCAGAGACACCCCTCACATCCTGTGTGTCAATGCAAGGATGTGGGGTTTTCTCCACGTTCACACAGACTCTGCAGCTGCCTGTGCAGTGAATACAACTGTGTATAGGCACCGCACAATGTCTTATTCCTGCACATTTTGAGGAGCAAAGGGTGATCTTCTGGCTGGACATTGCACAAGAGAGTATTTTCTCTGTGCCTCAGTTTCCCCATATGCAAAACCGAGGGTGATGTGTTTCTCCTTTGCAAGTATGTTGTTAGGTTTCTTTCAGCGTGGTCTGCAAAGGGCATGGAAAGTGCAAGAGATGGGCAGTGTTGGCTTTCCCTTGATGTGAGGAGCCAAACCTCCAAAAGCACTGTCTTATTTTTCCTGACATAGGGTCTGCTCGTGAGCACCCTCACCTCCCATTAGCTTTCCTGGTTTCCGTGTCCGCTCAGCCCAAGCCTGGGATGCTCTCAAGGGTGTAGTGTGCGGGACAGATGGCCGCTGAGCAGCAACTTTGGCTTCAGTGTTTTGAATGCAGCCGGCGTCTTCGTCAGTAGGAAGGGCAGGTTTAGTAGAAAGCCCTGGTCTCCCTTCTCTCTCCGGAGAATGGAACTGGCTTTATACAGCCCTTTCTGTACCCAAAGCAGCAACAACATTGGCAGTCAAGTCAAGGATCTCCTGAGTTTATAGGATTGATCTTGCATGCTGAGTGTGAATTCTTCTGGGAAACCCAATGTGATTCCCCCCCCCCCTGACTGAGTCTCTATTGGATCAGGCTCTGAATTCAGACTAGCTCACAAGCATCTTGTTCATACATCATCGGTGAATGGCCGATGTTATAAGTACTTGCCATCAACACAGACGTGGCTTTGGTCTCAGATAATCTGTAGATTTTATTTTGAGTCAAGAGGAATTCCCCCCTCCACGCCATTCTGATGTCAGAATTACTTAACTTGGCTTTTCTTAAGCCATTTGCTTTTATTCCCTAGGAATCTGTTTGTGTAACCTTTGGCGTTGCTCCTTGGAACGCCTCTGCACATAGGAAATTAAGCTTCTAGCAGAGTGTGTTGCTAATGAACAAACAATTAAAAAAAAAAAACAAAAACAATTTCATCTCAAACAAACTGAAACCCAGTAACGAATACAAAAATGCATGTGTCCGAATTCTCTACGCACTGTGTTTTGGCAGCTAGCAGAACAGAGAGACTCAGTTTCCCCTCTGGTGACAGAGGACTTTCTATTTCTCGGACAGTATCTCAGCTGCAGTGTAGCGGTGGAAAACTTGCAGCCAAGCGGGGTCGGCGAAATTGCAGTTTAAAATGAATCCCAAACTAAATGAGCTTTACTAAAAAGTGAGTTGCTGGGGGAAGGTTTAAGTTGTTTTTAACCATTATTGTTCTGAGTGAAAGGGACTTGAAGATAGAGGATCTTATATTCCCTAGATGGCATCCTAGATTCTGTTCATTGTCATAAGTATTCGGCATTAACAGTGGGCACTCCTGGTGTTGGGTGAGCCACTTTCTTATTTAGAAGCCCGCTGGGCCACAGGGACTTGACTAGCTTGGAAATTGAGACGGACATTAAAGAGGTACTTAAGATCACAAGTTTCATTGACAAAAGGGAATAGTGTTTGATGTAATATACTTAGACTTCTGTAGGGCATTTGACTGGCACACTGTTTTGATTAAAAATCTAGACCGATGTAAAATGAACATGGCACACATTAACTGGATGAAAAACTGGCTAACTGATAAAGTCTTCAAAATGTAAACATAAATGTAGAATCATCACGGACTGGGAGGGTTTCTAATGGGGTCCTGCAGGTATGGGTTCTTGTCCCTACATTACTCAGCATTTTTCTCAATGAGCTGGAAGAAAACCTAAAATCGTCACCGATGGTTTGCAGATGACTGAAAAATTGTGGGAATGGTAAATAATGAAGGGGACAGGTCACTGACACACAGCGATCTGGATCGCGTGGTAAGCTGGGCACAAGCAAACAACATGTTTTAATTCAGCTAAATGTAAATATGCACATGTAGGACAAAAAATGTGGGCCATGCTTACAGAATGGGGGACTCGATCCTGGGACGCAGTGACTGAAAAGGATTTGGGGGGGGTGGATAATCAGCTAAACTTGAGCTCCCCGTGCGACTGTGGTCAAAAGGGCTAATGGGAGCCACGGATGCATAAATGAGTAGGAGCAGAGAGGTTATTTCACCTCTGTATTTGGCACTGGTGCGATCTCTGCTGGAATCCTGTGTCCAGTTCTGGTGCCCACAGCTCAGGAAGGACGTTGATAAATTGCAGAGGGTTCAGAGAAGAGCCACGCGAATGATTAAAGGATTAGAAAACCTGCCTTATTGAGATCCTGGAGTCTATCTCCTTAGTTTAACAAAGAGAAGGTTAAGGGGTGACTTGATCACAGTCTGTAAGTACCTACGTGGGAGCCAAATGTTTCCTGATGAGTTCTTCAATGTATCAGAGAAAGGTATAGCACAATCCAATGGCTGGAAAGTTGAAGCTAGACAAATTCAGACTGGAAATAAGGTGTAAATGGTTAATAATGAGGATAATTAATCACTGGAACAACTTATCAAGAGTCCTGGTGGAGTCTCCATCTCTGGCCATTTTGAAATCAAGGCAGGATGCTTTCTCAAAGATCTGGGTGAGGAAATGTTTTGGTGAGGTTCTCTGGCCTGTGCTCTGCAGCAGGTCAGACTAGATGATCTCAGTAGTCCCTTCTGGCCTTGGAATCTATGAATTAAAGCAGCGTGTCAGGGGTTTTGCTGCATCAGAGTTCTGCCTGGGAGTTCATTACTCAATGGAAAGCCCACGCGACTTGCGTTGCACAAACAGAGCAGATCCTTCCAAGAGACCCTTCCTTTACCTAGCTGAAAATGCTTCATTTGGGAGCTGAAAGGTTTTTCTTTAAACCTTTTGTTTACCCACCTTAAGGAGAAGGGGGCTTGTTGAGAAATCAGACAGGTGTCGGCTGATGTGAGCTGGCATGTGTACGCATTGTGATACTGAATTACCAGTGGGGATGCCAAGAGTGTGTAATATAGTATGTCTGCTCAGGCAGGTGGTGAGGGCAGGGCTGGAGTCATTGGAATGTTTTTTCTTTTCCTTTAAAACGTATTATTAGTCAAAGAGCAGAATTTACTGTTGTTTTTAGCAATCTCAGTCTGCTTATTTGGACATGACACACAGTGCTTGAACCCCAAAGAAAAGGCTAAGCAAAGCTTATCTTTCTCTCTCAGCTGGGAATGTATAGCTGGGCTGTATTCCTAATGCATTTGTTTTAAGTAACTGTCTGCTCCATACGTCTAATAGAAATTCTCTCTGGCGTGTTCAGGATTAGCTCCCTGGACTGTGGTGTTGGTTCAGCTCTTGTTCCCATTAATGGATAATAACAGTTGTCGTGTTTCAAAATGACAGGCTGATGTATTGAGCAAAGCTAACTTACAGTATTCTCCTCCCAGTCAATTTCATTTTTATACTCTCACTGCATATCATGCCATTTTGATTACATAATCCGGGGGAGCCAGGATATTGACCTTGTAAAGTATCTGACCCAATTGGTCCAAACTTGCCAGTTTCCCCTTATTTATACCACAATATTAATTTCTTCCAAAAAACAACAGTGCCATTTAGGATGAAGTGCTGACTCTGGCTTAATTTTCTGGCTTCTGCCAGTTCGAGAAGAAAAGATTACAGTACGAAAAGTCTTATCGGGTTTTCTAGCCCATCTCTCAGCCCATGCTGAATTGTTCATAACTGGGAATGTACTGGTCCACTACCATTGGGATATTTATTCCGCTAGCAAATACAGCTATTGGAGCAAAGTCCAGATATTTCCTTTCTTGATTTCAGAGCCCATTACTCAGTTACATCTCTTTGTATCCCTTAAAAATAACTTCTCTCTCGCATGTTTACGCTCTTTTGTAGACCTCTATCCCCTTCATTGTCACTTAGGCAAGAATGGCATGCTTAGTTCTTTCCTCATAACCTAGTCCCAGGACCCATCTGGTAACCTTTGAGGACCACCTGTGACCTCTCCCCGAATTGCATCTGAGGAAGTGGGCATTCACCCACGAAAGCTTATGCTCCAATACGTCTGTTAGTCTTTAAGGTGCCACAGGACTCTTTTTGTTGCTCTCCCCAAATTGTCCATCTCTGTCTGGAGTTGAGTACACTGTTTATGTTGCAGCCTCAGTGATACTTCACCTCTGTATTGCAGCACGCAGTGGTGCTCTTGCATTGGTATATAGGTGCTTCAGAACAGCTTGGCCATGGCGTCAGTCAGTTCCGGCCATGCCTTATGCCTCGTGTACCAGGGATGTTACCGGGCAGTCGAGCAGTTCGACTGGAGTTCATGCACATTTGAAGAAGAATCTGCCGGAGAGGTCTTCCATTTCATCCCAAATATACACATCTTCTGTGTATGCACAGAGGGCTTCTGTCTCCAAGGTTTTCACCGACACAAACCTCCTTTGAAAATATATTTTATATCTCTCTATTACATAGACTCAGATAATATCACTGACCTGATTAGAAGTCACCGTGAACGAGCTGTTCCCGTCTATTGTGCCAATAGAGAGTTAGGACTCAAATTACAAATGACCACGAAGGGTTTGGCAGGAACAAAAGCCCCAAGGGGCTTTATTTAATAGCTGACAGCAGGTACTTTATGGACAGATTTACACTGCGCTTACATGACTGTGGCCTCTCGGTGACTGTAGGCTGAAGGGCCGCTTTGCCCGAGATGGCTTTGAATGCTGTGGTTTGGCTGGGATTCCCAGAGTCCTATCCCTTGTGCTGCCCTGATGAGACTTGAACCACTGGCCAGCAAGGGAGCAGTAAGGCTGTTTCACCTTCCTGTCCTCTCCCCTTCAGTGCCCGCTTGCCTTTCTGCTGCGGCTATTGCTCCTAGCCCCTCTTTGCGGTGCACTGATGATGCCTTGAACAAAGAACAGATTAGTCGACTATACGCTGGCAGCTGCATGTGGCATATGAAGTGTCATGCCTGGCCCACTCCTGTGATGCGCTGAACTCCAGCCTGGGTCTGTCAGAGATGAGTACGCGGGTCCTTGTGAGACCAGGCCCCAGAATCTTCAGTATCGCTGCTTAAACAGGGGACCTCTCCTCTCCTGGGAGGAATGAATTTTTTCCAAGTTTCCCTCACTCGTTCCATTAAATGAGATCTAACACTCCAGTCCACATCATGGAAGATAATGTGCATTGTCACACAGGTTAAGGTGTTATCTCCAGCGACCTGGCCAAGTTTCATTAGGGGAAGGTAGATTCTGTCTGCTTAATAATTTCCCCTGCAGTTTTATATGGATGCAATATTCTTCGTTTTTGTCCTAAATCATTGTGTTAAAAACCTTCTGCATTTCTCCCCAGCGTTGGCTGCATTTCTTAGGCCAAAGTGATCCCTATGTGCATATACACACTGGGATTCTCCTGGGTGAAAATTGCTAAGATTTCACTTTTGAAAAGAACAGCAGTCACTCAAAGAACCTGACCTGAAAGATCCTGCTCGTAATGTAATGTTACCCATTACACCTAGTTTGTACCTACCACGGATCAGCTGAAGTTCTTCTTCCTCCTTGTTGTTTATCTCTCCAAACACTTATAGACATCTAGCTGTTGTCCCCTACAGCACATGCTTTGTCCTTATTATTGAACCATGCTGGGCTGTGCATGGTTTCAAAGCTGCCTAAGGGATTTGGACACTTAGTTTCCATTAGTGTTAATTGGATCGTTAGTTGGCTTTGCAAACCTTAGCGACTTAATTTGATTCCATAAGTTCTGAGCTGCAGCGCACAGGTACCACAGTAATGCATTGAATAACATTCTGTTGCTTAACTTCCCAACATTTTAAAATGAGGCTGGCTCTTTTTTTTTAATTTTTCCTTTCTTGGGGATATGGTAGCATTCAGACTAAAATAACAGTGAATTAACTGTGCAAGGAATTACTTTTTAATAAAAAAGAATAAGTACGAAATTACAGGTTAAAAAGAAGCCTTTGATAAGCCCACTGTCTAGATTCGTGTTTCGCAACCTGTCTTTTTTTTTTTTATTTATTGTTTGGCACGTTCTCCATTTCCGCAGGCTGGGTAAATCCTTTGTGTGTTTAATCTCTAGCCTGAAGGCACATAAAACAGATTGCAAAACTCCGTCTTCACATTTTAGAAAATCTGAAAACTTAAAACATTTGTAGCACCTCGACTGCAGTGGTGTCAAACTCCCGGGCAGTGGGATGGCCTTGAGTCACTTCCCCTAACTCCCCAGTTCTTCTGACTCTGGTTTTCTTGCATGTTGCCATGAGTAACCTTTGAAACACACCTAATCCCCCGAATAGCAATTGCTAATCCCTTTGCTGCCACATGACCAGCCACCTACCCATATGTGTGCCAGGCTGTCCTGTACCGGCAGGATGTGATGGCCAGCTGGCGTCGGTAACCTGTACATACCTGTTGCCTCCTTGTTTGAACAATTGGGAGCAGGTAGATGAGCTGTTGCCGTTAAAGACATTTTAAAGAAAATAACCACTTTGGGGCTTTTGCTCGCATTCCACTATCAGAAATTAATAGAAGTCAGTGGGAGAATGCCAGCAATTTCTGTGGTTCAAGTGGTTAGGGAGGCAGTGCTTCATAAATTCCAAGGCCGGAAGGAACCATTGTGGTCACGTAGTCTGACCTGCATAACACGGGCTGGAGAACTGCCCTGAAATAACTCCTGTCGGAACTAGAGCATTTCTTTACATAAATAATAAGACTAAAACAAGCTCTAAACATCCCTGAGCATCATGAGGAGAAAAGGCCTCCAGAGCTAAGTGTGTGAGCCGCTGATTTTCTTTACACATGGATTCAAATTGCCTTTGGGGGGGAGGGGGCGAGGAGGAGGGGATTGGGGGTGTCTGTGGAAGTATTTCAGGTAGCAGAGAAGACTGGACACTACCTTCAGGGAGAGAATCCAGCGAAAAAGAGTTTCGGCTCTGATCTAACGAAGCATTTAAGAACTTGCTTAAATCCATTGCTAATACGTGGGTGCACACGTGCTTTGCTGAAGCCAAAGGGACTTACGTGCTGCGGTGCTGAGCTGCACTGGGGCCTTACTGCGGCAGGTACGCCAACGGAAGGGGGACTGTAATGGTTTTATTTTTAGCTAACGCAGCTGGAGTCTGATGTATTCTTCATACACGTGCATCTTCCTTTCAGGAGAGGGAGTGGTACTCTACTGATGAGGGCCCATGTCTTGGACTCTCTGCCCGAGTTCTGTTCTGGGTTCTGTTCCAGGCTGGTGACTGTCTCTCTCTCTGGGCTAGTCGCTTCAATTCTCTATGCCTGACCTCCCGACGTGTAAAAAGACACCATATGTCTCTGCGGCGAGGGGTAGTTAGCGCTTTGAGGTCATAGAGGGGCTACGTAGGGTCACCGTTAGCATGCCCCTGAGAGAAGTGCATATTGTATAAATAACATAAAATAAATACTTTGGGATGGGCCCCACTTGCACAGTTCAGACTGGGATCTCCTTTTCAAATATCCACCGAGTTGTAGGTGTGTGTAGGTCCATGATTTCATGTCGGACCACTGGGGAGATAGGAAGCCCACTTGCAAAATGTGATGACGGTTCAGATCCGCATGCTGGTCTGGCTTTCAAATGCTCCTGTGGCTCAGGGCTGCTCTGATGCAGGGTGGTTAGAATTGGGCCATCTCCATTTCTTTTGTCAGGTGCGGTGGCTGGGGGGGTTAAGATGCTTGATTACAGGCCAGCTCCAGTTCACATAGCAGTATAATGGGTACCTGACTCATTGGGTGAGGGCAGTCAGAGGCGGTCGGACAGGATGCTGGCCACATGTACCATTGGCTGTGAAACTGATGTACCTTAACCACGTCGGCCCGATGAGCCACAGGGAACTTTGACTTGACACTTCTTTTGTGTAAAATGCGTGGAGAGTAAATGAATAGAGTGGATCCACAGCCGATGCACCGTAGCAAACTGAGTAGCCCCCTGTGCACGGGGCTTTACAGCTCACGTAATTCTGCATCGTTGGCTCTCTGCCCTCTTTCCCCAACTGCAAATATGGACTGATGTTTCTCTTGTCCCCCTTCCCGTCTAGTACTCGACCGAGCTGAAGAAGCTGTACTGCCAGATCGCCAAGACATGTCCCATCCAGGTCAAAGTGATGACCCCGCCGCCACAGGGCGCCATTATCCGCGCCATGCCCGTCTACAAGAAGGCCGAGCACGTCACTGAGGTGGTCAAACGCTGCCCGAACCACGAGCTGAGCCGGGAGTTCAACGAGGGTAAGGCGAGCGTCATGCGCTGAGCCAGCACCTGCCCTCAGCCACACCCCCGTGCGCGGGCATCGCTGGGGTCGCGTGGATACGGCGTGGCCTGATGGGATTCTAGGCCCAATGTTAGAGGGAAGGTTTGCTGAGTAACAAACCCGGGAGGGCCTGATGACCCTCCCTCCTTTCTGTGTAGTTCAGAGGTGGCCAACCTGTGGCTCCGGAGCCGCATGCGGCTCCTCAGAGGTTAATCTGCGGCTCCTTGCATAGGCGCCGACTCCGGGGCTGGAACTACAGATGCCAACTTTCCAGTGTGCTGGGGGGTGCTCACTGCTCAACCCCTGGCTCTGCCACAGGCCCTGCCCCTCCCCTCCACCCCTTCCCACCTCCTCCCCTGAGTCTGCCATGCCCTCGCTCCACCCCCTTCCCCACAGAGCCTCCTGCGCATGCGAAACAGCTGATTGCGGCAGGCAGGAGATGCTGACCGGCGGGGCTACCGGTTGGTGGGCGGCACTGGAGGGCAGGAGCTGATGCGTGGCTGCTGACGTATTACTGTGGCTCTTTGGCAATGTCCATTGGTAAATTCTGGCTCCTTCTCAGGCTCAGGTTGGCCACCCCTGTGTAGTTGGAGGCCTCCCACTAATGTAGCGGTACAGCCCTGGGAAGGCAGGCCTAAAATAAACGACAAGGCTGCCCATGCTGGGTCAGCATCTGACCCTGCACCATGCTGGCGCAGACAACCTCCCCAGACTCGCTCCCTTTCCAAAAGGCAGCTGTTCTATGCAGGAATGATCTCTGTGCTACTGGGAAAGGGATCCGGTAACAGGATGCAATATCATCTTGAGTCTTTAATCCACGTCTCAGAGATGCAGGGATGTTTGTCTCTAGGAGGGTAACACCAAGTGCTGTAGACCGTCCTCCTATTCGTTGAGCATTATCTGATCAGGATTAATTAGTTAACAATCTGTTGTTTCTTAATTTATTACTTATTCCTGCTATTACTAGTTTGCTAGCAGTCGTTATAAAGATGTCCCAGGTTTTTAACTTTTCCAAACTTAACATCTGTGTTGTCTCTTACCCAAGTTCACGTGGGTTCGAAAAGCATCTGGTTTGGGGCCCAGATGTGTTGTTTATCTAGCACCCTAGCTGTGCATGGCAGCGGACAGATCCTGCCTTGGGGAGGTTACAATCTCCTAAACTACTAGACAAGGCAGTGCAGTGAGCCAGGGCTCTAGTTGTTTGGCCAGGGGGCTAGGGACAGGAAGAAGGGAGATAAGAGGACTGCCCAATGGGAGAGCATGCCGTTCAAAGACTGCTACGGAGAGCATTTGTATCCCTTTCTTTTCTTTTCGCTTGTACCGTGTCTCGCCGTCAGGGCAGGAGTGGCAGGAGGCAGCCGTGTTATGTAGGGTATTGATTGGAAAGCAAGTAAAAGGAGTGGGGATTTGAAGGATTCCAGTTGCTTTGTGCACGGGCTTTTCAAGGCCAGGCATGGGATGAAAACCTTCATGGAGTGGCTTTCTGGAACAAGGCCCCAAATGTGGAGCTCTCAAAGGCAGGGCAATGCTTCCTCTCGAGCTAGGGTGACCAGATGTCCCGATTTTATAGGGACAGTCCCGATTTTTGGGTCTTTTTCTTATATAGGCTCCTATTACGCCCACCCCACCCCCGTCCCAATTTTTCACATCTGCTGTCTGGTCACCTGATCTCGAGCGCCAGAGAAGGATGGTCCAGTGGTTAGTATGCGAGCCTGGGGCTCAAGATACGCAGGTTCAAGTCCCTGCTCCGCTACATACTCCGTGGGCACGTCTGTCTTCCCTGCTTCCGTGAGGTGCGGTGAGAATAATAATCACATCCGTGGCCATGGGAGCCAGCTGAGTAAGGAAGATAGCGTGTCCTAGGCCTGTGGAAGATCACGCTCCCCTGGGCTTGAGCTTCCTTCACAGGAAATCTTTCCTTCTGCCTCCTCCCTCCGTCTGCAGGGCAGATCGCCCCTCCCAGCCACTTGATCCGGGTGGAAGGAAACAGCCATGCTCAGTATGTGGAAGACCCCATCACCGGAAGGCAGAGTGTACTTGTACCCTATGAACCGCCGCAGGTAAGCGTGAGATCGGTGTTCTCCCCTGCCCTCTCTAACAAAGCCTGCCCCGCACGGAAGGGAGGGGACTTCTGAAAAGCTCTTTGCTTTAGTTAAAGGAGAATTTAACTCTTTCTTCAGCCTGCTGATCTCCTCCTCCTCCTCCTCCTCACAGAGGGGTTTGAAGCAGGACCCCGCCAGAGTCTGAACTTCCCCATGCTCTGAGAAAGCCGAAATCCAGACCCAACCCTTGTGGTTTGCGGCCCGTCTTTGATATGATGTGATAAAAGTGTAGCTAGCGGGGGAAAGAGGAATACACAGCTCCTTCCATCTGCACTCACCCCTTTATCACGGCTTTTCTGTGTCCAGGTCGGCACAGAGTTCACAACGGTGTTGTACAACTTCATGTGCAACAGCAGCTGTGTTGGTGGGATGAACCGCCGCCCGATCCTCATCATCGTAACGCTGGAAACAAGAGAGTGAGTAGCACGCAGCAGATCAGTAGCACTGGAGGGTGGAATTGGAGAGCATTGCCCTATGTTTGCCAGGCGACATTACTTCCCTGCTCCCATCCTGGTCAGGAGGGTTTTGTAGACTTCCTAAAAATGAAGGGGGCGGGAGGCAGAATTATTTTCACCCCTATTTTACAGGGTGATCCAGTGATCAGGGCATCAGGCTGAGCTTCAGGAGAACTGGTGTTTATTTCCAGCACGGACTTTGCATTACTCGCAGTGAGACCTTGGTGTGTCACGTAGCCTCTGTGGGCCCGTTTCCCCATCTCTTAAATGGGTCTGGTGACACTTGCCCACCTTTGCGAGCTGCTTTGAGATCTACAGGGGAAAAGCCCCGTCTGTGCCATGCAGCTTGGTGGAGGCAGTTAAAATGATTCCGCGTGTGTCTAGTTCTGAGATGCTCAAAGGTGGAAATTCCCGGTGGCTGCGTCGCGAACGCAAGCAGCCGTTCAGCGACTGCAGTACTATTGTAGGGATTCGCAGAACAAGCTGAGATGCAGTGATCAGCGAGTGGATCCATTTGCGTGGTTAGTAATGTGTATGGGTGCACAAAGCAGGTAGCTGTTAGCCGGTCTCTAGTTCAGATGTGGGGCGTTCTGGTTGTGATCCAGGTAGGAGGGAAAGTTTGCCCCCTTGTGTTGAGTTTCAATGTGCGAATGCATTGCTGGTCACCGCTGGGCCTGAATTAACACCTCCCCTCTTTCTCCTCGCTCTAGTGGACAAGTCCTAGGCCGCCGGTGTTTTGAAGCCCGCATTTGCGCTTGTCCGGGGAGGGACCGCAAAGCGGACGAGGACAGCATTAGAAAGCAGCAAGTCTCTGACAGCACAAAGAATGGCGACGGTACGAAGCGCCGTAAGTAGCTGGCACAGTTGGGTGGCTCGCAGCCTAAGCTGTCAGGGCATGGGGAGCACGCCAGCTTCGGTACCAGAGCAACTAAGATTGGAGAAGACTGAGCTGGAGGATGTGGGGTGGAAGAGCAATCACCGCTCTCTTAGAAAAGGCTCTTTGGAGGGTTTCTGCTTGCGCAGTGAATTAAAACCACTAAACGTTAATTGCTCTCAAACAGATTGCCTTGTTGGTACAGTGAGTGGGCCTGCTATCCCACCAGCATTTCTGTCACTGGTAGCATGCAGATTCCCTCGCAGCACTGAAATCCTGTCTGTTGCGAATAGTGTTACAGAGATCCTAAATATGGAACATGGTCTGAGGGTTGGTCTGCTACCCTTCCACCGAAGGGGGACTGGACTCAAGACTCCTGTTAAGCCCAGACCTTAACCCAATCAAAAAGCCCTGGATTCCTGCCTGCGCAGTATTTCCACTTAGCCAGGCCCCAGAATTTAGCTTGGAACAACAAGCTGTAGGGATTTACCTCATCAATAGATTCTACTTCTTTGCCGCTCAACCCATTCTCTTAAAGAGTTATGGGCAATATGGTAATGATTCACTGGGAGCTAGGCAGCCTGGAGATGCTTAGATTCATTGTATTGTGTGGAAAGACCCGCTTCTTGTCCTGCATGCAGTTAGTTGTGGATTTTCTGTTTGCCCAACGCTCTCTTGTTGACTCATTTCCCATTTGTCAAGGCCATTCATACAGTATCAAAGATATGAGAGTCAGCTCCGTACTTTCATAGCCACAAACAGATGCCTCAAGTCGCATTTACGCCCCGGCAGGTGCTGTTTAGCCAGCAACCTTTTTCAAACTTATGGGTCCTGAGCACAGAGATCTCATTGAAAACCCAGCGGCAGTAGACATGCCGAATTCTAATCAGGCACTGTGGGGTTTTCCTTGCAGCGTTTCGGCAGAGCACGCATGGGATACAGATGACATCTATCAAAAAACGTCGCTCTCCAGATGACGAGCTCCTGTACTTACCGGTAAGCTTTGTACTGGTTTTGTGTTTTGCCCATGTTCCTCTAATTCCTTGGGCATCATCTAAATGAATTGAGGTAAATCAGCTGCTTATTTGGTTCTGAGTAAAATAACTACATCCATGATGCACAATTATCAACAGATTATTGGCTTTAGGGGTGAGCAATAGCTTTTTCAAATCTGCACCTTAAATTCACCCTTCAAGTGAGCAATGCGCAAGACCCATTGCTTGAATTGTTTAAGAATGGCTTGGACAAAGCACCCAAGAATATACAAAGGGAACAGCCTGCAGTGGCGGGTGGGTGGACTGGATGGCCTAATAGATCTTTCTCCCCTCTCATTTCTGAGTTTATGAAATTCAAGTTTCCTCCAGCAATAATGGACTGGACCCTTTTCTTTCTCTCCAAGATGGATGGGTTTTTGGCTTTTATGAGCATTATCAGCACTGCAGAGAAAGTGATCAAAATGAAATATGCTGTAATAAACACACGGCAGGAATAGAAGAGCAAAAAATGTCTGTAACTGCCAATTGACTGGTTTTCTCAGTGAGTAATGTTGCCCCTGGCACTCAAAGCACAGTTCACTTAAAGGAAGAGATGGGCCCAAACCAATCTCTCAGATCCAAGCACCCCTATTCTTGGGGCATGTGATATTTAAATCCAGGCCGATCGAAATCTCATCTCAAGAGAATGTAACGTAGGATTTTCTCTAGCACCTACCGCTGCGTTATCTCAGAGTGCTAAACAGCTGGGTCTGAATTTTCCCGGTATATTCATATGGAGCCAAATGAAAGGCTTTGATCTAAACAACCCCCAGATGTTGAGTGTTCGTAATCCAGACCTGGATTGTGACGCTTCAGTCTATCTCCTCTGAAAGGCTGGCCCAGCAGTTATACCCACTGTATATAACATGGATCGGCAGTTTTATACCCAGCCTGTGTAGCCAGTGTATTTGCATCCTGCTCTGCTGTGGTTTGTTTGGCTTTAGCAGAAGCTCCTGGAGGTGGCTGGAAGTCCTACCCTGTGGCTTTGTAACTTTAGATCCAAGCGCTTTAGCTGTTCCCTTATCCCCACTGTTCAGGTACGGGGACGGGAGACGTATGAAATGCTGCTAAAGATCAAAGAATCCTTGGAGCTCATGCAGTACCTCCCACAGCACACGATTGAGACGTACAGGCAGCAGCAGCAGCACTTGCTCCAGAAGCAGTGAGTATGGTCACCAGTAGTTTGTTGGAGGGAGAGGAGGAGAGAGGGTTTCCCGGTTGTCCCCACACACTCAGCCATTGATGTGGTGGTGAAGAAATGCCGAATATCCTCTGTTTACCACCCTCTGGCAAAATCCTGCCCAATGGTAAGGCCTAGAGCAGCGTGACTCGTTGGTCAGACGCGGCAGGAGTAATCAGACATCACTAGGGATGGACTCAAAACAAATCCCTGAGTCCAAAAGTTTAGAGGAGCTGAGAGCTAGATCCCAACTCCGCAGCTTTCTCCTAGCTCAGTAATAGGGCAACCGAACCCTCCCTCCCACTCGGTCCAGTCCCTTGTTATCCCAGACGGTTTGCCTTTGACCTTACGAGACGCATGGCGAAGAACGGAATGCTTGCTTCTTAACTGGAATGCCCAGGCTGTGGATCGAGAGTCTTGAAGTACTTTTTGTCCAGCCACTTCCATTAACCTGCCTGCAGACAGAAACGTACTGAGCACTGGCGACTGAGCTAAGCGATACGGGGTGTGGGCCATACTCTGTGGCGAAGGGAAAATACTCCACAGCAGCAACTCACCCACCCTTGGAATCTGTCTATGAGCCGGGATTGTAAAGAACGTTTAGACCCGGCAGTTGTGCCCTCAATAAATTAGGTTTCAGAGTAGCAGCCGTGTTAGTCTGTATCTGCAAAAAGAACAGGAGTACTTGTGGCACCTTAGAGACTAACCCATTTATTTGCTATCCTTCATGGACAGATGCTATTCCTTAGTGGGAAATTAAAAGGGTAGGTTAAAAATTGCAGAAGTGAAAAAGGGAAGGGCAGAAGTGCTGTGTCCGGGGGGTGTTTAAGGCAATATTTAGCACACGCATCAGGCCCCTCGTTTAAGGATATCAAAGGATTCACGAGCATTAATTTGGCGACTACTTCTCTAACTTCAGAGAGAGAAGCTGTCATTCTCCCCAGTTTGCAGCTGGGGGAAACTGAGCCACCGCGAAGGCTCTGGCTTGCCCACAGTCGTACTGAGTCTGGGACACAGCTGAGGATAGACCCCAGGTCTCGTGACTTGCACTGCTTGCTTGAGAACTAAAGCAGTCAGCAGAAAGGAGCAGTGTGTATTGTATGCACCCACCCATGCAGTAGTCTTCATTCCTGCTGGTGTAGGTTCACCGGAGGCTGTGGGTGTTGTGTGACTAGAGGCAGCACGAGACCGAAGTACCTCGTAAGTCCCACTTGAGCCCATAGGGTACCTAGGCCTTGTCTTGGGGCTTATGTGGTGCCTAGGCCTTGTGCGTGCTCTCTGCACAGTGGCACATTTCACCCCGTGTGTACAGAGGATGCACTCTGAGTGCCAGCCGTAGTGTTATAGGGACGTTAGCCAGGTCTTGGGCTGAAATGGATGGAGCACATAGGTCACTTGTGGGGCTTTCCTATCTACTTGGTGAGATTCCCATTACGTTTCTGCAGTCTGCATTGCGTGTTTGTCTGCGTCATAAAGGCTAGCTGTAGACACAGTCTGCTTGCACCCAGAGATACCTTTGTGGCTATAAAGATACCCCTGATACAGCTGTTTCTATATAAAAATGGTTTTGTAAGCAGAAGAGGATTGACATAAATGACACCCTTCCTCTCAATGCTGACAGTGTTGCTTTGCCATAATTACTGTTTTTGTTCTTTCCGTATCAATGGGATGGGTTCCTGGCAGGCAAAGTTGGTATTTTTACCTTTAGAAACTGTCTGTGTGTGTGTGTGTGTGAGTCCATCCACTTAATTTAATGAAACTTCTTTCAGCACGTCTCCTGGCGCTGCTCCAGTCGTGTGTTCATTTCTCCGCTGCCAAGTGGGCCCAGATACTGTGGAGAAAGATTAAGAGCTTTTAAGAATGGAGGAGGAAAGTTACCCTTCAGCATTTGCACAATACTAACACAGTAATAGCTGAGCTCTCCTGCAAGGTGGCCTATAGTCCGTACTGAAAAGTGCATTAAAAATATCAACTTCTTAGGCTTGGTTGGCTTTCTGGTTGGAGTACTTCAGCAAACCAGCAGTACATCGGGTCAGCTGGATTCAGTCCAGCACAAGCAAGCAAGAACCAGAGACCTTTAGGGATAAAGAACCACCCTATGGGTTGGTGTCTGTTACCACCCGCCTACGGCTTGGGGGTAAAGGAGTTTCCAAGGTCTCAGCAAAGGGGTAATGAAGAGAGGAAATTCCGGAGACGTTGACTCAATGACATGGTCTCTTCTATGAAGTAAGGTCAAAATGAGCGAATGCTGCTAATCTGGTAGGAGAGGTTTAGTCACTGCTTGTTTATCAGGGCAAGATAAACGGTGACTCATTTGTCAGGCTGTTTTTAAAGAAAAGGAAAATACTTCTGTGTATAGGGCTACACTTTCAAAAATGTGTGCCAAAGTTGCATGCACAGTTCGGAGATTAGAAGCGACAAATTACACCTGCAGTTACCCATGTGTATTGTGTGTCTGCCTCTGGTCCCACTGGTGGTTTGTGCAGCCACTGGGGCTTGCCTGCGTCTGATTGCGGGATCAGGGCCTTGGTGTGCTGCCTGTAGCTGTGTGCGCATGGCTGTGCTCTGTAATCGAGTTCTAAGCAAAGAGAAACTGATTTCTTTCAAATGACCTTTTAGAACCATAGTTAAGAGCTGAACCCCTTCCCCCCCCCCCCCCCCGTCACATTAAAAGTTTCATCTTAATCTTTAAAGGGGTGTGGTTGAGGATTGGAAAAAGCAAAGGGGAAAACCACAACAGCAATATAGTAATTGTTTAAAAATCAATAAAATGGATCTGCTTGGAAAAATACTGTACGAGCCTGCAGTTTTCATGCAAAAATGTCGGACTGCATTTGGCAGGTAGGAAATATAATTGTCTTAATATTTTGGGAGAGAGAGAAGACCAGCCTAATGGTGATCAAAAAGTATTGCATTTGACAAGGTAATCAGAAAATATTTCACTATAATTACATTTTGACAGATACCCTTCCCTCCCTTCCTCCCTCTCTCTCTCTGTCTCATATTGCATTCTGTCTACTCATTCTTTGATGCATGGTTTTCCCTAGTTTACTGGCATGCCAGATACCTTCATGATCATAGGTGGGGGTTTAGCAACAGTTTTCATCCTGCATATGCCACAGACAAAGCCTTGAGTGCATTTTTATAAGACCAATACATATTTTAATTTGGAAGATCAGTCTACCAGCCACACCAGTTTAAAACACAGACTTGCTGCATTACCAGGGAATCCTAGAACTTAGAGATGGGAAAGACCCTTCCACCAATTGCTGTATAGAGCCTTCCAATATTCTAGCTGTAAATGCAATGAGATTTCCTGTTTCCCCCATGAGATTATTCCTCAGTCTGTAATGGACGTGACCAGAACACTTTCTCCAATTCAGCCAACATTTTTTGGTATTCAGTTTCGCTCCAGTACTAACTGTTCAGGTAGTGCAAACTGCCCTTAATTTGGATTGGCCATAAATTGGTTAAAGCAATTTTACAAAGTGTTGCTGAAATTAGGAGCCATCTTATCACTGTTTCCCAGCAAAGTACCTCTGTAGTATCAACATGGCCGTAGCTTGCAGACCATCGACTGGCTTTCAGTCTACGTGAGCGAGCTCCTTGTTACCTGTGCTCCAGGGAATTCATTTTTCAAGTCAGCGTCAGTGAGGCAGAGCAATCCAAATGCTTGTGGTGATCAAACTGAGGCATGAATTTGCGAAATTGTGCTGCAGTCAGTAGAAAAATAACAATATCAGTGACGTTTCCATTCACACCTTGGTCTAGTTGCTCACCGTTAACTGTATGAATGCTAATGGTCTGCCTTGCATGCTTTATATTGCTTTCGTGCATTGTAAGCTCCAGGCATTTGGATGGTGCTCTGACTGGAGGAATATCACAGGGAAAGGGAGCAAAAAGGTAGGGCTAAGTGGGAGGAAGTAGTAGTATATTTTATTGTGCAGATGATAGAGTCCTTCCCCCCCCCCCCCCCCCGCACATACACCACATTTAAATAGTGTGGATCTCAGTGCTACCCTATGCATTATATTCCACTCCTGTGGCATAGAATAACCAGCCTTGGAAGGGTGGTGTTGGTGTGGTTGGTAGATTAAGCTAATGTAACCATCTTGCAATAAATTGGATTATTCTCCTGTCTGGTACCAGCCACTCTTTTAAAGTAAACAAAGTGTGGGGTGGTCTACAGTTAGAACTGGGTTTTTCCCCCAGTTATGAGAGCTTTTTCCCACGGATGGCTCATGCTTGATCAGTGTGTTGCTGATCGGTAGCTGGAATCAACACCAAAGACGTATTTGTGCCCCGTGATTTGGAAATTGAATTTCTGTGTCCATTAGTCGTGGCGCTTTTTTTCTGTTACTTTCCTTCGTTCTTGGGCACTCCTACAAGGGCTGTCCGGCATGCTGAACCTTCCTATCCGAGACCCTTGCATGCAGGCCCTGAGCCACGTGGGGTTTCTCTTCCTTCTAGTCCAGACTCTGATCATGAAGGTAGAAAGAAGGTGTTTCTCTTCTGGGTTGTTTATAAAGGTCCTAAGCCTTCATCTTCTCTTTTCTCTGGTTCGTCCTCTACAGTCTCCTTTCGGCCTGCTTCAGGAGTGAACTCTCGGACTCCAGGAGAGAGCTTCCCAAACAGAGCGATGCCATCTTAAAACATTCCATCCCCCCAAACCCATCAGTCTATCCATGAGCCAAGCTGGGGTTTGTTGTCCAGCTCATGGGACTAAGAACTCTGTGGCGAATAAAAACAAAAAAAACCCAGCTTGTTAGAAACAGAGAAAATAGTGAAAACAATCTCTTGAAGGGACTCAAACTTTGCAAGAATAAACAGTTCTGCAGATCTCTTAGCTATAGCGTTAGCATTGGGAGGTCTGAAACCACAATGGCGCCTTCCTCAATGTATTTTTTTTTTTGTAATATGTTTGTTAAAACTCTCTACTGTAACTGTTATTTGTGAAACTCGTGAGAGTTTCTCTGAGCAGGTCTCAATCGTAAAATGCCTCTTGTCTTGTTAAATTAAAGATGTTTTCACTCGGGGTGGTGGGACGGGGTTATGGTTAAGAATAAACAGCTGGGGATTGTGACCGTTGGTCAGGTAGTCCTTGTTTTAATGCTGGTCATGCAGTAGTAATGCAAGTAGTTAAAATATTTTGTACTGCTGGACAGATGGAGGTGAAAAGCACATTAATTA
Source organism: Emys orbicularis (assembly GCF_028017835.1). Classification (NCBI taxonomy): domain Eukaryota; kingdom Metazoa; phylum Chordata; order Testudines; family Emydidae; genus Emys; species Emys orbicularis. Next base: position 104,118,955 of record NC_088691.1, read on the forward strand.
GCATAGGCAAGAATTTTTTTTCTTAGAAATATGACCTCCAACCTGGATCATTAATTGCCTCTCCGTGATCATAAAGGGTCTGTTCCACAGCCTGCTGAAGTCAATTGAAAGACTCATTGATTTTGTATCAACCCTACTAGGACCAGTCCAACTCCCACCGAACTCAAAAGGGTTTCTGAAGTTAACAGACTTCACTGGAGGTTGGACTGAGCCTATGGTGGCTTGTGAAGCCCTAATTCTTCTTAGAGGTGCTCGAATCAGTGTGGATCCCAGTCTAGGTACGCAAGGGTCTCATATGCTCAAGATAGGAATCTTCTGAGTAGCAGTATCCACTGGGCTGTGTCTGCACAGTGATCTCCTGTTCCCACCAGCCAGGAGCATAAAGTGTGTCCACAACCTCCACCCCCGCACTGCCCATGGTAGTGAGACAGAGCTAATGTGTTCGCTTGCTACCCCCTGATGTTTCTTAGATTTAACTTATTTGATAGATTTCAGTCCTAATTATTCTTCTGCACTTTGTTTTCCAGTCTGGGTATTTAACAAAAAACAAAAACAAAAAGCTGACACATTTTGGGGCTTAGCACCTTTCTCCGCTAATGGCTGACTCAAAGCCTTCAGGCTTCAAGCCACGTCCATCTTGTGATGGCTTAATACTTCTTGCTAATAACCACCGCTGTTCCTTATTCTGTCTTGGCAAGAGCCATGTGCAACTCCTTCTCGGCGAGGACTCTGAAATCCAGGGGTGTCCATCTCAAACTCTGCCTCTCAGAGCAATCTGTGAGGGTAACTTCTGGCCCAGAGGAGTGAAGTGCCACCTCAAAGAAGGATCTGACCCCTGTTATATCCTCCTGCCCCCTCCAGCCAGAATGTGACACAGAGGACCCGTGCCAACAAGAAATCATCAGTGTCAGGCAAGCTCTGGCACTGGAAGATGGTACAAGACAAGGCAGGACAGACCTGGCTCCTAGCACTGGTCCTTGGTCTCCCATGGGGACTTGCAGAAACATCAGCCCTCTTGGGAATGACCCACTAAACCTGTTTCCCAGGCAGAGGCGAGTGCTGCTGGCTTGGCCGCCAGCCTGGCACTCAACAAACGCTGCCTGGCATCGGCACCAGTGGCATCAGCACCATTCTCAAGATGAACTCTTTAGTTGCCATCACATAGGACAGGAGGGTCAGCGATCTCTAAGCTCCCGTGGTTGATCCTCCTTACCCAGCATTCATCCGAGACACAGCAGTGCTGAGACCTCATCCTAAATTTATTTCAAAGGTTGTCTCAGGCTTTCAGTTTAAACCAATCCATCCACATGCCAGTTTTCTTTCTGAAAATCCATTCTGCTCTGAGAGCAAAGAAACTTCACACCTTTGGATGTTTCCAGAGCTTTATTCTATTACCTTGACAGAATAAAAACCCTTCTGGCTATTGTCTTATCTCTTCATTGCCATCTCTGGTGCAGCCAAAGGTCAAGCATTCTCCTCCCAGAGACCATCCAAGTGGATCATGCTGTGCCTATCAATCTGCTCCCAAATGGCTGACGTACCTCTCCCTCCCAATATTACGGCTCATTCCACTAGAGCTTAAGCTGCAGCCTCTGCCTGCTTTGGGTATGTCCCCATATCTGAAATCGGTGAGGTTCCCAGATCCCACCACTTGGCGTCCTACCTCTTCAGGAATCCAAATTAGTGAGGAAACAGAGGGTTGCGGCCTCTCTGCTCCTTGGACCCTTAGCCTAGTGGATGGGCGTCATGAGGACGCCATGGTGCAGGCATGTCTCAGCAGACACAGCTATTCAAAAAAATCCCTATCTTGCACACTCGCCTCGAGTGGGATCCACACTGATAACTACATGTCCAAGAACCACAGTTACTATCAGGTAAGTAACCATTCTTTCATGTTGGTGAATGCTTCTTATTGACTTCAGTTCGACTGTGCATGTGAGTAAATGTTCACTAGTGTGAAGAAGGGTTTTGTGATCCATCAAGTCCAATATTCTGCGTTTGATAGGGGGTAATACTTCCCTGCCTGAAAGTAGCCCTGCCAACCATGCCATGCTTTGCAAGTGGAAACATTTCTTTCCTGACCCTTCCAGATGATCACTTGATGCCCTGAAAGATGAGAGCTGATTACCCTGACAGTAGCTTGCAGAACTACAAATGTTGTTGGCCATATGCTTAGCTAGTCTCTTTTTCAAAAAAAGAAAAATCAGTTGCAGTATTTGACTTTGTGCCTTGTGCATCAGACTGTTCCAAGAAGTGTAATAGTCTGTTGATTGAAGTCCTTATGCCTTGATATTAAAATGCATTTCATTGGCATTGGTATCAAATGGATTTTAATGCTCCTACTTACAATCTTCCTTGGGACTCATTAAACATCATTTTAAAATAAGAGCTTCGTCCACAAGGATTTTTAATACGTGTAAAGAAAAGAAAGGAATTTGGGGAAACAAAGCAATTGGTTATAAACAAATCTCCAAACGCCAGGTAGTCTACTGTGTGTTTCATACCAAGAACTGCTTTCTTGTGTTACTGAGGCTGTTGCTACATGGATGTGTGATGTTAATTTTCAATAAACTTTTGCATCTTGGTTTATCTTGGGATTTTTCTTTTTCTGTCTGCCTCTTAATTTTCTGGGTATCTTCTTACATGATAAAATAGTTGAGCTGAAGTGCTTATGGGCATAAACATATGGAGCCTGATTGTCATCTCACGCCTGGTTTGTACCTGCGACTCCACTGGCTTCAGGGAGTCAGGCCCGGGTAAATCAGGAGGAAGCGAGAGGAGGATCGGCTCTGGGTGAGACGCTTCTGGGCGGTATTTTCAAAAGCATTCAGCATTAGCCCAACTCTGCTCTCACTGAAGTGTGAGTAGGAGAAGCCTTAGATCCAGTGCTGAGTGCTTTTGAGACACCTGCCCAATAGATCCAGGCATTGTATTTTTTAAAAGTAAAACCACTCTCAAACTTTACCAAATTCTCTTCTGACGACACTCCATTGACCTGAGAAGAGTTAGGCTGTTGAGAGCTTGTTACGTGGTGATTTGCATGTCTCTGGCTGCATAAACATCACAAGCAAGAGAACTGCTGCACCAGGCATCCACTCAGCCCTGTGTTGCTCATGTTATCCCGAGTCTGGCTAGCGTAAGCACCCAAACGTGGACCTTCACTAAACCCCCAAATCCAAACCCCTTCTGAACCTTAACAAGGCATCAAGCCAGACCTGAACTTGGTGGCTGGCCTGGACTTTTATAATGGTCGAACTGAAACCTCTGATATAAATCGCCAGCCCTGCCCTGAAAAGTTGGCTCTGAATTTCAAGGCTTGGAATCATTTCCCCTTGGGAGCTGATGTTAATGTTGTTTATTAACTAATGTTAGTTGTACGCATTTTGCACTGTCTCTTTTCCTTGGGTCTGTAAAGTTTATTTTGGATCTTGTCCTACATTTGTGCCCCCAAAATACACGGAGGTCCCTTCACGCCCTTCTGTAACTCCTATAACTGTGTAATTAGTCTGCACTTCCTCAGGCTCCAGATACTGCATCCTGTTAACAGATGTCTTCTCCACCCAACGGAGCAAGTCTAAAAAGTGTAGGGCAGGTGGAGACTGCCTGTCTGTATGGAGGTAGGGCTTGGATGCTAAAGGTTTCAGTAGGTCATCCAGAAATTAGGGTCTTTTAGTTTAAAAGAAAAAAAAATCTTTATAGGCAGGAAATTTATGGTGAAGTCCGCAATTCCAGGTGGTCCATGAGATCACATATGCATTCACGACATCATTCACATAGAAGAAATGTCAGTTCCCAGGAATCCAGTGTAATCAGGTAGAGAACAGATGAGTGGGTTTCCTGATGGGAAATAACAGGGAGAAAGTTCCCCCTCCCCACAGGTACTTCCTGATTGGAATGCAGCAAAGCAATCACTCAAGTCCCGTAGCTCTGCCAGGCAAGTAGCTGTGTTAGAAATCATCTTGTCTGGGAAGCTCGCCCGGTTCCCGAGCACCTTTGCCCCCAGCATGGTAGATCTCTGCCCAGCATACAGGGGGGAGAGGCTGGTCTCTTATGACAGCGTGACGTGCTGCCACTGCCAGTTGCACTATTAGACTGGCCTTAATGATCATTTTCTGCATATTCCGAATAATACCCAACTCCTGATGGAATGCCATGGCTGTAACTCAAGCTGGGGACTGGGCTCTGGCACTCTCTGAATCGTCCCAGATGAAATCCTGCCCCACAAGCAGTCCAGGGTGGGGAGGGGAGAGATCTCACAAGCAACTCCCCCTGGGCAGGCCTATTACAGAAGCATCTGTTAATACTGGCTGGAGTGAGGCTGTTTGCATTGGAGTATTTGGAGAGGGTTTGGTTGGTTACCTTCTAGTTTTGGTGCACGAGGAGGCTGCTGGTTTGAGTCTGGTTTGGAGACTTGTAATTTGAGGCTGATACTTTTTCAGAACAGCCTAAGGGATTTGGACATCCGATTCCCATTAAAAGTAACAGAAGCTGCATACCCAAATCCCCTAAGCTGCTTTTAAAATCTCAGCGTCCATAGAGATCAGAAGCACCTACTGTCTCAGCGGGGAACTTCTGGTTGTAATTCACACCTGGAAATAGAGGGTCAGCCTGATTATGTGAATCCTCGGCAAAGAGTTTTTTAAAAGGCCAATGTAATAATTGTTCCCTGACTTGAAAACTGTCCCAGTGTCTGCAGCCAGCTGTCAGTAATGACTAGCGCTGGTCGAAATCACGGCATCACTTTTTTTTTTTTTTACTTTTTTTTAGTGAAAATGGATTTTTAAAAAAATGTTGGCTCAGTAGAATATTTTTATATAAAATAAATAAACAAAACAAAAAAACTCTGAACATTTTTGGTAGAAATTTTCTGGGTTTATTGAAAACCAAAAACTGAATTTGTAACAAAACAAACTCCCCCGCAAAACATTTCAGTTTGTTCTTCCAACAACCCCTCCCCCCCCCCCCCCCAAAAAAAAAAAACAACCACCTTTTTTCCTTGGGAAATTTGTGGTTTTTTAAAATTATTTTTCAATATTTCCTACTGAAAAATAGATATTTTTCAACAAGCTGTCCTAGCGTCACCCCTGTGATACCTGTAATTTATATAAAAATAGAGCAGATAACCCTCCTCCCACGATACACACAAGACTTGGCTCAAGCTCCTATCTGCTCCATAAGCTTCAACACCCTTAACCTCTCCGTTACTTTGCAGGACTTCCATGCAGTCGCAGTCGTCTTATGGCTCCAACTCCCCACCACTCAGCAAGATGAACAGCATGAACAAGCTGCCGTCCGTCAGCCAGCTGATCAACCCCCAGCAGCGCAATGCTCTGACCCCGACCGCCATCCCCGACGGCATGGGAACCAACAGTAAGGGGCTGGCTCTTTCTCTTGCTCGTCTGTTCTTGCTCCCCATTGACCCCCTGGTGTATTTGACGAGGGGGCTAGGAATGGGATGAAATGGCCAGGTGATCTCTCTCCATGTCCCTGCACCCATCTCCGTTAGCCCCTGTCTGGCAATCACAGCGGAGTGGCCCAGGATTTCAGGCCCAGGTGGAACCACCTTCCCACTCAGAAGGGCAGTCCATCCTCCCTCCAGTCGGGGGGTACATCTGTACTGTCGTTGGGAGGCATAATTCCCAGCTTGGTCAGACAGACGTGTTAGCTCTGCACGTCATAGCGTGGTACAAATGGCAGCATGGGCAATGGCTCGGGCTCGTCGACAGAGTCCAATCCTGCCCCACCACCTGGTTTGCTGCGACCACGCTAGCCGGAGCATTGCTAATGCATGTCTGTCTACGCGAGCTGGGAATCACACCTCCTAGCTGCTGCGTGCCACGGACGTACCCTGTGGCATGTTTGTGGGGGTGGGGCAGAGGAGGCATGCCCGGCTGCTTGCCCATACTGTCCCTGCTCTGCAGAGAGCAAGTTTCAGGCTTCAGGGCTGTTGATCCAGCTACGTAGACCCAATGCAAGTCGTGGAGCAAAGCCTGCTGCCCTCGAGGCAGTACAGGTGCACAGGGCTGGGCTTCCGGAGATCTGGGTTCCTCTCTCAGCTTTGTCGCTGACTGTCTGTCTCTCACTGACGTCTCCGTTTCCCCATCTGTGACATACGTGTCCCGCTTCTGGAGTCACTTTGAAATCCCAGGGTAAAAAGTGCTGGGTGTTGCAGGCCTGACTTGCTGCTGCAATAACCTCTTCTGCCTTTACCATTCAGTTGCCTCCCCGTTCCTTTTTTAAAGAGAAGGTGCAAACTTGTCTCCTTGGCATAGCTTTCCCTGGGTCCGTGAAAACGCTTCCTAAGTTCAAAGAAGATCTGTGCTGTGGGCACCTCCGATTGCAGTCTATGGGGCAAAATCCCAACCACGGAGCGGTGCTGGGCAGCTCTGCTGATCCAGATGCAACTTAGGGCTGGGGTTTCAGAGGTGCAAGACTCCCTGTGACTTTCTTAGGGGGCTTCGTGTCTCTGAAAACCAGGTGGTTCGGTGTTTGTATTGGGTTGCCCCGCCGGCTTTGTCCTGTCCACTGTTCCACTGCAAAGAAAACTGAGAAGCCTGCGGTTTGCTTAGGTTTCCATCCAGCATATTTGTGACTGGAGTTGTTCCCTCTGCTCCCTTGCCTGGATTATCATCTACAGTTACACTAGTTAGGAGAGAAGAGTTGAGAGCTCTCCTGACCCAAGATAACCCCATGATACAGCACACTGGGGTGCTTTATGGTGGCTTTAAAACTCCCTCTGAAATACGTGGCATTTCCGAGTCGGAGAGCTGCCCTTGAAGGCCCATTGGGCTGGAATTCCGATGTAACAATTCTCTCCCTTTGCTTGTTTCATCTAGTTCCCATGATGGGCACCCACATGGCAATGACCGGAGACATGAACGGTCTCAGCCCTACGCAGGCGCTGCCTCCTTCCCTCTCGATGCCGTCAACGTCTCACTGCACCCCGCCACCCCCGTACCCCACAGACTGCAGCATCGTCAGGTGAGCGGGAGCAGGCCGGCGAGACCCAAACCCAAGGGGCATAACAAGGCCTCGTGCATCGGGGGTGAAGTGTATGGCCCACACGGTCACCTGGGCGCTCTCTCCTCCCCGTCTTTGGGGCTATCGGATTGATCCTCCCTGGGGAGGATGAGAGAGGAGCAGTTTCCATAGAACACATCCAAGGGGTAGGTGGTCCTTGGCGCACTGACCGGTAGCACCGTCCACGCCAGCATTTCTGTGCTTCTCAAACAGTATTCGAATAACACTGACACCCCTCCCACTCGGAGGTAGGCTCAGCAAGTAGCATCATCCCCGTCACACGGGAAGGGAAATGGGGGTTACAACCTGGGGCCTACAAGGCTGATGAGAGGCCTCCACCCCCTTTGCAGTCGTCAGTAGTTGAGGTGCTTGGTGGGATCAATCGGACTGAGGGATTTTTCTCATGGTCCCAAAATAAGTCTCTATCAGGGCTGGGGCTAGAATCCAGGGGCTTCTGACAGAGTCCTGCTTCCTCCTTGGAGCCCAAACACGTTGGCTAATGCTTCCTTTAGCCTAACGCTGACAGTTAGGCACGGATATGTTGTTTAGAGGCGCAGCTGTGTGTGTGTAATGCATTTTAGCCCTGGATCTACTGAGCGAAGCCCTCTAGCCACACATTGCGTGTCTGCCGGGCAAGCTCTCCCCTTAGTGAAGTACCTCTGCTCAAACCCGGAAGGACTGCCCCTACGGGGGTTGGCTCTCCACCGCTTGTGCTGCTCCCTTACCTCTCTGCTCAGGTCACCGCCTGCCACCGTGGCACCCTGGGAGGTGGACGCCTGTCTGCTAGGCACTGGACTGAGAGCCATCCCATGGCAGTGCTGTCTGGTGTCTACTGACCTCAGCCATGCTGGAGGAGGGGACCCCCCGGGGGAACGGCTCAGCCTCCCAGTGTCTAGCTGCTGCAAGGTGGTCGAGTCTTTGGTTATGCTATGGCTGGGCTATTGCAGCCAGGGTGATCCTTTTTCTCTCTCCTTCCCTTCCCTCCTCCCCTGCAGCTTCTTAGCGAGGTTGGGCTGCTCATCCTGCGTGGATTATTTCACGACCCAGGGGCTGACCACCATCTATCAGATTGAGCATTACTCCATGGATGTAAGTAACAGTCACCCTTTTGTTTGTTCGCTCTCTCCACCCCATTGGTTGGGGCCGGGCGGGTCAGAAATCCAGACTCCATATTTATTAGAGAGAGAGAGAGAGAGAGAGATTTTTAAGGGCAGCTAGTTTTAATCCAGTCTATTGTGAACCAGAGAAGGCTTTTGAGGAGGCTGAGAGACCGAACCCATCCCCAGTGCAGTAGGGTATTCGCTTTGCCTGGTGCAGAGTATTTGACTCTCTTTTGGCCTCATGGTTGGCTCCAAACCCCACACCCATTAATTCTCCAGGTCTTGGTTTCCGTTTGTAAGGGCTGGAAATACCTTGACTTACCTGCAAACGGATAATCTCGAAAACAAAACAAAAAAATAAGTGGCTGCCCATACGTCGTCTGCATTTTTCCTCTCCCTGCCTCTGTTTCCCAGCCTGACTCTAATGATCTTGCCAGGTCGCTTACTGCTAAACTCTGGTCTGGTGTGCCACCTGACCTCCTTTTACCCCTCCAGTGTGGCTTCTTCTGCCAGGTTGCTTCCTCTTGTCCACTGCTGTTGCTCTCCGCTGGCAGGCTGCCCTCCCCTCTGTCGCTCCCCAGGGCTCAGCCAGGCTGGGGTGCTGTTACTTTTGCAGGTTGGGCTGCTCTTTCCCCTCCACGGCTGCAGCTAGAAGAGCTGATCCCAACTGACCACTGGCTTACCAAAACAACCGTGACCGCATGGAGCAGCTGGTGCCAGGCTTACCAAAGGGAGGCTGAGTCCGCCCCTGCTGTGGGCTAGCAAGAGAAGTGTCGGGATGTGTAGAGATGGCCGCAGACACCAGGCCCTCTAATTCACATACCCATACCGAACTTTGTGGTGGTTTGGACCCGGAGCAAATTTAACAGCTGAATAGAACTGATCTTAGCCCAGAGGCCAGGCGGAGCCCAAACTGAACTCTTCCAGTGAGTCAGTGTCGCAGAGCTCAGATCAGAGCTGGGTATGGAGGATGGTGATGGGATAAGTGGCTCTGTCTGTTCCTGGGTGAGGATCAGTGTTTTTGTACAGCCCTGGAGCCTTAAAATCCCCCCGTTCTATTTAGGGCTGTGTATCCTGGTGATGGCCAGGACGCTGCCCTGCATGGTGACAGCCATTGAATAGCGCTTGGTTCCTGTTTGAAAACCAGTACAAAACCAGCTCCTTCTCTCTGGGGGGTGGATTTCTCAGTCTCCAGGACGGTGTGACAAGCTGCTTTGATCTCCTTTAACAGAGGCAGTTTTCAAGGCCAACAGTTTCAAATATTGGAACCCAAAGTGAAGGTCCTAAATCCATTCTTCGGCTTACAGAGAAATGGTCAGATTCTCAGACATGCTGAGACCTCCCTGCCTCTCCCATGGCATGAGCGGCAGAGCTCCTGGAGGTTGTTCTGGGAGACCAGACTGAAGAGGGTTTAGCACCTTTATGCCTTGGTGGCTTGTGCCCGAGCACTCGTTTGGTCTCGTCTCCTAGTGTTGTTTGTGTGGCCTCCACAAACGTCCGTTCAGGAAGAGCGATCCAGAGAACTGCCTGCTCTCTGCGTCTGGTAATATTCTAACCCCTCGCGTCCTGGGCCATAGCACAGTGATTTCAGCAGGAGTGGTGGCTGGGCAGCCAGGAGGCCATTTCCCCGTATGTCCTGGGGAGGCAGGGTCTGTGTGTTGCACCTCAAGGATGGCTGGGTCCAATGAGTGGTTGCTAAAGGAGATGACCTCTTTGCCTTCCAGGATTTGGTGAGCCTCAAGATCCCGGAGCAGTTCCGCCATGCCATCTGGAAAGGCATCCTGGACCACCGGCAGCTCCATGACTTCTCCTCCCCTCCTCACCTCCTGCGCACCCCCAGCGGCGCCTCCACCGTCAGCGTGGGCTCCAGCGAGACCCGGGGGGAGCGGGTCATCGACGCGGTCCGCTTCACGCTCCGCCAGACCATCTCCTTCCCACCCCGCGACGAGTGGAACGATTTCAATTTTGACATGGACGCTCGGCGCAACAAGCAGCAGCGCATCAAGGAGGAAGGGGAGTGAAGCCGCCAGGGCTCTGCCCCCCCCCACCCCACCCACGAACTACTCCACCCTTCCCGTGTCTTCCTCCACTCGGATTGTACGTGAGGAGAAGGGCAGAGGAACCTTACTCTAGCTAGCTTGCCCCTAATCCTGTCTCAGCCGCGTTCCTGGGCTCGCGGCCTCCATCGCGTAGCCAGGGAGCGAGAGGAGCGAGGCGGGAGGACGGGTGGGATGCGGTTAGTGTTTTTCTCCATTGCTGTTGGCTTTCCTTTGGGGAGAGGGGAGCGGGGTTTGTCTTTTGGCTTTTGAAACCTACATGCACGGGCGTCCTGACCCACACCTCGTACTTCTCATCCGCTCATTCTAATTATTATTTTTGTAATGCGAGAAATGTGCATTGATACAACAGAAAAATCAAGGGGGAGCCCCAGAATGCTGCACTTCAACGGCACTTTTCTGCGGAGTTGTGCGCTTCCTCCGTCCTCCAGAGAGGCAGCACGTGCACCCTGCTGAGCAGGCTCAGTGCTTAGGTGAGCATCCCACCTGCCAGCTACTTCCCCGTTCCTGTCCTTCCCCGGCGATTGATCAGGAGAAAATGCCTGCTGCGTCTCTGCCTCCGTTTCCCTGGTTTCTGAATGTATGTGAGCTCTGTGCTCCCCAGAGTGCGCCTTTCACTCTCCCAGACAGCCTGCCCTCCTGTTGGGGTCTTTCCTTTAGCGGTTTTGCATTTGATTGTTAAGAGGCTTATGAACAAGGCTTAGGCGTGTTTGTAGCTTGGCAGGCTGGGGTGAGGAGGACACAATGTTAAATCTCCAATTAAATTGCAAAGGAGTAAGTTAGAGGCTACAGGCCAATTTGTATGGCTGAGCTACTGTAGGCCCAGACAATGCCTCGTTAAAGCTTCTTTAGGGTAGAATGGTTTCCTTCCCAGGGAAGCACAGCCATCCTAGAGATGCCCAGAATAGATTGAACTCGGCTTCGCTGCCCATAATTGCCTTGGAACAAGTATTTCCAAGGCTTTGTGTGATGCCATGAGTGTTAACTGCTGCACAAAGTTGTGTTTACATTTATAGGGTTAAAACCCAGCTGTTGACCTGTTGGTCCAGCAGCGGTTGTGTTGTTTGAAGCGAGGAGATACTAATTACAAATAACAGAAGCTGAACCCAATGGCTGTTTTCACGTGCGGATTGGCCAGTTGAATAGAGCCCATTTCTAACACGGAGGAACACGTTTGAAATGAGCAGCGCAGCTCCGTTAAAGCAGGCTTTCTTTTAGGGCAAGCCTCCATTTTGACAGGTCAGAATACCACAAAGGCAACTTCTGAATGAGTCGCTTGCTTTCCTGCCATACCACAACTCAGCGCAGCGCATTCAGTGCTGCAGGACTGCGTCCAAGCAGAGCTCAGATCTTCTTAACTTGCATGTCTGCTCGGGTCTTTCAGTGACTGCCCCTCAGTAACTCCCAAACACTGCCACGCTCTCCACGTGTATTCTGAATAGCTCTGAAACCATAATGCGAGACGGTTACCCAGTAAGGTCTGTGTATAGATATTTTTTTTGTATGTGTAATTTTTGTTCCCTGATTTTTACTTCCTCTTGGGTTACCGGGTCTTCCAGAACCACAATAAGGTGTGTGTTTATTTTTGGTTTTTATATAGTGTAAGCATTTCCCAGTAAAATACTGATGTACCTTTATAACATGATGGCTATGGGACAGAGATACTGTTTGTATTTTCATACCGAGATTCCTGTTACCTTGATGCAGTTGAAAGATGGGGGAACCTCAACCCTGTGCTCGTTTTATTTTGTAACACTTCAAAGAGGAGAGTCCTAGATTTCAAAGTACTTAAAGCGCACAGCGTGCAAACTTGCTACAAAAACGGGGAATGGTTCTGCTCCTGATTCAGTGCAAGAATCGATTTGGTGGTGCACGGTTAACGGGAGGAAAGCATTGGCACAATTAGTTTGCAAAATCATGGGGGTGAAGTAGGTTTGTCCCTCTTCACCTCGGTGGTTTTGTGATTTACATGGCAATATTCTTCTGAGCTGATTCAGGATTTTACAATAAAAGCCACTGATTGTAAAGCTACTGACCGAAAAGTGAATGTAGTAGACACTGAATTAGATTTCTCAGCCTCTGTGCAAAGAGGGGCCGTCAGCCCTGGTCTTTCAATTCAGCAGTGAGACTTAGCTCTTCACCTCTGGCATCGTTAAAGATGTAAATATATGCTGTGAAAAAAATCTTCTGTGCATCTCTCCTGTGTACCACTATGGAGCCCACTTTGGTATAATCCTGCATCTTCAAGAGAGTTTGAACTGCTGTCGCTTTTACCCTCCCCCGAATAGCTGTGATTTTTTTGTTTTGTTTGTTTTGCTAGATCAAGCCTATGGGTTAATTGAGCTGATGATCTGCCAGTGCTTGTAGCAATGCTGGTGTTGCCTACACAAAAGGCTTGTGTGTGTTGGAACACCCTGTTGAAGCCTACGGAAAATAAAAGCTGAATTGAAAATGAGACTGAATTTCCAGACCGTTTTCGACTTTCTCTTGCGCCTTCCCAGAGATGCTGGGTGGCGATGCATCCCCTTCACTTGCCACGCCAGGCGATCACCTCCTTGAGTTTTCGAAACCACTGCTGTCCGGCCCAGTCCTGGGGACCCTTTCTATATTCATGGAACCATAGAGTTTAACGCCCAAAGGGACCAACCAGTTTGACCTCCTGTGTGTCACAGCCCCTTAAAATTTCACCCAGTAACCCCTGTATTGATCCAAATCATTTGTGGGATTAAATCATAACTCGCCATGGCTGGATGGAGAATCCCCCACTTCCTTTGACCGTTCGTACCCTCGCTGGTAACCGTGTGGGCCTTATTTCCCGTTTGGATTGGTCTGGCTGCAGCCTCCAGCCAGTGGTTTCCTTGCGGAGAAAGGCAGAGCTGAGCTGCACGGAAGAGCTCTCCAGGAGCTCTTTACACTCACTCGACTTTGGGAGAAGCTAAGCGCCCAGAGCTCTTTAAGTCTCCCATTGTCGGGCATTTTCTGCGGCCCTTAGATCATTGTTGTGGCTCTTCGCTGCGCCCTCTCCGATCTTTTAATGCCCTTTTTCAAGAGTGGGCACCAGATCTGTGCTGCACACCAAACTTCTCCGCACTGGCAAAACAAGCAGGAACAGGAATGACGGCCTATATCTTTACTAGGAGGATGACACAGTTGGCTGCTTCTGTCGGCTGAGTGCATTGCATACCTAGGAGCTCCATCCCGCTCTCCCCCCCCCCCCCCAGCTCCCTGTGTGTCAACCCCCCCCCATTCCCCTCTATTTCCAGGACACTCACCCCCTTCCTCATGCCAGGGGCCCTGTGTGTCCTCCATTCCCCCCTTCTCTCCCATGCCAGGGTCCCCCTCCTCCCATCCAGTATGGTGGCAACGGGAGCTGAGTAATTGAACAGCGACTGCCGATGGGCATGCAAGCAGTTTGCTATGGCCACTCTGCCAGCCTCCCACCTCGCTCATGGGTTTGTCTCCCAGCAGGAAGCTTTGGTGTTTGCAATCCAGCCACAATATTGAACAGAAGATTGGTGTGTTTTGGCCAAGAATTCACTGAATGACTAGGCAGACACACAATCCGACGGTTTTGTGGGACAAATGAGGTCTTTCAATGCACGGTTCAAATCACTCTCTCTTTTTTTCAATCTGCACATTTATTTTTTTTAAGTCCAGCTCGTATCTGCTTGAAAGAAGTGACCTGTTCCTGCACAGTCTAACCCAGCAGGCTTTCTGTAATGATCACATCACTGTGCATACATTTCAAAGGAATGAGAGCTGTATTTTGTGTGCCTTGTATATATTTTCTTTCTGCACACGAGACGAACTCTTGTCTAGTTTTTTTGTGTGGGCGGTGGGTTTTTTTTTATTACACTATGAACACTGATCTCCTGGGATCATGTTATTTCTGCTGTTTGGAGTGAGGTGGTGCAAGTCTTTAAAAAACAAAACTTGCCACTCACCACAACATGCAATACAATCTCTATGCAGAGAGAAATGTCTTTGTCTTGCTCTTCCATAGCTCTACTGGGACTTGCGTGGAATGACTTGAGGCTGGTTCAATATGCCACGGTACCAGAAGTCCTGTTAATCACTAATCCAGCACAGCCACTATAAGCGGTGGTGGTTCTCTCATGCTACCATCCCAGTGGTTCATTGACCTGGGACAGGGGAATCTGATGGATGGACTGAGGGTAGCGCAGCCTTGTGCAAAGTTTGCCTTTCTGCTGAGGCTGATGCCCAAGGCGCTAGATGAATCACTCTAGGAATGGACTGAGACCCAGCAGGGTTAGCTGTCTTGGGCGATTACCAGCCTCTGCCGGACTTTGAGCAAGTGACTGGTATAGGACAGATGCAGGGCATCATCCCCTGAGCCATCCAGTCCCCAGAACTACCAGTGCGTCTGTGGTCTCCAGAAGTGGAAAGAGGCCAGCCGGTCCACTCGTATCCTCTCCGGACGTAGGCTTAGTCTGTGCTGGGGTTTGGCCTCTGTGTCAGCCACTGGTGCAAGCCCCTAATGTGGACGGGGTCAACTGCTATCGGCTGCATTTTACAGTGGCGCAGCTTTGACCCTGTTTCAGTCGGGAATCTGCTTCGGCACTGCAAATACTGGCTCTGCTTGTCTGCCAATGGGGTCTCCTGGGGTTTCCTGAGCACATCAGCATTCATTAGAGCTGGGGTGTTGGCAGAGCCTGGATTTTAAATGTCTGGGTGTGTCTGCCATGAAACATTGTGAGATTGGTAAGTAAGGAAACTAATCCTCAGTCTGTCCATGGGCCAGCATAATGCAAGTACTGGCTCTGCAACTTTCCCCCGTGGTGCTTTGCCAGGGAAGGCGAGCCAAGCTTCTCCTTTTGAGTCTAGCACCTTTTGCATGGTGCTCAGGAAAACGCAGTGAGGGCTGAATGGCTCACGCCTGTCTGGGTGAGAACGCTACAGAGAGGGTTGCTGCTTCTCCACAGGCTAATTGTGCAGTGTTGTATGTATTCTTGCAGTGCCTAGGAGCCCCGATCATGGAGCAGGGCCCCATTGTGCTAGGTGCTGTACAAATATAGAGCAAAGAGACTGTCCTGCCCCAAGGATCTTACAATCCTAGTATCAGCCAAGAGACAACAGGTGGCTATAGACAGAGGGGGGGTGCAAGGAAACGGATTGCCCTGTCCAGCTGGCATCTCCCCGATGCCCTGCCACTTGTTCACCTGAGTGCTCTGCCCGTCTTTGTCGTTACGGCGATGCCTCGCTTGCCTGGCCCATCCAGATGAAGATCCGGCACGCCCGTCTCCCACGAGCATTCCTGCCCTCGCTCCCCCAAGGTGAGAGCAGCTCGTTCTGTCCTTTGGCCAAATGCCTTGATTTCCTTGTACACTCTGCTGTGGGATTATGTATGTTTAGCTCTTGAGAAATGTCAGTCTTCAGCTGTCGTGTTAGGCATGACAACATGTTGCTTAGAATCATAGAATCTCAGGGTTGGAAGGGACCTCAGGAGGTCATCTAGTCCAACCCCCTGCTCAAAGCAGGACCAATCCCCAGCTTCATGAGTTCCTTTCCCATGGCTCTCAAGGTCCCATGGCTCTCAAGGTTTCAGCCCCTGCACACACAACTCTGCGTTGTTCCACTTCTCCAGGTGAAACGAGGAGCACTGGACCTGTGCTGCTGGGATTTGAACCCACAGCTCTAGGTCACCTAGGTGTGCCTACCCAGAGATTGTAAGACTAAGCCATCCCCTTCAGCGTATGGGAGTTGCCGGGCTCTATGGGCCGTAGCAGTTGTGGTGCATTGGCTTCTATTGCAGAGCCTAGCCCTGGCTCTGCAGTAAATGGAGCCCTTGGCTTTCTTCCATCCCAAAATGTTTGGGTCACAATCTCTAGCTTAGGATGCGACCCCCCTCGGTTCGTAAAGCAAAGTCCTCCTCGGGGAGCGGCTGGGTTGTGTGCAAAGCGTTCTACCGGGCACATGGCCCATTTCCCACGGTTTCTATTGCCCATACTGCCGTAGATGTTCTCATTGCATGTAGCAGTACGGCGGGCGAGGTTCTGCAGTATAGTGTCTTGGAAGCTGTTGCAGAGTCCAAAGTGCCAGTGTTCCTAGGGAGGAGGGAGCAGAGACGGCTGCTCACCCTGCTAGTGACCTGCAATCCACCTCCAATTTGGGGTTAGCAGCAAATGTGTAAACAAAATCTCTTCCTGAAATTGAGACAGCCAGAGAATGGAATCCACCCACACCAGGCACCTCCTGGTACATTATCCCCTACCTGGATTTATTCAGTTGAGACCAAAGAAAGACAGAGGTGAGTCTGTGTGTGAACACCGGATGAGACACCCAGAGGTACATGTCTGGTAAACAAACCCCCTTCTGCTGGCTATGCAGATAGTGCCCCCTAGTGGAGAGACAGCAGCCTTGAGACAGCTAGTGCGGATACTTTGCTCCTGCAAGTTTTAGCCAAAACTAAAGCCAGGCGCGTACGAATGTTTCTGTCCCAAGCTGCAGCGCTATACAGAGGCTATTACCTCTGAAATGTAAGGGTGGTCAATGTTTGGCTATGAATTTTGCAGCTCAAATCTACAGCTAATAAAACTTCCAACCCGAAGAACTGCCCCAGGGGCACAAGCGTTCAAGCTGGAGCAGTGAGATGAACCAGCTACTTATTCTAGCTTAAGACCATCTTCTCCTGGGGTTACCGGTTATGAGAGCTGCTGCTTTTGCAGCATGCCTACTTGTTACACTTTAGGTTGTGAGCGGATTTAGTGATCTTGTAAATAGAGAACAGCAGCAAGCATTCCTTATCAAGGCATTTTACAGACATTAACGGTGTGTCACAACAGCCCCGTGAAGAGGGAGGGCAGTGGTAGCATCAATATCCCCATTTTACAAATGAGGCACAGAGGGGCCATGACTTGTCCAGCACCACAAAGGGAACCCATGTCCGATCCAGGGCTAGAAGGTGTCTTTGTTCAGACCACTAGATTTTTCTAATAGCAGTGTCCTGAGGCAGGTGCTCTACAAATCTCCGCTGCACCAAAGCACCTGAACCCTGTGCCTGCAACATCCCCAGCTTTTCTGGTGCTTTTGAGTCTTTACTGAAGAAAGGCCATGAGCTGTGTGGCCGTTTTGTGATGTGGGACACTCGGCATGAGGATGGGACCCTAGATGGGGCCAGCACAATCTCTCACTTGAGACCCAGGGCGGGATTTGAGGCAAGAAAGTTCAATGGCTCCAGTAATAACAACACGTGGCCAGCACCGGCCAGTTCATTGGCAGCCTCTCCTGTGACTCTAGCAGAGGATTCCCCATCCCTGATCCAAAGGGCGACGTTACACAGCTCAGACTGAGCAGTGAAGTGCAGAGTGGACCCTGTGACCCTACAGGAGGTGCACAACCTGGCTTTGTATCCTGGGCCGTGGTGAAAGGCAGCCGCACCTCTCCCTAGACCACCCTGCGTTTGCAAGTGCCACAGGGAACAGGCAACAGCTGTTCAGGGGCCTTCTGGCTTTTGCAGCTGCAGTAACACAATAAACGAAACCTACTAACCTAAACCAGTGTTCGGCTCCCTTCTGGAGGAGATGCCCACAGATGAGCATCAAAGGAAGACTAAAGCTGGGGGGTTTCCCTTTTTTTGTTAACTGCGTCACAACGTGCTAAAAAGCCCGGACAGGTGCCCTTTTCCTTGGGAATTTATCCTCATGTTTTACCTTTTGAAATAGCAGGAATGTCAAATTGTTTCTGCCCTGCTTTTTTGCTGGCGAATGCTTTTGCTGACCAAGAGCTGGGTACTGGAGGACTTCCCCAGCCCTTAAATTATAACAACAAACCTCCCCTTCTGTCAATACTTCTATTCCTCCCCCAGGGACTCCACCTCCCAGCAGTGGGATGGCTCGTGGATTCCTAAGCACGCTGGCGGCAGTTCTAACTCCTGCTAGGGGCACCCGAGCCGGACAGGTCGGAGAGTAGGACCCAGACGAAAAGCTGCCACTGGCCCTCCAGGATGGAATTGAGCAGGAGGCCACCAGCCTGTCCTCGTAAGAGTTCTAGAAATACAACAAGGGAGCCATTCCAGCTAGACGGGACAGCAGAGCCTTGGCCAGACTCTATGCAACATCTGCCAGTACAGGAAGGATTCTGAATATTTATGTTAAAGGAGCACCAGGCTAGCGGCCAACTACATCAAGGCCTCATTACACTGGACACTACATACTACACAGAAAATGACCTAAAGAGGGTGCAGTCTAGGAATCTTTAGCAAAAAGGGCTTTTCTCCCAACTGTCTGTTAGGCATTAGAGCTAAATGGGTGCTAAGTAAACCAAAGCACCTAATCTAAAAGAAAATCACTTCCCCGCTCTGCTTTTACTTCATTGGCCTCTGTGATGTCATCAAGTTATGAGTTCCCCAGTCCTCTGGAGAGTCGTTCAGGAAAAACGGGATGTGAAACCTGATTTTTTTTTAATGTTAAAAAACCAGCGATTTACTATGGTGGGGTTTTTTTTTTTTCCCAATCAAAACGTTCAAGTTTTTAACTCCAGTAAGGAAGCCAAAAAACAAAATCAAAGCAGACCTCATTTTAAACCCCACCTTTGAACTCCAAACCTGTCTTGATTTTCAAAGACTAAAGCATCCACCACAACTGTGCCAATCTGCAAGTTTAAATCTCCCCCCCCCGCCCCAATAATGCCTATCACCTCAAAAGAGCGTTAATCCCACCTCAGATGCTTTAAGTGAACCAACAAATCCCATGCCAAGAAGCCAGGGCTGGCTGAATGATGAAAGCTGAATGGATCCTCGAAAGCCTCTTCCATTTTTCTCCCTCAGTAAATCTGCAAAATATTTAGGGTTCAGAAGAGTAAATAAAATGTCATTAAATGAGCGTTAGGAGGCAAATAGAGACATTTTGTCAGTAACCCACAAACCTTTGAGCAATGATCACTATAAAGGAGCATCCCACAGAGGCTTGCTTCTGGGTTGAGAAGGAGGCGGTGACCCAAGCACTTACCTTGGTGCATCAGGGTTCAAATGCTGGATTATGTCACACAGGGAGGCTGGTGGTCATGGGCCATGCCACCAAGGGTGCAGTTCACAAGACACGTTGCATTGCAAACAATTGAAGGTGGGGGTGGGAGGCTGGAATAGCAGCCAGGAGCACTGAGCAGGCCTGAGGTGTATTGGCAGAGCTGCATGTGGGGTGATGCCCAGGGGTACTGCAGGTCAGTTTGAAGACTAACAAGGGGGGGGGGGGGTAGGAGGAAGCACAGCGGGGTGGGGGGTTGTTCAGGATTGAGGGGAAGCGGTGGAGGTTGGCCAGGGTTAGACTAGCCGGGGGTGATTTTTGGTCAGGATTGCGGGACACTGATTTTTGGTTAGTCCCCAGCATTCACTCTCACGGTACTGCCGTCAGCCGTGGGCTTTGTACATTTCGTGCGCTAGTGTCACAATCAAGCTGAGGGAGCAGCTCATTAATCCACATCTTACCACTGAAGCCTTAAGGTTTCTCTGCCAGTTTTCCAGTGCTGGGAAACGGCGTGTGACGCTATTGGTTGGTTCAGCGTCCCCAAATGACCCTTCCAAATGCTTCTCAGGCAAGTGAGTTGGGAGCATTCCATGTTGAGGACTGAACTGTTAAAACTCACCTCTAGGGAGGTGCAACTAAAGAGGCTGCTGTTAGCTGTCGTTCTGGATTGGAAGGGGATGGACATCACTGAGGCCAGCTGAGGACAAAGATGGTGTTTATATTGCTCGCAAAAAACATCTCTGACGGATGCAGTATGGTTAGAGCAGGGGATTTTTCTCATTACTGCCAGACAACTTGCCTGATCTCTCTTGCCAAAGGTATTTAGGCTCCTAAGTCCTAATGAAATAACAGGTGTTAGGAGCCCAAATGCCTTTGAGGCTCTTTATGAATATGGGGACTAGCAGGGGTTAACATGAGACCAGTCAAGACTGCAGGCTGGTCAGAGGCTGATCAAATATTATTTGAAAAGTGCTCTGCACTCTCACAGTGCATTTCCTCCGGCATTGCAGCACACTGTTGTTGTTTTTTCTTAGGCATCACAACCCTTTATTTGTGCTATTGTCTCCACCTTCTGTATCCAGCTTGCCTCTGCATCGTGAAGCCAGGCAAGCGCTGCCAGAGGAGGTCTGGAAGGCTGTTCGACACTAAGGGATGGTAGAATACAGGTGACAACACTGAGAACATCTTAAGAGGTTTCTATTACTGTCCTAGAGCAGCTTTACTGACGCTATTTCAAGAGATTGTCTGAATCTTCTCTAGCCTCTGGTAAACGTCCAGTGCATGCACGGACTTCTTCCATTTCCACGTTTTCTTTGTGGCTGGGTTTTGTCCATATCCATGTATGCGGCTCTTTGGTTGATTCAGGTCTTGCTTCATCGGAAAGGCGTCGCCTGCCAGAGATAATGCTATTGCTGAAGGTCCCTTCAGATATGGTCCAGCCACCTCTCAAATCTCCAGAATGCTGCATATCCAACACATCTGTAATTGGGTAAGAAATATTGCAACAGATCCTAATATCCCATAACCAAGTTGCTGTGCAACAAAAATATTACAGTAATTGGAAAACATCTTTGATTAATGACCTTCTGTCAGAATTAAAGGTGTATATGATTGCATCAGATCATCTGTGCCTCATGGTGAAATGTGAGAGAAATACATCGTGACTATTACAAGGGCATTGTCAAGTAGTTCATGCCAAAAATCTGTGGATGGGAATATTCTTAATAGGAATAGAAATATTTCTACAGGTCTGTATATCTAATGAAAACAAGAGTTGGGAGGGTCCGTGTAACTCTTCTCCTGCCATTTTGCAACCACTATGCATGAAAAAAACGAATGATTAAATGAACTCTAAAGCCAGAGTGAAACTGAATGACCTGGTCTCGTTGTCTAAGCTAAACGAAGGGCAGAAAAATAACCAAGCGAACAGAGTGAAAAGGAAATGCTATTCGAAGGTCCTGCCACCCTCCCGTTTGATAATCTGAAGTGGCGTGGTAGCACGAGCATTTACTCTTATTCCAGCCGAACCCCATCAGGATCAGGGGCCCCATTGTGCGAGGTGCTAGATAAACACATGGGTTTTGCCGCCAACCGCTCACAGCTTAATCGGTTTGTTAAATGATGTTTAGCTGGCTATTGTCCCTTTGACAGTAACAGCTGGAGCCTGTGCGTAGGAACGATCCGTACAAACTCATTCTGAGCTCTACAGTCAAGGAAAAGAATTAAGGCGGCAAGTTGCACAACAAAACCACCCACATACTGGGGTTGCATAACTAGTGTGGGGTTCACTCATCCCCCAAAGTGGGGGAATGATTGGCGTGTTCCACCGAGCTGTTGAGCCTTTCCGTGGATCCAGGAGGAAGGTACCTTAAAGGCAGGTGTGTTACGTTCAGCCCTGGAGCAGCAGCTGTTTCAAGCTTTCATTAAATTATCTCCCCCCCACACACACACACATTGAGCTGAACATGACCTATGAGTAAACGTTGAAAGAACTTGACATATTTAGTCTGGAGACTTCTCAGGTCACCCCTCGGCCTTCTCTCCTCTAAATATGTTAAGGGCTGTTCTAAAAAGGATGGTGATCAATAGTTCTCCATTGGCAGTGGGGCAAGAAGAAATGGGTTTCATGTGCAGCAAGAGAGATGTAGGATAGACACTGGAAGAACTTTCTAACTCCAAGAGTAGTTGAGCTCTGGAACAGGCTTCCAAGGGAGGTTGTGGAATCCCCTCATTGGAGGTTTTTAAGGACAGGATGGACAGATTCCTGTCAGGGATGGTCCTGCCTCAGTGCAGGGGGCTGGATTTGGTGACCTCTCGAGGTCCCTTCCAACCCCACATTTCTATGCTCTGGATTGGTAACCGGGTGGAGGACCTGAGATTAGAATCAGGCCCCACGTGGCTGCCCTGTGCAGGGGACGGGAGGGCTGAAAGCCCTGCCTGTGTAATGGTGGTGATTCTCCTCTCGCTCGTACCAGCCGTACACAATGGAAGCTGAACTGGCTTCAGTGGAGCTGCTCCTGATTGGCACCCGCGGGAGTGAGAGAGCAGGGCCCAGGGCGCCACTGGAGCTAACTGGGGGAGTCCAGCCAGCAATGGATCTGTTGGCACATTTGAGAACATGGAGGCTCCCTTCACATTCTGCTGCCGTGTGTGTGTGTTGGGGGGCCTGGACCTGTCCTGCCAGGACATCCCCATCTCTGGGCCTCCCGCTTGGGCTCCTCAGAGCAGGTCATCCAAAGCATAGCTGCCTCCTACGTGTGAGGGCTAGTGGGGAGGGACTCTGAGCTCCCACCCTGTGGAGTGCAGCCACTCGGCGGCCTGCCCTTGTTTGGCTCTTTAAACACAGAGGGCGAGCAGGGCCAGGGAGAGCAGGGGAGACTGCCCTGAATGCCTGGGTGGATAGGAAGGGCCCTGTTCTGCTTCCCCGCAGGCCAGCAGGTGCTGGGGGTATTGCTCCAAGTCCTTTGTGGGGCGGGTGGGCGTGCTGTGCCTTAGTCCCCAGGCCACTGGGGTGGAGGGAGCGCTCGCTTTGCTGGCGATGGAAGGTTCGGCAGCAGCCTTTGCCCCAGGAAGAGATGGACGCTTGCTTCAGTTTGCATCCTAGAGTCTAGGAGTGCTCGGAGAGAAGACACCAACCCTTGGGGAACAACTTGCTGCACTGCTGAGTAACTGGAGGGCTTGCACAGCCGTCTGCTGCTGTAATAATGCAAACCTGACCTCCCAGTTAATCCTGCTGGGTGGATGATTGGCAATAAGATAAAGTTCCTGGTATTGCACATTTCACTTTAATTAGCCCACTTCATTCTGGAGGGAGGGATGGAAGGCCAGAAAGTGCAAGTAAATGCCTTCTGCAGCACCTCTCACAGGCAGAACTCGGCTCGGAAGGGCGTCCCACCCCTCCAGCCCCTGAGAACTAAAGCACATGCAGCCAGGCTCCCTCACTTCCAGGGCCAAATTCTGCAGTGGCAGCAGAAGTGGAGGTGCCCGTAAGCCATGGGAGGAGCCTTTCGGTTCAAATGGGAAGCAGGAAAGCTCAGAGATTTTGTGGGACAGGCTATTCTGATGAGACTTCCTGCTCCGATTTGCATAGCCCAGATGCTAGAACAGCTCTGCTCAGTGGCCCACAAGCTTCCCAGCTTTCAGGCACTTCCCTGACAGCACTGCTGGCAGGCTTGGGCTTGGGTCCCGGTACTGAACTGCCCTGTGGGCTCAGGTAACACACGTCAACTTTCTTCCTCCGTGTGGCCATCCTCGCCCCTGGGAATGCTGGGAAAGTTACATTTGTTCCCGTTTGAGCCACTGGGAACAAGGGAAGGGGAATGAGCGTGAAAAGAACATTTAGCACAGCGCCACCTCTCAAACCCAGCGTCTGGGCTCCTCAGAGCCAGGTCTCGGCACGAGGGCGTGAGGGGATTTAGGAGCTCCAGGGCCCAGTGAATTTCAATCCCACTCTTTGGGAACCAAACTCGCACGTGGACACAGACCGAGCGAACGCCCCTCAACTTGCCCCTAGACACTAGAGATGGAGACACTCTTGTGTGTCCTGTAGCCATCTCCCTGGCCGCACAGGAGTGGTCCCTGAGCTGCGTTTGCTAGTGTGCTCTTAGCCTAGCAGGAAAACACTTGCTAATGGTGAAATCTGTCACCTGTGGAGTTGTCTCCTAAGGGAAGTGGTGGGAGTCATTTGACACTAGGCTGAGCAAAACACTGGCTGATATTCTCCAGGGACTGCTCTAGCAGGGGCTGTGGGAACAGCTGGCATGACCTAACAGGCCTTTTCCATCTGTAACGGCTGTGGTTCTGTGCCCTCCCTCCCTCCCTCCACACACACCGTGCCATGCGGCTGTTGCAGCGGTGTTGGTCTGGTCCTATACGAAGCGCTGCACTTTGCTTTCGCCCCCAGAGGTGACTGAAATAATAGCAAAGAGGAAGTTCTTCAGCAGCATCCAGGCCGATGACGCCTGAGACGGAAGCTCTTGGTGGCTGGAATCCTGGTGCCCCGTTTTCCCAGCCTTATTTCCATGGCTCTCAGTAACGAGGGCTGGGAAAGGTTCCCTGTAGCCTACACACACGTACACATGCCAAGTAGGGACCCAGCTGCTGAAGGCACGTAACTGTCACACGGGAGATAGACGTGAAAACACCCAGCCCCGCCCGCCACACCCAGAGCCAGAAGGGTTTTGAAAACAAAAACAAAGGGAAAAGTCAGTCCCCACCCATCCACCCAAGTTGGCTGGTAAATCAAATAAACCAACTGGCACAGTGGGTGCGGTGAGCTGCCAATTCCCGGCCTCTCGCAGCACCGGGGAGGGGATGTTGAAATGAACAAACAACCCAAAGAGGCCTGAGGCGAACTGGTTTTCAGGCGCTGGTGGGTTGTTTTCTTATTACCAGCTCTGCTGTGCATGTGATCGGCTCTGCGAGTCCTCCCTGAGGGACTGGTGCGGCTCAGCGGGCTGGGATGCAGGGCTGTGTACACACAACGTGTTTCTCGCTGGAGGCTGTTCGTTGGTGAGGCTCGTGTCGGGGTCCATCCAGCAACAATCACCACCGCAGCTGGGCTCCTTAATGCCGGTCGCAGAAGAATTGCCCCTTAGCTCTGGGGTGGCCCCACCAGGTCAGGGTTGGGGCATGTTGGTGGGAAACGCTTGACCTGTGAGTGTCCATGCAGATTACGCTGCATGTCTCAAGAGGTGTCAATGCAGACCCTTTCCTTAGCACAAAACTCACTTGTAAAACTCATTTCTAGGTAGGGTGACCAGATGTCCCGATTTTATAGGGACAGTCCTGATATTTGGGGCTTTTTCTTATATAGGTTCCTATTACCTCCCACCCCCGTCCCGATTTTTCACACTTGCTATTTGGTCACCCTATTTGTAGGCTGGCTGGTAGCGTCAAAGAGCGGCACAAACCTTCATTCATTACAACAGCCTTTAGGGCTGGCTCCTCTTGCTGTGAAGGCCAAAGCCTCAGCAAACGTACGGTACCTTTGCTTCTGACCGCAAAGACTGACACATGCAAATGGGGCGGTCACACAGCAGCCTGTGTCCGTTGTCAGCCATCTCACTGAAGCTGGGCCAGGCCCTCAGCTTCACAATGGCAGTCACCCTTGGGCCAATGGGCCTGCAAGGCCTGGGTGGGGTCAATCCAGTGTAAAGTGCCCAGGAATCCCAGCGCTACAGTCCTGGGAGCTAGTGGCTGGAGCGCTGGCCTGGGAGCAGGAGCCCTGAGTTTTATTTTCAAGCTCTGGCACTGACCTAGCGAGTCACGTCCGCGCTCTGTGCTGCCCTTTCTCCGCCCACGCTTTGTCTTTGCTAGTTACAATGGAAGCTCTTTGGGACGGGTCTGTCTCTCAGTGCATGGATGTGTAGCAGGCAGCACAAAGGTGCGCTGAGCCCCAGAGGGGCCGCCACTGAATCACAAACCGTAATCAGCTTTGTGCTAACCCATTTATGTCTATGGCTTCAAACCTCACGTCTCCTCCAGCCTGGCCACTCGACCTGTATTTCTGAACCAGGTTTCCAAAGGAATTTAGTTCTCGTGAGGAAAATAGCTGGCAAGTTACTCAATTAGGCGCGATGTTTGCAACGCGCAGATGTCCCCACAGAAGCTCTGCAAATGCACCTGGGCCCAGTGTTGCACAGGCATTTAGACACCCAAATCCCAGACTCCCGTTGAGGCTCTGGGCCCTCAGCCTTCACGGCACTGTCCCACGCCCTGCCCAGGCTGCGGTTCGCTCTAATCAGTGACAGTCTGGCCTTTTTCACGTGTGTGTCTTGTGATGGCCGCAGAAAGCGGAGTAGCATGACCTCATTTTCTAGCCTGTGAGCTAAGGCTCCAAGCCAGCAAAGCACTTAACCATGGCCTGAACTCTAAGCCCGTGAGTAATTGCATTGCTCTCTGGGGCTTCAGCGTGTGGCTGGCGCACAGTTTAAGGCAGGATGGGAACGCCGGGCCCTGGAGATGAGCGGAGTGCTGCACTAGCATGGGAGAAGCTCTAGCTCTGGTGGGTGGCTGCCCGTATCTCCTCTGCTCAGACTAGCACCTACCTGCTGCTTATCTCTGTGGGAACGTCAAGCTGACAGTGTGGGAGCACGCAGCGCCCTAGTGAAAGCACACGGGATACAGAAGCTGTTTAGCACTTCTTCCACTCTCGGTGACAGGCTGATGGGGCGACAGTGAGCCCACCTTTATTTGTAATGAGCTAAACATATTAGCACCCCCTGCACTAACCTTCTGAAGCCTGGCAATAACCATTAATGCTGCGCTCGTTATCTGAAACCACCCCCGAAATCTCGTTAGCAGATTCTCTCCCTCCCCGGCCACACCTTCTCCGCAGGCTTTGTTTCCATCCCTCCAGCTGGCAGCATGTGCACGAATCACTCAGGCTTGCTGCAATGCTATGTCTCTGCTCCTCCCCGGGACCAGAACATATGCAAGCGCCTCGGCTGGTGAATGTTGAAATCAGGGGTGGGTGAAGCTTTTTCTATTGGCATCCGTGGGAGCAACACTGGGGCTAAAGGCTTGTCTACACTGGCACTTTACAGCGCTGCAACTTTCTCGCTCAGGGGGTGTGTGAAAAAACACCCCCCTGAGCGCAGCAAGTTACAGCGCTGTAAAGCACGGGTGTAGACAGTGCCCCAGTGCTGGCAGTGTAGCGGCGCGCTCCCAGCGCTGCGCCGTGACCACAGAAGCCAGGCAGCGCGTTCACGTTGCCAGTGAAGCCGTGCCCTAAGTGATCAGTACGGATCCTTCGGGGCGATATCCCCCCACTCCTTTACTCTAAATTGTGGCTATTCTGGGGGAGTGGCAGGCTAATTGACATTCTGCATTTCAACTTTTCCCAGATTAAAACCTGTGCACCAGCTCGAGTGGTGTTAGCACTGGGTTGGGACTGGATGTGAGGTAGCTGCGGGCGGTGGGTACACGCCCCGGGGCTGTGGCGTGCATGCGCTGGAGACAGGTTCTAGAAATGGGTGAGAGCTGGCACCTGGGGGCAAGGCCATTTCCTCCAGCGTGCTCCTGTTCTGGGCCTGATCTACAGCTCCTGAGTTGGTCCCCGGTCCCCATTCTGCCTGGGTAGCTGGCAGGATCCTATTGCGATCCAGGAAGTGGGCGGGCAAAGCCCATCCGCTGCTAAAGGACCTCCCCCCAGCCTAAGGGGAGGATGCACAGGACCTGAAAGCCAAATAATTCCGGGGGACAACTAATAAAATAACAGGGACAGGAGTGAGGTCAAAGGGTCAACCTAAGGGAACCTGACGGGGACACCGAGCAGAGAACCCCGGACAGCGCCCACTGCTCCTCAAAGGCGTCAAGGGAGCCAGCGGATGCCGCCCAGAGGAACTCTGCCCGGCTGCGTGAGCGGACGGAGGATAGGAAATAGGCCCCACAGTCACAAGAGACCCCATCGGCCAACCTCCTCTCCCTGGTTTTATAGATGGCCGTTTTAGCCAGGGCTAGGAGGAGGTTGCCCAGAAGGTCCCGTGACTTTGTGGGGCCACGCAGGATGCTGGGATGTAGAGGGGCAGCTGCTGAGGGCCGGGAATAGGATTGCTCCCAGTCCCAGTCTCAGGCCAGCTTCCACCCCGCTGTGGCTTTGTTAGGCCTAGGGAGCTGAGCACAGTTGCCAAGGGAGCCTGTCTCCGCCTAACGCCATTGGTACCGGAGCACATTGACACTGAAAAATGACTGTTTGAGGTTTATTTTTTAAAATGAAAACTCCCAGAAAACGGCTCTCTCAGCTGGCAGCTGAGGGTCCCGCTCGAACACGAGCAGCTGGGATCAGCCTCACGGCTGTCACCTGCACCTGCCCTGGGGCAAAGGGGGGGTTTAGCGCGGGGGTGCGAGCAACGCCTGCTGTAAACTCACCCACTTTTCCTAGGCAAGGCCCAGCCTCGCCATGCTGCGGTTTGTAGCCACCCAGGAGCTGTAATGCAAAGCTGACCAACCACTCTGGATGTGGCGATTGGGCTGAGCAACTTGGCTACTGCAGCCTCCCCGAACGTCCCTCATCCAACTGCCCTGCTGCTGGCGGCCCTTTCAAGCCGCTCGGCCCAGCGGGACATGTGGGGAACCGGGACTGTAAATAGATCGCCGGCTTTGCCACGCCTGCCAAGGAGAGGCCAGCTCCCTACAGCGTAGAGGTTCAATAGGCACTTCCCCGATGTTCCTGCCTTTGCGTCCTTGCAATGGGAAGCCCAAGGGAGTTAGGCACCTAAGTAGCTCTGATGATAGGGGGCTTTCCCTGCGCTGCAGCTCAGGTGAGAGACAATGAGACGTTACTTACCGACGTCCTCGGGGATTAATGTCTTGTCCCTAAAGTGCTCTGAGACCCTCAGAAGGGAGCCTTGCTATTAAGTGCAAAGGGTTCTTATGGCTGAGGTCCAGCACTATGATACGGCGTCATAAATCCCTCTGGGAGACACATAACCACAGAGGGGAACCGCACAGTGCCCCAGCTGCAGGAGAGGGCAGATTGCTGCAGGGACGACAGGGCTGGATAAACGATGACAAGAAAAGGACCATCCCACTTGAATAAAATCCTTCTGAGTAATATAGCTCAGCGCTGTCTTTCAGCAGTCGCATCCCCACCCAAACGCAAACACCCTGCCTGTCAGCCAGCTAAGTACGTTCTTACATCCATTTCCCTGATAGCAAGCTTCCTTTCTGCTCTTTTGCAGACATAACTCAGACTCTGCTAAACCTGTCCTAGCTGCTGTTTTTAGTACTAGGAGGGGTCTGGCTCAGTTAACAAGGAACTAAGCTACAGTGCTCAAGGCCTTTTCCAAACCCCACCCGTCACACCCATTGTCACTGAGAAAGCTGGGTCAGCTCTAATAACCTGAGAAAGTGACTGCTGTGCCTAGGACTGCCTGAGCTCCTTTAGCGCCGATACAGAGGCGAATGAGGGCTTGCCAAACCTACTGTGTTACCCAACAGTTAACGTACAGCTGTGCAAACAAGTGACCCCTGCAAGTGCAAAAACCAATGCTTCCTCCAGAGAGGCCTCCTCCCAGCCGATCATGGACCTGTCTGGATAAATCACCTGAGGCCAAGGCTGTCCCCTCTGTGGAGTTTATTCCCCTGGGTTTAGACACAGCTCTCTAGCGAACAGCAAAATAGCAGCAGCTAAATCACAACCTGCAATGGGAGCGCGATAGCGCATCTGCCATGTTGTTCCTTTCCTCACCGGACGCTGCAAGAACCGATGGAGATGCATGTAAACAGGGCTGCGCCCGATAGCTCAGTGGTTTGAGCATTAGCCTGCTAAACCCAGGGTTGTGAGTTCAATCCTTGAGGGGGCCACTTAGGGATCTGGGGCAAAATCAGTACTTGGTCCTGCTAGTGAAGGCAGGGGGCTGGACTCAATGACCTTTCAAGGTCCCTTCCAGTTCTAGGAGATAAGATATCTCCTTCTGGCTCCGGAGGCAATGAGAACTGGAGTGCGCAGCAGGTGGGTGGAGACGAGCAGGCTTGCTTTTGCAGGGGAGCTGGGGGCGTTTTAGGGCTCCTGGGATTTGCAGTGGCAGGTAAGCCGCTGGCCCACAACCCCAGCACAGACGGGGTGGGAGCTAGTGTTAATGTCAGGGATGCGTTAAAGGGGGAAGCCACGTAAACCCACTCGAACAACACAGACGTAGCATTTGCTGATTAATAAACTAGGCACCAGGGGTCAGTGTGGGGCAGCAGCTTACAGAGCTCGCCTGTCAGGACGGAAATGCCATTCCTCATGCCCCATGCATTGCTGCTCCTGCGGTTTGAACAGGGCACCCCTGGTTCTGGAAGAGCCATTACAGGGGGGTTGGGTTTTTGGAAAAGAAACAGGCTGAAGATTTGCAGCAGCCTCGCAGCACGTTGGAGGGAACCTACCGCACCTGCATGCTGCCTCCGTCTTACCGCCGAAACAAAAACGTTGATCCCACCAGACCTGGGGCTGGGGCAAGAACCCCCGGGAAACAGGGCCAGAGTGAAGGCTGGCTGTTTGCATGCTTGCGTACCACGTGGGTTGAGGGAAGTTGCCCCCTCCCAGCCTCAGCAGGAAGGTGGCAGCAAATTCTGGCTCAGGGGCACGCGGTAAACGCCCTTCTTCCCTTGCAAGGATGTAGCTCTGTCCCCTTCCGGGCCTGGTCACGTAATCGACCTGCAGCCAGGAGCAGCCCGCACTGAGATGGCTCCGCTCCTGGGCTAAGGGATGAAGCTGCTGGGCATTTTGACAGACGTCTATCTGAACAAGAGCAAGCGCATGAGCACCAGTTCCCCTGCCCTCTGAGGTGGCGGCTTTGGAAGCAGACAAGCCCTGAGGAAGGCCTTTGCAGCCGGGAGGAGGAAGGCATTGCTGCAGATTCAGGAAAACTTGGGGCAGGTTCAGCATTAGCTCCGTTAGAGAGGAGAGAGAACAAGTGAATGGGATCAGATTCCCAATGCCCTCGAAATGCCAGGGGGACAGAGGGATTCTGAGCAAGGGCCAAGCTCCCAGCAGCACTTTTTGGCAAAGGGACAGTATCGCCGGGAACCCCACCCCTCCCAGTCTCCAGCCTGCCAAGGTGCTCTTTGCTTTGCAGCTGATCGATTGGGGTACGACTCACCCCTGTGCATGGGGCCAGCACTGAGGGTCAGGATCCTCACTGGCTTCAGTGATTGCGCTGATTTAGAGCAGCTGAGGATCTGATCCTATAGCCCTCCCAGCCTGGCCCCAGAGTTATATTCACCCTACGAGTGGAGAAGACGACACAGCAAGATACGGACTTAGTGGCCTACCGGAGCTCATGAGCTTAACAAACAGCCTACGCTACCCCCAGAAGAAGCCAGATCCTTCAAGGCATTACACTTCGAGTGAAGAACGCAGTAAGCACATAACACCGACAGGAGCATAAATGGCTTTTGCTGCGGCAGGGCATGCGCTCACTCCCCGGGACAGGATGTAGCTACAGTATCTTGCCCGTGAACAGATGCAAAATGCACACCCAGCAGCATGTCCCCATAACATCCTTGACACTGTCAGACGCTGTACTGCATGGGCCTGGGGCTGGGGACTTCTAACCTTAAATTTCACCAGTAGTGGCACCAGTTAGTGATGGACCAATGATAGGCCATTGATGGACCTATCCAAAGATGACAGCAGGAGGCTGAGTTTCTTTCCTGCACCCCAAGCTGTTAATGGGGAAACTGCAATCACTGAGAGTGCCAATCTCACTGTGGAGCAGCTGGAAATCAAGCGGCTTGGCTTAGTCCCCTTTTCTTCACAGCCCTTTGCCTGGGCCTTGTGCAAAGCACATAGAATCATAGAATATCAGGGTTGGAAGGGACCTCATGCGGGAACCTGCTGCAGAGAAATTCCATCTTGTGCTCAGTGGACATGATTTCTTAAAAGACAATTCCAACCCCCTGGCTGTGCTCAGCAATTTATGGCCAGATCCGAGCCATGCACTTCCCGGAGCAGGATTCAGACCTAACTCCGCGACTGGCTCTGGAAGGGGAGACACCACAAAAAACCAAACCAGCCAGGTCTGACCCCCACTGCACGAGCCCAGGACAACGCAAGCACTGTCCAGTTCCCCTCACTCTGCGGTCAGCGCCCTGCTGGGAATGGGGCGTGTGATCCTCCAGGAACTCTCACTCTATGTTCTCCTTGTCTGGGTCTGAAGAGAGACCCCTGCCTGAGGAATGGGAAGAGAGCCTGCCAGGGGAATAGAAGTGCTGGGGAAGACCAGTGAAGGCAGCCAGAAGAATCGGCCCCAGCAGGAGAGGTGCGCACATGGGGCCCAGAGGGAGCTGTGCCAAAACACAGAGGCGCCATGTTCGTATTAACCACTTCATTTATACCGAGGCTCTGTATAAAAATAAAAGGGTTCTAATAGGATTAACAATATTAAATAAATATTTAATCGAAAGTCCTTGGCCTAGTTTATAGCTCGTCCTTTGGGTTGATGTTCAGGTCGCTGGCTCCTCGATGCTCTTGGTCTAACGTCGCTATCACTTCGTCTGCCTGGATTCGCTCCTGCAGAGAAGAGGAGGAGAAGATTATTTAATCTATTTATTACTGACCTTGGAACCAAATGTAGGAGTGGGCTGATAAAGTTTGCGGATGACACAAAGTTGGGAGGTATAGCCAATTCGGAGAAGGATCGGGATATCCTGCAGGGAGATTTGGATGACCTTGTAAACTGGAGTAATAGTAATAGGATGAAATTCAATAGTGAGAAGTGTAAGGTTATGCATTTAGGGATGACTAACAAGAATTTTAGTTATAAGCTGGGGACGCATCGGTTGGAAGTAACGGAAGAGGAGAAGGACCTCGGAGTCCTGGTTGATCGCAGGATGACTATGAGTCGGCAATGTGACGTGGCCGTGAAAAAAGCTAATGCGGTCTTGGGATGCATTAGGCGAGGTATTTCAAGTAGGGATAAGGAGGTGCTGCTTCCGTTATACAAGGCACTGGTGAGACCTCATTTGGAGTACTGTGTGCAGTTCTGGTCTCCCATGTTTAAAAAGGATGAACTCAAACTGGAACGGGTGCAGAGAAGGGCCACTAGGATGATCCGAGGAATGGAAAACCTGTCGTATGAAAGGCGACTCGAGGAGCTCGGTTTGTTTACCCTAACCAAAAGAAGGCTGAGGGGGGATATGATTGCTCTCTTTAAATATATCAGAGGGATAAATACCAGGGAAGGAGAGGAACTATTTCAGCTTAGTACTAACGTGGACACGAGAACAAATGGATATAAACTGGCCGTCGGGAAGTTTAGGCTTGAAATTAGACGAAGGTTTCTAACCGTCAGAGGGGTGAAGTTCTGGAACAGCCTTCCGAGGGAAATAGTGGGGGCGAAAGACCTCTCTGGCTTTAAGATTAAGCTTGATAAGTTTATGGAGGGGATGGTTTGATGGGATAATGTGATTTTAGTCAATAGGTCAATAACGTGCCATCGCTGGTAATTGGTAACAATGGTCAATGAGGGTCTGGCTGGAGAATCTTGCCCGCATGCTCGGGGTTCTGCTGATCGTCATATTTGGGGTCGGGAAGGAATTTTCCTCCAGGGTAGATTGGCAGAGGCCCTGGAGGTTTTTCGCCTTCCTCCGCAGCATGGGGCAGGGGTCGCTTGCTGGAGGATTCTCTGCAACTTGAAGTCTTCAAATCATGATTTGGGGACTTCAACAGCTGAGTCAAGGGAGAGATTTATTCCAGGAGTGGGAGGGTCAGCTTTTGTGGCCTGCATCATGCGGGAGGTCAGACTAGATGATCATAATGGTCCCTTCTGACCTTAAAGTCTATGAGTCTATGAGGAGGAATAAACATCAGCAGCAGTGTTGGTGTCTCCTCTCGTCTCTGAGCTATTTCTCTATCAAGGAGGAAATTCATCCTGGCACGGAAGGCCAGTATAAGACCTCGGCACAACTCACCTGGGGACACGGTGCGGTCTAATGGATTGGGCACTAAGCTGGCACTTGGGAGAGCCATTCTCAGCTCTGCCATGACCTTGCTGTATGACCTTGGGGAGGTCACGTGACTGATCCGTGCCTCAGTTTCCCCTCCCACCCTTTGACTGTCTTGCCTACTTAGATTTGAAGCTCTTTGGGGCAGGTCTCGTCCGATGCACGTACAGCACGTAGCACAACACAAATCACGACAGCACCGCCATGTACATGTGTCCTAAACTAAGGCCCCAAGGGATGGACGGGCTGTGGTTGCCAGAACCCAGAAAGCAGAAGCACAGTCTAACAACTGGATTAGTGGACTCGGTGTCAGGGCTCCTGGGCTTTATTCTGTTTTGCCGATGATTTGCTGTGTGCCCTGAGGGAGCTGTTTAACCCCCCCGTACCAGAATTTTGCCATCGGTGAAAAGGGCCCCACCAGGCTGAAGTAACTAATGGTTGTTAAGGGCTTTGAGATCACTGGCTGAAAGCACCGTGCGCTCACAAAGCCGGGGTGCGCTCCTGGTCCTCCCCCTTGCTGTGGATTTCCACTGGGATACCGGTCATTAACTGAATTGTCCACTAGGTGTCACTAATGCTCAGCATAAACATCACTCCAAGGTTCTGTCTACACTGCAATTAAGAACCTGCGGCTGACCCCTGCCAGCTGACTTGGGCTCGGGGGGCTTGAGCAAAGAGGTGGTTTAACTGCAGCATAGATGTTCGTGCTCAGGCTGGGGTCCAGGCTCTAGGACCCTGCGAGGTGGGAGGCTCCCAGACCTTGGCCTGCAGCCCGCAGGTTTCTGTCTGCAGTGTAGTCACACCCTCAGAGCCGGGCCCAGATTGCAGGCCCTGCTTCGAGACCTGGCCAAAAACGCAGCCCACGCTAGGGTCACACGGGAAACCCTCTGGGCATTTAACTCAAATCCATTTCCTTTAGCATCCTGACCCCTGTCTGTGCGCTCACTGGCGGGAGCCAGTCTTTGGAGGAGGGAAAAAGAAGTTACAAAAACAGGAGGTGAGAGGACGGCAGAATTGCGAGGTGAATTTGGGTCTGGAACAAACCAGGGACACTGGAGCTATGTCTACACTGCAGCCTGGGGTGTGACCGGCGGCTTGTGCAGATGGACCTTGCTAGCTCACTACAAACAGCAGTACAAGCCCAGGACGTACTCGCTCGCGAAGGCCAAGCCGCGGCGTCCTCGTGGCTATGTACAGTGAGCAGGTCTGCACCCCCGGCTGCAGTGTAGACAGCCCTGGGGAGGTAGAGCTGGTTAATCGCAGAGCAGTGAGCTTTCCCTCCATCCCTGCACACCTCCCTCACGCTGGGAATGACCGATAAGGCGTTGCTACAAGAGACACACGGGCAGATTTTCAGAAGTGCTGGGGGAGCAAGGAACTCCTTTCCCTGGGTCTCATGCAGCTCACTCTCTGAAGACCTTTGAAAACCCCGCCCCCAGTTTTGATGCCTGTCAGTGACAGAGGCAGCTCTAGAAGCTCAGACTGATGTGGGTAGAGGCGGCCCAGGCTTCAAGGCAATACACATGACGGGGTGAGGAAGGAGCGTGTAGCCCCTGGCCCACAACAGGGCACAACGGGCCAGGTGCACTATGGGTTTTCTTTGTGTTCCTCTGAAGCGCTTTGTCATGCTTGGGGCAGGAGGGACCTGAGGAACCACTGAGCTGATCCAATACAACAAATCCTCTTCTAGGGTGACAGTCCCCTCTGGGGAGAGCCCAGCACTAGGGCTATGCACCAGGCCAGTCCCATTCAAGGACTAGTCCCAGGACTTGACTGGTGCATATGTGATGGCTGCCACCTTGGCCCAACCCAGGGGTCCAGCCGGTGCATGGGTGACTGGGTGGTGTTGGTGGCTTGTGAGATACCAGAGGTCAGCCTGGATTATCTGGTGGTCCCGTCTGCCCTTACACTCTACCACTTGCAGAACAAAGCGCACGAGTCTCTACAGCTTGAGCCAAAGAGCCCAGCTCTGTAACAGACTGACCCCCTCAGACCAGGCACAGCAGGGGACATAAATCACACTAGCTAGTGGGTTACACAGAGACCTGGCACTTGCCCTGTCACCCTCTAAGTGGAGGTTTCAGTATAACCACGATCTGCCCAGCCCTCCACCCCCCCCAGTGTCGTAATAGGCAGGTCCCAAACATGGCTGAATTTATCAGCGCAAGCCCCTCTGAGGCAGGACAGGGTACTGTCCCCACTGTGCAGATGGGAACTGGGGCCCAGAGAAGTGAAGGTCACACAGTTCAATCCAGATCTCCTGACTCCCAGTCCAGGCCTGCTACAATGCATTTATTGCATTCATTGGGGGAAGGGTTCATTTTGCTTGGGGGAGGCTGGTTGATCCCAAAAGTCACTTTCCATCAGCATGACAGTATCCAAAGCCCTGAAGATGGGTTCCACCCAGCTATGGAAACATCCCCTGGTTCCGAGGCAGACACAACACCTCTGCCTAGGCAGGCATCTTTGTGGCTAGGCAGAGGGGCCTCTTTGCTGCACATGACGGAGCTCCCTGGTTTTCCACTAGCTCCCCGCTGTACCCCCCGTGCCATTCGTGACTGTCTCTGCTCCTGCCACGATGAAAGAACTCACCAGCTCTCTGTAAAGTGGGTCCAAAGTGAACCAGAGGGCCACAGCGCACCGCTGGCCTTTGGTGACTGCTTTGACCCCATGGGGGTTCTCCCCGCCGGATGAGAAGCTGATCATGCGCCCACACTTTGGCTTGATAGAAGCCTGTAAAAAAAAAAAAAAACCAAGTAAAACATTGCAAACACAACCAGCATTTAGACTCATGGCAAAGAACCAGCATACTGCAGATCTCTTGTGTTGCCCTGGATTCCCGTCAGTTCAGGCCCTTGACTTTAATGGATCTCTCTGGATAGCTCCAGGATACTCAAAAACTTAGTGCCAAGATGGGCATTTAGCTCCAGAAGAAGGGCTCCGTCCTGTTGCAGAGGAATAACCCAGAAAATATGATGCAGTGTGCAAAGTCTGTGCAACATTCAGTGCAACACATTCAATCATTGCAAACCAGCTGTGCTCAAACTAGGTAATAATTAGATGTTCCTTCAATGAGATCAGGTTGACCATCACACTCTGACTGCATACAAGGAAATAAGGCATACATTTCTGACAGTGAGGGTAACTGCTCCAATGTTTAATTTACCAAGGGTCACAGTGGATTTTCCATCACTGACCATTTTTAATCAAGGCAGGATGTTTTTCTAAAAGACCTGCTCTGGGAATTATTTTGGGGCAGTTCTCTGGCATGTGCTATACAGGGGTCAGACAAGATGATCACAAAGGTTCCTTCTAGCCTTGGAAACCAGGAATCTATGAAACACGAGCAATGTTCCTCTTCTCCCTCTTTTGGAGCCATATGTAATTTCTGATGGGGCCAGATAATATTCAGAGATGGCTGAAGCTGGCTTTGGGATAACTTATGTCTTGTGGCTAGCTATATAAACAACATATAAAGCAAACCTGACCCTGATGCTGCTACAATCTAGCCTGGCTGAATTCACACTGAATCACTGCAACGGCGCTGCAAGGGGGACTGGCAAGCCCCCAGGAAGCAGGGCCCTGCCTGATGTCCTGCAGCGGGTGTGGTGACTTTAAACTGCCTGCTTCAGCCTGGTCCACATGGCTCAACGTGGGAGCAGTTCTAGAGTCAGCAAAATGACCAGCTGGGATAATAACCCCCCCCCGCCCCCCCCCCCCCCCCCCCCGCTTCCTGCAGAGTCACTCCTAATATAGGGTAATCTTCAGTGCTGGAATACAAAAGACTCCTGAATTTCAGGACAATTGGACCAGCCCCGGTCAATCGATCTGATTTCCCTTGCAGCCTGCGTGGCTGTGGAGCTCCTGCAATATCTGGGCTGAACTGACACACCATAGGGGTGACTAGCACTTTTGAAAACAGACATTTCTCTAAAGGCCTGGCATTGGACTCCTTATTCCGAAAGTGCCTTTCAAACAGAGAACTGGACAGTTGATATTTCATACATAAGAACATAAGAACGCCCAGACTGGGTCAGACCAAGGGTCCATCTAGCCCAGTATCCTGTCTGCCAACAGTGGCCAGTGCCAGGTGCCCCAGAGGGAATGAACAGAGCAGGGAATCAAGTGATCCATCCCCTGTTGCCCATTCCCAGCTTCTGGCAAACAGAAGCTAGGGACACCATCCCTGTCCATCCTGGCTAATAGCCATTGATGGACCTGTCCTCCATGAATTACAGGCAGTCCTCGACTTTACAACGTTCGACTTAAGACATTTCTGAATTGACACTCTGATTTAACTTACGACAATTGGTTTTGACTTTATGACATTCGGTCCCGAGTGGATTGCGGTTCCAAGTTACAACATTTCGACTTACAACGCAATTTTCAGGAACCAATTGTGTCGTAAGTCCAAAGACTGCCTGAATCTAGTTCTTTTTTGAACCATGTTATAGTCTTGGCCTTCACAACATCTTCTGGCAAAGAGTTCCACAGGTGGACTGTGCGTTGTGTGAAAAAATTACCAGGTACTTCCTTTTGTTTGTTTTAAACCTGCTGCCTATTAATTTCATTTGGTGACCCCGAGTTCTTGTGTTATGAGGAGGAGTAAATAACACTTCCTTATTTACGTTCTCCACACCAGTCATGATTTTATAGACCTCTATCATATCCCCCTTAGCCGTCTCTTTTCCAAGGTGAAAAGTCCCAGTTTTATTAATCTCTCTTCATATGGAAGCCGTTCCATATCCCTAATCATTTTTGTTGCCCTTTTCTGAACATTTTCCAATTCCAATATACCTTTTTTGAGGTGGGGTGACCACATCTGCATGCAGTATTCAAGATGTGGGCGTACCATGGATTTATATAGAGGCAATATGATCTTTTGTCTTATTATCTATCCCTTTCTTAATGATTCCCAACATTCTGTTCGCTTTTTTGGCTGCCGCTGCACTCTGAGTGGATGTTTTCAGAGAACTATCCACAATGACTCCAAGATCTCTTTCTTGAGTAGTAACAGCTAATTTAGACCCCATCACTGTATATCTATAGTTGGGATTATACATAACCAATGTGCATTACTTTGCATTTATCAACACTGAACTGAATTCAAAGGACTCATAGCAAGCACAAATTCTGTCTTTAAATGAAGGTGGCTGGAGAGTGGAGGAGACAAGGATGGGGAAACACTTACAATCTAACCCTACACTGTGATTGGCTTATTTCTTTAACAGGATATCACTTGTATCATTCTAGGTGGGTTAACAGGAGTGTCGTATGTAAGACGTTGGAGGTAATTGTCCTGCTCTACTCAGCACTGATGAGGCCTCTGCTGGAGTACTGTGCCCAATTTGAGGGAAGATGTGGACAGACTGGAGAGAGGCCAGAGGAGAGCAACAAAAATGATCCAAGGTTTAGAAAACCTGAACTATGAGGAAAGTTTAAAAAACGGGGCAGGTTTAGTGTGGAGAAGAGCAGACCGAGAGGGGACCTGATAACAGTCTTCAGATATGTGAGAGGCTGTTATAAAAAGAACAGGGATCAAGCGTTCTCTATGTCCACTGAAGAGAGGATCAGAAGCAATGGGCTTAATGTGCAGCAAGGGAGATGCAGGTTAGACATTAGGAAGAACTTTCTAACTCTCAGGGGAGTTGAGCTCTGGAACAGGCTCACCAGGGAGGTTGTGGAATCCCCGTCACTGGAGGCTTTTAAGAACAGGATGAACAGGGATGGTCTAGGTTTTCTTGGTCCTCCCACAGCGCAGGGGGCCGGATTTGATGACCTTACTTTTCTATGATACAGTGTTGTTGAAGCCATGTTGGTCTCGGGATAGTAGAGAGACAAGGTGGGGGAGGTCATATCTTTTATTGGACCAACTTCTGTTGGCGAGAGAGGCAAAGTTTTGTACCTCACCCACCTTGTCTTGCTTGCTTCAAATTTGACCACTAGGGGGTGCAGAAGCTCAGTCAATTGGGCAACCACATGAAGTAGGATCCTCGGCCAGCCTGTCTGGTTTTTTTTAATAAACTTTGTGTCTTAGTCTAAACCTTTTACTTAATGGATCAGAGATTCCAAAAATCCACTCTGCAGAAGTCAGGAATCCTGAGTGATTGTAGGCGCATGGGCTGCCAGCAGCAAGGTTACGACACGGCTTTAGTAGGGAAAGTAACAAATACTTTCCTCATGGATTGTATTTTCTAAATGGACAACCAACCTAATTCTCAATCAGAGAGGGACAATCCCCTCTCATTGATATATTTTGCTTTCCACAACCAAATCTCTGTCCAACTTCTCATGAGTGATGTACCCGAGAATTCAGATTCTAATATCTAAACTGTATTGTTAAATCTATTCACCTAAATGTGGGTTATTGCGGATTATGTACTCTACGTATCATATGACTTTTAAAAACTAACTTTGTATTTGTGGATAATCTAAGCACTATACCCAGATGTACAGACACTCTTTTCCCAACCTATGTATTATATAATTTTTTTAACATTAGCTTTAATACGAATTTTAAATTTGCTTCCACTTGTATCTCCCATAACTAGGGTGACCAGATGTCCCAATTTTATAGGGACAGTCATGATTTTTGGGTCTTTTTCTTATATAGGCTCCTATTTGCCCCCCCCGGCCCCCTGTCCTGATTTTTCACACTTGCTGTCTGGTCACCCTACTCATGACAGAGGAACAGAAATTGCTTGTTAGCTTAATTTGGTAGCAATAAAAACCCTCCCACCGGTTAAGGCTGTCCTCATTGGCCGTTGTAGAGAGGGGGTGGCTGTGGGCCACACTGAAGACCTCACACTCTGGGTAGCCTTGTTCTGCAGCATTAGAACGGTGAATGTCTTTTCAGATTACACCCAGAATGGATTCTAGTCTAAGGTTACCAAAGCTAGGGATGTGACTGTTTTATGGAGGGGCCCACTCGTCTGAGGTCATAGCTGAAGTCATCTGAAAAGCCCTGGCTGTCCACGGCCCCAGCTGTGGCCCTTTTACTGGATCCCAGAATGCGTTACCCTTTTCACTCCTGAGGGCCCAATCCTGCTGCCACTGAAATCACGGAGTGTTTTTCCATTGCCTCCAAGGAGACCAGGGTCAGTTTTGTTCAGCAACAGCGGCGTGTATCTTTCCCGCACTCCGCCCTGCTGTCTCTCTGTGTGACTCAACTTGGAAAGGAAGTTAACAAGCATCTTCCCGAGTGGCTCGACCAATCCCTGCTCGGCTGACACACGCTAGCAGAGAGCGGAAGAGCTCTGTGAACACGTCCCAGGGAATGGAGTTAGCAGCTTGACATTTGTGCTGCCTTATGAACAGGTTCCCTCTAGACCATCACTGGGTGGCCAAAGAAGAAGGCTGTTTGTCAGGA
Source organism: Emys orbicularis (assembly GCF_028017835.1). Lineage (NCBI taxonomy): Eukaryota > Metazoa > Chordata > Testudines > Emydidae > Emys > Emys orbicularis. Next base: position 104,159,915 of record NC_088691.1, read on the forward strand.
CACCTGGGTTCTCTTTTTAGGCTTGATGCTAACCCGCTGCACAGCCTTGGGCAAGCTGCATCACCTCTCCGTGCCTCGGTTTCTCCATCTGTAAACTGGGGTAATCACCATCGCAATCCTCCTCACCAAGGCATGAGACTTATCTAATATTTCTCAAGTGCTTCGAGCTCTTCTGACGGAAAGCACTGCTGAATATCAGCGTCATCGTCAGACCGTGCATTTCGTCTAACTCCTCTGCCATCAAACGTTGGCCGATGGGAAAAAGCAGTAGACCAGCTCTGTTTACTGCATTGCTCAGCGTTAAGTGTAGGGAACAAGAACTCTAAGGGCCCAATCCCTCAAAAGGGTATTCAGGTGCCGAACTCCCATCGAACTCCTAAATACTTCCGAGGCGTTGGACCAAAGTCCCACGCACCATGGGCAGTTCATAGTGTTGGACACTTGTGAGACAAGATAGGCGGGACCAGCCTCCGGTTCAGGAACTCCCATGGGGCCTCCTCTCCCCTAGTACAAAAACTGGCGCTCTGGAGGAACGGACTAGGAAGGAAAACAACGTGGATCTCCTCAGCCAACCCACTGACATCGGCTTTGCCAGCCAAGGCGGTTTACTTACAGTAACAGTTTTGGCATCCATCTCCGTGAATATAAACTCCCCGCCTTCGAAATCCGTGTTCATGTACAGCAGAGCGCTGGGGGAAGAATGACAAGATCCCAGTGAGGCTGGCTGGCCGCCCCTGGGCGGGAAGGGAGGGGCTCACAGTGGACATTAACACATACAGGATTTGCCCCAGCAGATCTGGCCCGTGGGCCAGTGGGAAGAAGAATGCTCACCACTCTCCCAGGGCCCACTCCGCCTGCCAGGGAAAGGCTCCCACTGACGTCAATGGGAGGTGGCTGGGCCCACAGGATTTCAGGGGTTCGAGTCCCGCCTGTCCTGTGGGTGCTAGCAGGGGCAGGTATGTGGGGGATGGAGATGGGGTGGGTAATCTCCCCTCTGGGTTGTATCTAAGCCCAGCAGGGACGCACCTCCATCCTTCCTGGCATGGATGTGCTGACCATGTCCCCAGACTGGCCAGCCTTGCGAGGTGGGTGAAACAGCCTAGAACGCCATGGGGCTGCCGCAGCCAACCGCTGCCTGGACCTTGGCCCCAATTCCTCCTAAAACCACGACCGTACCATGGATCTGGAGCCTGCCTCCTCAGCCCATCGCTGGCTGGGATCTACCTGCTCTAGGGCGGCCGACCTTTACCAGGCATCAAAGCGGGCTCTCCTGGTCACGCCCCACCGACCTGGTGCCCAGCGAGGAACATGCCCGGTCTGTTTCCCCGGCCTGGCACCTGCATCTGGCACACGGCATCTCAGCCCCGCGTTCCTACCTGTAATCCCGGAAGGTGTAGGCCGGGGGCTCCTTCCAGCACTCGCTGGCCTCAGGATCCAGCAGGCAGTTGTCGGCATGGATGGGATGGCTCAGGTCGTTCCTTTTCTCCTGCTGGCCTAGGCAGTACCACGCGGGGGGAGAGGAAGAGGTGAGATGAGTGTGACAGGCTCTCCGAGCTCAGCTCCCCACCGTGGCCTTTGCACTTGGGAGGGGTCTCGCTGCCAGCAAAAATGCAAAGACCGCGGGCGAAGAGGGGGACTCCGGGGAGCCCGGAGACAAAGAACTGACACCTGCCTTGAGCCCACCGCAGCAAGGCAGGAAACACCGTGGGTCAGATGGAACAGACACGCCAATCTGGGGTGACTGAGAGCAAAGGGGGGCACTGAGACAGAGAAGGGAAGGAGGAGAGGCAGACGAGAGATGAAGAACGAAAGAACGAACAAACTCATGCCCCCTGCAGGTGGCTTCCTCCAGGGAGGACGTGGGGGAGGCATCTCCGAGGCAGGAGACAGTACAAACAGCGCCGTTCCCTCCCTCCGGACTGTTTCTTTAGCACTGAGCCGCCAGGCCGGCCCCTGCCCCCCTTACCCGGCAGGGCGGTGCGGCACACCATGTGCGTGTAGGAGAAGTAGAGGGTGGAGTTCAGCCGGAAGTAGGACTCCACAATCCTGCGGGCCTTCTCGCTGACGTCGTAGAACAGGCGGGCGCTCTTGAGCGGGACGCGCCCCTCGTAGCCGAACTGCAGGGCAAGCACACGCCAGAGTGAGCACCGGCCGCCCAGAGGGCAGCAGAGCACCCCCCGAGCCCCGGAGAGAGGGGCAAATCGCACCTTGAGAGCTTTGAGGACGGTGGCCCCTTCAAACTTCTCATTGGGGGTGTGGGGTGAGCTTTTCCCACGATAGCCATCTCCAGCCAGCATGATCCCCTGGAAGAAAAGACATGAGCAGAGGTCAGAGGGCAGGGACATCGATTATCCTGAGCAGAAACCCCCAAATCCGGTTTATCCTGCTCTCCCCACCCAAAATATCTAACCCTCACCAATAAGAAATACTGATGGAATTAGGCGAGTTCCCTTCTGCTTTGGTCACCGTCAATGGCAATGGCTAAGGGCCGATTGCAACATCGTTACTGGTTGAGATGACAATTGAGCCGCCATGGCTCTGTGACAACCCAGAGAGATTCAGGAGTGCAAGGCTGTGTTTTTAGCTCAGCTACTACTTTGCTTTCGGGCAAGCCACTCCACCACAGTGCCTCAGTTTCCCCCTCTCTAAAATGGGGATAATGGTCCTTATCTCCTCTGCAAAGTCCTTGCAGATCTCTGGGTTGAAAGCACTATGTAAAAGCTGGGTAGTATTGTTCGAGAACACAGCTCAAATTTTGCTAAAGAAGAAAAATGGAAAATTATCCTCGCAACTCATGAACTTTCCTTAAATGTCATCCAGTTTTTTTAAAATGAAAATATCTGCTGTGGGATTCAAGGCTCCCCACCAAAGTCTTGTTGAACTCAAAGCTTACGGCCCTGTGTGCAGAGAGAAACCGGGAGAAAATGATAGACAGCTAGCGAAAACGGCCCGCTGCTATCACTGTCCCCTCTGAGTGAAATGCAAAAAGTAAACAAACTGCACCCCTCGGGGAAACGCGAATGAGATGATTCAACTCACTTCAGGGGCTACCTGGAACCCAGGCAAAGGGATTATTTAGGGGTGGGCTATTCCCTAATGGGGTCTTCTTATGTAACCAGCAAACACAGTGGGCCACATCCAGAGCTGGTGTCTATCGGCGCTGCATGGGCCGGCAGTGGGGCTGGAGAGGACTGCAGACGGCCGTTTGATATGCTCCCCTAGTGCACGGATCACACCGTTTTGTAACCTCTGACCCTGGATACACCCACGCAACTCCCAGAGACCTCGTTAGCGGTTACGTGCGTGTGGGAGGCTGGAATTTGGAGACACGTTCTTTGTGTTTGCTGGGGGCCTTGTGCAGTTAGGCAAAACCAGACAATTACACCCTCTGCACATGACTCCCCAGCCCAGATCCTCTGCCCACGTGGTTCCTCTGCAACCAGCAACCCCTCCGACCCCGCCCCTCCACCCAGCAGCCCCCCCCCTTACAGCCCCCCCCGCCATCTCAGATGCTCACATTGGCCACTCTGCGCAGCTCCTGGCACTCCTCCTCCGAGATGACGTTATCCAGTAGCACTCGCTGCGTGCCGTTCAGCTGCTGGGAGTTATAGATGAACTGCACGTCGCTGTAGAGCAGAGACCCGCCTAACGGAAAGACAGATACAAAACAACCCTGAACAGGACACCTCTTCACTGGCTTGTCAGTCACACGGAGGCACCAGGCCAGCTGAGATCACCCTGGTGGCGTTCCAGAGGCCTGGCTTCACAGCCGTGTAACAGAGAGCAGGATCTGGCCTGGTGTCAATAACAAAGACACAGAGGTGAAATCCACTCACTGCGAGAGTGCCAGAGATTCCCACTTTCTCATCAGGCTCTTTGGCAACGCACGGGCCAGACTCTAAAACGCTGCACAGAGACGCAACGGGGCCCCGGACACCAGCTAACTGGCTTTTTCGCAGAGCAGCCAATAGAACCAATTCCTATTTTAAGTCGACCCTAAATTTCCACTGCATGCGTTCTGTACGAGCCTTTTTGTATTTGGCTCAAGGCACCGGCCCCTGGAATAGTCATCAGCATTTTTTCTGTCTTCTTTTTACTCTGCGGCTGCTGGGAGCGAGCTGCATTACTCCTACCTAATGCTGCTGACGGGAGCTTTCATTGAAGGCCAATCTGCGGTCATGGAGCGGATCTGCCCCCCACCCCACCCCACCCCACCCCCCGCAGGGCTCCTGGGAGACCAGGAAGCTGTGGAAGTGGCAGTTCTGTGCCGCTGGGGACCACTCCATTGTGCTGCTCCCAGTAGCCTCACCCCTCCAGTGTCCCCCCTCCAGTTTGCTGAATCCTTCTCGTCTCTCGTTTTCTACGTTCTAAGCTCCTTAGCGCTGGGCCGGTCTCACGATGCGTGCGCAGCAGCTCGCACGAAAGGGCCTGGCTTCCCAAACGGGGCCTCCAGGGGCTAGCGCATCACAAATCAGTCCTAGTCCTAAGGCCCCATTACTGGAGGGGTCATTCCTAAAGGCCCTGGGAAGGGCTGGAGACAAAGCTGACTGCTGCCATCACAGGCAGCTCGAACACCAATGTTCCGCCCCCTTCTCGTAGGCCTGCAGCACCCGATTCGGCCTGGCCGCCCTTCCGTCACGCCAGAGAGGCGGCCGGGCCGAACTGCAGTGAGCAGCATTGCAACCTGGCCCGCAGGGTCACAATGCCGCTCAAATTGTCCTGACAGAGGAGCCAGATCTGCTGCCTAGTTTATCTATTGCTAGAAGCGCCCCTGGCTAGATTCGCTCTATGAAGGCAGGCCTGCACCTCCCTCTCCCATCATGCTCTGGGGCAGACCCCCATTTTCCAGGCCTGCAAGCTCGTAGGGGCACTAAAATTATTTCAGGCCAGCAAAACTTCATCCCGGTGTCCTGGCGCTGCAGCCGTACGCAAGCCTGCTGTGACTCGGCCTGATGCGGTATGCTTTGGCTACAGGAAAGCCGTCAAACACCAGCTGAAGAGACATCGCATGTTTTACTGGGCATGGGGACGCACACAGTTGTTTCCTGTGGTATTCCCTGGAGATTCCAGCCAAGATCCCTTTTTTGTGGAAGAATTTTACATAATCAATTCATATCTGTTCACAATGGGTAATATCTTGGGTTGGTTTTGAGGTCCCCTTGAAATCTACCAGGCAATGTATTGTCCCGATAGCATGGAGATAATGCCGTCTTCACTTGGCACAAGTCTGCCTTGGGCCAGCATTCCATACTGCAGATTGGGGTCAGGACAGGTTTTTTGTCCTGGGTTTGTACAGCGCCTAGCTCCTAGGAGCTAGGGTATTACAAATAAATACTAGGCAGTTGGTGAATCGGACGCGTACCTTGCAGGGAGCGGGGAAGTGATTAGCTATTTGGCTCACACGCTCGCTCTCCTGCGCACGGACACGGGATGAGGCCGCCCTCATCCAAACAGAAAAACAAGACAATGAAAACAAAGTCTGTGTGTTTCGAAAACTAAATCCTTAACCAGATGTTTCTCGGGGGGGGGGGGGGGGGGGGGGAGGTGAAACGCTTCGGAGCCACGGGAAACAGAACTGCTGTTGGAAAGCTGCAATGAAAAGCAGGCAGTGGCAGCACAGCACGTCTCTCGAAATGTGGCACGATGGAGCATTTCTACTAAATCCTCCTTTCTTTGCCAACTGCAGCACATTGCTGGTTTGGAAGGGCTCCAGGCCAACGGAGGAGACACCATAGTGAGTCGAGATCCCATCGCTTGCCGAGGAATGATCTGCAAAGAAGATTTAGGTTTCTTGGACGGGGAGCATCCCTCACAGTCCGTTCTGTCGCTTGATGATAATATTTATTATAAACACGCACGTATCAGAAAGAGAGTCCTGGATCCAAACCTCCCACACTCGGGGCACTAGTCAATTGGGCTCTGAACTTCCTGGATCAGATTCGTCTCTTATACATACCCAATACAGTGGGCACCTCTAAGAAAGTTTTTGTTCCTGCTTCCTTCTGGATTTGCTTTCAGTAGCTCCCCATTGCTGGCAGAAGATCAACTTCAATAACCAGGATGGAGTTGTTAAAAAGTGAACCACAAATATCCAGCAAGCTGACATGGATGTGCTGCATGCCCCCGCCAGGGAAAGGAGGGTGACTGCTACGTCGCAAACATGAAACTTCATTTTCCTTCGGTTTGTAGGTGCTGATCTACCTGGCGCCTGTGCTGTGCTGGGTCCCAGCATGCACGGTGCTGGTGAGCTCTCCAGTGCAAACGGGGAAGTGCTAGGGCTTTGCTCATGGCTAGACTGTCTTTACAAAACCGAAGGATTTGCCCTGGCCTTGCACTGTTCACGTGGAGGTCTCCAAACACTTTACAGACATCCACCGAGCCTCTCACTGGGAAGCAGCAGCATCACTACTTAGAGGATGGGCAAAGGCAGGCCCAAAGGGGTTAACTGGCCCCATGCAGCTGGGAATGGAACCCAGGAGCTCTGACTCGCAGTCCTCTAAATGTAACCAGGACCAGCAGACACAGTGCTGAAAGCGATCTGTCCTTGTCGTCCTCATCTCATCTAACTCCGGGCCTCCCAGTGGTTAGGATAGCTCCCAGACAGGCCCATATAAGCCACCAAACAGCTGACCAAGGGCTCAATTCTGTTTGCTTCACCCAAGCGAACAATCCAGTGGAAGCGAACAGGACTCCTTCTGGGAGTAAAGCGAACAAGATCTGGGGCCTGATCCACTGACCACAAACCAGCGGGGAGTCAGACCAACGGTCCCAAGCAGTGAAAAGATCAAGGGATTAGGAACAGAGCCTATTACTAATCCCCACCCTACGCCATTCAGGAATGGAGCTCGGGAGGCTTTTCATTTTTGGCGACATTTTTGTAATTCCAGCCATCTGCTGGGGAAAGCCACGAATGACGCCGACTGTATGTTACGGTTACAACAGATCATTTGCAGCCAAAAATAAAAAAGGAGCCGTATTCGTTCTGACAGCTCACATGTGCTGCGAGATTCATTCTGAATCAATCCTCCGGCCAGCTTTGTGCACACACGGGGGCGGCCAACCCAAAGGAGTTTGGCCTCAGAGTTTGGAGGCAAAACCCAAGTACTCAAATTCTGAGGAGACACCAAGACCTTCTGAGGATCAGCTGTTTGGAGAACCAGCAGCTCCATTCCTGCAAAGCCCAGCAGCTCTAGCCCCATGGAGCCCCTAAGCTTTGCAGCAATGCAGGTCCACGTCATGTTCAGGACTGGAGAAACCCTGCACACACCCCACAGGCAATGAAACCAGCAGCTTCTGGAATAATGCTAACGCTGGGAGTTCGGCTAACTTCGGCAATCCTCATCCCTTCCCTGCTCTGCTCCGTGCCCTCGCCAGGCTCAGAGGACACAACCAATCTTGGGTTAAACCTGAATTTGAGTGAATCAAGGTTTGCCTGTAACTTCAAAGCCAGGTGAACCCTTAGCTCAAAACAAATGTGGTCTTTGCATCCCGAGTGCCTGTTCCATGTGGCCAGGGCTGAAGCGAGGATGGCAGGAGGTGGCTTGGTGCGTGGAGAAGCTGAAGCTGCCGTCCCTTTCCTCCAGGTGCTCTGGGAGCCCATCCTCAAGCGCAGTATTTTCTGGAGAGGCTCGTGATGCGCTGGCTGGCTTTGGCGTCTGCCAGGGCTGACCCTGCAACATTGGGATGTTTATCCTGGCAGAGAGGAGCCCAGTGTGGGTCGAGATCAAAGACCAAAAAAGCCTGAAGGAACAGAAGGCCTTACAAATGTGTTTTGGTTCCTTACAGCCGGTTTGCACAGAGCTGACCCAGCCAACTTGCAGCCGCCGCCTTGGGAGCTGTAGTGTGAACACTGCATCCTTGTATCACACCTTCGGTATGTACTTGGCTAGGATCCTCCAGCTTTCCGGGCCTGTGGTTACAACTGCAGCGGGATCAAGGGGAAACCTAACATCACACACACACATTGTGACGGTGCTAATGATTTGTTTCGCCTCCAGTGTGTCTCGAGACTTTATATGCTCATGAAAAGAGGGGCTCCGTTATCTAAGGCAGTACGTGCGTCAACACAAGCTGGAATGGAACAGGGCAACAAGATCACTGGCATTTTCTTGGGCTAAATCTAGACACCCAGGGGGCCAGATTCTGATCTAAATGACACACGTGGGAATCTGCAGCAAGCCCACTGAGCTCAATGAAATGATGCCTATGCAAAGCCAGGACGGGAAAGAATCAGGTCCCAAATGTGTCATGGACAGAGTCTGTCACAAAGGGTTTTCTGGGCAAATCTCTGAAAGGAATGAAAAATAAAACCCATTTTTTGGAGAGTGATTTTTCAGATTTTTTACAAACAAAAAACAATCCTTTTTCCTTATGCCCCCCTTTTCTCTTTCCTTTCTTCTCCCCTTTTTTCACTGGAAACAGGGAAAATAAAAAGGAAATTAAAGGTGGGGGGAGACAGAAACTGAAAGTCTTTTAGTTTTGGTGTGTGTTTTTTTTACTGAAAACTTGGAGAATTTCAGCTAAAGTGAAAATTTCCCACAAAAAATTAAAGAAAGAAAAAACAAACCAAAAAGGATTCGACTAAAAAATCCCAATTAGCTTTTGTACCAGGCAGCTTACTCGGGAGCTCTCAAGTACCAGGCTTTCCGACATTGCCTGTGCTGTGCGAGAGCAATATATGGATCGCTTTCCACGATGGTGGGCCAAACGCAGCCCCCGGAGAGACATGCAGCGTGGTCCAAGACTGCGGGGCCACTCAACTCAGGAGGGAGTGTTTGTTGCTGCTGAGAGTTGTGCCTGGATATTAAAGACGACGGTGGCCGTGATGTGCTTCGTTGCACGCAAACTGGGCACAGCCGCTGATGATCTGAACAAGTAGCTGATGTGGCCCTGGCAAGTGCAAATGTTAGTTTCCCCCAGTGTTGATCACACAGTGTTATTCATGCTCTGCGTCGTTTTTGCCTGCCGCTGCTGACCATGATTTCCAAAGGGAGCAATGGCCAGGATTACCCAGGAAGCATTGCAAGATCTTGTTACAGTGACAGCCACAGGGCAGAACCCTCCCTTCCCCCATCCAAAGAGCAGAGCAAAGGTCCTCATATTTGACGTGATTTTCTCTCCCGCCCAAGCAAGGTGGAGCCGGCTCAGCGGTGGAGACAGGAGATCTGCTATGGCTGGCTTGCTGTCAGGCTGCTTTGTAGCGAAGGAATGGCTTTGGAGTTTGGCAAGAGCGCGCCTGATTTCAAAATCATCCTAGGGAAAAGCTCAGCTGTTAGTATAATAGTTGGTGGCTATTCTCTCTGGCTGGGAAACAATTACTGAGCCAGCTGAAAACTGGCAGATAAATGTGCCTACCAGGCGTTAGAAGGAAATAACTTGAACCAAGCCAAGATATGAAATTGCGAGCAAGGAGAACAAGTCAGCAGTGCTTACTGGAGTCGGAGGCTAGGCCTAGGACTACTAGCAATGGGGTGGGGGCTAGGAATTCCCCAAAAGTCTAATGCTTCACGGTCACTCAGTGTGCGACTCTGGGCGACAGGGAAATATTCCCCTCCCGGGGTATCGTGTGAGGATTAACGGCCGGACCACGTTTGGAAGGTGAAAGGCGCCCCAGAGCACTAAGGGGATAGAGTGCTCAGGCTCAGTATAAATCACAACACGGGAACGGCCATTTCCGAGCCGCACCTAATCCAGTCTCCCATCTCCAAATTCTGAGCTCAGTGGAGAATGCTCAGCAGCGTGCAGAGTTAGGCCCTAATTGCAGGGCATCATTAAGTCCCTCACTTTGGCACCGTCACACAGAGTTGTAACAAACAGAACTGCAACTCCCACAGCAGACACCAGGATGTGACTTGGTGGCTTCGTCCCCTCTATTGACAGAACTCGTGTCTTCATTGCTCCCAGAAAGCCTCTGGTTTGGGTGGAGATCCCTTGTGCAGACTTACCCTCCCGCAGTTCTCGATCCATTTGGGGCGCAGGTTTCTTTCCCACAGACAGGGCGGGACCGTCTGCCAGCTCACTGTTAACACCCGAGGGGACTCTGAGGAGCAGGAGACAAGAGGAAAAGCCACGAGCTTTCAGTGGTTTCAGATTCTGGGAATGCTGCTTTTTTTGCAGCTGTCAGAAAATCAGTAAAAGAAATACATTGGAAAGGAAAGGTGGCGATGTTCAATACAGAGTAGGCATTTTGGGTGCCCAACCTGAGACTCCTTCAAAAAAAGAAACCTGAATTTTTTTGGCAGGGCAAGGTCCTGCACTTGCTGAAAATTGGACCTCTTTACAGTGTCTGGGCCCCTAAAATCATGAGTCACTTTTGAAAACATTGGCCTCAGTGCTGGTTGCATGATCTTGACCAGGTTGGAACCGGTGGCCTGCAAAACGTTTGGGAACACGTCTAAACCGGTACCACCAGAAACTAGCACTTGAGGAAAAGAATAGCATGGGAGACATGCTTAATAATTCAAATATCCAGTGCTGTCCTATAACAGCACAGCTCCTAACAAACCACGGGATTGCCACTGGAGTAATGGGTCACAATCCATGTGAACTGCCTTTTTAAAAAAAACCAAACAAACCCAAACCTTTGGGGTAGTATTTTGTGCTTTTGAAAGGTGTCATATTCACACCAAAGAGACTGAAGCTCCCCAGAGCAGGTTCCTTAGGTTTATGGGCAGTAGCTGTGCATGCCACAATGCCTCACCCATGGAGTTTATCTGTGACCCAGAGGCACTGCAGAGACACGTACAGCCCCACCCCTGCTCTGTGCTCTCTGAGCCCGTCAGGTGTCACAAGCTAAACGCACTAGGTCCATCCTTATGGCAGAGACCTCCCAGGAACACCTACATGCTGCAGGAAGGCTAGGAGAGCTTCCACAGGTGGTGCTCTCCCCTCTGAAGGAGTCCGGAGCCCACGGCCCAGCATGGTGCAGGGAGGTGAGGTGCTAGGCTTTGAATGAGATGAGAGCGTCTCAGAACCGTGTGTTCTAAGAAGAGCAGAATGTTCTCCGCACTCACACACAGCACTTGGGCTCAGGAGATCTGGGTTCTAGCTCTTGGCTGGTTGGGTAGCCTTGGTCAAGTCACTTGGGCACTCCGTGCCTCAGTTTCCCCATCAGTAAAACCTGGCTGACACCATTTCCCTACTAGATAAGGGTGCTGGGAGGTTTAATTCATTAATGTTTGCGAGACACAAACCACGATGGGTGCTACAATCTAGTCTGTAACTAGATTGAAAAGGGACCCATCGTTTCTGCTGAGTTACTGTGCTTGCTGGGACATTTGGAGTTCAGGACTGGAAACACCAGGTACCGCTCCAGCTCTCTTCAGCAAACAGACTGTTCTCTCGATCACAGCAGCGTCCATTTTAAAACCCGGTGTTGATTCCTGCGTAACCCTAAATTCAGAAAACAAGGTTGTGCCTTTGGTCAGTGACTTACCTGTGCTCGTCCTGACGGGCGCCGGAGCTGCTCCAGTAGCGCTGCAATGAGAGAGGGGGGTTGGGTTCTTTACACGGAACCAAAGTGACTCATGAAAACAATTCGGGAGGAAAAACAAAACATTTGAGTTTTTAAACACTGGAGATGGGAATGTAGAAAAAACGGGTTCCTGGGAATGTGCAGGTGATGTCTGTGCTGGCATGTCCCAGGGAGCACGTTTACACACCCTTTCTGTGACCTTCTCCATGGACTGTAGTGGTCTCTCTCTCTTACACACACACACACACACACACACACACACACACGCTTTTCTCCATCCAGCTATGCCAAAACGCATGCAGTGGTGCTTGTGTTGCATCTTGCTGATCTCTGCAGGAAGGGCAAGCAACAAACCAGACGATGTTAGCAGCTCTGACATACTCCACAATACCCTAGAGATGGGCCAAGATGTCTTTGGTTCTGAACTTGAGTATTCCCCAAGTCGAGCTGTGTTCAGAGTCCAGGTATTACAGAGACAAGCCACGCTATGAAGTCTACCTCCACATTCAAACTTCTACAGACTGTGAGAGGGTCCAGATCCTCCTATCTCTATCAGGACCATTCCTCCCTCACGCGTTAGGGAAAGGTGCACAGGTCACAGTGTCAGCAAATGGCACAAAGTCCAGGTAACAGCCACAGCATTGGTTCTCCCGAAGAAAGGCTGAGGCAGAAGGGAAAGGAGCGAAGAATCCGAGTGCATATTCCACTCTGCACTTCCACATGCGTGGAGTCATGGGTGCATGGCTTTGGAGCACTGTCGCAGTCCAGTGGCATTCAGGATGTTCTCTAATCTGCAAATCCATTACTTCAGCTGCTTACAAAGGATGTTCCAATGGCTAACACACTGGCCTGGGGTCCACGTTCAATTCTCTGCTCTGCCACAGCCTTCCCTTGTGCCCTTGGGCAAGTTACTTCGCCGCTCTGTGCCTGCCTCAGTTTCCCCAACAGCAAAACATGGCTAACATGACTTCCCTAGTAGACAAGAATGCTGGGAGGTTTAATTCATTAATTGAGTGCTTCATGGATGACAAAACCACAATGAGGGTCATAAAAAGGCCTGTAACTAGATTGAAAAGGGGCCCATATTAAAGAATGTGAGACAGCCACCTACTACAGTGATGGGGGTCTAACAGGTGAGGTCCGTCTCTTTTACACACTGGTAACACCTATATGCCTTGTCAGGCTAATAAATTCTTCTGGACTTAAACGGACATTGATAGACCGCTCTGAGACATACTGCACCCCTCACCTCACACGCTTGGCCTTGCTAATGGGGACAGAAAACCGGACCGAAACCAAGCGGCAAAGTTTGGAACTAACAAACTGTAATGGCCAGGAAGAGCTACATGTCGTTACCGGCTCGGTGTATACGAATCCCAGGCCAGTTGCTCCCATCTGCAAGAGGTCAGATTCCAGCTTATGACGCCTCAGAAACTTGGCAGCTTCCTGCAACAGCCAAGGGAAGGGAGAAGGAAGCGTTAGGCTGGTCAGGGCATGAGCCTCCAATTCAGGATTCCTGCGTGACCTCGGGTGATGCACTGAGGCTACAAGCGCAGATACTTGCTGCAGTGATGGAAGGGGTTTTCCGTCGCAGTAGGAGCCGCCGAGAGGCAGTACCGAGGAAGAATTCTTCCATCGACCAAACGGCGTCTACACTGGGATTTAGGTCGGCTGAACCATGTCTCTCAGGGGTGTGCATTTTTCATACCCCTAAGCAAAGGAGCTAGGTCAACCTAAATTTTAGGTGTAGACCAGGCCTCAGGTTCTCTGTACCCCTCCTTCCCCTCGGCACACGGGTATAACAGCCCTGCCCTACTGCACAGGGCTGTTGTGAGGATAAATTCCTTACCCATTGTGAGGCACTAGGCAAATGGGAGCCAGATAAGCATCTAAGATACATCCAGCTCTGGCAGGATGACACATCTCTCAGGGCTGTGACGGGAACATTCTCCAGCATGGGAAAGGTACCCACGACGGGAAAATTATCGCTACAAAGACATTTCCTCCAGTGGTGACTCAATAAGTCCTGTTTCGTCATCTGACCCAAGGCTAGTCCCCACCCCACCTACTGCAAAGCTGTTCCCTGCAGAACAGTTTGGAGTGCTTTGCCCAGTCTAGCTTTAAATGACTCAAGCGATAAGACTGGCTTTCACCACTTCCCCAGCTGACTAACAGCCGTCAATGTCTGGAGTTCTCCTGGTGCTCCTTACCCTATTTCATCACACTGCTCCTACTCCTGTCCTCCTAAACAATCCCTCTCCCTCCTTGGGCCGTACACATACATGGGCATCACATCCGCCCTGCTTGGCTGTCATTGGGCTAAACACTGTCACATCAGCCACTGGCATTAATCCTGATTTACACCAATGTGACCGAGAGAACCACCTGGCCCTTAACCCTTTAACCTTTCCTCAGAATTGGTGACGGTACGAGGAGATTGCCAAATTACTGCATCGATTGAGCTACTTCCAAACAACGCTTCAGTTGTGGTGCCGTGCAGGGTCATTTCAATACGTTTATTCTCACCTCTCTGGGTTTGATGGTCTCCGGGTCCATAGTCTCTTCCAAAAGGCTCTTGTAATAATCCGCGTTCTCCAAGACAGCTTCATCGTCCGGGTGGAACAGGAGGTAGGACTTGGCACACTCCAGGGCTTTCACGTACTCACCAACTGCAAGGGAGCAGAGCAGAGGTTGGGGACGGCATGGAGATTACCTGGCATGACCGATCCAGGGGACTCAGGTGTGACAGGTGCATTGCATTGCACTGAATGATGAGACTTTTCACTCAGACAGACTTTCACCCGATGGTCCCCAGGCTCATGACAGACATTTATGAATCAGCTCCACCACAGCCTTCTGCAATAGCTCTGTCTTATACTCTCAATTTTACATAGAGGGAAACTGAGGCACAGAAAAGTGGTGTGACTTTTCTGAGGCCACCCAGCAAATCAGGGACAGAGCTAGGACAGAAGCCTGGAATCAGCAGCAGACCACAATCCCCGAGAGAAAATAAGGGGGATGGAATTCAGTGAATATGAGAAATGAGCAACCTTCCAGTTTTAAGTATGATTTATGATTCTCATGTTGTATTGCCACATTTGCTTATTTTCCCCTTCTCAGGCTCTTAGTATATTCCTCTCTAGGACACTGTAATTGTGGGTGCTTTTAATAAACAAACAGACCATTGTCTTATCCTACATGTTGTTTTACTATCGACAATAAGCACAAGTAATTACTTTTATGGTCTTGCCAATGCTCGCGGTTTTGTTGCGACTCTCGCAATCTTTGGTGTTTATTTTAGGTTACTACACGAGATTCTCAGTTCACCTTTCGTTAAAAGAGAAGTTTATAGCCCTAGTGGTTGCAGTGAAAAGCTCACAAACATGAACTCCAAAGGCTCAGAAACCAGAAAGCCAATGAAAAGATCCCAAAATGTATCATTAAAAAAAGAATCTCGTGATTGTTAAGCTAATCTCAGGAGTTTGTGGTGGTTGGTTGTGAGCAAATGAGACTTTTTAAAGCTTATTTAGGGGCCTAAAGACACAGATAAACCCATAGTGGGATTTTCAACAGCGCGTTGGCATCTAACTCCCCTACCTGGTGCCTGTTTAGGCACCTAAATACCTTTAAAAATCTGGCCCTTCACTCTTTGCACTTCATTCAGCTTGGAGAGTAACACTAGACAGGGCTTTTCCACTCTCCGTTTCTAACCGGATTTATTTTCTAGTTCTCATGCTCTCATAGACTAATGTCAGATGGGACCATCGTGATGATCTATTCTAGTCTGACCTCCTCCACAACTAGGGTGACCAGATGTCCCGATTTTATAGGGACAGTCCCGATTTTTGGAGCTTTTTCTTACATAGGCACCTATTACCCCCCACCCCGTCCCGATTTTTCACACTTGCTATCTGGTCACCCTATCCACAACGCAGCCCACAGAACCTCACCCACTCTGAAATAGACCCCAACCTCTGGCTGAGACACTGAAGTGCTCAAGTCATGGTTTAAAGACTTCAAGTTTCAGAGAATCCACCCTTTGCACTAGTTTAAACCTGCAAGTGACCCACACCCCAGGCTGCAGAGGAAAGTGGAACCCCTTCCCCCCCCCCCAGGGTCTCTGCCAATCTGACCAGGGGAAAAATTCTTTCCAGACCCCAAATATGGCGATTGATTAGACCCTGAACATGTGGGCAAGACCCATCAGGCAGATACCTGGGAAAGAATTCTCTGCAGTAACTCAGAGCCCGCCCCATCTATTGTCCCATCTCCAGCAGTTGAGTATTTTTGTTACTGGCAGTCGCCAATGGGTCACATGCCATTAGGCAGTCTCGTCATACCGTCCCCTCCATAAACTTATCAACCTGAGACTTGAAGCCAGTTAGTTTTTTTTTGCCCCCACTACTCCCCTTGGGAGGCTGTTCCAGAACTTCACTCCTCTGATGGTTAGAAACCTTTGTCTAATTTTGAGCCTAAACTTGTTGATGGCCAATTTATCTCCATTTGTTCTTGTGCCCACATTGGCACTTAACTTAAATAAATCCTCTCCGTCCCTGGTATTTATCCCTCTGATGTATTTATCGAGAGCAGTCAGATCTCCCTTCAGCCTTTGTTTGGTTAGGCTAAACAAGCCAAGCTCTTTGAGTCTCCTTTCATAAGCTAGCCAGTGCCATTACGTTGGGATGGCACACCCCCTAGAGGAGAATATTTAAATCCCCAAATAAAACAGTCTCCGCTAACCCAAAGAGTAACAAAACCAAGCAAGGGCTGCTAGAAATGGAGAAGCCCAGCTTTACCTCTGTAATAGGCAAACTGCAAGTAGTCGTAATGGAGGGGAAGGTAGTTCTCGATGGGTGATAAACGCCCGGGACGGGTGGCAAGTTCTCGGACACACTCATGTTGACACACCAGGATCTGCATGTAGTGATCTGCAAGGGAAAGAGAGATATGACAGTGTCTGTGCTCGGAAGGCTGATGATCAGCTCTTGAGAGGTGAGCTCAGCTGGGTTTATGGAGACCAACTTTCATGTCACAAGTAGATCAAAGACACAGGGGCCCCCATCCTGTAAGCTGCCGAGTATATCCGGAGAAGCCAGTGGGACATAAGGGTGCTCAGCAAGTTACAGGAACACATTGTCCATGCCCAATATCTGGGACTTCTGCCATGTTCTAACAGGACCCGTAACTAAACTCGGGTATTGAGCATCTTGCAAGCACATAGTCTGCAGACACAACTTGGATGCAGGTGTCTGATGTTTTACTCCATGTCAATTTCCAAGGGTGTTAATTTTGCACAGGTGGTGAGGAGAGACTATACTGGAAAAGCTACTATTTCTGTCTAAAGCCACAGCAAAGCTACCTCGACGTACAATAGGCCTCTTGAGAGATCTGTGCAATGGGAATTAACTGAAGTTGTCGGACTCTGAGGGTCAAAATGAAGTTGAGGGACACCAAGAAAGAGATCAAAGGAACTTGAGATGTGAAAGCCTTATGAAGTCATCTAGCCCATCGGGTGAGGAATAGGGTAAGATTGCTCCCTACTGCATATTTTCCAGTGGGTTGTTCAATCTGTTTTTAAATGTGTCTTGCAACAAGGTTTCCACTGCTTCCTTTTGGAGACTAATCTACAAAGGAACAGGATCTATTAGAAAGTTCTGGCTGATGGGCAGCCTATAATTTCCCGTGTTCAATTTCATCCCTTGACAACGAAATATACTCCTGTCGGAGAACTCTTTCAAAAGACTCTAAGAACTGGATCTTTGATCCTTTTTCTATCGCAACAGCATAATGCACAATAGGGGACACATACCAGCTGAGTGACATTCTGAGATTAATACTGCTGCGAGTCAGGTTGGGAAGTTCAGTGCGAACACTCAAGCTAAACTGGCCGGAATGTGTACTGCTAATATTAAGGGGGGAAATGCTATCGGCAGACGACCTCTGTTCATCGCTTCTTAAAGACGACAAATGTCTCCGGTTAATTTAACGGACTAGCAAGCATCTGCCATAAACAAGATTTCTAATTAGTGAAAGCATACAGTACATGTGCTGTGTCAGCTGTAGCATTTATAAGCCAAAGCGGACATCTGATTCCACTTTGGGACCTTTTCTGCAATGTACTTACAAATTGACTTTGCTTGCTGCATCTCTGTATACAATTAAAATCTTTAAGGAACAAACATGGGTTTGAAATAAAACATGCGCTCTGCTACCAGAGCGCTCCCCCAAGCTGCCAGAACGCCGGCTTTAGGAATTTGCATTGAAATCAAGTGGAAACTCAAAACTGTCCCCGTTTTGCTCTGGGGCTTCAAAGAACTGTTAGCGTGAGTGGACATTTGATTGTCCACACACACACAGAATAGTGCACTACAGAGAGTGGGGGAGGGGGAAGCTAAACTTTAAATCTATCGGGAGCATCCTAGATCTGAAGGTTGGCAGCAGATCCTAATATCAATCATCACTGACATATAGTGCTTCCCCTCAATGCTCTCAAAGAGTCCTTCAAAATTTTACAGGCTATAGTGCAGGAATCATTACCCACCATTGAAATGCAGCCATCTCTGGGGTGGAGAGTGGCAGCACCACAACAGCCCACAGCAGCACTACAAAATAGCTCAGGATAGGAAATGAAACACTGTTTTGGAGAAACTTAAAACTGTTTTCTCAATAGCATCAGAATTCCTTCTTTCCATTAAATATAATGAGTCTGGGAACCAGAGACCTGTCAGTAAATTATGGAGTAAGACATCCTGTAATGTATCACTCTCAATCCTATGTAGGAAGACAAATAACAGCAATGGGAGTCTACATTATTTTGCCTAGCTGCTTCAGTCAAGCTGGTTTCTATGGGTGGCTGGATGGCTCTGGGACTTGGTAACGGGCTATAAACTCTTTCACCTCCTGGCCATGGAGTTAAATCTAAGTGAGAACTGAAAACCTCTCTCATATGATGGCTGTTCAGTGGCCTCTGGGAAGTGAGTTTCTTGGTCTTTCCCAAGTTCCCAATGGACAGCCTCACAAAAACCATTCGCACCACTGGCCCCAGTAAGCAGCAAGGCCAACGACTGAGTGGGCTACGGACACGGAAGAATCTTCTCCGTCTAGATGAGGTCCCTCTGCGTCCATTGTGAGAAACAGTGACAGGGCGCGGGTGGAGGGAGGTTGCACTGCCCACACTTTATCTGCTCCGGGGCTTTACTTTCCAGAGCAGCGGGTGTGGCACCCTTCACTAATGCCACGGCAACGCTCCTCTTCCTCCTGGCACGACTTGCTGCTCTGACTTTTCCCCAAACGACACCCCCGCACACATTGCCATCAGAACGTAACGCCACCGAGCGCAGCAAGCACAACATACGTGCACTAAACCAGCGTGACTTTTTCCCACTGGGAATGAGTCCCACCTGCAGCTTTGCCAAATGATCTCCCCAAAGGAGGCTGATCAAAGCTGACTGACGCTAGGGCTGTCTCCTTGGGACTCTCAGCAAAGCACCCTCTGTTTGGAAAGGAGGTGGGACCTCAGCAGTGCTGGTCTCTGGGAGCATACTCCAGGGGGAGGAGGAGCAGCAGATTTTCCTGGTCTCATGCATGGATGCCCAGGGTTTGGTACAGGTAACCTGAGAGGATGGATGGCAGAGCGGTATTAGCCTATCACGTGGAGACTCTTAGGGCTTATCCGCACACAAAAGTGGGACTTTTATTATATTGGTGTAGATTTAACTATGTTGGTATAGTTAAAGCACTACAAGCCTCCTAGTATGGACACAGTTACCCTGGGATAGCTTATTCTTGTAGGGGAAGGGGAATAAGATATTGCAGAAGAAGACACCTTTATGGCAATATAACTATAGCTACACTAGGGTACGTACTGGTATATCTATATTGGGGGGAAGGGGGAAATGACATCCCTAACTGACATACAGGTATGAAATCTACCTGTGGATCCGGCCTTTGAAAACTTCTCTTTTTTTCTTGCATGACTAAATATTAAAAACAATCTGCTGTCTTGTTCCAAAAATGATCAATCGATAAATCATCAGACAAAGTCTTCCCTCTTGTTTTACTAATTGTTTCCTGTCTCATTGGTCTCAGTTAGGCTCTCAACTTTGTGCTAGCAAATGAGTTTTGACACAAATAAAAACTAATCTGCACTTGAATGGAAATATTTTCCCTAGCAGCAGACGAAAAACAATCCCCCAAAGACCGTGCATCAGCTCTCAGAGCTGACAGGCCAACTGCAGATATAGGACTTCTGAAGCCAAGTGGGCTTTCCCTTACTGCTAATTACAGGCAATCCAGTTTATGGAGAGAGGGTTCCCACTTAACCCTGCCTTGCTCAGGGCCACACATGCAAATCAAAGGACAGTATAGCGGCAGTGTTCAATTCCCTGCATGGGTTTCTAATCTCTAGTAATTCTTTGCTGTTTTCCCATTATTTTAGCATCTATCCTATTTTTTTGTCAGTGTCCCCAGCCTTTTCAGACAATGAACTGTTCAGAATATGACCTGACAAAATCCCTCCCTCCCGGATGAAAACAAGGGATGAGGTGTGCTGGGCCTATTTATCATGCCTGCCTGTCCCGGGACCCAGCCGTGTAGCCCTCCCCACCTCAGGAAGTCTAGGCAGATGGAAGGTAGGATGGCCATGTGGGTGAAAGTACAGGACTGGGATCCAGGAGTTTTGTGTTCCAGTCTTGACCCTGCCAATGACTCGCTGACTGATCACAGGCAAGCTGCTTCCTCTCTGTGCCCCCGTTTTCCCCTCTTTATAAACAGGGGGGTAATTCCTCTCCCCGGGGTGCTATGCAATGTTTGCACAACGCTTTTAGCTCCCTCCGCTGGAAAGAGCGATAGAAGGGCAAAGTCTAGCGGTTATCATTCACTGGGTTGTGAACACATTATCCTGACACAGGGGCCGTGTTGCTCCCAACTCCAGGCTCCTGCATGCCCGACTTTGGAGCATGCCAGAGGGCCCTGCAGGTCAGCAAGTGCACAACTGGCAGGATCTGGATTCCTGACGCTTGGGGGTTTTGGTTCAGCCTGTTAAGGTGACAGGGACCAGTCGTGAAATTCAGATGCAGACTCATCGTGGACTTCAGGGATGAACTTGGACCCCTGCATGCACAAGCTCAGGAACAGCCTTCCAATCCGTATTCGGGGAGCACGAAACCGGGCTAGTTTTAAGATGGAGCATGATAAGTTTACGAATGAGGTCCTATGACCGGGCCGCCTCCAATGGCAGGCACCGGACTCTATGACTGGGGCCCTACCAAATTCACGGCCATGAAAAATGCGTCATGGACCATGACATCTGGTCTCCCTTCATGAAATCTGGCCTTTTCTGTGCTTCTACCCTATACTTCACAGATTTCATGGGGGAGACCAGCGTTTCTCAAACTGGGGGTCCTGACCTAAGAGGGGGCTGCGGGGGGGGGGGGGTCGCAAGGTTATTTTAGGGGCGTCGCAGTATTGCCACCCGTACTTCTCCACTGCCTACAGAGCTGGGCAGGCAGAGCGTGGCGGCTGTTGGCCAGGTGCCCAGCGTTGACAGCAGCACCCAGCCAGCAGTAGCGTAGAAGAAAGGGCGGCAATACCATACCATTGCCATCCTTCCTTCTGCGCTGCTGCCTTCAGGGCTGGGCGGCCGGAGAGTGGCAGCTGGGCTCCCAGCCAGCAGCCGCCGCTCTCCAGCCGCCCAGCTCTGAAGGCAGCGCCGCCACCAGCAGCAGCACAGAAGTACGGGTAGCAGTACCACAACCCCCCCTACAATAACCTTGTGAACTCCCCTCCCTCCCCCCCACAACTCCTTTTTGGGTCAGGATCCCTACCATTACAACACCGTGACGTTTCAGATTCAAATAGCTGAGATCATGACATTGACGATTTTTAAAATCGTATGACCGTGAAATTGACCAAAACGGACCGTGAATTTGGTAGGGCCCTAGCTATGACCCAGGAGGTTCCTTCAGTCCTGTGTCCTTACGCACATTGTTCTAGACCCCGTAGCATCTTCAGAACACTTTCCACACAGCTAGCTAGCGCACGGCACGCAGCCCGCTGGTCAGGCAGACATTAATGTCCGCATTCGGCAGAGGGGAAAACGGAGGCAGAGAGGCGGAGAACCCACACCACCAACTGTAATCAATGAAAATTACAGGTGCTCAGCACCTCTGAACGTCAGCCCCAGGCCCACTGAAGGAGACTGTTTCCGATTCAGGATTAAAAGGAGGAGTCCCTGGGTCCCAGCTGGCTTCACAGTTCAGCACTGCTGGTTGTTGAAGGGAAGCTGCTTTGCCAAATTCAGCAAAGGTGTTAAAGTTTCTAGTTGAAAACACCCCAGGAGCCAAGGCACATACACGTCCTGTGCCTCAAAGGGACTTGGGGACTGGTTAGAGACCTCACCTGCAATTGCTTCATAGAGGTCAGCTTTATACTCCAAGTACTCGTACTCCTCGAACCGCTGAGGCCCCTCGCACATGACCCGGCACTCCACATCCGCGGTGTAGTAGCCCCGCAGCGCTCGCTCCAAGGACTCGATGGCCAGCGCATACTCTTCTTGATCATAGTGCTTCACCCCTGCGCTGTAGTTCTCCTGCAAAGAAGCCCGGCAGGCTCATTAGGCAGCCGGGAAGTATGGGAGGTGTTGTAACACTGGGACTAAATCAGTGCCCGTGGGGCACATTGGTCTAAAAGAGAATCCTGTAGAACTGCACATTATGCTGAATGAACGGTGATGTTTGCTTAACGAACCTCCTGTGTGTACATTCTCCCGAGCTCTACGAAATCATTAGCCAGTGACTGCGATGAGCCCAGTTTTGGGGTTCATTTCGGTTGCTTCGTAAAGCAGTTGTAAAGCTGGCTTAACCGGCTGGGCACCACTAGATAACACGTGGCCATATCCAAGACCTTACGGAGTCAATGGGAGTTTTCCCATGGGCTTCGGATCATGCTCATGGACCTGACTTAACGCCGGTACCTCGCCCAGCATTGGCACTGGTGGCATGGCTGGGAAAAGAGACACATCTGTGCTCTGGATCAGTCCTGGGGCTGGAGGAGGCAGGGAATGAAGATGGCTTAAATACCCCTTTGTCACTCCCACCTCACTCATACCATCCTGTGCAGGGTGCATCTCAGGCGGTCTGCAGAATCTGGCCCCATGTAAATGTGTGAGAGCCAGGATGGGTAAACCCATTTACAAAACGTGTGCAAAGCCTGCCATTTACTGAGCCGTCCGTCAAACCCGGCCATTGCTGAGACTGAGAGCAGTCAGCGCGTGAGTCAGCAGCTCCGCTAAGGAGAGAACAGGTTGGAGCGTTGGGTCACCAGGCATACGACAGGGGATACGTGTAACTGAGGATGTGCAGTCAGCGCCAAGAGGACACACATCGGAAAAGAAAAGGGAATTCTGACAGATTTGCTTTCCCAGTTGAACCTTCACAACCAGGGAACACTGGCATGACCACTGCCAGCCAGGGCTTAGCCCTCAGAATTTCACATTTGATGCATCGCCTTGGATGTACATGGATAAAACAGGTGGGTGAATGCCCTGGCTAAATGCATATGGCTGGAATACAGTGAAAATACAGGTGCACAGATGCCCGTATGGAAGTGTAAATGAATGCAAAATGAGCATGCTACCAGGTCTATGCTTACTGACGTAAACCAGAGACACTGTGGTTACCTCTTGGCCATGCACAGGGTAACGGCGCAGCCAGGCAGATGCTACGGGGTGGAAATTGACAAACGCTGCCTCACAGACATGGCAGAAGACTCGCACACCGATATTCTCGTGCTAGCCCGCTAGAGCTCACATCACAGCATTGTAAATGCCGTCCAACGGAGCTTGGTCAGTAGCCCGTGTTACCTTCCTCCAGGCCCAAAACTCGTCCCCAAGCTGGCTGACATTTGACATACTTGTTCAGCTGAGTGGGAAACCATCTCTCTCCAAACTCACCATGTGCGGCTTGGCTTCTCGATCAACCAGACGGACCTTCCCGGCCATGGTTTTGTAGTTCTCAATGTCCTGCTGCATTTCCATGTGCTCAGGGTTTGCCATGAAGAAGGTGTGAGCTGCATCTGCTGCCTCCTCCAGCTGGTTCAGCTAAAACAAGGGAAGAAACAGCCAACTGGTAAGTGCCCTGCTAAGACAAGCCAGAATCGCCCTCCGTGTGAAGGCACCACACTCAAGATTTCTTTCGCCACCTGCCACTGCTCGGCATTCCGGGGGTATCTGGGCCCACCCCACCAGCTGCTGCTGAAGACAGGGAGGAAATCCTGCCATTTCGTCTGTTCTAAGGGTGAATCAATGGCCGAAAGCAAGGATTGGGAAGGGACCAGCAACAAATGAGATAAACATTGAGTGATGAGCGAAATCAAGGAAAAACTGAGCATGAAGAACGAAGGAAGTGATTTCAATGCCATAGCCAGCCTGGTGCAGGGCAGTCAGGAGATTGGGAGTCTGTTCCCACCTGCCTGCGTGACCTTGGGCAAGTCACTTTGCTTCTCCGTGACTCAGTTTCCCCAAGTGTACTATGGGGTAGCAGCTCCTTCAGAGGTGGGTGCAGGCACAGAATGGCAGTAACTGCTGCTTGGAGCCAGTAAATATACACAGCCTGGTGCTGAGACTGGCTATGCCTAAACCATCGTCGCCACGTCCCCCCAACACGGCGCAGAACGCAAACCCTAGGGGACTTGTGGAAGAAATCTGGGAGGGTCTCGGGGGAAGCTTGAGAGGCCACATGAGAGCGAGAGAGAGAGAGAGAGACCAGCCACCCCTCCCATTCTAGACCCCCCCTCAACTCTCTGACCGAATCCCCACAGAACCCCGCACTGGGAGCGGCGTGATTGTCCGAGAAGCGTTCTACGCAGCAGGCCCAGCACCCCAGCTGCCAGGCCACGGCTGTGCGGTTTGCAGGCCCCCCGGGAGAAGTGAGTTAGGAGGAGGGATTTCCCAGGTGCACAGCCCTGACTCCATGATTGGATGTTATCTCCCTGAAATGCCTCCTGCCTGCGTACGACACCAGGAAGCAGATTCCAACCACACTTGTGCACATGTGGGAAGTTCATTCTCGATTACCACCGTTTGATGGAGACCCAGCACGCCAGCCTTCCTGCCAGAGGGACCACAAAGCCTGGCCGGCTCCCAGAGGATGTCGTTCTCTCCCGGGAAGAGAACAAGAGCCCGTGCTGGACGTTGGCCAGTTCACAGTGTCACGGCACAGCATGACTGAGGGTGTAGGGCTGCGAACACGAACCGCGTGCCACTTGGACAGCACCGTGGGTTGTCGGTAAACCACACTGGTTTGTTTGCTTTGGTCCTGTCTGCTGCTCAGATTCCCAGACCAGATAATCGGCGTGGGGGCCCTTACATCTGTTGCCTTCTTTCTTAGTCTATGCTCTGGCTCAAGACGTAGGTTACAACGAAGTAGCACGCCCTGCATCAGCAAGTTGTCTGCCCAGCACACAGCTGGACCAGCTTGCACCAGCCGGACTTTGATTTGTGTGACTGGTCACACTTCATATTACGCTTCTATTTAGCAACAGTTGATGGAGGGTTAATACATGACTGACAGATGTTTCAACAAATGGTCAAGCAATTGTCAGCGTGTTTGCCTGGTCTATAGGTTGCTTATGACATGGGCTATGGGAATTTATAGCACCTTCTACAGGTGTTCATACCCCTCTATAACATGTACTACTTGTGTCTAACATTGATCAATCCTTTCTAAACCATTCATCAATGGAACCTAAGTAATAATAATTGTGACCATTTTACGTACGGACATGCCTCACTAACATCCCCACACCTCATGAACTTAATTGAGTTTGCCCTGACAACTCTCCTGTGAGTATCATCAGCTACATTTTATCCACTGGGGAGCGCAGACACGCAGAGGTTAAGGCCCAGATTCATAAAGGGAATTAGGCACCTAAGTTTCACTAATTTCAATTGGTGTTAGGTGCCTAAACCCCATTTACGCCTCTGGGCCTAAGTGACTTGCCAAAGGCCGCGCAGGAAGAATGTGGCAGAGCTCCAAGCTCCCAGCCTTGTATCCTAACCACAGGATAATCTTGTCTCTGCATCTCTCGCTGCTTTTGCACGTTTCTGACCCCTTTCCTCCATTGGTTTACAGCACATTCCGGTCAGTCCCTGAGAAACAAGCTATGCTGCTAGCAGTGGTGCAATGCGCTGAGCAAAGGGGCGAGGGGAACAGACACACTACGTAGCGTGGAGCATGGCATTATCTCTGCACAGAATGTTTACGCCCTATGGCGGAATTGCTAGTTTTGCATCAAAGGCTTGTCAAAGCGCAGCCGTGACATTCGCTCTGCAAATATATTTTCACATCTCATGGCAAAAGAAATCAAAACCTGAACTGCTTCGAGGGAGGGGGAACCTGTGATGCTTTAACTTCACACTGGATGAAAACAGGCCCATTGGCAAGCTGGAATGTGCTACGTTCCACTAGGAAACCAGCCACGTTTCGAGCGAAGGTCAGCCCGCTCTTGAGCGAAGAACATGCAAGAAAAGTCATGTTTTTATGTTCCAAATGCAAAAAAAGGTCCTGGGAAATCCCACAAGGCATTGATGATTTGCAGGCACGACACTGCCCCAAACTGAACGGGTATATTTAATATTAGCCTAGATCATCCCAGGGAAACCCGAAGGCAGGAGGACACCTCCACAGGCAGATCTCTCTTGCTCAACGCAGAAGCTGCTTCCGTGATACTAGCCCCCACTGCCTGGCATCCAGCAGAGGGCTCTCCACAAGGTCAGGAGCTCAGCGGGAGTTTGGGAGGAGTGGGGTCACCCCACCACAGCCGTGTGGTAATTACCTAGAAGGGGTGTCCATCTGCAGCTCTACTTCTTTTCTTGTGGCTCCCTTCAGCATGGGAACCCGAAGCCATCCCAGCTCGTTGGGATCCCCTGGAGTCTATTGAGGACAGAGCAGCAACTCACTCCACGGGGGGCGGGGCAAACTCCAGAAGTTGGTGCTCAGTGGCTTTTCCTTCCCTGTGCGGCTCTCAGGCTACATCTGCACGACATGCGAGGAGTGCGATTCCCCCGGCTCGAGTACACATACGCGAGCTCTCCTTGAGCGAGCGCGAGTATAAAGAGCCGTGCAGCTGGTGGAGCCCAGGGAGCTGCAGCGGAGGCACGGCTGAGCCTGAAACCGGGGGGTACGCACGTGCCTAGTCTAGTTTCAGGCATCCGCTCCTGCCCGGCTCTTTATACTCGTGCTCGCTGAAGGAGAGCGGGCATGAGCCTGTGCACACGAGCAGTGGAATCACACCCCTCGCCTGTAGTGTAGAGGTAGCCAGACTGGCCTGTCTGCCCAGTAACTAGCTACCAAGGGACAGCGGCGGGTGGCTGACTCCGGCTCGCGGGGCTCCCATCGTCCAGACAGCAATGAAACAGCCCCGCAGCCCGAGCCCCGCACACATGAGTCAGCTGGCACGGGCCAGCCCTGGGCTTTTCTTTGCTGTGTAGACATACCCTAAGTCAGTGGCTCTCAAACTTTTGTCCTGGTGACCCCTTTCACACAGCAAGCCTCTGAGTGTGACCCCCCCTTATATATTAAAAACACTTTATAATATATTGAACACCATTATCAATGCTGGAGACAAAACGGGGTTTGGGGTGGAGGCTGACAGCTCGTGACCCTCAGTTTGAGAACCTCTGCCCTAAGTGGTAACTGGGCTTGGCCACAGCTGGCCAGATGGCACGCACAGCTGTCGTCTGCCTAGCAGGGCTGCAGTGCCCAGGATGCCTGGCTTTGGCGAGGGCTTGTTCACGGGACGTTGTGACCAGAACAGCATTGTAAAGAAGCCCCGTGTTTATGTTTAATGCTGCTTTGAGCAGGCATGGCCTGGAGCTGGGTAAGAGTGGCAGCTGGGAGCAGAAGAATTCCTCTGGACGCAGCAGGCCCGGCTGAGTTGCTGCAAACCTGTTCCCATTCGGAAACTGGAGCTGGCTGCCAGGGTTCATAAGAGAGGCCAGTTGTTTAACTAGCATAGCGACACCTCCGCCTGTACTATATGTACGGTTCAGCGGGGCTTGGGAAAATACAAGGCTCAATGAGGGTGTATATTTTTGTTCTGAGGCAGCTTTTTCTAAATGTTTAGTGGGAACATATTTTGGCAGCAAACAAACTGGCTAGTACCATTCGAGTCTCCTCTCACAAACAGAAATTCAAAGTGGCAAAAATGCATGAAGAAGCTACTGAATTGGATTTCCTTTAGGGCTATAAGAACTAGTAGGGAATTAAAAAGTACAGCAAGCCACTGAAAATAATTTCACGTGAACAAAAAGCAAGCGAGCAAGCTTGGGGAATCAGAGAAGTGTCCCCAAGTCCAGCCACTCATTTTCCAGACTTCCTAGCGTTCTCCCAAAATGAGGCCCTGTGTTCGTGGTGTAGTGTGGGGAAACTTGACTGTCCATCTAACTTGACTGGTCAGAGGACAAAGAAAGTTGGCCTGTGGAATCATGGGATACTTTTGGCATCTTCCTAGAGCACAAGTCCAGTGGGGCTGTGTCTACACTGCAAAGTAATAGGGCTTGAACCCTGGGCCCCAGCTCGATTTAGGCTTGAACTCCACACTCTGGGTCTGAGCCCTGGGTTAAGGTGATTTGTGTGTAGATGGAAGGGGGGTTAGGGTTGAACCGGAGTTTGAACTCTGGGCTTACATTGCAGTGTAGACATACCCAGAGGGATAAAACACCCGCGGTCCGGCAGTCCGAGCCTCGCGAGGCCGAGTCAGCTGACCAAGCCTCAGGTTTTTCAATCGCAGTGCAGACATGCCCTAAGGGACTTAGCCTGGGGGCACAGGAATCAATTGCAGAGCTGGGAACAGAAACTGTGTCCTTACTGTCACTCCCATACCTTCCCCGGGTGGCGTGTGGAGGGGACGCTGCAGTCCCATTTCGAACCCATTCTCAGATCACATGGAGTTTGAAATACAAACTTGGGTGAAAACAACTTTCTTCCAGGGGCTGGAATCCTACAGCAGGTGCCCCCCCGGTCGCATTCAGAATCCTCCTGGCTCTGTGGCAAATGCTAACATGGAAAAACACTCCAGATGAAGATGGGGACCAACTTCAGTGGCATGCTCCATGCACTTTGCCTATCCTGTCACACTCCTGCTTTTCTCATTGGTAACAATGGGCTGAATCAGGCCTCAAATCAACACACGCACTTTGCCTGGGAACTGAAGCTCACTGAGATTTCCACCACTGTAGTCAAGTTTCAGACAATAAAAACCTCTAAACTGCAGATTTTGTTCTATTGCCCTAACTCAGCCAAAGTCCACTGGCTGGTCCAATTCCCAGCAGACCCAGAGCAGGACTGCCTGAGAAGGAGCATGCGTGATTGCCTTTGAAAAGAAAATGCAAGCCCCAGTCAGAAGGCTTGTCATAACAGGCTCCAGCTTTGTCCTTTGATTGAACAGCGAAGCGCCAGGGCACAGCAATGCCCAGAGGAACTTGAACAATTTGCCCTGTGCAAACTTGAGAATAGTTTTGGCTTTAACCCTGTAGTTACAACCCGTGCAGGAAACAGAGGTTGGCTTTGCTCTCCCTGCAAAAACAATAGCTCTCCCGTTTGTGTATTCAATCCAAACAGAAGTAAAGGTTTGAGCTTACACTACACTCAATTACAGACCTAAAAGTGGCAATTCTTCAACAAAAATATAACTTCAAAAACAAACAGACTCCAACGAGAAACTGCAGAACTGGAATTAATTTGCAAACTGGACACCATCAAAGTAGGCCTGAATAAAGACTGAGTGGATGGGTCATTACACAAACTAAAAACTGTTTCCCCATGCTAATTTCCCCCCCTACTGTTACTCACACCTTCTTGTCAACCGTTTGAAATGGCCCATGCTGCTTACCACTATAAAAGTGATTTTTCATCCTGCTGAATAATAGCCCACTTTAATTGATTTGTCTCGTTAGAGAGGGTAAGGCAACTCCCATCTTTTCATGTTCTCTGTATAGATCTTCCTATTGTATTTTCCACTTCATGCATCTGATGAAGCGGTTTTAGCCCATAAAGGCTTATGCCCAAATACATTTGTTAGTCTCTAAGGTGCCACAAGGACACCCCATTCTTTTTGCTGATACAGACTAACACGGCTGCTACTCTGAAACAAAAGAGACAGTGAGTGAGAGAGAGAGAGAGAATTATGTCTTGCAATGTAGTTGAACAGGTAAATTCTACTTCATCCATTTTACAGATGGGGAAAATAAGGCTCAGGGAAGTAATGTGATGTGCCCAAGGTCATATTATAAATAGGGGTCAGTGCCAAGAACTGAACTCGGGAGTCCTAACTCAAAGTCTCCCCTAAACCCTAGCCACAGAGGGTACGTCTACCCTGGAATAAAAGACCTGCTGCACAGCTGTGGCTGGCCCGGGTCAGCCGGCTCGGGCTCGCGGTGCTCGATTCACAGGGCTAAAAACTGCAGCGTAGACATTCAGACTCTGGCTGAAGCCAGGGCTCCGGGACCCTCCCCACCACGGGGTCCCAGAGCTCAGGCTGCAGACGGAGCCCGAATGCCTACACAGCAATGTTACAGCCCTGCAGCCTGAGCCCCGCGAGCGTGAGCTAGCTGACCCGGGCCAGCCAGGGGTGTTTAATGGCTGTGACATACTAGAGCATCTCAGTGACACGGTTGTAAGAATGTTTTTAACGTGGACAAAGCAGCTACTTACTGAGAGCAGAGTATCAGGAATCTTGGGGTCCAGTCCGGCTTCTGAGGGGAGTGATCTCTAGTGGTCACAGACCTTTCTGTCTCTATCCTTGTCCCGTCTCTTTCCACCCCAACCCCAGATCTCTGTGCCAGTCTTCTTGCTCGCTCTCAGTCTCCCCCACAGGGGCTCCTTGCCTGATCCGTCATACCCCAAACCCCAGCTCCCAGTCTCCCCTACTCAATCTACTCCCTCTGCCTCTTCCTTGCCTTCCTTTGCCTGAAGGTGGGGAATTGAGAGTACAAGAGAGACAGGCTCCCTGCTCTCAGTTACAGGGCCAGCACCCTTGGCCACCAGGAGTAGCAGTTGCAGGAAAAGTCCTATTCAGTCCCTGCACCCCCAGGCTGGAGCATGTCGGTCACTGTGTGGGATGGTGCATGCATAGTCTGGTCACATGCAGTAGCTGGGAGAGATTGGAGCATGCTTTGTGCAGATGGAAGCTTCAGAGATTTAGCTGCCAGCATCTGTAAACTGAGATTTTTCCAAAGTCTTATAATTTGGCCAAATTTGGATGCATTTTCATGAGAACAATAAAAGCCACAATCCTGGCACCAGGGCGACCCCCTCCTCCCTCACCAGCTCTGTTCCAAAGCATGGGGGCACTAGCGCTTGTCAATGAAATGGTTATACAAATGTTTTTAATATGGACAAAACAACGTATTTTCTCATTCTGAGAAAAGACAGCCATTTATGCTGAAAAACTGTCCAAAATGCACCCACCTGGAAAACGTCATCCCCAGTGGTTGAAGTTTGGCAAAGTTATAAGTGAAACCTGGGTCTTACAGTAAGAAGTGTCAGGCAACCTTCACTAGCGGCAGTGCTACCAGTTCAGCCTAAAATTGCAGTGGGTTAATTGGTGACAAGAGGACACTAGGTTCATTCGAGAAAAAGAAGCCACTGATTTGAGAGTACATTGATGATTGATCTGAAGGAAATCTTTGCACTACTCAGAGCTATTTACAGCGCAAACTTCAGCCTTGATCTCTCATTCTTGTGAACTTGGCAGCCCTTCACAGAGTTATGCTTCCAAAGGTTGTGTATTTATTTCTACCACTAAGCTCACTCCAGCCCTCGGCAGCACCAGGGTCGGAAGCAAAATGCTTTGGGTTGTGATGGCATTGTTCTTGCGCTTTCTTTTTGAAAGGCGTAGAACCTGTGATGGTTTCAGCTCTGCCTGGGGAAACTCGCGCTTGTATGGAGGGCTAGAATAATCCCTGGACGATAGAGAAGTTCCACCTAACTCCTCAAAATAGGGTGCAAGCAGTGTTGAGCTCGAGTGCTGGGTGAAACTCAAAACAGAACATCTGAGCTCCACCCTTTCAGGTTACCCCCTTCTTGTTTGCTTCTGAAATATTCAAGTTCCCATAGAAGCCAAGCACCGATAAGTTTCTACTTGCCTTGGAGTGTTTAACTAGAAGCACATATATAAACAAATTCCAAACTGGTAAGCTATTCTCAGAAGCTAGGGTACAGAGGTATTATGAAACACATTGGGGTCTGCTGCCAAATTCCTTCGAGCCCCAAGGGAGAGGAAGAATGGTTTAAAGTACAGGACTTGGACTCAGGAGACCATGGCTCAGTGTCTGGTGCCACTGCAGAGCTCAGGCAGGTCACTAACTGATGGAGAGCTAAGTCACAAAGTAGAATAGGAATAACAATAAATAATGCTTCTTTCCACCACCTTTTCTCGGTCTTGTCTATGTACAATTTCCCTGGGACAGGGACAATGTCTTACTAAGTGTACGTATAGCGTGTGTGTAGCATATGAAGAATCCCATTCTTGATTGGGGAAACTATAATATTAACAACAACTACTAGTGGATGGAAATAGGCAATGGAAAAACAGGATCTCAAAAGCTATATATTAGAATTTGAGAAAGTACAGAGAAGGGCAAGAAAAAGGATTAGGGGTGTGAGACAGCTTCCATGTGAGGTGAGATTAAAAAGATGGGGGCTGTTCATCTTAGAAAAGAGATGACTAAGGGAGCCTATGATACAGCAAGTGAATAGGGAAGTATTATTTATGCCTTCACATAACAGAAGAACCAGGGGTCACCCAATGAAAACAACAGGCAACTGGTTTAAAACTAACAAACGGAAGTACTTCTTCATACAAAGCACAGTCAACCTGTGGAACTCATTGCAAGGGGATGTTGTGAAGGCCAAAAGTATAACTGGGTTCAAAAAAGAATGAGATAAGTGCCTGGAGGATAGGTCCATCAGTGGCTCTTAGCAAGATAGTCAGGGACGCAACCTCATGTTCTGGGTGTCCCTAAACCTCCAACTGCCAGAAGCTGGATGACAGGGATGGGTCACTCTAAATTGCCCTGCTCTGTTCATTCCCTCTGAACCATCTAGCGCTGGCCACTGTCGAAAGACAGGATCCTGGGCTATATGGACCATTGGTCTGACCCAAAGTAGCCGTTCTTATGTATCAGGCCCTTACAGTACAATACATCTTGAATTACACTAACACTCCCGGAATGATGTTGCAGGAATATCTTCAAAGTTTTACATCAAAACCTTTATATTTCAGCTGCAAGGTCACAAACACAAGATCCCTGAAATACTATTGCAGGGTCAGTTTGGCTACGGCAATGATTAGAGCAGGAAAAGGAGAAAAAAAATTGAAACATTTTTTGAATTTTGAAAAAAGAAATTAAATGTTTCAGCTCAAAACCAAAACTCTTGTTTCATTTTGTTGGCAAATGGAAAGATTTCAAAGGAAGTTTGAAAACCCATTTTTCATCAAAAAATGTTTAGATGAAAGAATTTCAACTGGTTGTAATTTCCACTTCTCCTGCAGGGGGTGGACAAAACTGTGGCAAACTACTGAATACAATATTTGTTCTGTGTTTGTACAGCTCCTAGCACAAGGGGGTGAAATCCAGACCCTATTATAGTCAGTGGGAGTTTTGCCATTGGACTTTAATGGGGCAGGATTTCATCCAAAATTAGTGACTTTCGGAAACTTAGATGGGAAAGATTTGAACAGAGTAAGGGCTGAAGTCAGACTGCAGGATGGACCTCAAGTTAGTACCTGCACGGTCTTAGCACGATTTATAGTGTCACTGGACTTCTAGAGTGCAGCTAGTTGGTTTACTTCAATAGTGAAAATCCTAAATGGGGAATGACCACCATTGCTCTCTCAGGCTGTATGGTAAAGTATCAATACAGTGTTAGCAACTCGCTCATAATTCACCCTCTTTCTGGTTTCTATTATGAAGCCAATACAGTCTTTCCCCAGCAACCCAATCTAAATCCTCTGCCCTTCTATGATTGCAGTGTAGCAACCAGCCAGGTTTAATACATAATATTCTCTAATGTCTTCCCATTTGCTGCCATAAGGCTGCCAACACTGTACCACCCAGGTATCTGGAACGTGTCTTCACATAGAGTATGATATGATCAGCACTTTGGCTGCTGCTTCATTTTTAAAAGGATAACATCATAAAATAATCGTGTAATCCCAATCCTGAATGCCCACCTGCAATCAGCTGTGGCTAGCTCAGCTCCATTCCAGGAGAGGTGTTTTTAACTTGGACTTGTGCATAATAATAATTCTGCTACGGACTTGGGCTCATTCACATGGTGATAGATCCTAAACACCCCAGACTGATCCCAACTCGCTGGGAAGACTCCCATTGATTTCAGTAGGGTTTGGATCAGGCCTCCAGTCCAAGGCCCCGTTGTGCCAGCTGCCATTCAAATACACATAAAAACAGTCTCTTCCCCTACACAATCCGCAACAAGACTCAACGACAAAGCAATGATGGTCAGCGTTTAGCTATTATGACCCTAACCCTGCAATCACTTAGGCACGTACATGACTGGCCCTGTTCACCCGGGTACATTGAGTGCAATTGGACCACTCATCTGAGTAAAGCTATGCATGTGCTTAAGTGACTTCAGGATCAAGATCTACAGTGCTGGAAACAAAATGAAATGATCTATTGCCAGATTTTTGGAGCAAGGGATCCATGGTGTTATAGTGGCTTCTTCCTGCATTTTTCTCTATGTGTGTTTACAGACAGACAAACAAAGTGCATATTCCGTACAATGTAACTAAGTCACAAAAACATTTTCAGGTTGCAAAGTGAACGACTCTGAAGTTAGGAACTGCCAGAATGAAATGTAGCCTGTTCAATGTTAATTCTAACTCCTTTTCCATCAAGTACACGACACAGAATTTAATTACATGGTCTCCTATGACTTGCCACAGGCTGCCCTCCCTCTCCCATCTCTTATTTCAATACATTATCATCTATCAGGATCCGTGAGCTGTCCAGTGTGACTGGCCTAATTCATCCCATTTCGATGATCGATTTCAGGGCCAGTCATGCAGTGTGGGAAGCTGGGGATAGCGGGGAGAAGGGAGGGAGGAGAGAAAAAATAACAAACACACATCTAAATTCAGCAGCCTCTGGAAACTTGGAGAGACCCACAGTTCTCCAACTGTGCCTGAAGAATTTGGTCTTTTCTTTGCAAATGGCTTGGCACAGCTGATCGCTGTGCGCACTTCAGACGTTATCAAGCACACAGCTACTTCTGTCGGGGGTCAATTTATAATGCAGTCCTAATTTCCTCTCCAATTTGTGTTTATGAAACGCACTTAATGTTCTGCACAGACTACTTCCCTGTGAGAAATGCTAGGCAAGCAAACACAAACAAATCAAGCACTTCCCTCGTCTTGTAGCTTTCAAAGGCATAAATACACTGCTTTCCCCTTGAAATAGCAGCCATTCCTCACTCAGACGAGGGCTCTTCAAAAAACGGTTTGAACATTGGAGCACTCACTCAAGGAGGAATGTGCAGTGACCACTGGCCAAAGCTTATTTCATTCCACAGGCCAGACCTGAACGGACGCTTAAAGAAGTGAGGCTTGCCCATCCCAGGTCACTGTGGTGGAACACATGACTTTTGCTAGGGCATTTCTCACTGCCGTGGCAGACACAGAAAGTCACAGCATCCAGATCCATCCAAACACATCCCTGTACACAACTCCCTCCCATGAGACGTGGC
This sequence comes from Emys orbicularis, assembly GCF_028017835.1. NCBI lineage: Eukaryota > Metazoa > Chordata > Testudines > Emydidae > Emys > Emys orbicularis. The sequence goes on from NC_088691.1 coordinate 104,195,156, forward strand.
GCCCACCAGGGTAAACACAGTGCAGCCTGGATGTGAGTGGCGCTGGTTGAAAGGATGTAGGGATACACGGCGATACTATGGCGCCCAACAGCATAGAAATACAACAGACAGAACATCCTGCAGCAACCGCTTCCGGAATTATTTATGCCAATTTACATTCATTCAAATACATCTCTGGGTTACCTAGGGAGGTGGTGGAATCTCCATCCTTAGAGGTTTTTAAGGCCCGGCTTGAGAAAACCCTGGCTGGGATGTTTTAGTTGGTGTTGGTCCTGCTTTGAGCAGGGGATTGGACTAGATGACCTCCTGAGGTCTCTTCCAACCCTAATCTTCTATGATCTCATTGGTAAGGATGCTTTTCCTGTGCTAAACTTTATGGGGTGGATTGCAACTGGTAGCGATGCCGGTACATAGGTTAGGGAAGATGTGCCAGAAGATACATGGTTCAGGAGCACAGGCTGACGCTCCAGAGGGTACGTCTACACTGCAATGTAAGCCATGGGTTAGTAGAGCAGACCCTAGGTTTGTTAGCCTAGGGCTTGAACATCTACACTCATTTGTAACTCCAGGTTAGAAATTGTTGAACCTGGGATCCAACCTGGAGCTCCAGCATCGGCAATATGAGTCCCTGAGTCTAACCACCCATATCCCAGACTTCCTAGTGCACTCCCAAAATGTGGCCTCTTTAGCCCTGTGTTTGTGGTGCAGTGTGGGAAAACATGGCTGCCCAGAAGACAAAGTCAGCCCGTGGAATTGTGGAACGCTTCTGGTGGACTCCCAGAGCACTACTCTGGAGGGGCCATGTCTACACTGCAAAGCAATAGGGCTTGAACCCTGGGTCAGACCCTCCACCACCCCATGGGTCCTGGGTTAGCGCGATTTGTGTGTAGACCAAAGGGGGGTTAGGCTTGAGCCTTAGTTCAAACCCTGGGTTTACACTGCAGTATAAACGTGCCCAGAAGGTTTGACCATAACGTGTCTCATGAGCCCGGGCCTCTGAAATGAGAGGGGCTGGAAGGGCATGGGACATCCCCCCTCTCCCTGGGGCATCTGAAGTGGCTGGACTCAGAGACCATAGCATGTGCTGTGTGGAAGGCCTGAGAAAGGATTCCAGCTGCATCAAGCGCACCAGTTAAACTAATTGATCCAGTTTTCATAACTTCAGGGTGAGTGGCCGGCTCAGGGATTGGTAAGAAGTTGTGGAGCCTGGTGTGATACTGACAGTCATTCCCGTCTGACATGGAGTAACAACATGGGGGTTCAATCCAGTTCCAAGTGGCCAGGTGTCCACATCACATGAACCAACACCACAGCCACTGCTCAAGAGAGTCTCGGAAGTCCAAGGGCTGAATGGACGGTGGAGAATGGAATGATCTCCGGGCACTGGCTCCCTCCAGCTCAGGGGTTGAATAGCATCAATGGGCAGCCGGGGGGAAGCTTGTATGGTTGCTGACCCCTGTAGTGCCCGTTTAACCACAGAACTGACATCTCCCTTTGGTACCGGAAAAATCTGACCTCTTCGGTCTTTTTAATCAAGTTGCCAGCTACACTTCTAGCCCAGAGAGCTTCTCCCTGCCTAATCTGCAACAAGACCATAGTTGAGACTAGGTCGCCAGCTATTTACATCTGTCGCCTTGTAACTTGCTTCTGCCTGCTCAGGCTGAATGCTCTGCAGCAGACACAACACAATCATTGTCCAGTCAAGTGAACATTTTAATTCCCCTGCTCTCTGTGCTGATGTGCTCCACAACCCTGCGGTGTCTCTTGCCGCTCAGCACTCAGGTTGCTAGGTCACTTGGGTAACGTTTTCAAAAACACCAAAAAAACCTACGATCCAACCCCAGATGCTCAGCTGTACACTAGGGCTACCAGCAGGTAGCAAGACGCCCTGCCATGCATACTGCAGTAAGTTGTCAATGCACTCTTACATTAGCAGGTGTTTACAGAAATGAGAGTTGCCGAACCAAAGAGGGGTTTTCAGACTGTATATTATTGCAACCTGCATCACACAAATTGACTCAAAGTACACGAACTCTGGCAAAGGAGTGAAAAGGAAGCTACTTGAGTGGGTTTCATGCATCTTTGAAAGAGCTGAATGGGCTTTTCTGTGCCTTCCTTAACTTGTTTCTGTCTTTTGTCAGAAGTCTGCAAGCTGTTTTGTTGCCTTTCAGAGCAGAGATATCCTAGGTGTACGCAAACATATCTTGAAGCAGAACGGTTAGCGCTGCCCGTTCATGCCATTACTGAATGCTGTACTGGGGGAAGAAGGAAACGTTAGACGGGAACCAACCACCTCCAATTCAACGTGCCCTGGGTGTGATGATATTCACCAGGTCTAAGATGGGTCTTATTGATACCGCTGTTCCCTCGGACACGCGCTCCTCTTACATCTGTCCCGAAATATCACTCCAGACTTTAGCATATTAAAAGAAGGTGACAACCCTAGTCTGCTTCAACTGTGTCCCAGTTACCCCAAGTCCAACATTCATCGCCAGGCATGACCCGCTTTGAGTTCAAGAGAGGTGCCAGCATCAGAGAGAGAAATCTGCCCTAGAAAACTATATTCCAAGAGGGGGCCTTTGTCCATAGGTCTCAGATTATTAGGTGGCTGTATAGGCCTTCAAGTGTGAAAATCCATTTCCTTCACAAAACACTTGTCTATTTGCTGTTTACCCGCTCCGTTACGCACAACTGGACTCTGTGCTACAACCTGCTTAGACAGAAGGTTCTTACCTTAAAAGATTTAGTCACGACATTGCTTTTTCCTCATTGCCTTCGACATGCTCACGAACCAGGACAGAAACGCACATACTTTATGACTCTTTGGAGGCCCCCAACTTTTTTTTGGAGAGACTCTTCCATCCCCAAAATGGAATCAATCTCCAGTTTACTCTGGATGTTCCCTTTTTAAATAGTTTCAATGTGTCTCAAACTAGCACATTAGTCTTCTGTTGGAGGAAAATGGAGCAAATTTGTGAATTGGCACGAGATAAACTCATCACAATAAGGGAGGGTTGGCCTGGGTATGTCACTGAAAAAGCTATCTTGAGAGGCAAATTATACATACTACACAATCATACTTACCAGTATGCACACCGGCATGGGCATGCACACACAGTAGAGCCAGACTGCATCAGGTTTTGGAACAGTCTCCAAAAGGAGGTGGCCCTTTTGAGCATCCTTACTTTGGAAATTTATAACTGGGCTGAACAAACTCCAAGAAAATATTCCACGGGGAACAATCCTGCATCTGCTGCAGGGAGCTAGACTAGATGTCATAACGGATCTCTCACTTGGGTGATTATCTCCATGTTATATGTTCACATTCACACACAATGGACCAAAAGAGTCTCCAATCGGATAAGGCCACTTTGTAGTGGGTAAGCAACACAGAGTGGCCATAAAGCAGCCGGAGGAGGTCATCAAAGAATTCCCCCTGTACCAAGGAACTCTCCACTAGGGTAAAGCCAGTGGAAGCACCGTACTACCTTCTGCACTAGCTACCCCCCATCCCCAGCATAAGGGGAGGAGCGCGCCGGGGGCATTCCAGGGGTGGTGGGTGATCAGATTAGGGTGTGGTGGAACACAGTTTGCTTCGCCCCATCCTCTGGTGGTTTAAGGTAAGGTTGCACAAGGACAGTCCCAACTTGCACCAGGGCTGATGAGTCCTGAATCAGAGAGCCCCAACTGGCCCCCTGCAGCTCCACACTCTCCACGCTGCCTAAGCTGTGCTCAGATGGAGTTGAGAATCAAGCCTTTCGTACGTATATTTGTGCTTGTGCATCACATGCCTTACACACTCGCACGAACACAATTCAGCAAGTCAGGCAAAAGGATCATCACTCATGTCCAAGTGACTTGCTAAACCATTTCCCAGAAGAAAAATACTTCCCACACTGAATTTGATTCCTACAATATGTCAGGGGAGCATGCAGCAGGAGATCTGCTTGTGTTCATGGTTCTGTACCGAGCCTTCAGTGTGATTGATCATGCAAAATGCGCCAGTTGGGATTTTCTCCCAAGAAAACATTCGATTCTGTTTAACACACTCAGAAGACGGCTAAGTCACGCATTAAATAACACTTTATAAAGAAAACTTTCCTATAACACGCCCTGTTGGCTCTCTTGGCACATAGTTAAGGATGAAGCTGAAAACTGTAAAAAGAAGCCTGTGCCGAGAGAATTTTTTCCTCCATGCCAGTAGGTACAACACACACAGCCCATACTCAAGTTGAAGTCACGCGAAGGATGCATCTGGCAGTACGCAAATTCCACCACCCTATTTTGTGGTGCAATACTTGACCAGGAAGATTCACTCATACCAGTGATACATGGCCAATGGGACATCTGGCAAAGTTGAGCCCTTGCAGCAGAAGGGAGAACTGGGCCCAAAGAACCTACTATTAAAAGAGATCAATCTACAGGAACTGAAGACACCAACTAGCTATACTGTAGCTTGTGGTGCAAAACACTATACATTTGACAACCCAGGTGCCTCATCAATTTCTCCTGCTTGGGCCTGGTAAGAAATGTATGTATTCTATGTATTTAAATGGATGCAAACATAAATCAGATGGCAAATGAGTAAGTGGCAAAAGCTTCTCCTTTCATAACTCCCATTGGGACAGGCAGAATTTTATTCAGCCCTTGGGAAATGCCGCAGAACAGTTTACCTTTTGGAACTTGTAAGAAAAACACGTCACATATTTTTTGGTCAAGCTAGATCAATAGACTTACAAGCGCAATCCCGTTCACTTCCTGGGCCTCTGAGGTCTTTTGTGGCCAGGCATTATTGCCTTTAAAGCCAGACGTGAACAGCAATACACAGCACCAAACACTAAAACGCTGTTTAAAGACCAGTGCAGATGTTGCAAGGCAGGCATTCTATGCTGCAGTACAGACGATGCCCATGGGCATCTCCCTATTCGCGAACTTACAAAATCCCTCTGGCAAGTACAGCTATTAATCACATGGAAAAATATCATTCAGAGAGGAGTTCATGTACTTTAAGTTAATGAAATTCAGCAGCTGGAAATAAGTGGGAGGAGTCAGCGTTGGGGGACCAGCCAGCTCCCAACAGACTACCAGCAAGCATCCTATGGACCACAGTTTGAGGCCCTCTTTCATAAGACAAGCACAATAACTGGCTTTAATCTTAGATTTCCAGGATCTAACGTGAGGAGTTATAAATGATACACCTGTATTCACTTTAGAGAGATACATGGATGGGGTCCACTGGCAAAAATATCTGAGGTAGTGGGTATTAATCTGCACAGACTAATGGGTGGGGTACTTGTATGTGAAGGGAGGAAGGTCAAGGATGAAATACTTCAACCTGCTTGAGGCCTAAATTGGCCTATGCTTTCGGGAAAACACAAATGTGCAGCAAGAACAATTGTGGCATATGTCACAGAAATCTGACAAAGACAGGGAAGCAGGCCTGTGCTTTTATTTTATTCCTTGCAGCCACTAGGCATGAGAGCATGACAATACTTGATATTTATATCGCACCTTCCAACGTTAAAGATCTGAAAACATCTCACAGAACCCACCACGGAAATGCAGACGCTTCCTCGGAGATGAGGGGCAGTAACCAAGCAGACCAGTGGCACGCAGATCAGAAGAAGTTTGAAGGAAGAAAACCAGGGAGCACTCCTACATTTACTAAAAGGCTTGTGGGATCCAAGGTGCAGGCAGAGCAGAGATGACCTCCGTTTTTAAGGCCTAATCCCAAAGACATGTAAAGTGCATAGAACCCAATTTACAATATGTACACCAGCAAGGATGAAGGGCTGATCAGAATGCCAGGATCGGAACCTGTGTTTCTCATATAATTCTAATCTAAAATGTAGGCCACTCAAACATCCCCTTCATTACAGCACAGAACCTCTGCTGGCTTGCAGACTCCTGCTGTGATGGAACAGCAGTTCAGACCCATGCTCTTGTAGTTGAATTGAGGAAACATGTTGTATAGGAAGATCTATGAGCGTCACAGTAAACTCTGCTGTACACAATAGGCTGTTCTACCTACCTACCAACTATTAACAGAGCACACGGAGCTTCACAACAGCAGGCTATGCCGGTTTTCTCTCAGGGTACAGCAATTCTTCTACCTGTACTGTACCCGCTGACACCTCCCTGCAATCTCTGTAAAAAGCAGTATTGTAGGTGTTAATTAGGAGGTTCACGGTGCAATGAGAGAAGTCAGAGAATGGCTCACAGAGTCTCTCTACGGGCACGACAGTCCCCTTGACAGAAGATGCATCAGACAACAGACCACTGATATCAACCATCCTCACTTCCTCAGTCTCAGCTTATCCATTTCTCTTGCCTTTTTTCATTTTTCCCTTTCTGGGAAGACATATGCCAACAGGACTTTTTGAGGTGAGGGGTTCGTCTGCTCGAGCTTCCCGCCTCTCATCCAATGTTCTAACACACCATTTCGAACACCACAACCACTGGCTCTTGTGAGGTTTATGGCGTCATAAGGAGAGGCTGCATGACACCAGGTGTGGGAGCAGATGAAGAGCTAAGCAGCAGGGCCGCTGTTTTCATGCTGATGTCTCTAGCAGTAACTAAAAAAAAGATTGAAGAAAAACAAGACAGAAAACTGTAGGAGCCAGAAATACTCCAACAATAGAATGTTTTCCCCCAGAGTGCAACGAGGCTCAGCACCTCTTCAAAGACTCAAATGATGAGCGCTTCCAAGAGCTGCTTCTTCCCGATGCCCTTTCAAGAGAGAGCTCGAGTTAGTTACAACCATCAAGCGCAGGCAACCATGACACGACAGCGATCCAGCAAGTAAGAACACACTTTTTTAATTATGATTATTGACTTTTCTGACTTAAAAACAGACTTGTGTCTAGCTGCAACTGGCTAGTCTCAGCACTGCTCCAAGCCCGAACGTGGCTCTCTGACAAAAGACAATTTATCTTCCCAGGAACGTATCAACTGACCTTAATAGTGAGTTTGGTCCATTTGTTATTTTTAAACTCCACAGTATTTATTTTAAAAAAGTGAATCAGTGAATAACCCGGAGGGGCAAGCCAGGAACAGGACTGCGCTATCTGAGAAAGAAGGTGCTATCTGCGTACACTGCAAGCAACACCACCCCTGCAAGAGGGGCAAATAGAGAGAGGCAAATTAAAACTGTAAAATCCCAAAGAGAAAAACAGACTTCCCATGTAACTATTCCCACCAGAATCTTTGACAGTCTTTAAGGAAATGGTTTTGCCAGCCACAGTGTTTTCAGAATGGCTTTTCCAGGGCTGGATTCATAGCTCAGTTCATCACGCCTACCAAGTGCTGAAAGCATGAAAACACAAGGATGGCAGACAGTAAAGCCACTGCAGATTTAATTAAATAACCACCCCCATCATTATTTGATAGAAATTATGCAGAGACTAAACAGCATTTAACCAAAAAGAAGACTTCAGGATCCTTGAAGGGACGAAGGGAAGTGAGAAAGGCAGCCAAATATTCAGCAGCCGTCCGGTTTCAACATTCATTTTTGGGAGGGCCGATAGTTCTGTTTGGGGTGGCCTGGATGGATCTCTGAACCTCTCCTCATCCATCCTGCAGCAGTCTGGAGTGGATATTGACATGCTGAGGAGCGGTAGAGGCTGCACACTTACACACTTCTCTAACCCAGGCTGCTGATTCTGCTTGCTTGATATAAGATAAATAATACCTCACTCCATAGCTAATCCCACTAGAGTTGATGGAGTATGGGTAATGGGGGCTGTCAGAGTTTCAGCGTAGCTTCCCCTGTCTTCCTGCTCCGTGATCCACCCAAGGGCCCCCACTTAAAGGCTCCTGGCTCTGAGCCATCACCTCTGTTGGGCAGAGAGCCACGTCTCTCTCCCTCCTGACTAGGCTTTTTCAGGCTGCACAGTTTCCTGCCTACACGGTGATATCCCCAGCAAGCCAGACTGCCGAAACAGGCCACTGTCTGTGCTTTGCTTTCTCTTCAAAGGCTATAAACAGTGTCATTGCCAGCAGGAATAAGTCACCACACAGCTCTTTCTAAGCAAGTACATTTATTCTTAAGGTGAAAGCATTACAGAGAAAACCTATACGCACGCTAAAAACTTACCAGCGATCATCACCAGCTCCAACCTCAGGCGCCGGTAGGTGTCAATCCTTCAAAACCCACAACTGCATTTTGCCCCGGGTTACACGTTCATAATTGTCTCCGATTCAGAACCGGAACCGAGGCTGGACAGTTCACCCATTTCTTTATACAAACCAGGGCCTTTGATCTCCAGTCTCTGGGAACAGTCAATCAGCAGACAGTGACATACACCTCAAGGCGGAGCTTAAAAAGGCAGAGCTTCTGCATAACCAGAAGTGGGGCGTTTGCATTAACTTCCACCTAGGGATGCACTTAACACTTATTGCACCAAGAGTCCATTCCTGTCCAGCACATTTTCAAAATAGTCCTTTGACCTCCCAGGCCTCATGTCACATCTCCTCCCCTTCCCTCCCCCACCCCCGGAGAAGTTACATGCATTCCTGGCCCACAATAACACGTAAACCATTCATTTACAACTACGCACCTCAAAGATACTTAATTCAACAGGGGTTTCCAAGGATATTGAAGGAAATGGCCATCTCTGCTAGCTAATTTTAAGATGCAGCTTGATAAAATTATGAACGGGATTGTATGATGGGCTTGCATGCAATAGTAGGGGACTGCACTTATGACCTCTGTTCCTAGAAACTTCTCCTAGAGTAAGGCTCTACTTAACATGAGGATGTGAGCTTGCAACTAACTCAATTTACAAGATCATTCTTTCTGGAGAGCATGGAAAGCTTTACAAGAGACTTCAACCCTGATCCCACGAACCCTCTAACTTCTGGGACTCCAAACAGCCCCTTAATTTGCTCACTGCAAGAGAAGTAACATACGTAGAAGTGTGACGAACTGGGACTGTTCTTAATGTGGTCTTTGAATGCTGAGTGGGGAGTGTTGGCTGGGAAGGCAGGGGAGTTTGGCTAGGACGGTCTGCATTGGGGGATGGGAGACTGGCCGAGGGAGAATACCTGAGCATGTAACATGAGAACCCAGGAAGGGGTTAGAGGCCAGGTGACACCTTTGCCCGGGAAACTGAACAAAGGCTGGGGAGAGAGTTTCAGGAGCTGGCTGGTGGAATGGCTGGCAGGCAGATGGGGCTCTGATCTTCCCCCCAGGGGGCTGTGGTGCCCCTGGGACCCCAAGATGCATCTAATGGGGGGGTCCTGTTGTCTGTGCCTGCAAGACCTGTCTTGGACTGTATTCCTGTCATCTAAATAAACCTTCTGCTTTACTGGCTGGCTGAGAGTCATGGTGAATCGCAGGAAGCCGGGGGTGCAGGGCCTTGTGTCCCCCCACACTCCGTGACAAGAAGTCAGGAGAAAAAGGCAATTAGGGGAATGAAAACATACCTACAGTTCTGGAGCATTAAAATTCCACCTGGCTCGAAGGGTGAATTCCACTGAACACCCTGAATTCCCGCTTACAAACAAAACCAAACAAATGACACTCCCTTCCTGCTCTAAAGGTGGGATTTGAAGACTTCAGGACAGTAGAGTACATTATTCTCCCTAGGGTTTGGCTGAGGTCATGGAATAAGTAAAGAGCGGAAGCTAGGACATAGTTTTTTGGTTTTTTTAGGAAAGAGGCTTGTAATGAAAACAACACACACACACTTACTCTGATCCACGCATCTAAACGTGTAAGACTCCTGCAGTGAAACCGGAAATGTGTGCAGATTCCTCCATAACTTCACCGAAATCCACAAGCATTTGGGTAAATCAGGGCAGATTTTCACACAAAGTTTCATGCTGGTTGTTTCATTGTTTGGAAACCAAACCAGGAAAAACAAGCGACAAGAGCTGGGTTCCGGGCTCATGAAAGCAAAAACCCTGTGGAGAGTTCCACACCAGCATCAGAGAGATTGATCTCGAGTAAGCACTCAGATTGGTGGTGGAGTGACAGGTGCTCTGGCCAGGAGAAGATGGGAATCAGCTTCGTCAGGCAGAGGGAAATGCTCTCAGCATGGCAGATTTCACACTGAAACGATTCCTGTGCATGGTCCCATGCAAAATTGAACCTAAGCACTCCCTGAAGGAAAGGCCCTCTTTCGACGGCCCATGAATGTTATAGCCAAGGCTGACTCACAGGAATAAAAGAGCTGTCACGATCCCTCGCATAGATATCATGGTTTCCATCCGGAGGGTTTCCAAAGCATTTTCCTCACTCGATAAAATTTCATCACTCTGAGGTGGAAAGGGTCAGCTGTTTAATAATGCACAGTGAAAATCCACACTACCCTTCAGAAGGAGATCTAATGAAGGACTTGGACAATGGGCAATGAAGGGAAATAGGTGATCCACTAATGTGTTCTCTTCTTCTGTAAAGCTTCTGGTGCCTGTAGAGTCTGCCAGCAGGAGACTTTCTCTCCTTCCCTCCCCACAGCAATCAAATAGCTAAGCAGCATAAATCAGCTCCAGTTTCTATATAGCTGAAGCTAGCATAGGAAAGGACCAAGCCTGTGTTCCTTTTGGAGGGGGCCCGATTCTCCCCGCAATATGCCAGTTTTACACCAATGCAATTCACTGACTTAAGTGGAGCGACTCCTGATTTGCACCAGCACGAGAGAAGAACCAGCACCAGTGCCCAGCACGAAATACCTCTGCCAAGAAGTCCAGCAATGGAGCTGCACTGGGCTGACCTTGGCCCACGCTTTCAGCGAGAAAGGCCGCATGCTGGCTGGACAATCACCTCCACATGCTACAGGAACCACAAATCTCAGCTGGATTTGCGGCTTCTGAAATGAAAAAAAAAAACCTTTGCTTGCATTCCCGGGCCGTGCCTTGGTTAGAATGACTAAACACTTATCAAGTGGACAGCTTTCATTTCCTGAGAACCTGGATCCAATTACTCCAGAACCCCCCCTGCTTTTGACTCAGACACGGAGGCACACGGGTCTCCGAGCCCTCCTACTACAAAGTTAAACTTTGCTACTGTCTGACGCGGAGAGAATCCAGCCAGAGTCCAAAATGGCCAATTACTGTGATGATTCAGAGTGCTGGGCTTGCTTCACACCACGCAAGAATAATAAATTATAATGCTTTGCAATGTTCCCATACAAGGTTCTTTATTAACCTTTACTAAGCCCTTCAAACCCCCTGTGAGGGAGGTGTCGTTGTCCCCATACCACAGATGGGGAAACTGAGGTCACATGGCAAATCAATGGCAAAGCCAGAAATAGAACCCAAGAGTCCTGACTCCCAACTCCATTGCTTTAAGTACCCAACCACAATCCAATGCACGTTTATCAGGACATTCAGTACAATGGGAGGTTAAAGATTCTTTGCATAACGTTCTGAATAGAACGCCATTGGCCGATCATTGCAGTAGAGCAGTGACATTAACACAATCTCAACGCTCATTGTCGCCGGTTTGTAAAGAGACGTGATACCTCACACCCCACCAGGTTATTCTTGGTTAGACAACAACCACAGCATTACAGGGCTATAATTCTGTTGTCAAACCACAATTCAATCAGTGCGGCTACAGAGGCACCTGCTCTATCCCTTGAGCTAGAGGAAAATTCCTCCATCAGCACGAGCAATCTCCTTCCAAACTTCCAGTCAACCCCAGGGCTGGAATCTCCTCATGATGAAGAGGTCTACAGCAAATCGTGGTATGAAAAGGAGGAGGCAGGTGGAAAATATGTGCCAAGAGAGATGCCCACGGATAGACTTGTGTGAAACCCTGCACTCACAATGCCAAGACTAGGGCAGGCAAAACTAGCTATGGAAGCACAGAGGCAGTTACAAGAAAATGGCACCTACCCCACCCTACCCTTGGGGGACATAATGGGCTTAACCCAATTGGAAGTCCCCCTCATTCCTCCTGTGCATGCACACACCACGTATGGCCACTCTCTTCAGGGACTGTGCCACAGGAAAAGGTGGCTGTATCTACACTGGAGGCTGGGCTACACTACACAGTTAGGTAAGTGCCCTACTACACCGACATCATAACACCATCTCCACGACAGACGGAGGGCTGATGTCAGTGTAGTTAGGGTGACAGAGTCTGTGTAGATGCTGTGTCCCTTACATCCACTGTTGGTCGCCGTGACATTGACAAGAAAGCCAGGCAGCTAGAGCCCAGGTGCCCCCCCTCTCCTGGAAAGCTGGGCGGCTGGACCCTGCTCCCAGATGGGAGCCAGTGCGAGAAGGGACCAAACACGGGACCCTTAATTCTCTACCAGTGCAGCTCAGTAGTGGACAAAGCCTATGCACCAGCAGAGCTATGTCGGCACGGCCCCTGGTGTAGATCCAGCGAATGCCGACAGGAGTTCTTCTGCCGACACAGTCACACCACCTCTCTGAACAAGGTTCGCCAAGCGGACAGTAGCACCCTTCTGTCGGTATAGTGGTGTTCACACTGGAAGTTCTGCCGGCATGACTATGTCAGCGGGGGGAGGGTGAGATTTTCACACTCTTAGCTGGCACAGCTTTGTAGACCAGGCCTAAGTTGCGTTTAATAACACTAAGCTATGGCCTGTCGGATGCTCTCCGAAAATTGTATCTCCTGTTCTCCTCATTTTTCCAACTCCAAAAATTAGGAAATACCACAAGAAAATACCATTGTTTGGGGAGGTGGGGTTACAAGTTTCCATAGGTTGAATTCTTGCTTTTCTGGACACTGTCTGTCTCTCTGGTAATCCAGAAGGCTAGGGAGAGCATGATGGGCACATCACGTCTCACAAAACGACTCCACTGCTAATGACCACCACACTGAGACAAAAGGTAGCTTGGATGAGACGTAGGGGAGTTTTTATACTAGCGCGGTCCTGGGCCTCTCTTTAGCAAACTCACTGCCAGCCATCCACAGCTCTGTCTTTTTTGATAACCCACAGCACGAAACCATAAGGCAGTGCGCTCTGCACATGGTCTGAGATGTGCTGTGCATATTAGAAAACACTTTTCTTGGAACGTCTGGCTGGACTCGTGGTGCAGACATCGCAGTGCAATGCCAAAGAAACATCTTTTCCCTCAACCCTCCACGCAGGTAGTCAGAGTGCCAGCTTCTTTCTCGCTCGTGCCCAGGAAGTTTGAAACAGAGTTGCGGCACCCTCTGCTATTCCATGCCTTGGCTCCCCCCCTGTTCTGCCAACTCCCATCATTCCTGACCTGCTGCACCTTCAGTTCCTCCAGTCCTGAGCAAGTCGCGCTGCTCTGCTAATACCTAGCCCAGCCATAACACCGCAGAAGGATTTGCAGGCTCGGGGCACACTGGCAACGCTGTTCCAGTCTTGTGAGTGCCACTTGGCTGTGGGCAGCGTGGAACCAGCCCTATCCCAGCCAAGCTCTGACACGCACAGATCTGCCAATTCCTTCAGCAGCAACTTTTTTCCTAGTCCCAGGCCTCGGCTATGCCAATGGGACTCCATTAATTGCCCATGTCGGCAGATCCCTTTGCAGGATAGGAGCCATGAACAAGGTCAGTGGTGGGCATTCCTTAATGGTCTCCTACCCTCCTTAATTCGTAAGAGCTGATGGGCTCTCAGCACAAGCGCAATGGCTGGAGGAACACACAACCTGGAGTTATGTGCCACTGGGAGGAGTGAAGCTGGTTCAGTTGCCTGCTGCTTTACTTTCCCTCTCTGACATGGAAGAAAGCAGGCGACTTGGTCCTGCTCCAAGGAGCCCAGTGGGTTGCCAGGATGAACTAGACAAACAGCAGCGTAGAGCCCGCAGAGAGCAGGGTGTGCGTTTCACCTGACTGAACACAGAGGCTCTGCTGCATGGCTCCACGCGATGCCAACACGGGTTATTTCTCCCCTGGAGTGAACCTTAGTACTTCTGACAAAGCTGCCATTATTCATTCAGTACAGTATGGCGGCTCCCTCCTGCGTCCCCACCAATGACATCACCTCCGAAGACCGAGACATTACCCGCTGTCTGGGACAAAGCCATTCCCCGGGATGTAGAAAACCAAGATGAGTATATGCCTTTATTCGCAACACAGGGGGAGTCAACTCTGGACAAGAGGCCAGTGTAGTCTGTGCTTAGCCCAGGGACCTGAAAGTCTGAGCTGGTTTCTAAATCCTGCCTCTGACTCGCTGTGGGCTCTTGGACAAATCTCCAACCACCTTGTCACTCAGTTTCTCCATCTGTTCAATAGGTCTAAAACCCACTTACCTACAGACCCACGCTGCTGGGAGGCTGAGTAACCGCACTGGAGACTCTCAGATGCTATTTTAAGGGCCTAAGATGTTGCAATATTTTCCTACTGACCTTAAGATCGTTAATTAGTCCCCTTCAAGGGCTCACTCAGCCCTTATAAGTGGCGCTTTGTTGCTGCTCCTGTCCACACCCTGGTCCTTCTTTGAAAGTCAAATACGGCTAACTCCATACAAGGCTGTTTAGAGAGAGACTGTGAAATCCATCAAGGGGAAGTCAAACAGGGTCAGGCTGGTTTCGTCTTTGCCAGCCTGAACTGTGGCCAGTGGTGGCTCTTCCTTCCATCCGTGACCTGCGACTAACAAGGCTCTGCCTGTCTGCAGAGTCACCAGCGTGGGGGGGGGGGGGGGCCTGTTTTACTCCCAATAAGGGAGTCCCCAGCTGCGCAAAGAGCTATTTCAGCTCCAGATGAAATAGCTACAGTGAGAAAGGTTTCAGAGTAGCAGTGAGAAAGGGAGATGATGCCAAGGTAAAGTCAGAGAGTTAAAAGGGAAAATCCCCTCCCCTTGTTCCTAACAGCTGAAACAGGCTGGAAAATGAGGGTAAGGGGAAGCCCGCAGAAAAATTTGACTTTTTGTTGAAAAAATGAAACCCGAGAAGCAAAAATGTTTTAGTTTTCAGCTGAAATTTTTCAATTTTCGGGTTTTCCAACACTTTCCACAAAAATTTGTTTCGTCGAAACGCCAAAATTTCCTTCCAAAAAGATTTTTGATGGAAATTTGTCAAGTAGGCTCAGTGACAGCACTCGAGGCTGATGAAGCCAAAATAAGTTTGCCATCTAATCAACTTCTTAGCCTTCATCCAATTTACTGTCCCCGCTGTGCTGGCCAAGAACAATATAACCGGAGTAGTCCATTTCACTTTCTGCGTACAGTGAGTTTCACTGCTGTTTTCTCCTTTCTCTACACAAGGGTCTCCTGTTTGGGTTTCCAACAGCGTAGCTCAGGGAGGGAAAGAGGAATAAATAAATAAACTCAAACACACCAGTTTTCGGGGACATTAAAGACAGACAAAATTTCTATCAATTATATTAACAACAATGATTTCTTGTAACACTCTGATCTCCACAATATTTCACAAGGATTCCTACAGCTGGCTGTGTGGCAGCACCAGTTCAGGATGAACTGTGGAAGGGCAGGGAGTACAAATGTGACGCAGAAAGGTATTGAGGTAGCCAGAACGTAATTTGGAATTTGGCCAGGATACCAGGTCTAACCTCTGTCGACCCAGGATATTTGGTGACTACCAGGAGTAAGGAGCATGGTTCTGCATCTTCTCTAAAAGATGGTCCCTCCAGCAGCACAGCATTTGCTACATCAAGGCCCGGCACTGGTCCAGGAATGACTTAAAGAGAAGGGCATCGATTATGGAGGAGTTACTCACACCATTTCTGGGCTCTCATCCAAGTACAGTTTTGCTTTGCTTGAGTGATCGGTTAGGGCTAACGCACGGCTGGTAGGTACAGCGGCACAAAAAGGCACGATAACATTCCTTTTAACCAGGTGCCTCATGACAGGCCCAAGGCGGCACGTACCTATAGCCAATAGAACTAGTGTGCAAAGAGGGGACAACAAGGAAGGGCAGCGGACTGAGCAGAAGTTTTTGAGAAGTCACACGGAGAGTGGTGGGAGTTGAAGGAACTTTATCTGGTCAAGACAGGGTCTCCACTAGGACCCAGCTCCTTTGTCCCCCTGTAGTGATGGCCCCTGTTACACTCACACCTCAATGACTGTCTGAAGTCCTCCAGCTAGTGACTAAGCGCTAGAAACAGCCTCCCCATCTATTGTGATGGTTTAAAGGAGGCAGAAAAGTTGCCTGTTCACTCAAAGGCCTGTTAATATAATTGATCATTCAGTCTGATCCCAGTCTCACAACATGGGCCAAGAAAGTATGCTAAATGTCTACAAATAAATGAAAAATGAAATCAGGCCATGCGGGGCTTTGGTGCAGCGCCCACCCTGTGTTTAATTTGCCAGGGTCTCTGAAAGCTCTGATCCTTCAGCACTGGGTCTAAAGCTAACAAACGGGGACGGGGGGGGGGGGGGGGGGGAGGAGAAGAGGTCAGAAGTCAATGTACCATGAAGTTGGCTTCCTTCAGAGCAGCTTCCGGAGTGGATACAAATATTTGACTTTTCTCTCCCTTCTAAGTTTTAATTTACATGCCACTAAACCTCTGGGTTTGTTACAGGAAGCAGCAGTTTGCATTTTCATTGACTTAATCTCAACATTATTTCTCCAAGGGTCTGCATGTTTGCTTTCCCCGGTCGTTCTGCAGAGCAGGAGTTAGCCCTCGGCACAGCATACTGTAAAGTTCCCCTGACTCAGAACACGCAGGGATGCGATTTCCAGGAACTCTCTGATTTCACAGAACTATCAAGTAGTACGTACCCTGTCAGGGCCAGTCCCAGGGGCTCCCAGAGGGTGTAGTACCACTGCACCGCTTGGTTCTTTTTTTTCTTGGCCGCTGGGGGTGGGCGGGGAAAACATTTTCCACCCCAGCCAGCGGCAAAACAGCTCGGACTGCTCCTGTACCCAGCTACTTCCCCGTGCAAAAACAAGCGTAATTATCAAATGTAGATGTAGTTCACACACAGATACACAGTGCCAGATCCGGTAGGATAGAATACCCTCACTAGAAGTAGTTTCATTGCACCTTGTAATATACCAGGTGTATCCCTAACCCACAGTGCAGACCCCACCGGCACTCCTAGAAAACCCACCTGCCTCTGAGCCTTTGTCTGCAAAGTGTCATCAATACCCTTACGGTGCTAGGGAAAAATCGAAATAGCCCCATTCCCCCACCAGGGAAGCTGAGCGCTGTTCCCTTAAAGAGTCTCTAATGTAATTCATCCACAGCTTCACTGGCCTCTCCTCTCCACCCATGGAGGCTCAGGTTGCATCTAGCAGTCTGAGCAGAGGTGAACCCATCCTCTGATCTCAGCTGCTCCGAGCCATCAGCGGGCTGCCCGCTTGCTATGCTAAGTACGATACGTTACTCCAGCATAAGGTACTACGGAAGAATCCCTGCTAAGAAATCAAGGGCCTATAATGAATATTCATCTATAATAAAAAAAGTCCGCCGCCAGCATTGTCTGTAAACCACACACACAGGATATCACAACCGCACATCAGCACGCGCTGTGCAATACCCACCAAATCTAATCAGAAACCACAGTTTAAATCCTCGCTTACAACTGGGTTTCCTTTTTCAACTCACAGCATCCGAGGTTGTCTCCATAGACACAGGGCTCCCATAGGATTTTACGTTTACAAGAATTATTTCATCTGGGGGCAGGAACTAACAACAGAGTACAACGGTCCCATAGAGGCTATAAAACAGCCTGGCCCCTGACCTGAACAGAGCAAGCAATTTACTGGGGGGGGGGGGGGGCGGGAAAGAGAGGCATTTATTAATCTATTAAATTAAATCAAATGAGGATTCCCTCCCCCTTTCTAATGGGCTGAACCCGTCAAAGGGCCAACAGCACAAGAAGCACGGCACAATGGGTTTGTTTGGTTTGAAACGCTTTACACTGCTGAAGCTGACCCAACGCTGCCTTCCAAAAGCAGGCGGTGGGATTACAGGCTTAAGGCATGACTCACCCTCCTGCCACTGCCAAAGAAGTAGTTCTGGAGTGAGGAAGTCACAGGAAGACTTAAATTAGAGAGTGGGAAAAGAAGAAGAAAAAAACCCTCCCCAGACTGACATGTAGGTTCTGCTCTCAACCAGATAATCAGAGGCCTTGCGGGGAATACAGCATATACTATGAAAGGGAGAACTGTGTCTATGGTTTTATATATGTGATTATATAATTAACATACACACTGTCTGAATTTATACATACCACATATACATGCACACACACTTGCCTGGAATAATTTTTTCTTTGATAGGTGAGTACAATTTCAATGTCACCAACGTTTTCTAACCAGCTGTAATGTTGCTTTGCCTGTGTGTCTCCTTAGTCCATGTCTACACTATAGGGCAGGGGTCGGCGACCTTTCAGAAGTGGTGTGCCGAGTCTTCATTTATTCACTCTGATGTAAGGTTTCGCGTGCCAGTCATACATTTTAACGTTTTTAGAAGGTCTCTTTCTATAAGTCTATAATATAGAACTAAACTATTGTTGTATGTAAAGTAAATAAGGTTTTTAAAATGTTTAAGAAGCTTCATTTAAAATTAAATTAAAATGCAGAGCCCCCCGGACCGGTGGCCAGGACCCGGGCAGTGTGAGTGCCACTGAAAAATCAGCTAGCATGCCGCCTTTGGCACACATGGCATAGGTTGCCTACCCCTGCTATAGGGACTACTGCAGCATCACTACAGAGCCACAGCCATGCAGACATAACCCCACAGGGTAGACCAGTACACACATCCTTGTGGGTACGCAGAGGTCTTCCAGGGGGGAACATCAACTCATCTAGAGATTTGCCTAGTTTTACAACAGGCTCCATAAAAAGCACTAGCGAAGTCAGTAGAAACTAAAATTTCATTCAGACAATGACTTGTTTATACTGCTCTGTATACTATACACTGACATGAAAGTACAATATTTATATCCCATTTGATTTATCTTATAATTATATAGTAAAAATGAGGCAGTCCGCGATTTTTCAGTAAGAGTGTGCTGGGACACTTGTTTTTTTATATCTGATTTTGTAAGTAAGTCGTTTCGAACGGAGGGTAACTTGGGGTATGCAAGCCAGATCAGACTCCTGAAAGGGCCGCAGGAGTCTGGGAAGGTTGAGAGCCACTGGTGTGGACGCACCCTACAATAATAAAAGGGGTAGGGACAGCACCGCCCCGAGCGACAGTAGCTAGGTCAATGTAAGCATCCTTCTGTTGACCTTGCTTAGCTGCATCAACTAGGGGAGTTGGTTTATAGACCCCTCCGTGGCCTCCCTCTGCCTTCTCCATCACAGAGCTCTTCCTTCTGGTCGACAGCAACAGACTGGGGCGCGCTGCTTTGGAGTCCATGAGCACCACTCCAAAACTATGGGGTTGCTGCAGCGTAAATCAAGTTGCATGCTACCAGAATGCCCACTACCCTAATCAAGTGTTTGCAGGAGTGGGGCCTTAGATTATGAGCTCTTGGGGGTTGTGTCCATGCCTTGCTTATTTGTCTGTTAAGTGAAGCACCTGGCATGATACTGAGTGACAATCACGTGGGAACAAAGGCCAACTCTAAGGAACCTAGAGCCTGGCTTGATAATATTTCCCAGCCCCGACCCCCGCATAGGTATGCACTTGGCTGACAGTACAGGATCTGATGCACTGCAGATCAGTGTCCAGTAGGAAGCTGACAGATCAGTGTCCAGTCAGACCACTAATGCGGAGAAAAGAAATCTAAAGCTGGGGCCAACACTGCCAATAATTCAAACTGCTGCAAAAAAAACCCACAGAGACGCAACAGTGAGAGTTAAGGAGGTCATGTTAGCAGGGCTTAATTTGCTCCAGATCTTGCCAGAGTTTGCCCCTCTGGGCTTGGACGTTGGGAGCCTTGGCCCCTCTGGGCTTGGACGTTGGGAGCCTTGGCCCCTCTGGGCTTGGACGTTGGGAGCCTTGGCCCCTCTGGGCTTGCCGCGTCAGTTATGAAAGTAAAAAAAATGGCTTGAGCCCCTGCGCCTCTCTCATTACAAATTAAGCCCTGCCCATTAGCCTCGTTACTGAGACGTCCTGCTCTGTGTTTGTTTAAGGGAAGCCCCCGTGTTTCCGGTCTCTCTGGTCACTGTGTATTTTGGCAGCCTTTTTATTTTGAATCTGGATGAAGAATGCATAATACAGTCTTAAGGAGTTTGTCAAAGAGGGATAAAGTTTAGCCGGGAAATGGGGAGAGTCTTTTCTCTGTAGCTGTTCTTGTGGGTAAACATTGTATTTGCCGTGCTTAGGTAATCTGAACAAGAAAACACATGCTAGGTGTCTGATCAATCAGGAGAAGCCAGCCCTGATATAAACCTACCGGCTATAATCACAAGGTCTGTTGCTTTACAAAACTGTATTGCTACACTGATTATAATATTCAGGAGCGGTTCCTATAGTGCAATTATTAGAGACAGTATCAAAAGCCGTTTCTCCTCCCTTGGTGTTCACACCTCAACTGCTAGAAGAGGGCCTCATCCTCCCTGACTGAACTAACCTCATTATCTCTAGACTGATTCTTGCCTGCATATTTATACCTGCCCCTGGAAATTTCCACTACATTCATCTGATGAAGTGGGTATTCACCCACAAAAGCTTATGCTCCAATACGTCTATTAGTCTATAAGGTGCCACAGGACTCTTTGTCGCCTTTTTACAGATCCAGACTAACACGGCTACCCCTCTGATAGTATCAGGTTGAAATCCCACCTATATTTAAAAAAAAAAAAAAAAAATGGACCCTAATCCACTTTGGACTCAACACCTGCACCAAGCCTGGCCCTACCAATGTTTGTGATCTTACTTAGAACTGGTGTGGAAAAAAAATTTCCTCACAAAAAAATTAGATTAAAAATTAACCTTTTTCTTTTCTGTCAAAAATTTCTCTTTGAAAACAATTTTTTTTTTATAAAAATGGAAATTTTGGTATGAAAATTTCTGTTTTTGCCAAAAGGTCCATTTTCCTTTGGGAAAAACGTTTGGAGCTGCATTTTTCAAGCCAGCTCTAGTTTTACATTTTCTCTCACCTGTTGCTGGGCGAAAGACCCAAGAAACCCTGCCCCTGAGAGTAACCACTAAACTGTGCTCCCTCCTCAAGCAGATGCTCTCTCTAATTTGCAGATCTTAGGTAAAAGAGGCTGAGTGGAGGCGGGGCTTGGGGGGGGGGCAGAGCCTTGGTGCAGTGCAGCAGGCGGCACTGGGGCCCACAAAAGACTTATCCGGCTTTGTGGTGCTGAGCACACCTGATTTTTTTCAGTGACTGCTTGAGCCCCGGAGCACCCAAGGAGTCAGCACCTAGAGCCGCCCCAAGGGAATTCTCTGATTGCTCCCCTTGCAAAACTCTGCACTTCTCTTGTGCCAATGGCAAATTAGAGCCTGCGGCCTCAGAACCATGTCATAGAAGATCAGGGTTGGAAGGGACCTCAGGAGGTCATCTAGTCCAACCCCCTGCTCAAAGCAGGACCAATCCCCAGACAGATGTTTGCCCCAGATTCCTAAGTGGTCCCCTCAAGGATTGAACTCACAACCCTGGGTTTAGCAGGCCAATGCTCAGGTCAATGCTCAAACCACTGAGCTATCCCTCCCCCCCAGGGAGGTTCTTGAAGAGGGGAGAGCAGGCTGGGAAAGGACAGCAATCAAGCAGCCCTGATTACTCAGCCTCTGACAGTCAAGAGTGCCTAGTCCTCAGCACCTAGGGGCAAATCTGCAGCTCGGTACACAGTCTGAGCGTGCTGCGGCTGTGCAGTGGGGTACTCTGGGGGTGGGGGAAGAAGGGAGCGACCGCATCAACCTCCCAAGCTCCTCGAGCAATTCCACAGCCTGCCAGGCTCTCGCAGACGGCCCACCGCCATGCCCCACCCGTGGCCATGAGCTGCTGACCGGGAAGCAAGCTGAGCACGGAGGACAGACTTGCATGTCAGGTGTGTGCAAATGCGAGCAGGCACTTTCCAACCCATTGAGACCACCCGAGGTCAAGCTGCTTGTCAATAGCCAGGCCAGGGAAAAGAATGCAGATACCTAGGGCTTGATTCTCCACTGCCCTTCTCTGTGTAGTTATTTATACCAGCACAAAGAAAGATACTTACATAGGAATGTGTGTATGTGCGTACACACACCTCCATTCCGATACGTCAGCATACACATATATACAGAATATAGGTACACTTACATATGCAATATACAAACATTATATAGAGACTAACTTTTTATTTAAAAAAAAAAAATGTTTGGGGCCCAAGCCAATTTGAGAGGGTCCCTTTAAAGCTAACAGGAATGGATCTCAAATCCAAGTTTTGAAGAGCCAGCCAGACTTGTAGTGTTTTTTTCCTCTCTCTCATTCTGCTGACTCCCCCACGAGAGGCAGAGTTTATAAAATATCTGGTAATTCCATTTCAAGAACAAAGCCAGCTGAAGCAGCAGCTGGAGGTAGTTCTGTGTTCAATAAAATGTCTTGCTTTTTAGTTCGAGAAGTGGAAGCCGTATTTTAAGCTACAAACAATTATGGCTCAGAAACCATCTGGGGCTCTGAAAATGGTGCAAAATCTTGATTTTAAAAGGACTGTTTTAAACTTCTGCCTCCGTTTCAGTTGTGACTGTTGGCGAAAGGAACCCTGGGTAGCAGCAAGCCAGTAAATCCTTAAGCTACTACAGAGATATGAGGAAGGGGGGTAACGGCAGAGACAAAGGGGACGTTTTTGTCAAGGTATTCTGCATCATTTTTTAAAATTAGCTTCAATCACTGTTTAAAATAAACACCCTGGACCTTAAAACTAAGTAACTGAGACTCCTGTTGCACTGCACACATACCAACTTGTTATTGTAAGGTTGCACAAGAACACTGGGTTGTAAACACTGGCTTCTTTCTGTCGGGCTGCTGAGTGTACTGCACTGCATACAATGGTTTGTTATTGTAGGGTTGCACAAGAACACTGGGTTGTAAACACTGGCTTCTTTCTGTCGGGCTGCTGAGTGTACTGCACTGCATACAATGGTTTGTTATTGTAGGGTTGCACAAGAACACTGGGTTGTAAACACTGGCTTCTTTCTGTCGGGCTGCTGAGTGTACTGCACTGCATACAATGGTTTGTTATTGTAGGGTTGCTGACAGGTTTTATCTTCTGAGAGCCCCGAGGTATTTATTTTTATTTTAAAAAACCTCCTACATATGTAAAGTTTTAGGTGGATTTTGCAAACAAGTAAGAAAAAAACAAACTAAGGGAGAGATGTTTTTAACCTCTTGTCTCCCCGCCCCACCTTGGCACTGTCTCCCTGAAGGGAAATATTCTTGTGCAGTGGACAAATAAAGATTCGAGACCTGAGCCCAGCTATTTGTAAGAGCTCAGCCTGCAGACTTTAGACCTCCCCACCTTTGCTCCCCACTAAAGTGTGCAAGGGTATGTCTACACTACGGGATTAATCCGAATTTATATAATTCGAATTTAGGAAACCGATTTTATAAATTCGAATGTATTCGGCCACACTAGGCACCATTAATTCGGTGGTGTGCGTCCAAGCTACCGTAGTAGCATCGATTTCCAGAGCGTTGCATTGTGGGTAGCCAATAACATCTAATTGCCAATAACATCGAATTGCGGCCACACTAACCTTAATTCGGATTAACAATACCGATTTTGACGCTACTCCTCTCGTCGAGGAGGAGTACAGAAATCGAATTAAAGGGCTCTTTAATTCGAATTAAATGGCTTCGTTGTGTGGACGGGTCAAGCGTTAATTCGAATTAAAGCAGCTAAATCCGAATTAAAGTCGTAGTGTAGACCAGGCCCAAGTAAAGCATGTTACCAGCATGGGCTGAAGATATTCCAGTCACTGACTCAGAGAAGGCAGCCAGGACAAGGGAAAGGGGAGAAGCAATCGCAGGTAGAAAGAAAGACCCATTCGAGTGGCCATGTGCTGCTCCCAGCGGAGCAGTTTACTCAACGCAATATTCTGTCTGGAATAAAAACCCACAGTCTCAAATTCATCCCTATCAAAAAGAAGGGGGAGCCGCGGAGACCACTGCAGTCTAGACAGGTCCTCAGCAGCATAACCGCTGGCCAGACTGCACTGAAAGCACCTGCCGCCCACCAGCAAGCGGTGGGGTGATGGATGGAAAAGGCCACGCTGCTGCTCCATGTAGCTCTTCGCCATCCCCCTCTCGGAGGCACAGCAGGGGAAGGAGAAGTGCAGGAGGCCCGGAGAAGGCTCCTAGCCCATATGTCAACTGGGTTTGAACCATCCTTCCAACTCAATGATCGCTGGGTGCAACTTGCATTGACTTCAATAAAAGTCACCTGTGTTTACATGAGGACTGAATTTTCTCTTTTTCTAGGCAGCTGGTTTAAAACCAGCCCAGCTGCGTAATAAAATAAAAATAAATAAATAATAATAATAAATACCTAGCTCTTTTCATTCCTAGATCTCGAAGCGCTTTACAAAGCAGGTCAATATCGCCATCTCCATTATACAGATGTGGAAACCGGGGCACAGAGTGATGATGTGACTAGCCCAAGGTCACTGAGCAAGCCAGTTTGCTCTGCTGCTGCCCGTGCTGTCCCTGATCTGTGGGTAACCAGAGGAGGTTAGACTCTGGGGCTGTCCATCTGAGCAGTGACATTCTCTGCAGAGAAGCCGAACGGGACAGAGAAGCATTGCAAGAAGAAACAGTGAAAGGCTTAGACTTCTAGTGACTCTAGGAATGTGTAGGAGCTGCTTTCCAGCTGGTAAACCACAGTCGTTATAAAACCAGTTATGAAGCCTGGGCTAAAAGCAGAAGGGAATTCTGTAACACAGACGCCACGAGTCTAGGGAGTCAAGTGCTGTAAACCAAAGCCTGAAATTCATGCAGGCCTAAGCACTGCTCTGGTAGGAGACACCCAGGACACACAGCATTCACACAGCCCACCCCGACCCCATCTCCACTCGCAGCAGCAATGAAACAAGGCTTCGGAAAATCTGACTTCACGCACACGGTAACTCGAGATCCTCCGGAACACGACCGGCTGGGCGTCTGGTCTGGGGTGGCGGGAAGCAGGGAATCGCTGAATTGCATTTAGAGGACTCCACAACCAGCTCTGAACAGCCAACTTGACAAAACCTCCAGGCTTCATTTTGTGCAGTCCTAAGGCGCGTTCACAATGCCACCCGCAGAGTGGGAATCAAACCCTCACCCTCAATGCCATCCTATAGCAAAGCGGTGGGCTTCAGGCGGGGCAGTCGTACCCAAAGCTCCTGGACAATGTGGAGCAACCCTGAGGCCGATGTAGACACCGGACCACGAGACCCACCGAGACCTGGCAGCATACGTGCCACAGAATAGCCATTAGATGGTAGCAAGGTTCAGTCCCTTCTGAGCTGGGCTGGATTTGAACTGGCAGTCCACAGGGGAAAGGCACCACCAAACCCATAACAATCTCCTCTCCCACATCCCACCCCAATCGCTGCCTTACACCTCCCTGGCCCTGCACACAGCTCAGATCATGGCAAAAAGGAAAACAGGTCAAACAAATCCTTTGTTCCTAGAGCTACAGAATGGCTCTACAGCCAGAGGGGACGTGAGTTCACGTGCCCCTAGAACTCGGAGGCGGCAAGAAGAAATGCTCTTCCCATATTTCCCTGCTTCCCATATTTCCCTGCTCCCACAACAGAAACATTTCTCTCCCCACTTCTGTTCAGCCTCCTGTACATTTCGGGGGGGGGGGAGGGGCAAATATTCGGGGTCGCCCGCGAGTGATCCCACCTATGACCATCTCTGCACGCAGCTGCCCCTGAACCTGAGTCCCCAGGGTGCTGAGACTCACACGCTCTCTTGGAAGACGGCTAAGCAGCCCCCTTTCTGCTGGACGCCCGCCCAACGGAGGCGCCGTCCTCTTGGGGGGGGGGGGGGGAGAGGACAGGCCGGGAATCTGGTCCAGGATTTGGGTCTAGCTGGCTGCAGGCAGGACTGCAGCTGGCTCCACAGGGAATAGTGAAGGGGGAGAGGGGGAATTAATTCCATGAAGTATCTGACAGCTGGAAAATCTGAGCCACCATTGTTCTCAGCCCCTTACTACCCCCGGGCCCTGCCTTCCCCTCTCCAAGTCTGTCGGCTGAAGAACTGCGGGGATGAAAGAGTAGGCGTTGGGCTGGAAACACTGACTCCCCTCCCAGCACAGAGGAAACCCTCGTTGGAGGTTCCAGGCTCCCCACCGCCCCCCTCTCGGGCTGGCTCCGCGTCTGAAGGGTCAAAGGCTCTCGCTGCTTCTGGGCAGCGGCTTGCTCCCATTTTGCTCGCTCAGCGCAGTTGTGCTGCATCTCTGCACGGGGCGCTAAACTCGCTGCTGTTGCTACGGGGTGAAAATACTCCTCCGAGGCCACAAGGCCGCTGTCCCCTCTGAGCTGCCGTGCGGGTGGGCAGGAGCGTGGCCGGACGCGTCCCACAGCTCCAGCCTGGAGAACGTTACCTCCCCCACCGTTCCCAGCCCTGCTAACCCAAGAGGCTAGAGCAGTAGCTAACCTGTGAGCTAACCTCCAGAGGGAACCTTTGGGCCTTTGCAGGGACCCGGCCTGCCCCTCTCCACAATGTGGGAAACGAGGCCTTTGCCTCAGTCCGGCTTTGGCAAGTCAAAATTCACAGGCTGGTTGTGGGGAAAGAAGGCAAAAGTTCCAGGTTTCAGCCAGAATCGCCAGCTCCCAGTCGCTAGCAAAAGGGCAGCGCATGGTACCAGTGAGAACAACCACCCACCTACCACCTACCCTCTGCCTCCTCAGTCTCACTCCCCTTCCTGCTAACGAGCCCTTCCAAAATGCACTAGACCCCAGGCTACCTCCCAATAGCAAAGCCCTCAATCAAATCCACCACTGAAAGCACCCTGAGCTGCCCCCCATCCACCACTGATTTCAGGCCACCCTCATCATCCAAGAAGATGGGAAAATGCCTGAGAACACAAGTCTTAGACTATCAGGGTTGGAAGGGACCTCAGGAGGTCATCTAGTCCAACCCCCTGCTCAAAGCAGCACCAATCCCCAGATAGATTTTTTTTTTTTTTTTTTTTATTACCCTAGTTCCCTAAATGGCCCCCTGAAGGATTGAACGCACAACCCAGGGTTTAGCAGACCAATGCTCAAACCACTGAGCTATCTCTCCCTCCCCACCCAGATCACCCAGAGGAAAAGGTATTTCCAGACATCCAAATTCACATCCCCAAGGGATACAGTTAGGGTGCTAACACCAGGACAAGGCTCCTGGTTACACTGCAGCGATTGGTCAAATTTTAACCCCCAGGGGTTAGAAAGCGATTTTTATCTGAACCGTTAAAATCGTTCTCTGCGTGCTCCCGAGCTCTGCCCTCACAGGACTGAAATGACAGCAGCATCTTTGGCCTTCCGGACAATGTGTAAGTAAATGAACCACAGAGATTGTTTTCAAAGCGGATGCTCATACGCAGCGTCAGACCCAGCACTGACCTGCCTTCCTAATAAAAGTCTTGTCTCTGGTTCATTGGGGGGGGGAGGGAGAGGCTTTCACCTCCTGAATGGATCTGGATGCATCATTCACCAATAAAGAGCTCATGAGCAGCGTGGTGACTTCATCATCTCGCAACTCGCCCAAACTTGAATTTCCCCAGCCACAGATGGTGGCAGGTGGCGGTTGGAAAGTGGCACTTGCTGACAATTTCCCCAATTACATTTCCTTCTCCTGGTGGAAGCAGGCAGATTGGATTGTTTTGCAACTGGAACTAAGAATAACAACTCTCAAACCACGCTGATGGAGTAAGACAGGCGCAACCACAAACCCACGCACACACCACAATGGCCTGGAACACAGAAATGACATGACATACACAATAACCGTAAGTGGCTTGAAACTTACTCATTACTGAGCTATTAAAAAACAGGTGGGGAGCGTTCTCCCAGCTATATACACAAGAGAGAACAAATGTTAACTATGGTATTCTACTCCCTGAGCGGAGTTAAAGTAATGGAGAATGCTGGGCCACACACAATGCAGAGGAAACCTCGATATTTGAAAACGTATCTTTAAAAAAGTTTGACAGCACCTATAAGTGCGCGCGCGCGCGCACACACACACACACACACACACACACACACACACACACACACACAGAGTTCAGTACAAATTTCTCGCCATCTCCTCTGTTTCATCTCACACAACGTACATGAGCCAGCCTGATCAAGATGAAGTGCTTTAATACAAGGCACATTCTGCATGGCACCTTCCCTTGGTACCCACTGTTCCCCCATGCTAGCTAGCACATCCACATAAAAACAAAAAACAAAAAAAAACCCCACCCTCCTAAGGAGAGAGTCAGAGCATCTCCAAGCCCTCAGAGCGGCCCCTCTCAGAAACACCGCCGTGACTTTTCCCACTGTTCACATTCCTTCACCCAGCTGGGAAACATGCAATTATTTATATTAATTTATGTTCACACCGGCCAGCGTTGGTCTGGAAAAAGGCTTAAATCCTACTGAAGGCTGCGTGGTTAAGGTATGATGTAATACAGGCAATGGAAATTCTCCTGTACAAGGGACATGTAGATTGTCAAGTTCCAGCAGCAGTTGGCCAGGGGCTCACATAGCCAGCTTACATCCGCTTCCCCCCTTTAGGTGTTTACCCCTTCCTTTCTTACAGAGCCTAAACAGATATTTAGCAATGCTGAAGGCTCATTGCATCTCTGCCCAGAGGTAAACGGTCAACTGAACCTGCAGGGACAGGAACCGACCCTGTTTATCTCAGCTCATCAAGAGACTATGCCCAGCCTGTCACTCCATGCTGAACCTTTGGCTTCGATTTGTGCCCCCACTGCAGCAGGTGGTTAATGCTACATAGAGCCTGGCTGGCTATTGAGCTCACCTGTTATCAACCTCCGGTTTGCACTGATCACTGGCCAGAGCTCTGCAAAATGTACCGTTTGGTTTCCAAGAAACTCCAGCCTCCCTGAAGAACATCCCCTTCAGCTTGGGCAGACATCACCTTTTCCACCCCTCGATCTCAAAACACTGTACCGAGCAGAGTAAGTACCATTATCCCCATATTGCAGATGGGGAAACAGAGGCACAGAGAGTTGAAGGCACCAAAAAGCAGAGGCCTGCATTTTTAAAGGTCGTTAGGCATTGCTGAGCTCAGCCAATGGGATTTGGGCTCCTAAAGGAGACTTGGGCCCCTAAATCAGTTAGCCATTGCTGAGCTCAGCGTCACCATACGTAACGACCTTTAAAATCTGAGCCAAAGTGACTGGCCCAAGGTGTCACAGTGCATCAGCGTCAGTCAGAATTCAGTTCTCTTAACTCCCACTCCTATGCCCTATCTGTTGGACCAAAATCCCTCCTGATTTACAGCAGGGGTGGGGGTGGTACTCTGGGCTTGTTCGGGGTAGGGAGAGGAGAGCTAGGGGAGGAAGAGCTTGCAAATTCTGAACCTGTGTGAACCGGCTCCCCCAATGTTCAGAGAATCCATCAGCCTCAACCCCAGCTTTGAAAGCAAAAATGTTTTGCACAGCTCTTATCTCAGCCCGTCTCTGCAAAGCCCCTGTAATGCAGCCAGGAGTTTTGGCCTAGAGTTTCCCTTAATTAAGCACTGGGAATTCTGTAGTGAAATGTTAAGAGGCTCTCACATTTGCAGAATGCTGGTACTTGGAAAGGGCTGGCTGAAACATTAAGTCACCAGCTCTCTGCAAGTATAGGATCATCAGGATATAAACAAGGAGCTTGACATGTAAACAGCTTTGTCATTAATTTCTGCGGCCCCACCTCCTCCCCCGCAGGGTCTGGACAAGAAGGAGAAGGCAGCTATAAAATGAAGAATTTAACTTGGCTTTTAATTCAGCGCTGAGGAGATGCAACAGAACAATCAGATCGAGTGGGATTACATACCAGAAGGTAGATGTGTGGTGTGGATCTGTTTTTCAGCAATGCAGCCTTGGAGGATTTACATAACCCAAAAGCTTTAGGTTCCCTTTTAACAGAGAAAAGCAACAGAGGGTCCTGTGGCACCTTTAAGACTAACAGATGTATTGGAGCATAAGCTTTCGTGGGTGAATACCCACTTCGTCAGACGCATGTCATGCCACAGGACTCTCTGTTGCTTTTTACAGATCCAGACTAACACGGCTACCCCTCTGATACTTTTAACAGAGAGAAGACAGAATCCATCGGAGGTATTATTCCTCTTCCCACTCCTTTTGTGTTGAACTCATTGGCCACTGAACCTTCTGCATGAACTTCCTATGGTCAAGGAAGCCTACTGATAAGGGGTAATGTTTCAGCACCATATGCAGGGAATTACACACATAATTCCTGCTAACATTAATGGGAACCGCAGATCTCCTGCACGTGGTGCTGAAACCGTATTTGGAAGCGCAATAAAAATCAGAATGACTAACTCACACATGCTATTCAGGATCAACAAATGTAGACTATATAACATCTAGAAAGAGTGAAGCGTGGTATGCCTGCATAGCAACATAGTACATTGTCTGTTAAATTCTATAGAATTTATCTGTTGAAGACGATGATGTCCTTCCCTATGTTTTTTTTTAAGCCACCCCTATAACAATTCTCCATTCAATTTTATAGGGTGATTAAAAAAAGGTAATGATCACCCTCCTGGTTGGCTACAAAACATTAGCAGGTCACTTTTTTGGTTATTTCCCAGACCTCCAGAAGGAAGAGAATGCTGAGGGTTTACCGCTCCTTGAAAGCCATCTGCAAAGATAGCACAGCAGGAATTTGACCGTTTATGTCAGAAGGGAGGCCAGGTCCACTGGAGAGGTTGATTATTTTCCTAGCAAGCATCAGCAGTTCAATACATTCTACATTAGTTAAAAACTGGAATGAATCTCGCCCTCCTGTTTAGTGGGACAAACTAGATATGGATGCTAAGGAAACCCAGTAAATATTACAGGTAAAAGGAAAAGCTTAATTACTTGTGTGTAACATCTAGAGTACTTCTGAGATCTTATTGCTACCATAGGGGGGAGGGATTTGAGCATTAGCCTGCTAAACGCAGGGTTGTGAGTTCAATCCTTGAGGAGGCCACTTAGGGATCTGGAGCAAAAATCAGTACTTGGTCCTGCTAGTGAAGGCAGGGGGCTGGACTCGATGACCTTTTGGGGTCCCTTCCAGTTCTATGAGATAGATAGGTATTTTGAATTATGGGCCCAGAAACAAGGCTACAGAGGAAACCCTAAAGATCAAACACATCATTTGGCATGAACGTGCCAAAGCGAGAAAACAAACATATGGAGCTTACTCCCCTTGTACAAGGCGGGGGAATGAACTGTAACATCTTAAGGCAAAGTGAGAGCCCTAAACTAAGAAGGGAATAATTAAAAAAAATAAAAAATTGTTTCTAACCTTCTATGTAATTATGCCCGCAATTGTACCAAGTGATGCCTTACTAATGTACATCAAACGACATGGGTGGTCCACATTGACCTAAATTATTTTGTCTCCTCCCCCACCCCCACTTCCAAGGGCAAGTAAAAGGTTATTATTATTATGGGACAGCTATAGAAAAGATTTTGCATTTGTTCCTGAAGGTGTGAGTGTCATGGCCAAGGTTCACTCATGTGGAAGGGAGTTCCACAGTCATGGGACAGCCACTGAAAAGACTCGATCTCCAGTCCTACCCGTGCCATTGAGAATCCCATTGTTCTTGGACAATGCAGCAATCATGGAAGGATTTGGTGGAGAAAGACATGGGGTCTGAGATAGCCTAACCCTAGCACATTGAGAGCTCTGAAGACCAACACCTAGATCTTAAACTCGCGAGACTATGGACAATCATTGAAGCAATCAGAGCCCTGTGGTGACAAGCGACCCATATCTGACAAGCAAGCAACTTGTTGTACTTGCCAGACTTTATTTTAGGTATCTGGTTTCATTCCCAAGCACAGTGTGTGGTTATAATCAAGCCTGGAAGCCAAGAATGCCCAGAGCACCGAGACCTGGCTTACGTTGGACAGGATGGGGTATGGACCTCAAGCCATTCTGAGATGGTGAAGCCTAACCCTGCCCTGTCTCAACCAGAGCAACCCAACTGATACCAAACCCCATTGGGGTCACCAAAGGTGTAGGTCAAAGACAAATGTAGCCCAGGGTATCTTGTTTTTAAGAAGTCTGAATTATGGGGACCGGACAAGAAGGCTCCCTGATAATGAGTGAGTGTACTTGGGCGAGATGCATACAGCAGAGGGGTTATGTGCTCTTACCCGGGCTAAAGGAAAGGATCTGGAGGCACTGGATGGCTCATAAAGGAGCCTCTTCCAGGCACTCATCAGCTCCAGTGGGGATACAGCAGCCACAGGCCCATATTCATAGCCTGTTGAACAGCCTGGTGGTGTAGATACTCTCCTACTTTCCAAGCAACACGTATTGCATGCCCTAATCAGATTCTTCTTAGAGACCTAGGCCCTAAGCCAATGCATAAAAACAGGCAATCCTCAACCTTTCGGTGGGAAGGGGAATAAATATATTAAACCTTTGTATGAATCCAATGTTTGTCAGACATGCTGGGTTGACAGCCCAGATCAATGAAATCCTCTCCCCCCCACATCATAGGGCAGATACACCACTCCGGAAGCTTTACCACACTGCACTGACAATGCGCCTCAAAACTCCAGCCCCTGAAAATACCACCTCTATGGATGGTGACGTTACGGTCTCCAGCTATGTTCAATCCCCCCCATTTCTGCCAAGACAATGCCAATTGCAATGGTGGTTTTCACCACATGGGACGACTAAGAAGAGGACTAAGATTACCCAACTCATTTCACATGGGCCCCAAAATACCCTTTGGGTCAAAATTACCATCAGTCACTATCAATGGCCTGAGCTGGAGTGGAATGAAGGACTCAAAAGGTTAAGAAGTGCCACAGATCATTACTAATACCCTGACCTGTCCTGTTCCCTTAAAAGCAGTTTCACAAAAGAAATCCATATTTCTTATTCCCCCAAGTACTAAATTTCCACTACCTCAAAAGGCATCAAATTCCATCCCTTTGCTACAGCTTCAAATTTTCACACTCTGGTTCCAGACACCTCATTAGCTTCCTTGCCACTGGTCCAAGATACAGGGTGTTTGCTCTTAAACATGGCAGAAGCAGTCATCACGACTGTCTGAATACATGCTGGCTCCAAGATGTCTCATCTATTTTTTAAATACATAAAGATTAAATTAAGCAGACAGTTGTAAAGCCATGGGGTTTGCAGTTTTCTTCCTGGAAAACTCATGCTAATCCCAGTTCCAGAAATAATACCAGCGATGGTCCTCAACGTTGGAAGGCAACATCCTCTAATATCTTTGAAGCCACCTGTTAAACAGGGCAATCAGTGATGGCCGATGGTGCCTAGATGCCTGTTTAGGACGTATTGCAAAGTCACACCCGTAGGGTAAAAGTGAAGTTGGTATTTGCAAGCTGGTGGGCCAACTCCTTGGCCAGTATGTTGAATAAAGCTCGGAACAGCAGCAGGGATTTCACTCCCTTTTTTCGGGATTTTCTCTATTTAACAAAACAGTTTCAGCTCAGCTCAACTTCTATAGTTCCTTCCTGGCCTTTCCTATTGCCTCTCCCCATTAAGTTTTCTGCCACTGCTTCCTGCAGGTATCAGTCTTAGCCCTCCCACTGCTGTAGCTGAGCACCTCACAATCTTTCACGTCTTCATCCTCACAGTACCTTGTGGTGCAGGGCAGTGCGGTTATCCCCATTGTACAGATGGGAACTGAGGCACAGAGAGACTAAGCAGTTTGCTCAAGGTCACACAGGAAGTTTGTGGCAGAACATGGGTCCCCTGAGACCTAGGTTAGTGTCCTAACCACTAGACCATCTTTGCTCTCTGTCTCCTATCAGACCTTCTGCCTGGCTGGTGCAGAGAGTCCCTCTTGGTCCTTCCATTTTCCTCCCTGAGTAGATTCCCTCTTAGAGGAAGTGTTGTCTCAAATTTGTCATGAGTTGGCTGGTCAGCCAGAGCCTTGAAACAGGGCATTGGGTCGCTTGCATATGCCCCAGTGCCCTGTTACAGTACTGCTTTCATCTTTAGAAGCCATAAACCAGTGGTTCTCAACCAGGGATATGCATACCACTGGGGGTACGCAGAGGTCTTCCAGGGGGTACATCAGCTCATCTAGATATTTGCCTAGTTTTACAACAGGCTCCATAAAAAGCACCAGTAAAGTCAGTACAAACAAAATTTCATACAGACAATGTCTTGTTTCTACTGCTCTGTATACTACACACTGAAATAGAAGTACAATATTTATATTCCAATTGATTTATTTTATAAGTATATGGTAACAATGAAAAAGTCAGCAATTTTTCAGTAATATTGTGCTGGGACACTTTGGTATTTTTAGGTCTTATTTTGTAAGCAAGCTGTTTTTAAGTGAGGTGAAACGTGGGGTACGCAAGACAAAGACTCCTGAAAGGGGTACAGTAGTCTGGAAAGGTTGAGAGCCATTGCCATAAATTGACGGTGTTTGCCTTTGGTTCCCTTCTCGTATCAACTGGTATTTGAAACACTGGCCTTTCTCCATTCCTTCTTCCACTCTCCCTCTGTAATACGAAGCAATTTTTTTCTACAAAAACTGAAAGAAAAATTATTTAGAGCATATGTCCTTAATTTTGAGACATTTATATTTTTTGGCCTGCATGTTTTCAGCATCACCCCGCCAAGTGCTCCTTGCTGCTTGGCAGGCGGACAAAACCTGCTCAGCCATAAACAAATGAACTTCAACTTTTTTTTTTTTTTTTTTTAAGCGTGACGGGGGAGTTGGACAGTTGTTAATATGATAAGCTTTTTAACTAGAACTTTTAAACATTGGGAACCTTTCATGTAAACAGAGTAGAAAGACGACATGGAAAGCTATTTGAAACGGTTCTCTGCAAGGTGGCTGATGCTAGTAATTATTAGCCATCCATTCGAGTTATCTGTTCTGCAAAGGTACAGAGGGGAAACAAAGCAGGCAACTGTATTCATTTTGATTTATCTGCAAGTGCAAATTAATCACTTGCTTTAATGATAAGGCCAGGAGGAATTCAGGGCTCACACCACCTCTCTTTGTAGTGGGGGAATTAGAGAAGTGTGGAAAAATTCCATTTCCCAGTTTCCTAAAGGCATGAGGAGGTTTGGGGAGAATCAGACAGGATGGCCCCTCTTCCGCACACAAGCTGGTAATTCCAAGTGGTTTTCTCCAGGAAGCGCTCTAGCATAGAAGGGGCCTAAGCTGCATAGTTCAGTGCTGTCTACATCTGAAAACACAGAAGGAATTTAGAAAGGCAGAAAGCTAATCTTCCAAGGTGGAGTTTGACAAAGACGTGTGATCTAAAGGACTGATCCAAAGCCCAGCGAAGTCAACGGGAGCCTTTCCGCTGATTTCAAGACCAGACCCTAATCCTGAGGTTCCAGTTAACTAAATACAGTCAATTTATAAAGAATCCAAGCTAGCTCAGAGGAAGAGAATGGGGAGAGACTTCCTCTGTCTGGATCAGATAACTCTAAGTTACCCACTTGAGAAGACTTTGCTTACATATACGAGACCACAGACAACTCGGCAAGAAACTAAGGAATTCAGAGTCTTCAGCTCCAGTTACTGTCTCTATAGTGTTATGAAGCCCCTCCGAAGGCAGCCAGCTCAGACTCAGTGATGTCATCTTATTTTGCTGGGTCCTGAATCAGAGATCTAGCCCCATGCCTTTCCGCTTGTGGAGGTTCTTCTCATGCCTTCAGTGGGCACCACGGCTGTGTAATACCCAGCAACGTGTAGCCTATGCTCTGGAATGCCCCTTTGGCACGTCAGCCTTATTTTCCACTTTTACATACCACATGCAGAAATCCAATATGTCCTGTGCCTGTTACTGAACTGCCAC
The DNA here is from genome assembly GCF_028017835.1 of Emys orbicularis. NCBI lineage: Eukaryota > Metazoa > Chordata > Testudines > Emydidae > Emys > Emys orbicularis. The sequence continues at coordinate 104,230,901 of NC_088691.1, forward strand.
TCAGGGGGACCTGGTATCACACAGACCTGTGTGCGGCAAGCCAGGGAATCTGCACTGGAAGCTGAACAAAGTCAGTGTTATCGCGGAATAAAAACCCAGGCCTCCCCTGCTATTTATTCAGGATCCTTTGGCATCCAATGCAACTTCCTCAGTGATTTCAGCATTTCTGCCCTAAGCCTTGTCCCACGGCCTCTTGCTTGGCTGTACATTTTGCACACCCTGTCCATGTTAACACTGGCCATGTTCATCCCCTGGTCTGCACCCATAAACGATTGCTAGGTGGGAAGGACCAGTTTTAACCCACTCCCCATCTGTGAAGAGATTTATGGATACATTTGCAATCCCAGGTCTATGTAACTTTATGCACAACTGTGGGCGCGCACACACACACACACATTTGCATCCACTTTGCAGAGAGTTCAAAAGAAGGGGGTAACTCCCTCCCTCACCACACATTCACACACACAGCACAACTACTGATGCAACACTGCACTGTGAGGAGAAATAATTCTTACACAGCTCTGGCTATGGCTACACTGGCGCTTTACAGCCCTGCAACTTTCTCGCTCAGGGGTGTGAAAAGCGCCAGTGTAAACAGTGCCCCAGTGCTGGGAGCGCGTGTAAGCTAATCCCCTCGTGGAGGTGGAGTACCTGCAGCGCTGGGAGAGCTCTCTCCCAGCGCTGGAGCGCGACCACACTCGCACTTCAAAGCGCTGCCGCGGGAGCAGCAAAATGAACTATAAAATAGCAAGAGAGTCAGAACTTAAAACATGAGAAGGAGATTGTATGTAGAATGTATTGCGTATTGGTGACTCAGTCCACACACACACACACACCCCTACCAAGACACTGGGAACAGCACCCAGACATTTTCCAAACTGTCCAAAAAACTTCTTTGAGCACAAACAAAACATGCAGAACAAATCCCAAACCCCCAAGTGTTCACACACTATGCAAGATACCATCTGGTAACAACTGCATTTCCTCATTCTTGGATCTGCTCCCTTTTCGGCATCTTTCCTCCTTTCTCAGGGATTCCTGAGGGTTCTGCCAGGGGAATAAAACAATCTTCCAAGTGCACATGCACACAAAATAAAAGAGGCTAGTTACTTTAATTGCATTTCATTGGGATCCAAATAATGGCTTGGCTTCTCAATGTCAATAGATACTAAGCTTATTTATCCAAATAACATAATAGAGGATATCACACTAGGAGAAATCCACCAGTCCAGCAACTTGGGACAACCAAAAATGCTGGGGCCTGGAAAAGTGAAATGTAATGACTTACTGCCCACAGTTATGCTTCTCATTTGCACTTAAAAATCCTGGATCCTTTGACTGACTCACGTCTGATATGAAACGGACCATGAAAACCACCCTTTCCTCACGTTTCCTCCCAGAAAGGCAGACGTCATGGAAGATGTCTGCAAAATTATTTTGCTAACTCCACTAACCAGTTGCATCTTCAATGGTAAGAATATAGGTGAAAAACAGCAGCTACAATAAAAACCTGGGACAAGTGGGTTTTCCTGTCAGATGACCTCATTTGATATCCAAGTTGCACTTCACATTTTTTTTGTTTTTAGTCTGAGGGACCTGAAAATAATACATGGAATGGGTTTCAGGGCAAGCTGAAGAATACACATCTGGGAATGTGACCTTGTTTCAAATCAAATGAAACTGGTATATATCAGAGTGGAATTCACAACAATCCTCCCACCTTCCAAACAAGCTATTCCTGGTAAGAGCCTGATCCTGAGAGGTGCCCAGAGCCCTCAACTCTACTGAAACCAGAAGCTGAGAGAACTGGGCATTTTCCAATAGCTTCTCAGTCTCTTGCAGATCAGGACCTCAGTTAGGAGCAGATATTTAGTGTGAACCCTTGGCATCTGTAGCACCCAATGACATGGAAACGGAGAGAAAGCAGGTGAAAGAAAGAAGCTACTGAAGAAATGGGCATCTTTCAAAATACAGGATTAGAAAGTCCATCTGCAGTGCCAGTTCCAAGGCACTAAAGGTTCGCCCAAAAGATGTCAGGGCAGTTGGCTAATTGTGTAAGTGTTGGAAGTAGTACCGTGGGTGGATGCCCATAAACACTCTGGGTGAAATCCTGGCCTCACTGAAGTCAGGGGCAAAGCTCCCATTGACTTCAGTGTAGCCTGCACGTCACCCTATACCTACAACGTTCACCCAGTCTTCAGCTCCCCAACAGGGACTCCGATAACCCTGACTTTCGTTTCCCTTGTACGTCTTAGTCAAAACGTTGCTTTGCACACAGGATCGGCAAACTGCATCATGTTAGTCACATCGGCTCTTTGCATCTTTCAGGCTAAAAATAACCATTCGGAAGGTGCTGGGATTTATCCTAAAACACACAAGCCAACGTCCACATAAATCAATAAATAATAGACCGTCATTTCCCACCACCTAGCTAGGCTTGCCTGGATTGGCCTGGAGTCTCCAGGAATTAAAGGTTAATCTTTAATTAAAGATTATGTCATGTGATGAAATCTCCAGGAATACATCCAACCAAAATTGGCAACCCTACCCGCCTCGGCAAGACAAAGTCAAAGCAAACAAACTGACACCGTCTGCATGCTTCTTGTACAAGGATTAAAAGTTTCAGGAGACTAGAATGACTTCTGTGATTTGGGATACTAACGAGGGCTCTACTGGTCCTCGACGGGCTGACGACCAGATGAAGAGTCTGTGCATCACCACGAATTACACAATCCAAGACTCTTTACACTTTCCAGACTCTACTCCAGGAGGGCTGCTTCTGATTGAGCTGCTGGAAGAGAGAAACGCTACCCCTTTCTCCTGACACTCCTCTCTCTTGGATGACCATCACGATGCAGGGGCCTTCCCTGTATGCCTTTCCACAACAGGGCCTCAGAATAGTTTCTCTGGCTGGGTTTTTATAAGGTCCCCTATCACCAGGGCATAAGAGCACCTAATGATTTAGAAACATTAGGGTCAGACTGTGTCATTACTATATGGAGGTGTGGCAAGAATACGTTCATCTCTCCAACACCAAAGCAAAGTTAGTAGCTTGAAGCTGAGGTTAATGGACTCAGGGTTTCTGAAGACCAAGCTACTTATTTGGGGTATGTCTACACAGCAGCTGGGAGCGTGCTGCCCAGTGCGGATAGACTAAAAATAGCATGATGGCCACAATTGCACGGGAGGCCGTCTAAGCTAGTTGGCTCCGTACAATCCGACCCAACCGCCTGAGTACCTATGGGGGTGGCTAGTCCAACCTGCCTGCCATGCATTTGTGGCTACATTGCTATGTTTAGCATGCTAATTTAAGCACAGCTGGTGGATGCTGGTCCACCCGCACTGGGAAGAAAGCTCCCAGCTGCTGTTTTAAATATGGATTTAGGAGCCAAACTTTCAGCACCCATTTTCTAAAATCTTGGCCTGAGTAACTCCAGATGAAGATAGGGCCTTTTTGGTCACCTGCCAGACAGGATCTATATTGCTATTTCGACTCGGAATAGAAGTGTCCCTTCCACAGATGTAACAGCTGCAGCAGCCATTAGCTTAGCACAGCCAGGGGCTAAGAGTTTACAGACAGCTACAACTGCCCAAATAATCCTACCCACAGCCAGAGTCTTGGGGGAGAAGCCTTCACTGAGGTAAGGCTGATAAGGTCCCATGTGTTAAATGAACACACAATACAGACCAGATTCTCCAGAAGGAAATATCTCTTGGTCAAGCAATGACCTGTGTTCTATTCTGGGCAGAAACCACCATGTCCAGCTGGGGAATTTGCAGGGGTGGGAAAACTGGAATATACATGAAACTTCGTGGGAGTCAGACCTCAAAGGATTTTGCAGTGGCAAATGTTTGACTCAGCAAAGAATAAGGGGTAATAACACCAGAGCCTGTGGGAAACAGAAGCTTACCTCTCCCCTCGAGAAAATGTGCAATTGTCATATGGCCAGTTTCCAAGACAGGGAGCATATCCGGAACGGAAGCTAAATATCAACAACCTTCCTGATTTAGCAGAGTACAACAACGCTTTCCTGAATGAGCATGCAGCATGTGAGCTGTCTGAGAGAGAATCCTCCCTGTGTTACGCCACCTCCGGAAACGACAAATTCATTTCTTGGTCTGCCATTTGCCTCACGTAGGACACCACTGTTTATTGGCCCTGCGAGAAGGCACCCAGCGTCGGCAGAATCTGCTCCCCCGGAAGAAGTGAAAGCTCCCATAGACTTGAGGGGAAGCAGAGTCAGGCCAATGTTGTGTGCTTTTGAAAATCTTCCTCTTGTCTCTGCTCAGAAATTCAGTTCAAGTCAGTTTAATGAACCAGGATGTAAGAGTCAGTAAGTGCACTAGTTATATAAGTACATCGAAATCACAATGCTTGGAAGAGTGGTTCTCCTCTGAAAAGTGACTGTATGAATGCCCTGCGGTGATCCAGGCCTGCTGTCTCCATAACAAACGGGCACAGTTTGCAAGTACAAAGATTATCCTTTCCTAACTGCCAATGCAGCAAATTCATCGTCAAGCTGGGTTCCTTCCTTCTCATGTGTTATTTGCAAAATCTACCCTCAACGACACCTGTGCAGCGCCATTCCCTTCTGTGGGTTTGCAGGGGTGTATCTAACTGGAACTATTTGTTAAGGAGGCATGAGGAGAAGTGGAATCCATCTTAGCACTCTGAGCACAGCTAATTAGTCCAGTCCGGAAGCAGTTGGTTTGCTACTGTTAACATTCTAACACTCCGTGACACAATTGCTTACAAGTGAAATATAAATAAATAATTACTAATTTATTTGGACTTTGTATTTATTCTCCAGACTGAATAATGCGCATTTACAACAGCGGGTGAACATGGGCTGTGGCAACATTTGTGACACAGCCGCGTCTATTCAACTCATCCCTATTTATTCCACCTTTATTTCTAGATTCCAGGTCAGAAGGGACCATTGTGATCATCTAGTCTGACCCCCTGCAGAGCACAGGCCAGAGACCTGCCCCAGCGTAATTCCTAGAGCAGAGGTTTTAGGAAAACATCCCATAGAATCATAGAATCTCAGGGTTGGAAGGGACCTCAGGAGGTCATCTAGTCCAACCCGCTGCTCAAAGCAGGATCAACCCCAACTAAATCATCCCAGCCAGGGCTTTGTCAAGCCGGGCCTTAAAAACCTCTAAGGAAGGAATTAAAAACTTCTAAGGAAGGAATTCTTGATTTAAAAATGAATCAGTGATGGAGAATCCACCACGATCTTTGGTAAATTGTTCCAATGATTAATTACTCTCACTGTTAAAAATTTACACTTTATTTCCAGTCTGAATTTGTCTAGTTTCAGGTTCCAGTCACTTGATCATGTTAGACCTTTCTCTACTCGACTGAAGAGCCCATTATAAAATATTTGTTCCCCATGTAGATACTTGCAGATTGTTATCAAATCATCCCTTAACCTTCTGTTGGTTAAGCTAAATAGACTGAGCTCCATGAGTCTATCACTGTAAGGCAGGTTTTCTAATCCTTTAATCATTCTCATGGCTCTTCTCTGAACCCTCTGCAATTTATCAACATCCTTCTTGAATTGTGAGCACCAGCACGGGACACAGGATTCCAGCAGTGGTATCACAAGTGCCAAATATAGAGGTAAAATAACCTCTCTGCGCCTACTCACGATTTCCCGTTTATGCATCCCAGGATCTCATTAGCCCTTTTGGCCACCGCAGCACACTAGGAGCTCATGTTCAGCGGATTAGCCACCATGACCTCCAAAACCTTTTCAAGGTCACTGCTTCTCAGGATAGAGTCCCCCATCCTGTAAGTGCAGGCTACATTCTTTGTTCGTAAATGTATAATACATCTACATGTAGCCACATTAAAAAGCGTATTGTTTGCTTGCGCTCGGTTTACCAAGAGATCCAGATTGCTCTGAATCAGTGACTTGTCTCTGTCACCATTAGGTTAGAGTCTGTCAATAGTTCACACACTCATTATGGATAACCACTGTTCTCCTATAGGAGACTGCACTGAATACCTTGCCAGGCAAATATAAATGAAATAACTTCGGTATCTCCCATCTAGTGCAACCCACATTAATCCAACGTGAGCCACTGAGCTAAGGAACTAGGTCTAGCCTCTAGACAGGGGACAAAGATCCACACTGGTTTAGTGTGGGTTACACATTAGGAATTCATTGGTCAGAATAAAAAGAGTCATGGCTACAGTGAAAGAAGGAATGCTATGAAAGGAAATTTACGTACTTTAAACCAAGGTGATCTTCCAACAGACTATCTACAATATGTGCACTAATAACAGCTCTTCTTACTTCACACTAATATACTCAATCATTTTCTATTCCATTCCAGTAAAATAAATCAGTTCATTTCTCCAATTACCATCCTCCTGCTGCTTTACATTTAATGGGATTAATGGACCCTGTAGAAAGAAAAAAAGTTCCTAATAAACATTATACCACAACTCTAGAACTGAAGACTTTGCTCAAATACCATAATAATCCACAGCAGCTGGCTGGCAGAGTTTCCCATGACAACTATACTTTTTTTAAAAGTTCGACATGCTTCTTAAAATAGCATTTTTGCACAAAAAGCGATAATTCAGTAGCTTTGCAAGGATTTAAATAAGAAAACTGAAAATGATAAACCCTGAGCATTTACACATCAGGGTACATAGAATGCAGGGTGTGTCGTAACGCTGGAATTATAGGATGCGTTCAATTCACATTTTGGTGCCGTACTACCTTGTGTTGTGACCCACTAACTGCTAGCCAGGTTGGGCCTAGTCATGACGTGGCTGAGGACTGAGTTCATTCTAGTGTCCATTTAACTCAATTGTTTTTTCCCCATTCACTTCAATGGTGCTGGATCGGGCCCTAGACCTATTTAAGAAAATCAAAAAGCAGTAAAGGTCCCAATCCTGCAGAGTCCTGAGTATCATTCCATGGGAAGAGAGGGACCTCAGCAGCTCATCCATCAACCCATGAAAGCAGTTCATCTAACCTTGCTAGGAGAAGATACTTATTTCATGAGCTATGAACGCTCATTTGTGATCCACTTTCTGCGAGTTGAAATCCTTGCTGAAGGAGAATCTCTATTAAAGCCCTTTGCAAGCAATCTGACCCAGCATATGTATATTTGTTTTGTGAATCTGAGGGGAAAATAAACAGTCCTCTGTACATCACAGCTGGGTATTCAGCTGTCATCCACATACCCTCTTGCAGTGTGAAATGGGGCTTCCACAAGGATGAACAGCCAAAAGAAAAAAACACCCAAAAAAGTGTTTAGTTTCTTGGCATCTGTTCTGGTCTGTGTTACCACCAGCAGCAGCAGCAGGAGCAGTTATCAAAGAGTCTATAATTGGTTCAGTCAATGCTCCTTTATTAAACCTAATGGCGTCTAACTAGGAAGGAACTGCAAGCCCTGAGGATTTGCGGGAGAACAATTTCTGGGAAAAGAAGGTGGCCGCTTTCCTCAGAACAAGATGTGATGCTTAGAGGTTTCTTTAAAGCTAGGAAACAACTGACAACAACTCAGGACAGGCCTTTCATAAGCAAAAGCTGGTGACTGCATTAGAAAAGCTAGTCATAGAAAAAGCTCAGAATTTCCTATTTATGATAATTATACAGCTAAATGTTCCTTCTCCATACATGGTCCAATGAAGTCACACAGCCTTAATCGGTGAATGAGACCTAGCCTTTTTCCAACTTCAGCAAGGCTCCCACCCAAATCCATATGTGATATTGGCTTTTTACCTTGTATTTAGACTACACCACACTATGCTCTGCCTACACGGGATGAATCCAGACCTTTGTGGGGAAAAGTTTTCAGTTGAATCGCAGGCTGCTTTTCTGTGGCTAATGAGGTAAGACAACTTTAGCAGTGGTTTACTTTAAATTCCTTCCCCTCTACGACACTGCACATCTCCTAGAAGAGTCATTATCTTAAGTTAGTCAAGAGCCTTGCTGATAGGTCTTCCAAACTGGCCACTCTAGTACTGATGTGTAAGTTACCACATATTTCAAAACCACATGCTCCCAGATTACACATACTCACCAGGGTCTTGTTTTCTGCCATTCATCGGTATCGGCATAAAGCAGCAGGGCAAATCAAATAAATTACTTCATTCCTCCTGAGACAAAAGTGAATGTGAACAAAGAAGCAAGCATTTAGACATTCAGGCAGCCATGTTTTGCCAAGTTCTCCTCCAGCTGGGAACTCCAAAAGGCTCGACGAAGTACAACCGATAGACTTTTTCCCTAAGGCTGTGCGCATGCGCAAGACCCAAATCCACGTCTGTGTAGCCCGGGAACGGAGGCTTCCAGGAGTGCAATGGTTTAATACATTTTCCCTGCTGTAATTAGTGAAGTGCAAAGATAGATGGCTCAGGTGAAATAAGTTTCAGGATCTCCATCAAGTGCCAGGGGACATCTGTCTGTTCCACCACACCGAATGGAAATCTGCAACAAAATTGTGAAGACTAAAATCTACGGCTCCTGGGCATCCTCCCATCCTGCAACAGCACAGGTGTTACTGATCAGGACTGAAGTGCATTACCACAGCCGTAGAGTGGAGGGTTGTCCCAGGCCTGGAATAGCAAGGGGGTGTCATAGGTCTGGTTTGAGGTGGAAAAGTTGTTTGGAAGATCCAAGACTAGAGAACTGCTAAATATTTGCTCTCACTCATCTGGGTTTCCATACCTACGTAGCTCCACTGACTTGGATGGAATTACTCCTGTTTTTCACCAGCGTAACTGAGCAGGTTCGGCTCCCCTATGAATTTACTCCTGTGCAAAGAGATATCTACAACAGCTGCCACAGTTACCAAATAGAGAATACATTAAAAAAAAAGAAAGATAATAAAATGCCGGAGTGCCAAGCAGGAGCTGAATGCAAATACTATGGAATCCCTCCTGAATCTTGCACTAGCAGCAATGGCTAAGTCAGTGCAGAACAAAGTCACAGGCAGCATATGGCCCACTCTACTTGTATATATGTGTGTACACACACACACACACACACACACACACACACTAATCAAATGGCTGAGACACCTGCCCAACTCAACCAGGCTTTACTGAGCGGAGCACAAGGAGGGAGGATGTTGCTAGAACAAGATTTCAAAGGAAAGCCCAGAGCCCTGGGGCAGACGGATGGGACTGGGATGCAGATGCAGCCATTCCGAGGGGATTCACAACTGGGTGGGTTGCAGAGCTGCTCAACAAACATTTTTTGTTGTTGAAAATAGCTTCTTTATTGAAATGGACGTTTCGGCAGAACACAACCACTTTCAAGAAAAACTTACAATTTTTTGCTGAGAACAGGAAAACCTTTGACCCAAACGAAAGCTTTCATTTCCATCACCCTGCGGGAACAAAAACCACTTTCCCGACCAGCCTTAGGGGACTGATCAGACTCCTGCTGTTTGCTGTAGCTGTTTTGGGACATACGGCCCTCAAGCGGAGTGGCCAAGAATATAATAGGGACCGATTGACCAGTGCTGTTACACAGTACAGACGGCAAAGCCTGGAGAGCTGTCTCATCACAGGAAGCTGACGGTTTTGCAGCTGAGCATCCGGCAATGGACGCTTACAAATCCAGGTTCAGGATACATACATCAGCTAACCAGAGTAGGTCCCCTTGGGTTGTCGTCCTTGTGACCCTTGGCTCCAAGAGCCAGGACCCAGCACGCAGCTCAGTAAACCTATAGCACTGCTATTCCTGGTGGCATTCTGTTTGTACCTCTGGCTAGAGTGAAATTTTCTAGCACTGACATCCTCCTGTTGTTGTCATAGGTCACTGGCAGGGCAAAGTCTTTGCCTGCGCCAAACAGCGTTCCCAGATAAGAAGAGGGGTGGGGGTTGCATTCTGCATTGGTCCAAATAAAAGCCGGCCAAGGAAGGAGCGTTCAGGAATATGAAGCGAGAGCTCTGAATGCAATAAGCACAAAGACAGGCTTCCTGGTGCAGAAAGGGGAGAATACACCAGGGGCTTAACTCTACCATACAACCGTTGTAGCAAGGAAAAATGACAGAGCTCATTCAGAGAGGGCCTGTTGTCCTTGCTTGGACTTGACTGATACCCGCAGAAAAAGGAACCTGTAGCTATAGCCAAGAGAAAAGGATTTCTCCTTCCTCCCCTTCACATACTAGTCCTCCTGTCTTTTTAATGTTTTTAACTACATAGGAGTCAGATCCCAAACAAACACCCACAGACCTCGGGGGAGTCAAAAATCTCAACTGGAAGTTTGCAATCTGAGCCAAGCACCCAACTTGGCCTTTGAAAAATAAGGCTGCCAGTGTAGTAGCTTTTATGTACTCTGCAGTCTACAGCACTATTGGAGTGCTATAGCCACTCCTGTATGGGGAACAGATAGCTAAACTGACTCTTAGCTTCAATACAATACAGTGTTCTACTTCACTTCCCAAAGGTGCTGTCCTCCACCCCAGCAATGGCTGCATTTCAGTGCTGGATGAAGTAAACCTGCAGATACTGGGCCAAATTCTGCTTTCATTTACACCTGAGCAAGCCCTCCTGCTTCAGTGGTGCAGCCTAGGTGCAAGTGAGAAGAGAATTTAGTCCTTGTGACCCTTGGCTCTAAGAGTCTCAGTGCAAATGTAGAATAGGTCCATGAAAACGTACCGAGCATGTGCAAGGGTGCTCTTGTCATCCATGCATCTGATAAGACTTCCTTTTGCACGTTTTGCTTATTCCAATACTAAACACACACAAAAAACCTAAGAGCATTTGAATTCTTCGGGTAACTGTGCTCATTTATTCAGCTCTCCAAGGATCATTTTCAAAGTTGCTGGTAGTTTATTCCCAAACAGGAATGTAAATAATACATCTGAAATATGCCCCAACTTCAGTCCTTATCTAATGTGTCTCATTCCAAACACGGAGGGTGGTATGGCTGTACACTGCATATTTTCTATTGCTCTAAGGCAGTGCAAGGATTTGTAAGAACTCAGAAATAACTTTAAACCCTGTAACTTTCAAGAACAGAAATTAACCTAAGTGATTTTTCAGGTCTACGTAACTGGTTTTGTTCCAATTCAAAAAACTTCAAAGGGACTAAAGAAGCGTGTTTGCAAGTCTATCATATAGCAGCATTTCAAAGAGAGGATCCAGAAATAGCCATGGAAAACAGAAGCATGGTGCTTAAAACAACAGTGAACTGGAGTTAAAAACAACCCCTCAGATAACCTCATGCTCCAGTGCAAAGTCATTTTCCAGAGCATGTTCTGCTGAATGTTTTAAACTCACACAGCAATCAGGCAAGGAATGAGTCCCCAGAGATGGGTTGCTCTCCTCATCTAAGTTCAGGGCCGGAGTTTGAGAACATTCGATTCCCAGAGCTTTAGCGGTCACAGGATGGGTTCAGATTTCTGAGGCTTAGTCATAATGCACCCTCTGGGCCTGCCTGTGTGAGGAGGGTGGGACTGAGCCCTCTAGGATTATAGGTATTGCAGGATGTTAGGAGACATTTAGTATCCTTGGCAAAGGGTCAGGTTTTGATGCTATGCCTAAGTGAGGGCACCACTTGCTGAGGACAGGGGGAAATCAGCCCTTCACTCAGACCCCACATCTCACACCCGAAAGCAGCTGCCGTTTCTTCTTTCTAGCAACTGTGAAGGATTGGGGGCTTTGGGGGGCACTAAAAATCCTCAGCTGGTTTGTGGACTCTTAGTGGAGAAAGTTTGAGGGCTACTAGACCAGATGACCCAGCAGAAACTATAGCTGGAAAATCCCTATGAAAAAAATCCCTTGGAAAAATCTCCGTGGGGTGGGTGTGGCAGCCAGGAAAAGCCTGTTTCCTCCTGGATAGCAACAGGCCCCCGGGTGATGGCTCTATTTACACCGTGTCTGGCAGGCGCAGACTGTGATCTTTAAAAGGCCGCAGCGGCCATGCCAGGGAGGAGACGTGGGGACAGGGAACATGGCCTGCACTAGCGGAGGGGTTGCAGGAACAACACAGGAAGTTTCTGTAAAGCACTTTAACCCCCACTTAGTGTTCTGGTTTGGCGATGAGCTGCAGATCAGAGGCACACACAGAACATCTGCCTCCAGTCAAGGAAATGGGCTAGAACTACAAATCCAGGGTTCAGGGAACCTAGGCCCAAAAGTATCACGTTTCTGCCGACAGCGACATTGATTTCCTACACTCAGCCTTTCTTCCATTTACCTGCCCATGGTTCTGGTGACAGGGGCAGGACTGACAGTCCGGGGAACTCGCAGCCTCTGTCCATCCACAGACAGGATACAGGCTGGACTGCGGACAAGTTGCCTACCACACCACTCCCTGCCAAGATGCCTCAAGAACAGACCTACCCGTAGCAGAAAGAGGCCTCCAGGGCCCACTCTTGGGTCCTTGATCTCTCTACAAGGATGCCAGTGCAGTACCAGCTGGGAGAGCTGTGTGTGAGATGTGGACATTAGCAACTAGGCTGAGCCCTGCCCTTCCTGCACCCATTCCACATGGCGATCAGTTGGCAACAATTCATCACTACTGACCGGCTGTGCACAGAACCAAAGGCCAAACACCCCTCCCTCACCGCCCTGCATTTTCCCAAAATACGTATTTTTACTGGCTACAGAAAATTCTGCACCACAGGGGTAGATGTCACAGTCCACTTCTACGCCTGTGCCAAGAAGCTTCTGGGAGGCAAGGTCGGTTTTATTTCTGGTGCAAATCTCATGAACGATACAATGCTATATGTGAGGCAGGCCCGTCGGAGCAGCAGAGCAACCCACACGCATAAGAAGGGTGTGAATGCTATTGCAGAAGCAAGAGGTGAATGCCAAGAATGTCCCGTCCCCTTATGGCCCAGAAGCCAAAGCAAAGGGTAAAGCTCAGTTCAGCCTAGCCCTGGGAGGGAAAAACCCCAGTTGTCCACTCAGAGATCCTTCCTCCTGGGCTGTCACTACCAGCCGCTGTGCCAAAGACCCACAGCACATCTGACAGTGTGCAGGGCAGGCAGAATTAAGTCATTCCCCACAGCTGGCCTTACCCCGCTACCCTGCAAATTCCCCACACTCAGGACAGGCAATTGTCTTTCCCCAAGCCAGAGGGAGATGACTTAACCCCTTCCCTTCCAACCCCTGGATCGGCTGCACCGCCCCTGTGATAAAGCATTACTCCTTTTCCGGCGTATTAACTTGTTCAGACAGTTACTCGCTGCCTGCCCACACCTGCATTAGACTGGTAACACTCACAGATCAGGCACGTAAGCGGGGTCCTAGGCACTGCGGACATAGTCACTTGCAGGTTTACACACGCCATGCCGTCATTTAGATCATGATCATTCTTAACACACGGCTGCTCGGACCTCCACATATGCCCGCTCTTGCTGGGCTGCTGTGTAATCCGCTCTAATTACTGGGGAACAGAGGAAATAGAAGGGAGTGGTAATGGGGGGGGATATGATAAAGAAAAACACTAGTAGGCTTTACACAATTCTCAGCTTAATGTGAGACAGAGCTTTAATTGATAGAACAGGCTTGCACGAATAAATGAACACTTGCCATGAATCAGCGCTGCCCACGTTTGAGGCAGGCTTATGTTCTGAACGCAAAATTCCCTCTGACTGCACTGCCCTGTATGTTCCGAGCTCAGCCCACGTTTCAAGAGGAACCCCCGGAGTCCCGATGTCGGGAGGTAAAAGCATTGCAATGCACAAATTCCCCTATTTAAAAAAAATCCAGTTTCCTTAAAATAGTGTCTAGTCCTAGAAATGTCCTGTAATACATTCCTTTAAGGAAACATTTTATAAGGGTTTTTCCTGCTCCTCCATGGATGTCAATGTGGGTCTTTTCCACAAGGGATAATTGACTAAGGCCTTCCTTCTGCAAACACTTATGCACATAACTTGACACAAGAGAGTAGCTCCATTGGGCCAGATTCTGCCTAGTTACACCAGTGTAAATGCAGAATAACGCCATTGACCTCCCTGGGGCTGCAGCAGTCTGAAACTGGAGTAGTGAAGAGCAGAATCTAGCTGGTTGAATTCAACGGGTGCAAAGTTACTCAGGTGCTTAATTGTTTTCAGAATCGGGACCTTACTGACACGGCAGGAGAACACAGGAACTACCCAAGGCACCCATCTTGCAATGGAAGGCACCCGGGCGGACGCCAGGGCCTGCACAGGGGCCCGTTCACACCAGAACCATGGCCCTAGCTGGTCTATAGCACCCATCCCTGTAGAATCCAAACACAGATGACAGGCAAAGAGCGGTCATGTCCAGTTGTCACTGTCCCTTTAAGAATGTTTTATGGAAACTGGGGAACTCCTCAGCAGCAGCAGATTCATGACCGTTCCGAATTGAGTATCTCAAGGCACCGGGCCTTACAACACACGCTGATGCCACGTGCCTTCAGCACCGGAGCAGGGACTCTCTGAGCAGGAATCCTCAGGCCGTGGCTCGCTCCCTGGGCAGCCTTTAATCTCAGCAACACCTTGTGCAAATATTTGGAAGGTTGTTCCGCGCAGCTTTGCTTCTTACCACGCGGATGGTTTCTGGGAAGGAAGGGGACTGGCTCAGTTTTTAAAAAAGAAATGTCATCAAGTTCCTTGCCAAAGCGTTAGGCTTTGTACCTCAGCGTCTCGTCATGTGGCTCCCTACAGAATCACGCTAGGGACTTACAGCTGCGGTACTGGTCAGTGACTTGCTGCCCCCATTTTAAACATATCTATGCCCCCTTACCCGCAGTCCTGCAATGAGCCCTGTGTGGGTAGATCCCTGAATTCAGTGGAGTGCTGCGGGTCTGTTTACATGGGGCTCATTGCCGAAAGGAGGAGCAAGGGACTGGAGAATTCATTTATTTTCCCCCCTCACCATTTAAACAGAACCAGTCTCTGACCTAAGGAAGGAGGTGGCCCAACTTGGCAAACAACCTGTAACTGTAGCCTCCCTGCAATTCCAGCAGACAGACACAGTTGCAAGAAGAGAATCCACCTAGGGTACGGACAGCATGGCACGGCCTTCAGCTCGTGCGGTGAGAACAGGCGTGGAACACAGACTTTTTGCAGGGAGGTCTCACCTCTTCCAAGACATTTTTTTTCCATGGCACCCATTTGGACTAATCTGGTAAACAAGAATTGCCAGATTGGATCAGAACCAAGACCCATCTAGCCCAGTGTCCTGTCTCCAACCTTTCCCCAGGGATTGAACCTTGAAGAGGTGGGAAGGCTTGCGTGCTCCAATAACCTTGAGAGCTATGCTGGTGGGAGCAGAACCCCTGGGAGGGCTACCCAAGCAAGACAGGGTCAAAGAGTAGGAGCCAGATTATAGCTAGTCCACCAGTCCTCCTGACAAGGGGCTATAAATCAGGCTAATAACCTAGCCACATAAAAATGCTTTCTGTTACAGAAACAGCCCAGACACAAAATAAGTATCACAGATTTGCAAATACAGACATCAACTGTGGAGATCCATGATCTGCAGGACATAAGACAAGATATTACTGGTCAACCAGCAAATCCAGCCACCACTATGATCCAGAAGTTCTTCCTCTGAAACAGGATATCTTCACAGCTAAGATCAAGACAAGAATTGGATGTCGGAATGTTAGATTGCTTTGGAGCACAGGTAGATTGATACAAGTTATCAGAGACATGAAAATCTTTGGCCTAAGTATACTTGCACTGAGCTATATTAGGTGGGCTGGATGAGGCAAATTACTGTAGGAAGGTGTGATTGCTTTATATTCTGGAAGAGAAGATGACAAAACACCAGGAAGGAATAGGTTCATTATTGAGCAAGGAAGCTACTAAAACCACTGAAGGAATGGGAACCTGTAAACTTAAGAATATTGACTGCTCACTTTGTCACAAACTATCCAAAAAAGTCACCATTGTTCAGTGTTATCCTCCAACAAACAATAGCAATGAACAGGTCAAGACTGCAGAGCGTCTGCGACAAGATCAATAAATATGACATTTCTATCCTCGGGAGAAATCTAAATGCACAGGTTTTAGTGATGATAATACTGGATATGAACACATTACGGGAAGAGACAGCATCTTAGGACAGACTGACAATGGAGAATGTTTTGTTGAACTCTGCAGCATATGCAACCTTTGCATTGGAGGGTCTACTATTACTACACGAGGAAAGAAACGGACATGGAGATCATATGATGGCTTCACCCAGAAACAGCTTGACCATGTTGCTATTAGTAGGCACTGGAGAAGTTCACTGTTGGATGCCAGGGTGTATATGGCTGGTGATGTCATAAGTGACAAAGTCTTGTTATTGGGACAATCAAAATAAAACTAAACTAAAGAAGGTAATACCATGCAAGGCTGAAGGAATGTATGATACCAGAAAGTTAGTAGATCGAGCAGTGAAGGTGCAGTTCAAGCTGCAATTTAGCAATAGATTTGAAGAGTAGAAGATACTGATGGAGGACAGAAACAAAGGGCAGTTCTTCAAAGACGCAAGTGTGAATGCAGCCAGGACTACACTGGGGGTGGGAAGATCTAGGAAAGAAGAGTGGCTCCAACTAAATACATGGATGCTTGTGGAAGAGAATTAAAGAGAGAGAACTGAACAAGAATGAGACAAGCAAAAAAGAGCTATTCTGCAACAAGATTAGGTGGACAAAAGACAAAGATAAAAGATCAGCCAGAAGAGATGAGAGAATGGATGGAAAATAAAGCAAGACAAGCTAAGGAGTTGTACAAGAGAGGGGATTCTAAAAAGCGTATTCCAGTAGCTAAACAACTGACATCACAATTCTTGAACATTTTGGCATTGTGAAGGCTCAAGATGGTACAATTTTAAGCACAGAAGAAAGACAGTCTGTTGGAGGGAACCTTTCCAGGCTGTGCTTAACCAGCCAGAGCCACTAACACACACAGAGATAAGAGATAGCGGACTTGCCTAGATCATTGGATGTAATCACCTTTGAGGAAGTAACTAAGGCTACAAACCAACTGTAGAGTTGTAAAGCACCAGGCTATGATAACATAGATGGTTGAAATGTTAACAGCTGGTGACGAAGTGATGGTGAATTACATGAATTGTCATACATGCACAGGTTGTACAGAATGGTTTGGGGAAAGTAGAACTGTACTAAAGACTGAGGAAGAAGAGGTCTGTAAACTTCCTAAAAAGGGGGACCCAACTTCTTTGTGATAGCTGGAGAAGAGTGAAACTTAGAGTTGCCAGTTTTGGTTGGACGTATTCCTGAAGGTTTCATCGCATGACATAATCTTTAATTCTTGGAGACTCCAGGACAATCCTGGAGGGTTGGTAACCCTAATGACACTCCTATCTGTTCCTGGAAAAGCATTTTGCATTATCATTTTGAACAGGATGAAAATTGATGTTGATCAAGTACTCAGGGAAGAACTGGCTGGATTTTGATCAGGTGGGCTGTATTCAGACCAGATTTGAGAAGACTCAATGAGAAAGACTTAGAATACCAGCAAAAGATGGTTTTTAACTTTGTTGATTTTATGGAAATGTTTCCTAACATCCACCAAGAAGCCTTCTGGAAGATCCTGACACACTATAGAATTCCAGCAAAGATGTTAATTAGATAAAAGCTTTGTAGGACGAGTGTCTGTGCTGTGTGAGGACAGAGAGCAGGCACACGGAGTGGTTTAAGATTGTTACTGGTCCAAGGCAAGGTTGCGTACTGTTCCCTCTTCTCTTCTGCACAGTTACAGACTTTGTGATGAGAAGAGTGATGGCTGCTGCAGAGGACTCTGGCATTGTTTGAGCAAGAGATAAGCTGTGAGGCTTGGATTTTGCCGATGATATTGTTTTGCAGAGGATATTTTTATACTGGACATCAACTTGGATGGAATGAAAAGACTTTATGAGCATAAAAGCAAAAGAAGCCAAAGTGGGACTTCATATCTGTATGCAGAAGAACAAAATCATGGAGCTAGGAGAGAATGCTGTCAAACAGCAATGGATATGTGATTGATAGAGAAGAGTACAAAAGAGTTGATGACTTAGGACATCTTGGAATTACATAGCTCACTAAAGTAGCGAAGGCAAGACTGGGCCAAGCCAGTGGATCATTTTCCCGTTTGTCAAACATCTGGAAGATTATGTAAGCGGGGGAATGGTCCCGCTATTGTGGGGAACTTTCCTGGCTTCTGCACTACCCTGGTGAAGTGGGCTAGCGAAAGGATCCGAGTCCTCGCTCCCACTTCCTTTACCCAGAGGCCTCCCTGCCCTTGAGGACTCCCCTTCCACTCTCCTGTCTGGCAGAGTCCTCATAAACCCCGACAAGGCTGGGCCCAGGATTCCTGGGGGGCTCGACCCCCAACCCTGCTGTGGTCACCTAGGACAGGGGCTAGGGTGTCCCCACTCCGGGGTACTCTTTCTGCACTGGGCACCTCCCTGACCCACTGATCATTTTATACAATTTAAAGCAAATACAAGTTGTTTAATTAACAATTACTTTTAAAAAAGAATAAGGAAAAATGGGAAAGGTTAAAGGAAAACACATCACCCTGCTCTGTGGCAGGGAATATCACAAGCAGTGTCTCTGGAACGTCAGGGCAGTTCACAGTCTGTTCCTTGTAGGTCCCAGGCTCCTTCTCAGGCCCTGGCTGTGCTGCAGAGACGCTGTGGGTTGGACACTTGCTCTGGCGGTGGCCACACGCTCTCAGGCTCTAGGTGGCAGGACCCTTCTTCCCAGCGTCGCCCCCGCCCTGTCAGGGTTACGATCCCCCTCCAAGTCTGGCCTGCAAGGCCTCTTGGCTGAGGTATCTCCCTGCGCTGGGCCCACTGCCAGGGTCCCCCTCACTCTCCCCAGCTGCTCCCCGCACCCAGCTCCGGACTGCTCCAGCCCCAGCTCCACTCTGCCTCAGCACGGCGGCTGCTGCTGCTCTGCCTCCAGCTCCCTGGGCTGCTTCTCTGGCCTCTCTGGCTCTGGTTGCTACAGCTCTCCTCCCAGGGCAGGTCTGCTCTGCAGGCTGCTTCTGTAACTCTGCTCCCAGCTCTGACCTGCTTCCTGGCTGCTTGTCTGGCCCCTCTGGCTCTGGTTGCTGCAGCTCTGCTCCCAGGGCAGCTCTGCTCTCTCTGGGCTGTGCTCTGGCTTTTTGGGGGGCTGCAGCTCTGCTCCCAGCAACTTAGCTCGGGCCCCTGCTCTCTCCTTAGCTCGGCCCCACTCAGTCTGACCCAGGCAATTCCAGCTCACACGGAGGACGGGACCCCCCTCGCCTCCTGATTCTCTGATTAGCCTGCCCGCCCTGTCAATCAGGCTGATCTGGAGCATTGGCCTCTCCCCATTGTTCCTGGGGACTGTCAGTCTCAGGCTCCTGATTTGCCATCGACCCCTCCCCTTTTAGTGCTGGGAGCTAGCCAACCAAACCCCCCCACTGAGTGTTAGTAAGGGGGCAACAGTCCCCTTACATGTAGAAAGATACATCAATGTACTAAAATGAGATTGTACAATGCTATTGTCTTCCCAATACGACTGTATACCTCGGAAACATGGCAGATGGTGGAAGTACTTAAAAGAAGCTGAATGCAGCGTTGTTTAAGAAGAACCTTGGGAATTCATAGGATAGATTGTGTAACCCATGTGGAAGTGTTGTACACACAGGTCAGTGGACTGCAGATTCAATAATCGGACAGAGACGGCTATGGTGGTTTGGCCATGCCATCGGGCTACCGCGTGGCACAAGCACAAGGCATGTCTTACATTGGATCCCATCTGGAGAGAAGAGAAAGCATGGAGGACAAAGAATGACCTATCAGAGGATGATCGAAAAGGATATTACCATCATGGAGACAACTTACGATGGGGTAAAACATCTTGCTCCGGATAGGCAACAATGGGGGAAAATGGGCTGCCTCAAGCACCACGAGGCATGGGAGAGTCTAGAGTTAAACCAGATGCTTCAGAGGATGATGCAAGAAACCCGCAGCAGTAGATGTTGGATGATCCACTCCCCCCACATTAGATCTCATCCTGATTTCTAATAATTAGTGATTGGCTTAAGTCCTGAGGCACAAGCTTTAATATCCCGGTCAACATTTTTATTGTCATTAATTATGATATTCTAAATATTCTTGCTATTTATATATTCAATCCCTTTTTGAAGCTTTTTAATTCTTAGCCTCAACAACTTCCTGTGGGAGTGTTTTCCACAGTCTAATTACACATGTTGAGACAGAGTATATCAGTTTTGAATTTCCCAACTCTGTGTTTCACCAGATGTCCCCTTGTTCTCGTATTATAAATCAAGAAGAGCAGAAGTTCCTGATCTACCTTCGAGACAATTCATTATCTCACATACTCTTAATCTGTACCTCCTCTTGTTCATGTCCTTTCAAAGATAAATAATCCCAACCTTTTCAAATCTCTCTTCAAATGAGAGCTTTTCTAGGCCTTTGATATGTTCCAAAGGTAAAATAAAATGCTCTCCAGAAGGATTTGTCTGAGCCCTGGGAAAGAGATCCTCTCTGGTTGGGATCCATACATGGAATGACTCCAACACAATCTCATTAAACTCCCTCTTCAATTTGGTGAGAAGATTATAACAAGGGACTCCTGGAAGCTGCCTCCAGCATCTCAGTTATTGGCACTTCCTTCTGCAAAATCCTCTGAGTGCATTGGCAAAAGCCAGGCCAGCTCATTCATCTAAAGTCTCCATACCATGTACAGCATTATTCTGAGTCTAATTTCAGTTCTCCGGTTATGTTGTTAATGTAATGTTGTTTTCGGTGCTCGGGAAAAGGCATCCAGTCAATCTCAAGAGGTGCTGAGTCCCTGCAGCTTCTACTGACATCACTTAGAGTTGTGAGCATCCGGCTCGGTGTCCATAGAACTGATACACAGCATCGATCACATGTGTCTCCCCACAATGCCCAACTCCCGACTGAGGGGTGTGTGGGCACCTCTATGCACAAGGGAGTGCTACAGTCTCTGTTTATGCCTATTCAGCACTCTCCCAGGAGAGCCTATTACAATGTTGACACTTGTGCATGAGGAACCAGACTGAGACCCACCAAACAGCCATCCCAAGTCAACAACTCTCCATCACCTCTGAACCAGGCCAGATTCAAACCAACAACACACAGAGCTGGTTCACACAGGATGAGATCTAATGTGGGGGGAGCAGATTATCCAACATCTACTGCTGTGGGTTTCTTGCATCATCCTTTGAAGCATCTGGTTTAACTCTAGCATCTCCATTGCCTATCCGGAGCAAGATGTTTTATCTTTGCTGTGTGTGTTGGTGATGGAGGCATCCATACGGATCCCCCCTGAGCCACCACATCACCCTTAGCTGAGTGGCCATCAACAATAAACCAGCACTCCATTCCCCACGAACATTGGGCAACGCTCTAGGAGACATGCAATGAACTTGGGTTAGGATTTTGCAAAATAGAGGCCCGACATTAGACTCCTGGGTGCATACAGAAGAATGTAAATAAGTGGCCTGAAAGAGCGGAGCATCCAGCAGCCCCTACAGTCTTCAGCAGGTGTTGTGGGCACTAGGCACAACTGGAAAAGTAGGCTATTTATTTGAGGAGCCTAAATATGGATTTAAGAGCCTGATGTTAGGTCCCTCGTTTTTGAAAATCTTGGCCTGCATGTATAGTTCATCACTTGCATGTGTTTCATTACTTATGATGCCTCGGTAAGTCTGATTCCCTCTGTCACATCCAACCTTCAATGCTTTCTGTTTTTAAATACAACCTTGAACACCACAATATTAATTCTGCCTGCCCATGCCTGTTGCAAGTTGAAAGCTCACCACCTGCCGTGAGACCTATCACGCTAATGAAGCAAGCCTGGTGCCAGCTCTGCCCTTTTTACTCCTGAACATCCCATCTGCATGCTTTACATCAAGAAAGATTAAGCTTAAAACGCACCACACCGGGGGGCAGAGGGGCAGCTGAAGAACACACCAGCTTGCAAAGAAAATTCTGCTGCATCTGCACGTTGCAAGGGTGGAGTTGCAGAGGGGGGAACAATGCACTGGCATTCTCGGGGTGAGGGGCAGCCAGTCACCTGGTTCCAGTCCAGTTATGAACACAAATCATCCTTTCACCCAGGCCTGAAGGAACATTTTCCTCCTTTTTTTAAATGAACAAGAAGCTACAAGAAAATATTTGGCCTCCAGATCTGATAGGCCACAGCCAAACTCTGCCCTACATTCCAGTTAAGACATGTGGGTTTGGCTTTCCATCCAAGAAAGGAAAAAAGGACATTGATGATCTGGGATCAGGATACTATTTTTGTTGATATAATTATTCAGTGGCTAATCCACGACCCTTGACGCCAGCCTCGGAAGGGCTGTTAAGTGCCCAGTTGCCATGGAGAGGAGGTGGTTTGGCTGGGAGGTATGGTGCGGCTAAGGAATGCTGTTTAGCTACCTGCCCTTTGCATGAATACACTCAGACCCCTCACCAGCATCAGTCATCAGAGACCTAGGAATTAAAGCCGTTGCTTCATGGGCGTTATTGCCTAGGATTGGTCAGAAACTAAAATAACCAAGGAACTTTGAAGGCTGTGCTCCCTGCAGTCAGAAATGCTATTAAAGACCACAGGCCTTCCCCAGTGTAGACGCAGAGTAACTCTGGAGACTTCAGTGGAGTCATTCCAAATTCATGTGGGTGTAACAGAAATCAGAATCAGCCCCGTTCCCCTCTTAATGCCTCTGAACACCTATTTAGGGAAGTGATTTGATAGAGGAACCAGTTATGTGCAATATCAGTTGATATTAACAACCCTTTAGGATCCAGTCTAGCTTCCTTTGACTTCAGTAGGAGCAGGAACAGGGCCCTGGCTAGAAAAGAAAGGATGGATTCTTTTGTAATTACCAGAGCTGTCCGTCCCATCCCACCCCCTCATCATGACCCTTATCCTCCCCACAACAGGCTTCGAGGAGAGAGGAGACCCCAACATCCACTTATGGGAAACTTTACTCTCCAATTGAAACGGACAAAAGGAGGACTAGACTCTAGAGCATTTCAGCTCCAGGCCACTGGTTCAAATCTAGCCCAGGTGCCCGATACTGCGAGGTACTTAGGCCCCCTGCAAGGGAGCTGAGGACACTCTCAGCACCTCGCGGGATCACATCCAGTCATCCCCATCGGGTGGTCGTCCAGTGGCTTTTGTGAAATGAGCTGGGTGGATTTCAGCCCAACTTGTAACAGTCACGTATGTTCACACTACAAAAAAAATGCCACCCTCCCTTGGTAGCTTTGTTGCTTAAAGAAGGGCCTGATTTTGAGAGCCCAGAGCACCTGCAGCTCCCATTGACATCAATGGGGGTGCTGGGTGCTCATGAGATCTGAAAATCAGGACCCAAGTAACCTTTTTAACCTTCCAAGCTCCCTCCCAAGTCAGCGTGGAGACACACGAGGGGGCCAGTTGGGGGGGGGGGGCAATTTGCCCTGCCACAGCCCGCACTGCATCTGTTCTGCGGATAGATAAAGAGCTTCAGTCTTCAGAGCGGTGTATCCAGCGCATTTCTCCAGCCCTCAGTTCACTCTCACTCCTCAGGTTGAAAGCCAACAGCAAACTCCTGAGTGTTCATCAGTAAACCAAGAAACCCGCGTGGCTGCACCACTGGGCCTGCTAGTGGGAGTAGTTTTCATTCAGGACACCGCCACCAAGAGCGAGCAGACGATAGCTGCCTAAGTCCATGGATTCAGGGTGGAGCTAGTCCTTATAGTTAGGTTTATTTCTCATACAAACCGATCAGAGTCCAATACCTTGTTACCTTGATTTAAAGGTCATTCAGTGCATCGCTACTCTGTCCAGAGAAGATGAACGGATGGGCTGTGTCTGGACATGGGCCGAGTGGCTTCGATTTGCAGAGTTCCTACCCTCTCCTTCTTCGGAGACTGATGTGACTGACAGAACATTCCCATCTCCAGCCGATTTCAATGGCAGCGGGATGATGCCTTCAGGGCTGAAGGCCTGGGTCGGGTTCATAGGTCCATCCCACAAGGCTCAGAGCATTTCCATCCCATACAGATACTGTTTATTTTTGTACTGCAATACTTTTAACTTCGCTGACCACCAAGATGTTTACCCTCTGGGTGAGGACTACGGATGCTATTTTAGACAATCTAAATTAAGAGATTTTTCCAAGAACCCAGCTCTGAAATCTCTTTATTTAGTCAAGAGCAGAGCAAAATCAGTCTTCAAGATTAGAGACAAAAGCAGCCCCCTATTATTACCGTATATTTCTATTTCAACATTTGTCTGGGATACAGGACATCTGTCAGATGAAAACAAAATGGACAACCCCCCCCCCCAAAAAGCATAGTGGGTGTTACCTCTAATGAGAAATAAGTTAAATTGTTTGTGCCAGCACAGATTTTGAACCAGTGGCTTTTTCTCGTGTTATTATTTGCCACTAGGCATCAGGCATCCAAAGGGAATGGATTACCAAGAGAACAGCATTTTCCAGTGGTTTGGGCAAATTCGTTACAGTCAGCGATGTAGACTTAGAAATGCAAATACTACCATTACGAAAAATCCTGTCATACCATGAATCCCAAAATTCTTTATATTCTCCAACTGTGCTATACAAAGTACATGAGGGTAACGTCCTCCACTACTGAAATTCACCCCCGTGAGGTTGAACCCTGCAGCTGTTTATAACACACAGCAAGTGATCTTAGTACCAGAAATTAAAAGTAGTGTCTTGTGTTGAAACTTCAGAGATTAGGCAAGAGGAGCCAGATTCTAGTCTCTGGTGCAAATCCAGAAGAAAACTCCATGATTCCCATCTAGTGATTCCAGCGTTACATCAGTGTAAGAGGAGAAACTGGCCCAATATAATTACGCAGTTTGAAGTTTAGGTTGGCAGAAAGTAATTTTGGGAGATGGAAGGAATTTGGCACAGGGCCCATGGTAAACATTCCTAGTCTTGCAACAAGTGCCAGGGGACCTTTAATGGCTGCAAATGGTCCATTTCAAGTCTCACTCTGGTGCTAGTGACAGATGATATGGGTGATTTAAAGTGGTAAAAGTGATTTGATCAAACTCTCCTGCAGGACTCCTGAATTACTTAGATTGTAAACCCGTTGGAGCAGGGACAATCAGTTTGTTCTGTGTTTGTACAGCACCTAGCACCCTGGGGTTCAGGCCCAGGACTGGGGCTCCTCGGTACTATGATAATACAACTAATAAATAATAATAATTCCCTTCCTGATCCATCTGCTGCTTTGTTGTATGGCCTTAGTCAAGTCATTTAATTGCCCATGCCTCAGTTTCCCCATCTGTATTAGTTAATGTTTGTGAAGTGTTTTAAAATCCTTGGATGAAGAGTATTATACAGTATAAGAGCAATGTAGCAGTAATAGCTGTTCACAACAACGTATTACTGGTAGTAGGATGCAGTAGTTAAAGGGACATTGCAAGGTCAAAATATAGTGTTTTTACAAACACCTTTTTAATAAAACAAGATCAATACAAAGTTTTTCATGTTTTAAAAACAAAAACATCAACAGCAGCAGCTTTATTTAAAAAAAAAAACCAAACCTTCTCCTGCTCTACTGGTGACCGAAAAACAGCCACACTGTACTAATGCATGAAATCCTCAAAGTAATATTGGCTAGAAACAAGTTATGCTGGTTAATCTGTAATCCTTATCCTAGCCAAAAGAAATGCAGAAAAGTAACAGAACAAAGAGTAAACATACATTCAATTTTTAAAACTCTTCCCATTTTGATGATCTGTGGTGTTTGATCCAATGTCCTTGCCTCTCTTTCTTTGTCAGGATAAAAAAATATTATTCTTCAGAAACCCATGAGCTTCCTACGCCCCCCCCCCCGTCCAAATCTCTCTTGAATGTATTTGGTGGTTACAGGCTACAGAAATAGAATTTACACTGTGTCTTGTCATGGTGCACAAAGAGGAGAGGCTGAGTAGACAGGCAGACATGGGTTTAGCGATGGATAGCTAGAAAAAGGTAGCAAGCACTCAGGAGCTGCAAACAGAAAAGCAAATGTGAAATGAAGCAAAGGCTATTAAGATCATATGGAAAACAATGCAGGCAAAAGGGGGACAGGAAAAAGACTAAAGGAGGAAATGAAAACCTAGGAGAAAAGTTGGAGAGGGTAGGTTAGAAGGAGCAATTGTTTCTGATCAACCTGTCAATTTTTTCCAGGAAGTTACTAGTTATTTTTGGCCAAGGATTCCCGATTTGTGGGAATCCGTGCAGGGAATGGGGAGCTCCATTCTGTTGTGCTGTTCACAGGCAGAACATCCGCAGCAAGTTCCAACAAGGTTATTAACTCAGCAGTTTGTAACCAGCCAATGCCGTCATGTCACGCAATTGCCTACTTCCCCAAAACACATGCATAGCAGAAAAAACCCCTAAAGAGGGCAAAAGCTTTGGCCTCCAGGCTACATTCAGACACAAACAAAAATTGCTAAGGCAGCAAAAGCAGGTGGGTCATAATTCAAATCAGAGTCCAGAGGACAAACAGCACCAGTGATCCCCCAATCCCCTCCTACCAAAGCCTAGCAGGTTTTCAAAGGACAGCAGCCCAGCATGTAATAGACAAGTCATCCTGTCTCTAATAGAAGTAGAGCGCTCCCAACATACTGCCTCTTCTGCTGATGAGACGGGAGTTTGGGAACACATTACAGATTCTTCTCTTCTCCATGGGCTGGAAAACTCAAATCGTCTTTTATTCCCATTAGTGCCTCCCCCCCATTCTCTAGCCTTATCCAAACACTGGCCCACCCGGGCTGTCTCCGGGGTATTTCTGGCCCAACTGGAAACACTGGCGATCTCCTGGGGAAGCATGAGCATGGGACGTTTCCAGCCCAGTGACTCCAAAGGTCAGAGGGCACATCTGAACTTTGGGGTGCTTGGCCAAACGTCAGCACTAGGGCCCTGATCCAAAGCCCACCCAAATCAATGAGAGGCTTTCAGCTGACCTCAGTCAGTTCTGAATCAGGCAGAAGCTTGCTCAGGGCTGGGGCACACCTCCTTGTATCAACATTTTGGGCAGGAATTGGATTGTGTTTCTTTTTTAAGCCTTTATGGGTTAGCGGAAGCCAGACTTTCCCCCCTTCCCTCTACTGCCAGAGAGTTAAAGGCTGAGTTGCTAGTGGGTTATGGTCCAACAGGGTTGTATGGTATCGTCCATGAACCTAGAAAACCCCACCTATCATTGCAGGAGTGTTTTCCGCACACATTTAGAAAGACAGAGGCAAGGTGCTCCAGTGAATTGGCCAGGACAGCGCAGCAAGTAGCACTGGGCACCAGAAAGCCTCAGTTTCTAAACCCAGCTCTTCCACTGACTTACTACAGGGACTTAAACAAGTGACCTTGATTATTGGGCCAGATTCTGCTCTCACAGAGCTACCCCATTGTAACTGAGGCTCTCGGAGCATCATTCGGATCACACTTTCACTGGTAAACTCCACTGACCCAAAGGAATTACTGTAGCTCTACAGTAGTGTGAGATGAACATTTGGCCCTCTGACTCAGTTTCCCCCCCTGCAAGGCAGGGATAATAGCAGCTGCCTTCCCTACTTTGCAGGGCTGGTGTGTGGATGAGTTCATATTTATACAGCACCATATTTTTTAAAGCACTGTACAAGTGCCAAGCCTTATATTTTTCATTTATTCCATGTTTTGTCATTACCAAATAGGAGGTTCATTCCCCTCCCCTCCATAGAGCTTCACAAGCAAGTGAGAGGTCACTAGGAGTGGGACGGAGAAAGCACATTCCATACAGTTCGTTCTCTCTGAAAATGCAAATGACATCAACTCCTGCCGTCCAGCCACACAAGGGAAGCGATGGAAGTACCCAGCAGCCAGTGACCCACCCACTCCTGGCAGAGCGACAGGAAGGAATTGTCCAGGATACACAGTGGGATGTTTAACCTAAATCTCATTTCCTCTTCAGTTTCAAGACAAGCAGCGAAAGCAAGACACGGCTTGGATCTCCAGAAGTGTTTTGTGGCAGGTTGATTACAACAACCACCACCAATAAACCCTTCCCCGCAAAGGCACAAAGAGCCACAAATGCGAGGAAATCGCGAGCGGAGAGTGAAAATGCATGTCGAATGAGCCAACTAAGAGAGAGAACTACTTAGCGGGGGGAGGAGGGGTTCACGGTCTGCCTGCCTCTCTCCCCAGATGTCATACAAGTGCAATTAGAGAGACAAGGCAGGTGAGGGAATATCTAGTGTTAGGCCAGCTTCTGTTGGGGAGAGACATGAGCTTTCAAGCCACGCAGAGCTCTGCTTCATCTCTGTATGGCTCGAACGCTGGTCTCTCTCACCAATAGAAGCTGGTCCAATAACAGACATTATCTCACCCGCCTTTTGTGTCTAATATCCTGGGACTGACAGGGCTACAACTACACAGCATACATACAAGTGCACTGTGAGTTGTACTCGTAGAGCCTGCAGCCACTGGCAGCTGCTCGGCATGTCTGGAACTCAAGGCCCTACTTGCTAAAGTGAATGAACAGATAACGTGGTTGTAAACAGCAGTTGCCAGAACACAAATGAAGCCTCCCCCTGCCCCCTCCCTAGAGAGGTGTGCAAGTCTCGGTAGCAGCAGAACCAGCGTGCAGAGGGGTTATTAGGGGAGGAATTCAGGGAGTTCTGCACACCCCAGCCATGTCTGTCTGCTGCACTGGACAGGACTGTGTGTGGGTGAACAGAGCTGGGGTGAGTTGTGCTCTGTGCATCAACCCTTTTCCCAGCGTCCCCTCCCCCAGCTTCAGGTTTTAGTGGGGTGGAAGAGGTGTATTGCATCCTATGGGGAATAGGCCAAACCTGTTTACTCAGACTTGGCACAGAAAGAGGATTTGGCTCTCAGTGCACGTACGTCCAGGACTCGTGGTCAGTACAACTCCAGGCAAATCCAGTCTTGCACAAGTGACCTGGATCAGTCTCTGCACCGTAGGGGCCCATGCAGATACATCATTATGGAGAGAAATTCTTCCAGCTAGCAGATACCCCACTAATGGTTTTGCTAAGCAAGAAAGGTGCTAAACCAAGTGGCTCACTGGAGGCCAAGGCAGAAAAACCGGAGATCAGAAAAAAGTTTTAAAAATCATTTTACGGAAACCTTCCAATTAAAATAGTTGCAGTCAAAGAAAAAGAAAAAATTCAGAGGCAGCATCTGAAACCCAAACATTTATACAGCGAATGAGAACATCCCCAGTTACATTAGGTGGGGATAGACCTGCTCTGAGAAGGAATACAGGCTCACATTCTTAAAGGTTTCAGGCACCAAAACTTTCAGTGATTTCAATGCGAGTTAGACCCCTAAATACCTTTGAGGATCTAGGCCATAAACTTCGGGGGCTGTAAAACATTGGCGGGGGGGGCTCAGAGACTGCTGTGTAATATCTGAATCTTCTTTCAACTCCTCTTTTTAAAATGGAGTCGTTCTCAAGTTCACTGTATCCCTTTAAATGAGGAAAACTGACTCGGATGGCAGAAGCAGGAATGGAAGGCAGCCCATATTTGACAAACACAAAAAAGACCCTAAAGCATGGAGTAATTTTGCTGAAAGGGACCCAGATATAACCGGTTCAATCCAGATCCTTCTGAGAAGTCTATGCAGGCAGACCCCTGAACCCATGGGCAACCCCTTTGACTTTGCTGGATTTGCTTCTCAGTAAATCTTGAAACTGTGTATTTCTCAGGAAGGTGACTTTCGCTGAGCTCCACAGAGGTGAAGGCATCCGCCCACAAAGAGCTCATTGCAGGATCAGCATCTAAGGCACTGGCAGAAAGTTCTTCCGGCTTCAATGACACCAGAATTTGGACCAAATTATAACCCTGTTTCTCCGGTGGGATTTCTTTCTACGGACGCACATTATGCATGCTGGGGTTCTTAACTTCCTGTAAATCCTTTCCTTGGCATTTCCAGCCCTGCGGTTTGCAGAAACCTCAAACTAAGACATTACAGAACAGGAAGCAAAGCACAAATTGTAGCTAGGATTTTCAGCGGGTTCTTAATCACAGGGACTGATGATGGTCACCCACGTTCTGTCGCTGTGTAGTTAATACATTACAAGCGTTTATGCTTTCTAGTACGGATGTTTGCTTCTCCATTTGGCTTCAGTGGATTGCCGCAGAATCGCCACCACCAAGCCATGCTCTACATTTTAAAGGGCAGATCTCCACTTAATACCTGCCTTTAGCAACTACAGCCTTGTGTCAATTAAATAAGGAAAAAGTCCAGAGGGAACGTCCCAGCAATGTTTTAAATTTTCAGCTTGGCATAGAATAAATTCCCAAAGAGTCTCTATACTGTTGGCCATAAAAAGTCAACTTACTGCAGGTACCCGGTGGCTCAGCAAATACAACATCAGCCTTGAATTAAAGGAGAGCCAACCTCAGCTGTCGAGGAGATTTTCTGCCCACGGGGAGTTCATTAAAGACAACACAGTCTTCTTCATGAAGAGTAAACAGTGATGATTTGGGAACGATTGTCAGGACAAGGGGCAGATAAGCAGGATTTCAGAGGCTACAAAAACCCTGATCCTACTCTACCCTGCAAAGTATTTCATACCAGAAAAAAGAGGCAGATGCAATATGAGAATAGAAATCATATATCCTCTTGCTACATGCACAGGGAGAGAGAAAGGAGGTTTCTCTGAAGTGACAGGGGTTTAAGGTACTGCTGCATTAAAATGAAAAAGCCTCTTGTACCATAACTTCACGTGGTTTTGCTGGGTTTTCCTTAAAACACTCCTAGTAAGGAAAGTCATTTTCAACCCTAACCCAGTCCCCTTTAAACTTTCATTAGGACAAAAGAACATGCATGCTTTAATGATGTACTGAGTTTGTGAGTCCTCAGCCAAAGAACAGGAGAAGGAACGCAACAGTCATAAACCATAGCAATTCAGGACACAAACTAATGTCTTAGCATAGATAATCGCCCAGGACCAGCTTATCAGTCCATCCCTTCGGATACCATGGGTTTCAATTTTCCTTTGACTTTAGGGGGCCAAACAAACACTTGGGCTTCACATTGGCCCATCTCTCCCCTAGATCATTCATTATTTTTGCTTCATTGTACGTAGTGTTACCAATGAGATGGATAGAAACTGTAAAGACAGGTGAATGGCTGAGTGGGGAGACAGAAGAAGGGATGGACTGGCTAGTTCCTCACTTGGGTTCACACCTGCTGAAGTGGATTCTAGAGGGCACCATAAGCCAGATGAATGGATGGATGGGAGGGAGGCCTCAGTCTCACCTGATGTATGCCCACCGCAGGTAGATGCAGGGCTCCAGGTGCCAAATTTTAAAGGTGTTTAGACACCCTAAAGATGTAGATAGGCACCTAGTAGGAGTTTCAGCAGCGCCTAGGAACCAAACTCAGACCGATTTCATAAACGCGTATGCCTTTAAAGATCTGGCCCCAGGTGCTGGGGGAATAGGTGGAAGGGATGAGGAGGACAGACAGGGATGAAGGAAATTAACAGAAAGGCAGGTGAATGGATGGAGAGGCTGGCTGGCATCTGTCACCTGGATGTATATCTGTTGCAAGTAGGTGGATGTGGGGGAAGAATGCATGGAGGGGGTTGCGGGGCTGGCCAGGGCCAACTCTCACCTGGGAGTACACCCACTACAGGTCGTTGTAGGACACCCTGCATGAAGGGATGGAGGGGTGTGGGGATCGATGGAAGGGAGGAAGCTGGAGGTGGATGTGGGGTGGGGGGGTATAGAAGGAAGCAGGGGGTGGATAGATAGGGGGCCTGGGTCTCACCTGTTTGTAGGCCCGCTGCAGGTAGTTGTAAGGCACCCTGCAGGGATGGATGGATGGATGGAAGAAAGTAGGGGGTGGATGCGGGGTTGGGGGGGGGTGGATGCGGGGTTGGGGGGGGGTAGATGAGGGGCCCGGCTCTCACCTGGATGTAGGCCTGCTGCGGGTAGTTGTAGGGCACCCGGCGCAGGAAGGGATGGATGGATGGGCGGATGGAAAGAAGTTGGGGGTGGAGGCGGGTTTGGGGTGGTCGGGGTGTATGGAAGGAAGCAGGGGGTGGATGCGGGGCCTGGGGGGGTATATGAAAGGAAGCTGGGGGTGGATAGAAGCAGGGCCCGGCTCTCACCTGGATGTAGGCCCGCTGCAGGTAGTTGTAGGGCACCCGGCGCTGGAAATCGGCCCGCACGTCCTCGCTAGCGCGGTGCCGGGAGGCGGCCCCCAGGCGGCGCCCCAGACACTCCCGCAGGCAGCGCGCCCGGCGCAGCACGGAGCCGAAGAAGGGCAGGTCCCCGCCGGCGCCCGGCCCGAGCCGCCCCAGGGGCTCCCGGCAGCCCAGCCCGCAGCGCAGCCGCGCCTCCCGCAGCTGCCGGCGGCTGCTCAGCGCCCGCTCCAGCCAGCGCACGGCGCCCGCGTAGTCGCCGCCGTCACAAGCCTCCACGCCGCGGGCGAAGAGCGCGTCGAAGGGCGGCAGGGGCTGGGGCTCCGCCGGGCTCCCCGCAGCCTGGCCCAGCAGCGGCAGCAGCAGAGCCCCCCAGAGCCGGCTCCGCCAGCCGGGGGCCATCCGCGCTGCGCTCGGGGCGGCCGGGCAGGGCGCGGAGCGGGGCCGGGACCGGGCTCCCCCGGGGCAGAGGCAGGCGGGGACCGGGTGCAAGCGGCTCTCCCTAGGCTGCAGCCGCGGGGCTGGGCTCCGGCTCCATGTGCTGCCCGGGGACCTCCCCGGCTGCTGCTCCTTGGGCGTGAAACTCCAGCCCGGGCTCCGCCGCCAGCCGGCAACTCTTAAAGGGACCCGCGCGGGGTCACACGCTCCTCCCGCTCCGGAGCGGGGCGGGCCGGGCACTGCCGCGGGCTCTGCCGCTCCGCCCTGGGAATCGGAGCCGCCCGGGCTGGGCAGGGTCACGCGGAGTGCTGCATGCCCGAGCCCCTTCCAGACAGGAGTGAATGGGGAGCCTGCTGCTCCCCTCTCTGCCAGAACCCCCAGCCGGATCCAGCCTCAGAGCCTCCTACACCAGACCGTCCGGCTGCAGCTGACCCAGGAAGCACGCCCCCGACGCCACCCCCAACCCGTTTGGGACTCTTCATTCACTTCACTGGTCATGCGGCAAGTTGTCATTGGGGGAGAGTCGGCTAGGGGCCAGGAGCCATCGCAATAGTCTGTGTGTTCGGTTCTAGGGCATGACCGAGAACAAAAAGGTGTAAAGATGAAGGAAGCCATGAAGCTACTACCAGATAGGAAGTGGTGCTAGGGTGACCAGATGTCCCGATTTTATAGGGGCAGGCTTGAGATTCGGGGCTTTGTCTCATATAGGTGCCTACCCCCCAGCTCCTCCCCCCCCCCAGCCCCATCCCAATTTTTCACACGTGCTATCTGGTCACCCTAAGTGGTGCACAGACTTCATTCCACCCCAGGTCACTATTGAGCTGACCCCAAAAGAGAAGAGATGTTCAGCAGCACTTAGTTAGAGCCCCCACTGAGGGTCAGAGCCCCATTGTGCTAGGTGCTGTACAAACAGGTAATAAAGACCCTCCCTGCCCCAGTGAGCTCACAGTCTGCACGAGGGGAGAAAACTGATGATTAGGGTGTGTGAGGGGGGAGAGGGACTAGCCATAAATCCCCAAAGTCTCCTCAATTTGTTGCAGAAGTGCCCCTCTGCAAACTGTCCCCTCTAGTGCAAAGAAACTGGGGTAGCTCTGATGTCTTTAAGGCACTGTGCCCTGGGCAAGATAGGTAAGATCAGGCTGAGCTGGGGCAGGTATGGGGATAGAAGATCATGAATAAGTGCTGTGGGAAGGAAGCCCAGTTTGTGTACAGATTTCTAGCTACATGCCCCACTCTAGCGGGCCTGGGAGGGACAGTGTTTGGTGTGGTGGGGGGTGGAGAAGCCAAGGAAGTCCCTCTTAAATGATCTGCTTCATGGCTGTAACCATTAAAAGAAAACTTCCCAGCTGCAGGCAATGTATTTTCCTCTCTCCTGCTCCCCTGTGGTTGCCTTACTATTTGCTAAATATTTTATGACACACTTCAGTCTGCTGCTTGGATACCTTGGTGTCTGGCTTCTCTGTCCCCCTTCCCACCTACACAAGCCTCCAACCTCTAGGAATTTTGCAAATAAATCATCAGGGATGGGTATAGTCAGCCAGAATGGAGAGGTCGGTGAAGCATTCTCCTCATCTCCCAGCTGTGTGTATGTTGCTCTCTTCAGGGTTCCCTCTTCCAAAGCTACAGCACCTGCTCTGCCAAAATATTACTCATTTTGGATTCATTTTAAGGCAGTATTTTTTGTCCAAGCTTCTCATACTTGCAATGAAGTATTTGGCAAATGCAGCTCAATGAAACATTCAAAAATCTCACTTGACACTGGGGGGGGGGGGAAATCTAACTGTAATTATAAATCATATTGTTGAATCCCTGACAGCAAAAAAGTATTTAAAAGAGGTCAGATGATGGGGGGGAAACAAGCTTTCAGTGCACAGGGTGGACTGGGCAAAAGTCTGTTGGACCTTTTTTTTGAAACCGAAGGAGATCCAGGGCTTCTGACTGTCAGCTCTTTGGGGCCCACCAAACTGATTGTGGCCTGAAGGCGCTGCTGCAATATAAATGGTTAATAATAATCATGAGAGTTTAAACCTAGACCAGCCCGGGCAGGTGTCTGTCCAACCGCGTCTTAAACACCTCCAGTGACAGGGATTCCACAACCTCCCTGGGAAGCCCCTTCCAGAACTTAACTACCTTTATAGTTAGAAAGTTTTTCCTAATATCTAAGCTAAGCTCTCTCAGTGCAGATTAAATCCATTACTTCTTGTCCTACTTTCAATACAAATAGTTTATTTGACAAAAAGTGTGACTGAAAACTAAAATAGTTTTGTCCAATCACAAACCAGCTAGAGGAAGTGATGGTGCTGCCATCCCAACCCCCGTATCCTGATTCCTCCCACATTATACCTAGATGCTGCCGCACCCCCTGCCCTGAAATGGTTTCTATTATGTAAATGGTTTACAGTTTAGTTCAATAGGAGGGGGAAAGGGTGCAGCTGGAATGCATTGTGCTCTGGGTATTCTGGCCTGCTGAATGCTCCCTTGGGTTTAACCAAGGGTTTTGGGGGCTAACCCAGGTGTTCAGGGTGACTCTCTCCCACCTGCTCACAACAGGAGGGAGCCTTGTCTGTGCCCACCAGACTAAACCCTCCTCAATTGCTGGTAAAAGAAGCACTCTGCTGCGGACAGTCCCAACGCAGGCTACACCCCACTTCGTTACACTGGCGTGCCTAGTCCTTATCTTCTGGACCCCTGCAGTGTTCTCCAATCCCCAATCGCTGGTTTCACCTCAGTTCAACCCTCTCCTTAGCACAAGCCACCTAGATGTGGCTACTGTCAAACCAAATTGAAGTTTGTTTAACAGAGCTCGAGATAGAGATTCAAATAAAAGCAAGTAAAAAGGTTTGGAAACATAAGGCTACAGGTTAAAAACCCCATAAAACACAGTCGATAGCTTATCTATTTACTAGCAAGTTACTTTCCTGTGTTTTTCATCCTACGGTCAGGCCTTACAGTGCTTGTCCAGTCCAGGAAGCTGGAATCTTCCTTTCATCAGATAGTCCCACTGGCAGTGTCTCCTCCATAATGGAAAATATCTTATACCCTTTTCTCTTCTCTAATACAGTTACAGGCAACCCCCCGCCCCCCCCCCCCCACACACACACACCCGGGGGTCCCCTATTCACAGATTTTGTATTTGTCTGGTTCAGACAGTAAATTTAGGGCTGGCAACAGTTCTTGGAGGTGATTGAGTTGGCCCCGGGACCCGCCTCACCTCGGGACAAGTTTCACTTCAACAGTTTGAAGACCTATTCGTCTACATTTTACATCTCTCACAAACTATTCCCCATATAAACACCTCACAAGAACTACAACGATCAGTTGTGTGGCAAACCCAGGACAAACAGCTACAAAAGGGGGTAGTAATCAGTCCCGGGGGTTAAAAAGGCCTCTCCCAAGCCACTGAAGAGAGAGAACCATGGGGAAATAAGGTTCAGCTGGGCAAGGGGTTACTAGGGAACTAATTAGGTTCAGCTGGCTCCAACTGCTTGGGACCTTTTTAAACCCTCCCCGGCGTGGAAGGGGTGGGGAGAGAGTGAGAGAACCAGGGAAGCTGCCAGTAAGTTAGGAGCAGCAAGGCTCTGAACCCTTCCAGCAAGGAAGGCCGCACTCTGTCCCCAGAGGGGAAGACAAACAAACACAGGGAGCTGACTGAGGGAAGGAATAGCCAGCCCCTGTGCTACCTACAGGGTTTTGCTTTGCCCAAGCCTGGGTCTCCAAGGCTAAAAAGGACTGAGCCTGCCGAGGAGAAGGAGGTACTTTGCCACACGTGCCTCACAGGATGCAGTGAGGCGCTGTGGCAAGCTATCTTAGGGCAAGGTAAATCACACACACACAAAAAAAAAAAAAAAATGGAGGACGTAGTGAAGGCGTTGATTCAGGCCACTGCGGCCCAACAAGAGGCTACCAGAGTACAGATGACGGCCCAGCAAGAGTCAGTACGGGTCCAACAGGAGACAAACCAATTGCTGATGAGCCAGGCAGCCCAAGATCGAGCCACTCTGAATGAAGTAGTGAACCAGTTGAAAGCCCTGACCACGCTGACGCACGGGCCCCAGGGGACCCGGCCGCTACGCGCAAGCAACTATTTACAGAAGATGACAACGGATGACGACATAGAGGCGTATCTCCTTGCATTCGAGAGGACGGCACTGCGGGAGGCCTGGCCCCAAGACCAGTGGGCAGGCATCCTGGCTCCATTTCTGTGTAGGGAGGCTCAGAAGGCCTATTTCGATATGACCACAGAAGCCGCTGTGGATTACCCCCAGCTGAAGGCGGAAATCTTGGCGAGGTCAGAGGTGACGCCGGCCATAAGGGCCCAGCGCTTCCACGAGTGGAAGTACCGGGACGACAAAGCGCCGAGGTCCCAGCTATTTGACTTGATCCACTTCGCCCGGAAGTGGCTCCGCCCTGAGACCCATGGGCCGGAGAAGGTAGTGGAAATCCTGGTGTTGGACAGGTACATGAGGGGGTTGCCGCCGGGCGTACGAGGGTGGGTCCGCCAAAATGATCCCTCCTCGTATGATGAACTAGTTGCCCTCGTAGAGAGACACTTAGCAGCCCAAGAACTTTCTCGGACCACCGGGGAAGGAAGGCGCCAGAATCGGAGACCAGTCTCTGCACCGAGGCCCCGGTTTGCCCTAGCGCTAGGCCGGACAATGGAGGGGCGGAAGGAGGCGGAAGAGCAGCCATCGGTCCCGGAGAGACTTGAGGACTGGGGGAGAAAGACTTGAGAGATAAAGCCCAGCAGCCCGAAAAATAGGGGGCTGCCCCGAGCGGGGTACCGATGTTATGCCTGTGGCGAATTGGGGCATATCGCTGCCCAATGCCCGAATCTGGGAGAGCCTATGCAATGCGAACTGGGGGATATAGTGGGACCATGTGATCTAATAAGTCTAGTCGGGGTTGTGATGGTCCCTCATAGATACACTAGGCCAGTTAAGATGAATGGTATAAAGACCACAGCCTTAGTAGACTCGGGAAGTGCAATCACGTTAGTCTCGGGGAAGCTGGTCGGGCAGGACCAACTATCCCGGGCTAAACGCTTGGGA
This sequence comes from Emys orbicularis, assembly GCF_028017835.1. NCBI lineage: Eukaryota > Metazoa > Chordata > Testudines > Emydidae > Emys > Emys orbicularis. The sequence continues at coordinate 104,268,447 of NC_088691.1, forward strand.
ATATCCTGTGTACATGGGGATGTCAACTATTATCCAACCATCCCCGTAACAATAGAAGTTCTCAGAAACCCCACTAGGTTGACGGTGGGAGTAGTTCCAAAACTCCCCTACCCTGTCCTTATCGGACGAGACTTCCCGGGGTTTGATAGCCTACTCCCCGGGGAGGAGGTAGAAGAAAATAATGACCCTAGGACTCAGGGTGTGGCCCGGATCGTTAACCCTCCCCCGGCCTTCCATGAATTTAGCCAGGATTTGTTCTCCCCGCGGGGGAAGTCCAGGAAGACTAGGAGGGAACGGAGGGCGGATAAAAGGAGGGGGACAAGGGTCCTGACCCAGTGCCAGAAGTCTATGCTTGTAGGAGAAAGAAGGGGGCCCGACTGACAGTGGGACGGGGTCGGCGATCAACAACCCTATCGCCGGACCTGGTTCCCCAGGGGCTTTCCCCGAGGAGGAGACGGAGGTAGACCCCCCCGAGTTTGGACAAATGGGGACTGCACGCGGGAATTTTGGTCAGGATCAGGCCAATGATCCGATATACCACAATATTCTCAAAGAAGTAGTCGAGGTAAATGGGGTACCCGTGGAGGGGAGAGTTAAGGGCCCAGGGCCATATTATATGATTAAGAATGACCTGCTATACAGAGTAGTCCGGGTCCAAGAGCAAGTCATACAACAACTCTTGGTCCCACGGAAGCATCAAAGAGCCGTAATGGATCTGGCCCACAGCCATCTGTTCGGGGGCCATCTAGGGGTAGATAAGACCCTGGATCGAATTCTACAGAGGTTTTTTTGGCCTGGCATTTTTGCAGCGGTCCGGCGATATTGCACATCATGTCCAGAATGCCAGATACATGGGCCCCGACCACACTTAAGGGCCCCTCTGGTACCTCTGCCAATTATCGAGGTCCCATTTGAGCGTATAGCTATGGACATAGTGGGGCCATTGGAAAAGTCAGCCCGGGGCCATCAATACATTCTGGTAGTACTAGATTATGCCACCCGATACCCCGAGGCCGTACCCCTACGGAATACCATGTCCAAGACCATAGCCAAAGAATTAGTCCAGATTTTTTCCAGAGTAGGAATACCTAAGGAGATCCTGACGGACCAAGGGACCCCCTTTGTGTCTAAGCTGATGAAGGACCTATGTACAATGCTCCACATATGGACCCTTAGAACATCGGTCTACCATCCCCAGACCGATGACCTGGTCAATAGTTGGTTGGTTAATAGTAAACAATAGTTTACTTATATATTATAGACATAGAAAGAGACCTTCTAAAAACGTTAAAATGTCTGACTGGCACGCAAAACCTTAAATCAGAGTGAATAAATGAAGACTCGGCACAGCACTTCTGAAAGGTGGTCGACCCCTGCTCTACTTCCAAGTCAATTACACAGCACATGGTCAGCATTGAGGCCATGAATATTTCAGTGTGTTACCTTTTCTGAGCCAGATGTTCTTTTCAGAAAAATCTTTTTGAAACAATCAAAAGGGGTCTTAGGCACAAGGTCTTATTTTAGAGCTGGGTCCTGTAACCTTACTCATCGAATGGGCCTGATTCTGATCTCACACCAGATTTACACCGGTATTGCTCCATCCACATCAACAGAGTTACTCTTGAGTTACATCACTGTAAGACCAGAAGACATGCATGAATGAGGAAGAACAGGATCCCACCCTTAGTTCCAGCAATACCAATATTAGTTTATCATCATCATAATTTGTAACCAGGCCCCAAGATGCCCGAGGCATCTTTCAAGCCTTTAATGAAAGGAATAATTCTAAATATGCAACAACTCAACCCGTGTTCAGCTGCTGTTGATCCTGGCTCCGGCAAGGTTGTTTTGAACGTTTTTTTTTTTTCTTACATAAACAGATTCATCAGAAGCTCCCCTCCCAAATACACCCTGAGATGTAGGTCAAATCACCGATGATTTGGCAACATGACAGGAGAAGAACTTTCCCCAAAGAATGCATTTTAAGTAGAACTTATTTATCCGGATCCATGTGTCAAGCCCCCTTTCTGTTTTCATTAGCAGTTTTTGCCCTGATTAAGTCACCTTAATTCACAACTGAACTTTGCAAATCCTAAATCAAACACTCAAAGCTATGCAGCCATGTACCTTAAGTAGAGATCGAGCTTTCCTTTTCGTTTGAAGGTAACACTTCTAAACTGCAGGGGCTCGATCGTCAGCTAGGGTACATCACTGTAGCTTTATTAAAGTCACGGGATCTCTTCTGATTTACAGTAGCTGAGGATCTAGCCCTGAAATCAACAGCTGATTTTTGAGGCATATACCTATCTGTAATCATAATTCCCTTTGTATGAAGAGGATTGGTGATGGTGAAGATGGACGGATGAAGGGAAGGTGAATACAAAGCTTATGAAATGCAAAAATAAATGTGCGGTACAGATTTGGAATATCTTTTTATGGAAAACTCACCCCTTGAGTCATTTAGAACTAGATTAATCAGAGCCCTGGAGACTCCTAAGGGGGAGAACCATTGTCATGGGAGGGAATGGTGAGGGGACTTCTCTCTCTCTAATTCTGTATTCTTTGTTTTACTCAGAAGGAAATCAATAAAATGACATGTTGCAAAAGATCAGGAGGAGATGGAGGTGAAAATACAGGGCACATCATGGCATTTAAAGGAGGGATGAGAACGCCGCATCATCTGTCCTATGGATTTAGCCATCATCTCTTTGCTGATGACTCATAAATTACTCCTCCACACCTGACCCATCTCCCTCTGTCCAGTCCTGCATTTCAGCCTCTCTGACATAGCATTCTGGATGCAGGGGCAGCTCTAGGCACCAGCAAAGCAAGCAGGTGCTTGGGGCAGCCCATTTGCAGGGGCGGCAGGGATCCAGCATGGGAGCTGAGAACCAACAGGGGGCCCTGGGAGCTGTAGTTCCTTGGTTAGCTCCCTGCCTATAGAGCCAGCCCTGGAGCAGGGAAAGAACTACATTTCCCAGCATTCCCTTGGCCACTACCAACAGGAAAGAGGGGCAGGGAGTGAGGGAGCTGAGACCCCATGCTGCAGCCTGCCCTGAATGGAGAGCTGCACTCTGAGTAGGGATACCATATAACATTCAAAAAACAGGACACTCCACAGGGAGGGAGGGTAGCCCCACCCTGCCACCATCCACTCCCTCCGCCTGCCCCCCACAGAAACCCCAACCCATCCAACCCCCCTGCTCCCTGTCCCCTGATCACCCCTGCCCCTAACTGCCCCCCAGGACCCCACCCCCATCTAAACGCTGCTGCTCCTTGTCCCCTGATTGCCCCCTCCCAGGACCCCTGCCCCTAACTGCCACTTGGGACCCCATCTAAGCCTCCCTTCTCCTTGTCCCCAACTGCCCCCTCCTGAGACCCCCCCAACTTCCGCCCTAGGACCCCACCCCCTACCTGTCCCCTGACAAACCCCCGGGACTCCCTTGCCTATCCAACCACTGCCTGTCCCCTGACTGCCCCCACCAAACCCCTGACCCATCTAACCCCCCCTTCTCCCTGTCCCTGACTGCCCCCCCGAACCTCCGCCCCATCCAACCCCCCAGCCCCCTTACTGTGCCACTCAGACCAGCGTGTCTGGCTCCGCGCAGCGCCAGACACACTGCTGCATACATGCTGCCGTGCTCCCCCGCAGAGCCACAGCCCCCTTCCCCCTCCCACCCCCCAGCACCTGCCTTCCAGATTTGAACACCTCAAAATTCAGGAGTGCTCAAGCTCAGTTTGTGCAGCTGTTACTTCATTTCTCCCAAATCAAATATGCTGATTCACTGTAACTTGCTGTAGAAAAAGTAGGATAAAATTGAGCAAAAAATGCTTCCCAGTGGTTATTAGGACTGGAATTGCTATTTTCAACAGCCATTGCCTTTTTTGTTTGTTTGTTTGTGTAAAAGGAAGACAGTGATATTGCATTGGCAAATTCCCCATAGAAAGAAAGAGTGGAACAAAAGAATAATAAAGGCACCTCAACTTTTCCTCATTTATGTAGGACAGTCTTAAAATATTCATCCAGATATCCTCCAATCACACAAGCTGAAAATTGTTCCACTTTACTGCAGTTCTGTAACCATATGGGAACCAATCCTGTCTGTGTTCTGTGCACATCTAAAATTCCTGCTGAATGACCTGCCGTGGGAGCGAGTTACCAGTGACCCAGGGCTGCGGCGGAAGGAGGGTGCAGGTGGGGGGGTGGGGTGAGCCCAGGGCTAGGGCGGCAGGAGGTGTGTGTGGGGGGCAATGGTGGGGAGGAATGAGGGAGCCCAGAGCTGGGGCGGTAGGGGGTGTGGATGGGAGGGGGAGAGCCCAGGGCTGGGGCAGCAAGGGGGTGCGGCGAGGAGCCCAGGGCTGGGACGGGGGGGGGGGGGGGGAGGGCAGCCAAAAATTTTTTTGCTTGGGGCAGCAAAAAACCTAGAGCCGGCCCTGCTGGATGCCCCACCAACAACTCGAGTTCAGCTTGGTTAAGGTGAGCTTCTTATTCTTCCTCCCAAGCCCTTTTCACTTCCGCCTTCCTCTGTTGCTGCTGACAACACCTCATTGTCACCCTGGGGGTCATCTTCAACTTCTCCTTCTCCCCCGAGATGCGGGCCATGATCAAATACTGCATTTCCTCCTCCACAACATACACTATCAAGAGCCTGACACTTCCTCTCTGTCCTGACAGCTGAACCCTTGTCCAAGCCCTGCTCATCTCTCGCTCATCTTGATTACTGCAGCCGCCTCTTCTCCAGCTCCCTCTGTCACCCTCTCCGGTCTCTCTAAAGCTTGCCGCGTTACTTTAGCTTCCTTGCTTGTCCGTCTGACCACGCCGCCCGCTCCTTGTACCCTTCCGCTTGTTTCCCGTCACGTACAATTTCAAGTCTAAACTGCTTGTCCTCACCTTTGAGATCCTACACAACTCTGTCCTGGTATAAATCTCAGACGTTGTCCCTTAACCCATCTTCCCCACCCTCTGTGCTCCACTAACAATGCCAGTCATGAGAACATGTTCTATTTATTGCTCCTCTTCCCACCCCTGTGTCTGGGCTGCCCTGTATGCATACGTAACCCACTGGCAAGTGTGTGTTACAGGTCCCCTCTGTGTTCAGTCCACAGAGGATATGATTTGTTAGCTCAAGCTGTAGTCCCTTATGCTTTTGCTCTGGAGGTTCATGGTTCAATCCCTGGTATGTTGGCTAAGAGGGTGGCCATCACATATAAAAAAAATTAATGGAGATAGCCCATCTCCTAGAACTGGAAGGGACCTTGAAAGGTCATTGAGTCCAGCCCCCTGCCTTCACTAGCAGGACCAAGTACTGATTTTGCCCCAAGAGGTCTCCTCAAGGATTGAACTCACCACCCTCAGTTTAGCAGGCCAATGCTCAAAGTACTGAGCTATCCCTTCCCCCACTTTTATAGGTCCCACTTTGCAAAGTAACCATCCTCTCCCCTTCCAAATTCTTCCCAAGATACCCTAGTAAGAAACAAAGCCAGCTCTGGGTTGTTCCCTCCTCTGGATCTCCCAGGGTTCCTCTCTTTTCTGATGTTGTGTTTTTGGGTATGTCTACACGGGAGATGGAAGTGTAATATCCAGCTCGTGTAGACATACCTGTGCTAGCTCCGATAGAGCTAGTGCGTTAAAAATAGGAGTTCAGACATGGAAGTATGAGGGGTTTGCTACCCCAAGTGTGCACCTAGGGTCTTGGATGGGGGGGTCATTCTCAGGGAGGCTGGCCTTTTCCACCACTTGTGCCACAACAGCTCCACTTCTATTTGTAACACCCTAGCTGTGATGGAGCTAGTGTAGGTATGTCTAGATAATTTAATTTAATTAATTAATGGATGGATGGAGATATCCCATCTCCTAGAACTGGAACTGGAAGGAACCTTGAAAGGTCATCGAGTCCAGCCCCCTGCCTTCACTAGCAGGACCAAGTACTGATTTTGCTCCAGATTCCCAAGTGGCCCCCTCAACGATTGAACTCACAACTCTGGGTTTAGCAGGCCAATGCTCAAACCACTGAGCTATCCCTCCCCCCACTGATCTCAACTGATCTCAACTGTAAGCTCTATGCAGTGCTCAGGTACCCGGGTGATGGATCAGACATAAATTACACACAAGAGAATAGAATTATACAGTACCAAGCACACTGTTGGCACTGAACAAATTATCTATCCATATATCTATATCAATATATGGATAGATAATTAATAAACAACAACATGAATCACATGAATAAGAGGCTTCTCTGTGTTTCCATGTGCAGACAATTGTATAACTTTATTAAATGCCAAGTGCCTGCACACTTTGCTTATGCAGAAACTTGGACTGCAGTGCAGTTATAAATCAAAAACTAATAAAAATAAAGTTTAACAAGTATATACAAAGTACACAACCACAGGCACACTAGTGACTGGGAGGGGCTGGCCAGCTGCCTGTGTCTTTGAGCACAGATTTAAAATAACTCCAAAACACCATGCTACTTATTGTGCTAACAATTACTAATGCTAACAAATAATTAAACTACATTTTACATTACACCTTTCCTACCTTAGTATCACAGAACGCTTTACAGATTTAAAGAAAGTTGCAGAGCTGAACAGAAAAAATTGGCATGATACTAGGAACAGCAAAAATATATTCCTGGAATCGTACAGATATATTCAATACATAGTCCAGAGTTAATGAGGCTCTTGAATGGTTTCAGTGCATAACTTTTGTCTGAACTAAAGCTGTTCGCTACAGTTATCTATCTTTTTGGTTGTATTCTGTACACAAAGGGCCAAATGTATCCCTAGTGTAACTCCACTGACATCATTGGCATTACAAGAGAGACGAGTTTAGCCCAAAGCGTATATATGCACAAGCACGCACACGCTGGCGCAGGCTGTATGTTCGTGAGAGCGTGATCTACACCAATGAGTTATGGCTTGATTTCAGCAAGGCCCCAGTGAGTCTGTTCAGTGGAACAGAGGGAGAGGCCAGTAAGTGAGCTCTGTTTTGGCAGTGCGTGAAGGATGAAACTCACCCAGGTTATCCACCACAGCATCAAGCCCTCCATTACTCCTCCTCTAAGGGACGGGGAGGAGGGACTAGCAGCCATGCAATGGGTCCCTCTTGTGTGACCTGCAATGGGCTTGTGGTAGCAAGGCTGCAGTATTTGCACTACCATAGAGCTAGTGACCTACACTTCTGCCCAGGTGGCTCAGAGGAACTGTGGTGTTAGCCCAGGGCTGGCTCCAGGTTTTCTGCTGCCCCAAGAGGCAAAAAAAAAAAAGAAAAAAAAATTGGTGGCACTTCGGCGGCAGCTCAATCGCGCTGCTCCATTCTTCGGCGGCAGTTCGGCGGCAGGTCCTTCACTCCCCCTTTTCCTCTTCGGTGGCACTTTGGCGGCAACTCAAAGAGAAAGAGAGGGACTGAGGGACCCGCCACCGAATTCCCGCCGAAGACCCGGACAGGCCGCCCCAATAGTGGACAGAGTGCCCCCCCTTTGTATTGGCCGCCCCAAGCACCTGCTTCCTACGCTGGTGCCTGGAGCCGGCCCTGTGTTAGCCCCAGTCCCTCCAGTGTAACTCTCAAAAAGCCTGATTCCTCTTGCTCTAGGCTGGGTGGCGTGTGGGATTTCCCCGTGAGCACCTAGGAGTTTATCCCCTACGATAGGGTAGCACAGCACATGTAAGACACGCTGATGCATGCATAGCTGCTAGAACTAGGGGTGCTGGGGGTGCGGCAGCATGTCATGGCTTGAAGTGTTTTCCATCATATACAGGGATTACAGTTTGGTTCAATGGCTCTCAGCACCTCTACTGTACAAATTGTTCCAGCCGGATGCATGCAAATGGAAACAATCACATCTGGTTACTATTGGCCTAGGTGAGCTTGGGTAGGATCTGTCCCTGCTGGGGCTTGAATCAAGAACAGTGGCCACAGCAAACAGCAGCTACTGTGTATGCTCTAGTCATGTTCCACTATTGGGCACTACAAGCTTTTGCCTGAATTCACACACATTTCTGTCCTGCTGGCTTTGTCTTTAGCCACAGAGCGAACCTGACTATGGCTGGCTTCCCACAGCAAGAGAGAGATCTCCTTCATCACCGTGTATAATGAGCAGGAACCAATTGATTTCACAGAGTACTTTGGTTGATCTGCCTCATCAGTGTCTTCTCATGCTAATACTCCCCATGCCCCAAAACATTGCCCATTGCTCAGGAGATAGGCCAACGGCCAAGGCGATGGGGGGAAGAAATCAATACCTTAAAGAAGGAGCTACCATTTCAGAAGGTCACTAACTACTAGCAGTTGTTCTATAGGCAACAGATTCTGGAAGGCAGGTTGGAACTGTAATAAAACACAGAGATGGCTCTGGGACAAGATTCAGAACTGAATCACTGCCTCGAAGATATGCGTGAGAAACTTGAGGGGGTTTGGGCAGAGACAGATAAAAAACATGCGTGCCGGACGTTGGGGTGGGGCGGAGTCTACTTGTGTCTAGGGCAACAAGTAGTGATTCAAGAAAAACAAACCCTTATTTGAGATTTCCCTGTAATGTGGGTGATCAAAGGGAGTTAGAACATTCCACATGTCAATGTAGTACCGTAGCTAAGTGACTGGACTGGGTATAAGGAGACCAACCTTTTAGTCCCAATTCTGCTTCTCATTTACTGAATGACCAAGGATTCTTCAGTTTCCTGATCTGTAAAATGGAGAGGGTGCTGCTCATGTATCTTTGTAACATGATTTGATATCTATGGAGCAGATCTTCTGGGGATGTAAATCAGGAAAGCCCCATTGACTTCAAAGCACTAAGTGTTATTATCAGTGACAAGTGAAGAGCCAGAAGTAGGCATTTGTTCATATTGAACAAATGAATATACAATGGATATTAGAGAGAGTAGGAGGGGGAGGTAGTATCTTTTATTGGACCAACTTCTGTCACTGAGAGAGACAAGCTTTCAGGTTGTTCTTCAGGTCATAAAATGGATATTACATTTTAGCACCAAGTTAAAATTGTTAGGCAGGTAATATACGATACAGATTGTGTTCTCCAAGGATATTGGCCAAGAGAGGGTAAACAAGGAAGCTCATAAATTGATGGAAATTAAGAGATGGAAAAGGTCTATTAGAAGACCCCCTCAGGTGCCTGAATGTAGTTCTCTAACTTAGGGCATGTCAATTAAAGAAATATTAAACTGAGACCCACCTATCCAAGAAGCCAAAAGTAAGAGATACTTATACAGAGAGAAATAAACTTTGGGCTTCATTGCTGATTTGCACCCTGTTCAATGCGTTGTGTACTGCCTTGTATAATCCTCTGCCAAGAACAGCATGCTGTAACTACTAAGAATTGCCTGTTACCAGCAGAAAACGCACCTATTGATAATGCAGCTTGAGGGTACTCCAGTGTCACTGCCTTTACACATGCCCATGCTGAGAGAACTAGAGGCCCTGTTTGAATGGAAGGTGCCAAAAGAACAAACACTGGAGGATGAAGTCCGTTCTCTCTATGGGCCAGGCACTGTACTTCCATCCAGTCTTTCATTTAGAGGATCATTTCTAGGGATGGGAGAATGCTTCATATTGCCCGTGTCCTAGTCATTTCTTCGTCTCGCTCTCTTGACTTGCAAGGATGGCCTTGCCCATATGCTCATATGGAAGCTGGTATAGAAGTGGTCATTATTATTACTGTTACCCATTTTTAGCCTGAGTGTCCTGCTGCCTTCTCTGTGTCTGCTTTGGAGGACTCACAGACACAGCTGCACCAAACATTGCCCAGTCCCTGTGTTTGAGTCAGTCCCCAAGGAACACTTGTCAGGCCACACAGCTCAACTTCTATTTCCACCTTGCCAGGCTGGTCTGTGATTTGAGCAGTGGCTTCTTGTGTTTCAGGTATCACTAAATAAAGCGGTATTTAACTGCTCCCTCCTTTAGCCTGAATGGAAGGTGGGTAGCATGGAAGGTTGCTTCAGTGAGGTGTGGGACTGCCCATAGATCAAAAATGCACTCCCTGGGAGCCACTCAACCTCCAGCATAACATGTTCTTATTTCACATAGACCACCAGATCGCAACAATTTTTGATCAATGTCACCCCAAGCTAGGTTTAGACTTGTGACCCAGCATTCAAAGCCCCCATTATTTTTATTTTTTGGGGGGCTTAGGAAGTCACAAGTCTTCTTAAGTCTGTGACTCTGATACACATTTGAAGAGTAAATCCATCAACCTGCTCTCATGCTGTTAGTCCCACTGACATCAGTGGGACTATTGGAGTGTGTAAGGACCCCTTGTGCAAGGACTGGGAACAAAGGGTGCATCACTCAATGTGGGGTGGGGGGAGAGACAATAACAGAAAAAGTGGAAACGACAGAAGTGCTAAATGTCTTTTTTGTTTCAGTTTTCACTAACCAGGTTAGTAGAGGTCAGATGTCTAACATAGCGAACGCCAGTGGAAATGAGGTAGGATCTGAGGCTAAAATAGGGAAAGAACAAGTTAAAAATTACTTAGACATGTTAAATTAGATGTCTTCAAGTTGGCGGGGCCTGATTAAATATATCCCAGAATACTCAAGGAGCTAACTGAGGAGATATCTGAGCCAGTAGTGATTATCTTCGAAAACTCATGGAAGATGGGAGAGATTCCTGAGGACTGGAAGAGGGTAAATATAGTGCCCATCTATAAAAACGGGAATAAAGACAACCCAGGGAATTACAGACCCGGCAGCTTAACTTCAGTACATAGAAAGATAATGGAGCAAATCATCAAAGCAATCAATTTGCAAACACCAAGAAGATAATAAGGTGATAAGTAACAGTCAACATGGATTTGTCAAGAACAAATCTTATCAAACCAACCTGATAGTTTTCTTTGACAGGGTAACAAGACTTGTGGATAGGGGGGAAGTGGTAGGTTTGGTATATTTTGACTTTAGTAAGACTTTTGATACTGTCTTGCATGACCCTCTCATAAACAAACTAGGGAAATATAGCTTAGATGGAGCTACTATAAGGTGGGTGCATAACTGGTTGGAAAATTGTTCCCAGACAGTAGTTATCAGTGGTTCACAATCAAGCTGGAAGAGCATAACAAGTGGGGTCACGCAGGGATCAGTTCTGGGTCTGGTTCTGTTCAATAACTTCATAAATGATTTGGATAATGGCATAGAGAGTACAATTATAAAGTTTGCGGCTGATACCGAGCTGGGAGGGGTTGCAAGTGATCTGGAGGACAGGATTAAAATTCAAAATAATCTGGACAAACTGGAGAAATGGTCTGAAGTAAATAGGATGAAATTCAATAAGGACAAATGCAAAGTTCTCCACATAGGAAGGAACAATCAGTTGCACACATACAAAATGGGGAATGACTGCCTAGGGAGGAGTTCTGTGGAAAGGGATCTGGGGGTCATAGTGGATCACAAGCTAAATATGAGTCAACAGTGTAATACTGTTGCAAAAAAAAAAAAAAAAAAAAAAAAAGCTCACATCATTCTTGGATGTATTCGCAGGAGTGTTGTAAGCAAGACACGAGAAGTAATTCTTCCGCTCTATTCCACACTGATTAGGCCTCAACTGGAGTATTGTGTCCAATTCTGGGTGCCACATTTCAGGAAAGATGTGGACAAATTGGAGAAAGTCCAGAGAAGAGCAACAAAAATGATTAAAGGTCTAGAAAACATGACCTATGAGGGAAGATTGAAAACATTGGGTTTGTTTAGTCTGGAGAAGAGAAGACTGAGAGGGGACAGGATAACAGTTTTCAAGTACCTAAAAGGTTGTTATAAGGAGGAGGGAGAAGGATTGTTCTTCTTAACCTCTAAGGATAGGACAAGCAGCAATAGGTGTAAATTGCAGCAAGGTTGGGTTGGTCTAGGTTGGACATTAGGAAAAACTTCCTAACTGTCAGGGTGGTTAAGCACTGGAATAAATTGCCTGGGGAGGTTGTGGAATCGCCATCATTGGTGGCTTTTAAGAGCAGGCTAGGCAATCACCTGTCAGGGATGGTGTAGTTATTATGTAGTATTGCCACGAGTACAGGGGACTGGACTAGATGACCTATTGAGGTTCCTTTCAGTCCTACACTTCTATGATTCAATGGGAGCAACTCATTGTCCATGAAAATAAGGCTTTGCTAGTGCACTGGGAATGAGACAGTAGGTGAAAATACTCAGCAACATCTTGAGGTTTGTTTTAAATCCATTTGTATATTTGGGTGTGAATGTTTAATGGGCCAAACCCATCCCAGAAAGGAAAGTCAACAAATTTATACCAAGATTAAATTTGGCCCAGTTTGTTTTTTCATTGGCTTATTTTTTTCTGTACATTTTCTCATATTTCTGTTGCCGTGGTGCATTTATTATTTTTGTCTTTAACTTTGTCACTTTTGGTCCTGTCTCAAAATGCCCTTCATCAATTAAACAGTGTTTGAAAATAAGATCATGTGAAACCTGTGGGGCACCTGAGCCAATTAAAATAGACTCCAAATTCCACTCCGAAACACACCCTGAAAAGAGCAAGGTTTTTATCAATAGACCCGTATCCCCAAATTACCCAGCAGTGGAAGACTGTAGTAAATAAAGTAAGTATTTCCTTTCCCAGCACAACTCTCAACTGGATTTAGATCCCACTTTGAGTGTGGGAGGAAAAAGGGACATTTAAAAAATGAAAGACCCAGAAACAATATAAGGGAAATTTAAGCGCAATATTAGGGAAAACTTTCTATCAGTGAGATCTATTCAGTTAGGTTTCCCTGGGAGAGCAGTGAGAGCCCCATCACTTGGGAAATCTAAAAATAATTTAGACACGCATTAGATAATGTACTTTAGAGAACAATGCACTGAGAGAAAGATGGATTAAATGCTTATTATTAGCACTATGATAGCATCTAGAGGTCCCAGATGAGAATCTTACAGTCTAAATAGCCAGACAGACAAAAAGTGGGAGGGGAAATGATCTAATACAGTATGTCTTTCCTGGTTTTAATTATGATTCTATGAAAATAGAGGAGAGAAACTAGAAAAGATGAGTTCACTTAACATGTCTTATGTGTCCTAAGATTTTTGTGTCAAGATTCAGCATTCTTCCAATTACTACAGTTCTAACAAATCTACCAAAAGACATAAATCCTTATTTTTAGATTACTACTTTGCAATAATAAAGAATATGAGAAAAACGATCTACAGCTAAGAGGTACAATACTCAGTGGCTCTTTCTGATTATTGTGGTGTATTGAAAACATAAGATGTCACTTTAAATCAGGGGTGGGCAAACTATGGATGAGCTCTCACTGGGGAGTGGGATCTGGTGCGCCAGCTGGGGAGCAGGGTCGGGGGCCACTTCACGCAGCTCCCAAAAGCAGCAGCCTGTCCCCCCACCGGCTCCTACACATAGGGGCAGCCAGGGGGCTCCGCTTCATATGCTGCCCCCACCCCACAGCTCCCATTGGCTGGGAACCACGGCCAATGGGAGCTGCAGGGGCGGTGCCTGCATACGGGGCAGTGCGCAGAGCCACCTGGCGGTGCCTCAGCGTAGGAGCTGGAGGGGGGACATGTCGCTGCTTCTGGGAGCTGCTTGAGGTAAGCGCTGCCCAGAGCCTGCACCCCCGAGCTTCTCCCTGTGTCCCAACCCCAGCCCTGATCCCCCTCCCAACCCCTCAGTCCCAGCCCGAAGCACCCTCCTGCACCCCAAGCCCCATCCCAGAGCCTGTTCCACCAGCCACAGCCCTCACCCCCCCCATGCCCCACCACCCTGCCAGTTACTCTACAACACCTGCCCATGCAGCATAAGGGGAAAGGCAGGGGCAGGAAGGGGTGTGCCTAGGAGAGAAGACGGGCATGAAGCCAGCCCTGCCCACCTCAGTTCTGTGCTACGCATGACTCAGCCAGACCCCAGGCTCTGGTGATGACCTGGTGCTGTCAGTTTCAGAAAGGAATATACCTGTCTCGGCAAGCTTGGGGCACATGGCATTGGCATCCGAATGTACGACTCAGGGCTCCTCCTGTCGCCCCAGGGAACGAATAGCGTCCTGGGGGGGAGGAGTGGAAGGCTCGCCAGCCTTCTGGGATGGATGGATGGATGGATGGCGGCCAAGTGATATCGAGTGTTTGCAGCGCCACTGACCCCTCATGGAACACATTCTGTTTGGAAACAATTCTGCTAATATACACACAGGTTTTTTCTCTTTTTGTTTTTTCTTCCCTTGTGCCCCCGTTCTGCTCTCAGTTAAACTGGAGTAAATCCAGAGTCACGCCAGTGAAGTCAATGAATTTACTCTGGCATGAGTGAAAGGAGAGTCAAGCCCTTTGCTGCTTATTTCTGGAGACAACTGCATGAAGCTTTCAGGCCAGAACCTTATCTCAGTGACTGCCAGGTGAATCTGGAGTGACTCCAGTGACTTCAGTTGGGTGACTCCAGATTTACATCTGGGTACCTGAGATCAGAAACTATCCCTTAGTTCCTGAGGGGTTCCTCTCTGCTCCTACCATATTGTTCCAATCTAAGGTGATACAATGTGCCATCAAAACCAATTGCACGGCAACCAACTGCAATATCAGAGAGTATGATTCTGGTATCTAGTGGGAAACAAGCAGCAGCAGCAGATGGTGCTGATGAACTAGTGAGGAACAAAGACCATCTTTTCATTCTAATGTCCCTGGTAATTAAAAAATGGAAGAGAACTGTAAATAGCTGCGTACGTGAAGCAGAATTGTCTCTACGTACAATGACGGATTCTCCCCTCGTGTATATTAGCACAATTCAATTAAAGTCAATATGATTATTATTGTTTGTATTACAGTAGCACCTAAAGGCCTCAGTTGGGATCAGGACCCATTGTGTCAGGCACTGTACACACAGAGTGAGAGAAAAACCTTGCCCCAAAGATTTTACAATTTAAGTATACAGAGGGTGTCTGGGAACCAGAGATACAAAGTGATTTGCCCAGCGTCACTCAGCAGGACAGTGGCAGAGGAGGAACTAGAATGCAGCTCTCCTGACTGCCACTGCAGTGGCCTGTCAGCTGGACCACACCCCTCTCCATGGCAAGACCCCCCCAGTTGAGACTGGCATGATCAGCATCGCTCCATTAAAGCAAACGGAGCTGGTGGGGTGCTCCCCTGGTCTGTGCAGCAGAACCTCAGTGGTTCCTCCCAAACCCTACTTGGCAGTGTGTGGGTGTTGGGGGAGCAGGACTTGACCTTCAAATAGCAACCAAAAATAGAGCCCAGTTAGTCTCCCTTATCGATCTTGCCAAATTGTATAAGCTTTGGGACCTGTCCAGAAAGGGACACCGAGTGGGAAAGAGGAGAGGATTGCTGGAGACAGTAGCAGGACCTCTGGCTTTCTTAATTTACTACTTACTGGAATGCAACTTCTTGTCAAAACTATAAAAAAGTAACCCACAGACAGCTGTTTTTAGAGCTCCCCTTCACAAAGGCTCTCTTAGAGACTAGGAATTATAGCATGTGGTTGCTTGTGTGATCCCTGCGATCTCATTAGGGAGCAGCAAGCGGGTCTCACTGCTAGTGCTTGGGGTTGGGAGTGAGGTTTTCTGGTATGCCAGGCCAAAGGTGGCTTTCAGAGCACATACCCAGGGGGAGCCAGAGCAAAGGGTTGCAATGATCTTTCACTGTGTAAATCCGTCAACTAGTGATGGCTCCGGAACTGGCTTGATTCCGATGCTGGCGCACGTAGGGGACAGTTATTAATGAGAGAAGAGGTAGCAATGGGAGAAGAGTTATGTGAAATCCTTCATCGCGGTGCAGGGAGCTCTAAGGAGCTTCTGTCTCTGTTATTCATTTGAAAAGGGCTCCGTGAAACTGGGCTCAAATGGTTAGTTGGGCAGAATCTCTCTCTCTTTAAGCAGTTTCAATTGTTATAAGCTGAGAGGGTTGCTCCAAATGGCGGCCGTTCAAGTGGCTGGCGAGCATTTCACAGCAGAGGTCTTCTGAGCATTGAGAGCAGGGCATAGGGCATTTCCTAGGGATTAATGACTGGCTGGCTGGAGATGATGGCCTTGTGCAGCAGCCGAGAGGATTGTTAGCTACAGCTGCTTGCTAATCGCCAGCTGCCTCATGCTGAGTGAGTTAGTGCTGTTATGAATTAAAACAAGCGTTTCAAACAATACATCCTTTTAAATGACTCGTTTGGATTTCAAGGCTTTTGACGAGGGCTGCAGCCCTGAAGTCTGAAGTTCCCCGTCTGCCTGTAGCGATAACAGAGGCAGTGGTCATGTAGGTTTCCACCATGCTTGGTGGCCAATATGCCCAATGCCTGTGTTAGAGCGAGTACTTCTAAGGTGGCATCTTCACTGGCAAAACTGGGACCCATGCCTCATCCCCGGTGCTGACTGGCACAGCTGCAGCAGTGGTAGCAATTGTGGTAGCTGTAGTGCAAGATTAGAGGGCTCCTTGGTAAAGATGCCTGAGCCTGTCTGCACTACAGCTTTGGCTGCTGCTACAACCAGTAGAAAATTGTGGCTTCTGGTTTTTCCAAGTGTTAAGAAAGCCTTAGAGTGGAAAGGGAGCACAGTCTCCGTGGCTCATTTAAACCACGGCCTTCCTGCTGAAACTGCAGTCCTTGCTCAGGCAAAATCCCCATCGAAGTCAGTTGGTGCCCAAGGCTGCCTGTTGTGGTGGTGGTTTTTGATCAAGGACATTTGTCTACTGGGAACTGAGCTGAAACCAGCAAATGCAATTCATTCAGGTTACAAGTAAGTCATCAGAAGGCAATAGCTTGTTGGCCCTGCTGATCTAGGCTAGCTTTTGCTACCTAGTAGTTCCCTGATTAGCACCTTTTTTACTTTGGTCTTTGATTTAAGTCGGGACAGGCAAAGAGTTTCTCATCTGATCTTGTGTGGAGATGCACTCCATCTTTCATGTCCTTAAACGCACAGTTCAAGAGTACCGAGAGGAAGATTCCAAAGAGTGTAGGGGTAAGAACACATCCTTGCTCCACTCTGCTTTTCATCTCAAAGCTGTCCAAAGTGGACCCGTCAAACTGGACTGTCGCTCTCATGTTGTTGTGGAATGAACACCTTAACAGGGTTGGTGGGCATCCTATCTTTTCTAGTATTGCAAATAGACCTGCTCTGCTGACTGTGTCGAATGCCGGGAACGGCGAACGGCGGCCACTGGGGCTGTGGGCAGGCATACCTGCAGATGGTCAATGCAAACAAACTGTCTCATGGCCCACCAGCGGATTACCCTCATGGGCTGCGTGCGGCCCGCAGGCTGCCCACCACTGATCTACATCATAGGCTGCAATTCCCACCGTCTCTCGCAGACGAAAGGATGTCAACAACAACTAGAGGGGAAAAGACTATGCTCGACTCTGCCAGTCTTCCAAGCCATCTTGTTCCACTGGGGTGTTTAAAAATTATATTGCACATTTGCTGCCACTAATGTCATTTTTATTTGTCTGTACCGGGCATCTGGAGAGAAGGACTTCTCAGTTGGTCTGATGTATTTCCTAGATCTCCACCGGACTTAGAATCTTATGGAAAGTCAGGCCAAGTTCTGCTCTTGGATTGGACAGTAGAACTGTGTGGAGTTTGGGGAGAAGGAAGAAATGAGATGGATGGGTAGGAAATCTCATCAATCTGAGAATATTTGGATGCTTCTTTTTATACTTATGCCAAGACACTTTAATATTTGGGCCAAACTCCACTGGGGGAATGCCAACAAAATCAGTGACATTTGGCCTGCAGAGAATGTGGCTCTTTTCCTTTATGTTCATGTCACTCCCCTTTACAGTAGGATGGTATGTCTGCTTTTCATCCCAAACAACACAGTGAGTCTATCCCGCGACCCACTACAGACATTTTAGGGGTGAATTTAGTCATCATTCATGTTCAGGAAAGTTGTCATTGGAGGTTTGCTTAGGACTAGTTTAAAATCCATTTGGAAGTCAAGATACTTTTGAATTGAATGAAGCACACGTACTGAAAGAAGACTTGCCGGGGTGTGTGTGGGGGGGTAGCCCTTGAAAGATCGAAGCCCAGTTAATAGGCCCCATGGAAGCTTTTCCCACCTCACCAAAGTTCAGCCCAAACCAACCTACATCCTGATTTGCAATCAGCTCCCAGCTGTGCCAGGTGGGCGGGACTGGACAGCAGGTCGAGATGGAGGCAGTACATTCAGTTTCATTTGGGGAATGAGTCAGATTTTGCCTCCCAGGCGAGGTGCTATCAAAAGGCTAGTGCACTAAATCATTAATATAGACATCCAGCTTTTGCAGCCATTTCTTTGTAGATGTATTTTGGGGGTGTAACAGGATGCAGACTCACCGCCACGGCACCTCCTGCTGGTCATCCAGGAATTAGCTCAATTCCAGAACCCAGAGCGCCCCCTGCTGGCCATCATCTCCCCTGCCTCCGGCCCCCATGTCACCCCTGGACCCCGGTGCCCCTTACCTTGGGGTTCTGCCCACAGCAGTACCCCCACCCTCTGGGTCTCCCCTCCCAGGGGAACCCCCAACCCTCTATACCCACCTGGCCTCAGTGGCTACTGCCAGTCATCATCTAGCCCCCTGTCACTGGGGCAACCTGCAGTCTGTCATGGCCACTCAGCATTGGCAAAGGGGTTGGACCAGCTGCCTTTCCCTGCAGCCCCAGTACCTCCTTTGGCCTTCAGCAAGGCCTCAGCCTGGGGACTCGCCAGGCCAGAGCACCCCAGCACTGCTCTGTTTCAGGTACCCTGTGCTCCTAGGCATCTAGGTCCTTCCCACTCCCTTTTATGAGGGCGAGTAGTGCCCTGATTGAGCTGGCCACACCTGGGGCCAGCTACCCAGCCAGCCTCCCTCAGCTGCTCTTAATCCCTTTTCTAACTGGGTCCCCGCCACAGCCCTCTCCAAGGGCTGCTTTTAACCCCTGCTGGCCTGGAGTGGGGCAGCCGTCCCACTACAGGGGGCTGGTTTTAGATTTGTTTGGATAACTTGAGAGTCCCCTGCTAACATGATTAGAGACATTATGGGCCTGATTCTGTTTACACTAGTGTAAGTGAGATCAGAATCAGATGCCACATTCAGAGCTCATTGCAAGTGCCAACATTACACCTTTGTTGCAGCTTTGGTTGGGAGAGCTGGGAAATCAGCCAGGTGTGTGGCTGGTGTATGCACTCCAATAAAGAACAGGCTTGAACAGAGACAGGTTCACACTGCAGGAATACTCAGATAGAAACCTCGAGGCATATGGTTTTAGGGCCCTTCTGATCAATGCTCCACACACAGGGCTAAGTCCTTGCAGCTTCATGGGGTTACAGTCTTCAGAGTCTTCAGATTTACAATGACTTTAGCGTAATATCTAGTCCACTGAGACAATCATGAAGCAACACAACCCATCAGTGTCTAGGTTCCAGAGAGCCATTTATGGGGCCAAAATACCATAAAAATCAGATGTTTCCTCCATATAGTAACAGGAATTCTATTAAGCCCTATGTAGGGACAGATTGCACCAAGTAGCATCAATTCAAACCTCTCATGGCCTACACTGTATGAGTTTGGATACTCTGGAGATGGAGACCTATACAAGAAACATCATAGAATATCAGGGTTGGAAGGGACCTCAGGAGGTCATCTAATCCAACCCCCTGCTCAAAGGTGGACTAATCCCCAGACAGATTTTTATCCCAGTTCCCTAAATGGCCCCCTCAAGGATTGAACTCACAACCCTGGGTTTAGCAAACCAATGCTCAAACCACTGAACTATCCCTCTCCCTGATAGATAAAGAAACAATTCCATGACTCTGAAGAGGCAACAGTATTGGGCCTGGCTAGTAATGGATTTTGAAAGAGGGTTACCATTTGCATCTGAAAGGGAACATCCCAGAGATTCACAGACTAATGCAAAACCACAAGGTTTTGAGGAACTATGACTGGAGAAGAAAGAAATGGTCACATCACAGAATACAAGAATATGTTAGATGTAGCACTATAAGAAAAACCAACTAAAGATGGAGAATAAGGACAGAAGAAAGCTTGGTATTATTCCAGGTGGTGAGCTAAAACTATTGGAGGATGAATCCAAAGAAGATCACAGTTGTGCTAAGATGGTGTCTTCATGGGAAAGAGCGGCTTTGGGACACAGGCAGGAATTGGAACGGGCGGGCAAGCATATGAGGTTTGGTCAGGACAAGATGGTGTTTTCCAGTCATTACATTCTTTTCAGCTCAAATTGTGGTCTTGGAAATGACTGTATTAGGGCAACTAATGTTTGTTAAAGCACTTTGTTTACTTTTCTCTGAGAGACCCAAATCAGTCATTTTAAAAAACAGAATGGAGAAAACCTATTGTATTTCCTTTATGCAGAACACAAAACCAATGGCCAAGGAAGCAAGGCTGTGCCAGGCCTCAGCGGTCTGTAGCATAACAGAAAAGGGTTAGGTTATGGAGAAAAACCAAAACCCACACACACGTACATGGATTTCTAGGATGAATTAAAATAATGAAAAAATATTTTGTCTGTCAAACAAAAAAACCCTCATTCTCTGGGTAGGCAGGCAGCCGTTTTTAATTTATATTATATATATTTAAAACACAAAACTATATTAAAAAAACATGATTAAGGTTGCAAAGTCAAGCACTCAGAAGTTCGGAAATGCCAGTATTAATGTTGCGCAGACAATCTTAATTCAACCCCCTTGTGTGTATGAATTATGAGACAGTCATTAATTACGTGATCACTTGGTATTTTCCCCACAGGACCTTGCCTCATTCAGTGCACAGTGCTGGCTTTTACTGCAGCTATTCATTATTTCATTTTATCCTCGTTGTTCAACGTGTCGCCCAGGTCTCATTTATTGCATGCTCGTCACACCCTGTTCTGAAGACAGAAGAGTGAATTTCCCCATGGGCATTTCTATGGCTCTCCTTGCTCTGGTATCTGAGTGCTTCGTGAACACTGATGAATTGATGGTCACAACACCTTTGGGAGATCAGGGGGTATTATTAACACCGTTTTACAGCTGGGGACCTGAGACACAGAGACAAAAGTATCAAGCTAGTGCTGGGTGGCCAATTTGAGAGGCCAGAGACCTGATTTTTCAGAGTACTTAGCATCGTGTAGCTCTTTATCTGTTCAAAGCACAGCTCCCATTGACTTCAGTGGCAACTATGAGTGCTCAGCACTTCTCCCATGCACCCAGAAAATGTGTGACACTGAGGTTTCTAGGGTCCCCTGTTCTTTGCAAACAACTCTCACCTCAGACCTGACAAACTCTCTACACCAAGCACGTTTTACAGGATTTTTATGCATAAAGAGTAACATGTTAAGGTATCTACAAAAAGCTTGTCCCTTGTCAAGGTTTAGTCACTGTGAGATGTATGTACAGGTAATATTTAAGGAATAATGTATGTATATTGAAAGTATGCTCTATGGACTTGGAATAGAAATTAGTCAGCAGAAGACAAGTTGATTGTTATTGATTTAGTTGGGGATTGGCCCTGCTTTGAGCAGGGGGTTGGACTAGATGACCTCCTGAGGTCCCTTCCAACCCTGATATTCCATGACAATGTGTCTTGGCGACGGTCCATTTGGGTGGGAGGGAGTTGTCAGCTCACCCTTCTTGCTCCATCCCAAGACTTACAATGGAAAACCCATCAGAGACAACTGCAAGCAATGTCTTGAAGGTAAAAAAGGCACATGACAACAAGAGCAGGGTTCACCCTGTCTGTGAATACAGTTTCAGTATAACACGGAGGAGAGAGAAGTCCTCTGAATCCATTCACTGAGGAGACATCTTCAGGAATGAGGTGTTCTCTTAAAAAGAATAGATTCTGGCTCCTGTGAAGCCAGCCAGCTCTGCAGTGGACTGAATTTTGGGGGCAAAACCTACTTTATTAGCTAAGAAAGGGAACAGTTAATAAGTGTAGACTGAGGTTCGCGTTTAAGGGTTGTGTTTTGTATTAGGGTTGTGTGTTTTAGGGTTGTGTAACCTTTTGTTTCCACCACGCTCACTCTCATTTCTCGGTAAATCTCTATTCTTTCTTAAATACATTTATTTTTGTTTTATTCTAAGTGCTCACAAGTGCTGTGTGTCATACATGAGCAGTGATTTAAGGGGCAACTAGTAAACTGGGGTACACTGCTCTTTGGGTGCAGAAGATCTGGGATTTCTGTGAACAGCCAGTGTCAGGTGCTGGATTGCACAGGGGAACAATTCAAATGGACTTGGGGATTGGGGTGCACCTCTTGTTAACCTGGAAGGAGAAGACAGGGCTGGCATAGCCCAGAGGAGAGCGCTTGATGGACTGAAAGGCTGGTGGTGCTAAGGAGTTGACACCCCGCCAGACACCGGAGAGCCTCCCTCATGCTGGAGGCAGGGCTAACAAGGTGACTCACAGTCCTGGGTACCCTGAGAACCATCACAATGAGGCACACACAATTAGCGAATACCTGTGAACAGTTCATTTTAAGTGACTTGCCCAGCATCACATAGGATGTCTGTGGCAGAGGCAGGGACAGCATCCCCTTCTCCAGGGCAACTTTCAACTGCCTTAATCAAGAGACTGTCCTTTCTCTACTTGCAATCTCCTGCTCATTCACTACACACCTTCCCAGATGAACTCCCTATGGTCAGTGACCAGGACTGGTTAGACCAACCTCTCACTCTGGCTGAGTCTTGGAAGCCCTCCATCGGATACCCATACCATGATAAGGGAGAAGACGACAAGTTGCTCTGAGGCATCCTTGGGTTGTCCATGGTCCAGCTGCCAAGCAAGTCTGAAAATGGGACAGGGAGCCGTGAAACTGTTACGCGGAGCCAGTCGAAACTAGACAGAGTAAAGCAGAACCTTGCCAGCTCCTGAAGCACTGAGTGGTCACTGATTACCACACGTAAATCTGCTCGTGGGAGGTGCTAGCTCTGGAGTCCAAAGCCACAGAACATGTGTAGCACAGCTCCTACGGCAAGCTCCCTTGGCCCGTCTGCCTCCTATTAACCTCTTGGCTTGGGAAGAGGGGAATCCCAGCTCCGTCTTCCATTTAGTCACTAGCTTTTCTGCTGGGACTGCCAAGAAGGAGGGCAAGAATGTTGGGTTTGGTGACATGCCCCCTGGGAACTGGACTGAGGTCATCAGACTTGTTTCACAGATTGTTTGCTCTTCACTAAACTCCTTCTCAATGACTTGCTGCTGGCCACACCTGAGATGGTCTCTGACTGAACTAGCGGGCCGAGCACATCTTAGGATGTAAGAAATACTCCAGCCCCGGGTACACAAGGAGGCTTTGCAATTAACTTGCAACTCCCAGCTAATGAGGGGGATTGCTTTCTTCTTCTGAAAATGGCACCCGTTTCTAAAGGGAGCCTGTTTGATGTCTGGCGTGTTTGGGGTTGTGGAAAAATTTATGAAGTGTTCTCTGACCATTTTTTTCCAAGAGGACATTGAGTCAGTTTTCTTCCAAAGAATAACTGGATGCAGACTCTTGGAATATGTGATCTCACGGTGTTTGTATTTATACCCCTCACAAAGCCTCTTTTATAGGCTCGATATCTGTGAGGCACCCAGCGCAGTCAGCGCAAGGTCACTCGGAGAGAATGCTACCTCCTGGCTGGAAGGGATCCGTTTTATTGTAGGGATGGTTGAGGAAAGTAACTACAGCCATTGCCATGAACTGAAGAAATACAGCAATGAATATTAAAATGATGACGTAACCTAATAAAAATATATATGTGTATACTATAGGGAACAATTCTGCTCGAATGGTGGTGGGAGGGGTGGATTATGCAGGACTAGATGATCTAACAAGATGGTTCCATCCCTGATTTCGGTGAAATTCTCGGCGTAAGAGGCTTACTGAGAGGTTTCTTTAGCAACTTCCCTAAAGAGCCCCTGATGTCCTACGACAAAGTAGAGCAAGATTTCTATTTGAAGTGGTGTCTATGTCTAATGCAACCTTGCAAAGCTGTCATGGAAACATACCTCCACAGACCAAATCCATTTGCCCTTTATCGTGATGAGGATCATGGAAAAACTAATATTGTACTTGCCATTTTATCTGGGGTGAGCGGAGAGCAGAGTTTTGCAATCTGTGTCACTTATGAAACCCATGCCGTGGGTAATAACAACAAGACGGAGCTATTATAAAACACTTTTCATCCACGGCTGTCAAAGCGTTTTAGAAAGGACAATGTCATCTCCATTTTACAGATGGGGAAATTGAGGCACAGAAATATGAAGTGACTTGCACTAAGGTCACAGGCAGAGCTGGTCTCCTGCTCTATCCCCTAGACTATGCAGCCATAATACGTGTCCTGGCAGTCTGGCTTTATCTGGACTGGAACTCACTCAGCTTGGGCCAAGAAAACCCAGTTTTGTTGAATCTCAGAGTAGACGTTAATGCACATCTCTTTTCCTGAGGGGACTTGAGAGTGTGCTGTGGTTTGGCTGCATTTCTATTCTTTCATAATGCCCCGGTGAAATGGGTGGCTTATATTTTGCGAGGTGGGGTTGACGTGGGGGAGGACAGGCTATTTCTCCTTTTGTTTTATACATGCATCGTTAATGGTTACGAACTGAGAAGACTATTTGTGGTCCACTGAGCAGGCTTCAGGGATGGGCAGCACTGGACCACGATTAATGGGTATGGAAGTGCCTAGAGCCTTTAAGAAAACTTAAATAAATATTAAATATTCAGCGCCCCTTGCCCACAGTTTTAATGTGAAAGATACCTGAGTGAAAGCTGCACTCTCTGCCTTTAACAGTTCAGGTGCTGCTTGTTTTCCCACCTGGAATCCTAAACCTTTGTTTGGAGGCCTAAGAACTAGTTATGAGGCTGGACAACTTTGTTCTGCCAAGCAATTAGGGCTTGATCCAACATCCACTGCAGTCACAGGGAGTCTCCGTATTGACTCCAATGTTCCTGAGATTGGAAGACCCCAAATTAACTGCATGTGTGGTGCACATTTCTGAAGACTTCCAGATGCTAACGAGACCATCATGTCATAAATGGCTTTTAATAAGTACAACTATGTGAAACATTAGCAAGATTCTGGGTCTGGGCCCAAACCTTGGCCCACTCCAGTCAACTGGAGATTTGTCATTGACTGTAGTGGGGCCAGGATTTGGTCTCTACTATGCAACAAGGGGGACCAAATGTCTCAATAGTATTGGGACCATCCCGATATTAGCGGCTTTGTCTTATATATGCAATTACGCACACACACACACACCCTGCACTGAAAAAAAAATGTCCCGATTTTTCACACTTGCTATCTGGTCATTCTATATGCAACATTGTGGGTTATGTTCCTCTGTGTTTTGCCAGAGTAACTATTCTGGCTTTGGGGTACAGCCTACAGCCCAGAGTCAGAGAAAGGCGAGTCTGTCCCATTATCACTAGTGTTTTCCCTGAGGCCGCTGCAGACCTTTACGCAATGAGCAGGCAGCCCTAACCCGCAGGGATAGCCCCACTGATTTTAATGGGACAATTCACAACAGTATCACAAGTTTGCAAGACCAAGCTCTTCTTGCCTTTTGCTCCAGCGGGGTCCTTTCATGGAGGCGGCGACTGAACACATGGCTTAGTGCTGAGCGACGTACAAGGCGGAGAGTAAGGCAGAACATCCAGAATTAGCTCTTGGCTGGCTTTCAAGGGAGATTTCAGATGCCACATTCTGGGCAGTTCCACCCAGAAGAAGGAATCACCATCTCCTCAGCATCCAACCCCAGCCAGCAGGAGTGGGGGAAGGATGGCAGGAGTCTAGTTTCTGCATGCCTCAGAAGCAAGGGGGGAGCCAGGGGCTTGGAAGGAGTCGGGGGCTGTGAGCAGGGGCGGGTTGTTGGTGTGGGAGAGTGAGCTTTGGGTGGGGGGCAGGGACTGCGTGGGGAGGGGGCTATTGGGGAGCAGTGGGAGCTGGGGGAGGGGGCTCCTGGGAATGGCAGAGCCAGCCTAGGGAAAGGGTCATGAGGTGGCAGAGGAAGCCTGAGGCAGCCCCCTCATTCTGCCCCCTCCTCATTTCTGCTCCCCCCTTTTGGTCCCTTCCAGGCCCCACCTGCCTGTCCTGTCCTTCCTCCTCCCCACACCACCCTGCCACCTCTCTGGGGGATGCCTGGGAGCCTGGCGCTAGCAGGGGAGCAGACAGAGGGAGTAACTGCATCAGTCTGCCCCCAGCCCAGCAGGATACACAGTAGCAATCCCCGTTGGATGCAGGCAGGCAGGATGAGGCCCAGAGCATGAGTGTCCTGCCAGACACCGGGCATAAGGCAGCACTGAGGGAAGAGACCCCCTTGCACGGCCAGATCTGCACGTACCCCTCTCGGGAGAGTGCAGGACTGCTAGGGAGCAGCTCCCCAAAGGGGAGGTGGAGGCACAGGGAGGGGCAAAGAGGATGTGGGACCAGGGCTCAGCCCCACTGCACCAGGAACTGGCCAGGGGCAGCAGAAGGAAATGTATCGCACCCCTTAAAGGGAGATAGCAGCACGGGACCTTCTCCGCATCATGAGCTTTCTGCCTCCAGGTCTTCCCCTGGGCTGGCGGGTTCTGCACCCCTTCCCACACAGTGCTGGGTCTCACAGCACCAGTGAGCCCGAGAAGGTGGGGAAAGCAGCGCCTAGGGCAATGTCCTAGCTCCTTAAAATCGAATCACTCTCTGCCTAGATTCCCCTGGCCCCCAGCTTCCCGGGGCTTGCTTTAGACACAGCTCCCTCACACGGAAACGTTTTCTATGGCCAAGGGTAAACCGGTTCCCTCTCCGGCTTGTGGCAACCTGGCCTGGTAAGCGCTCTGGGCGAATTAAACAGCAGACCCAGTACACCCGGTTACCTTCATCGGGAGTCTGTATTATTGTTTCTTTCATGTGCTTCAGGCACAACACAAATACAATGACAGCTAGAAGGAGCCCCCTGTCCTGCTGCCTGGCTCATCTACTGCTTGCCACCTTCTCCCAGCTATCCAGCTGCGGAGCTGATAACTGCATTAGGTTCTCTACAAGTGCAGGTGATCTCTTCTAACCTTCCAAACCCGCGCAAACGACCCCCATCCCTCCTACTCTATCCTACCCTGCATGCTCTAAGTGACTAGGTTGCTGGCTTCCAAAAGGCTCTGTTTATAGCAGCTAACAGCACCCTGTCACACTAAGGCTTAAAACCCCCATGGTGCAGGAGGTAAAGTGCCTTGTGACAAGGAAACTGGCACATGGGACCTGCCTTTAAAGTGACTGCTGCAAGCCAGGACGTGGGACTTTTCATGGCTAGGAATCAGTCTGATGTTTTGCATTAGAGACCATTTAAACACGTGACTTTTTTAAGAAAGAAGAGAATGCATTAAGTGTATCTGCAGAAATGCAGTGATACCTTCCCTCTTAAATGAATGACCTGATGGAAGAATAATACACCAATTAAAGCATGAAGCTTCCAGAGAGGTAAAAAAGTCAAATGTGAAAGGAAACTGCTTTGGTGAAAGGATAGGTGTTAGGTCCATGTATTTCGTTCATAAGAAATCTTGACATTGCATTAAGGCAAGCAAAACCCAGTGAATAGAGAGGCCATTGTAAAACCATCGTGGGGAGTATTTCTGGTGTGACCTTCCCTGTATGAGTCACGAGACATGACTTTGCATCATTTTGCAGATTCTACTGGTGACAACTTTGAATGGGTGGGCAGCAGCTCCCTGGGACTGCATAAACTGACTGTTTTAAGCAGAAATTAGGGTGACCAGATGTCCCAATTTTATAGGGACAGTCCTGATTTTTGGTCTTTTTCTTATATAGGCTCCTATTACCCCCCACCCCTGTCCCGATTTTTCACATTTGCTGTCTGGTCACCCTAAGCAGAATTAAGGCAGAAATATTAGAACCGAGCTGTTCTTTTTCACGGAACAGCCTCAGTCTAAGTGGACTTGTGCATTGCAATGCATTGGCGCAGCGTGGGCTTTCCCGAGTCTCATTCCCTCCGAGTTCCCTGTAAGCAGGTTCCACTGTATCAGAGCCTTGGCGGGTGTATGCGGGAGGAAGGGACGCTATGTTAATTGTCTTTACTGATAGTTTTTTGGACATGTATATTTTTTTCCTCTTAGCATTTTATACTGTTTAAGTTGAACGTTGTATTTCATATACCAACCCTTCTCCCCCCCAAGTCCTTTAGACTAAGAGAACCCGACTGCTCAGTTAGTAGAACAGGGCCCAGTCCTGTACCTCTCGCTCTCAATGAATTAGTATAGTCAGTGCTCTGAGATTGCAGCGAGATATACGGTGAGAGACTTTGTGTGGACAGTTTGATGAGCCAGAGAACAGTCATTTATGCCCTCCTTGCATCAGTCCATCTTATCTAATACTCCCAGCCTTTCAGAGGGGTAGCCGTGTTAGTCTGTATCAGCAAAAAGAACGAGGAGTCCTTGTGGCACCTTAGAGACTAACACAGTGATTTGAGCATAAGCTTTCGTGGGCTAAAACCCACTTCATCAGAAGTGGGTTTTAGCCCACGAAAGCTTATGCCCAAATAAATGTGTTAGTCTCTAAGGGTACGTCTTCACTACCCGCCAGATTGGTGGGTAGTAATCGATCTATCGGGGATCGATTTATCGCGTCTCGTCTAGACGCGATAAATCGATCCCCAAACACGCTCCCCGTTGACTCCGGAACTCCACCATAGTGAGAGGCGGTAGCGGAGTCGACGGGGGAGCCGCGGCCGTCGATCCCGCGCTGTGAGGACCCGAGGTAAATCGATCTAAGATACTTGCATATCTTAGATCGATCTCCCCCGCAGTGTAGACCAGCCTTAAGGTGCCACAAGTACTCCCCGTTCTTTTCCCCAGCCTTTCAGTATACAGGCACTAAGGTTATGCTGACATCTAGTGGTCTTTATTGCAATCAGAAAAAGCGAATTAACATTTCTCTCTTGCTTCTTTTCAAACTGTTTTCATATCAGGAGCCCTTCTTCAGTCTTGTGCAGCAGGTTCGCTTTGGCTACCTTTGAGGAGGACATTGAGGAAGTCAGTGCACTGGTTGTATAAGGCTGGCTCTCCCATGTAGTGTGGCAGAACAATGGAGACAGGGAGTAGGAACAAGTTCCCAACATCCTCCTCTTCTCCCCAGACAGCTGGTGGAGACCCGCTCAGGTGCCACAACCCACAGACTGAGAATCTCTGCTCTAGGATGTTGTGCCCAAGTTCTCTTGCAATTGTGCACCGTTGAGGACTGATGCAGTTTATCTATTGACCGACAACATGTTGAGTCTTTAGGGAGATGTCTCAATCATTCAAACAAGCCCCAGTCAATTTTAGCCCCAAATACACAAGAGCCGAGCTCAACCCCAGGAGTGAGGAATTCCAGGCATTAGTCTCTAGTCAGCTCTTCTGACTGATGCAAAGGACATTATCCACTGCTTGTAGAATTTGACTCATCCCACTACCTTTGGCAAGGAAAAGTGTGGAAAGTTTGGTGAGCCAGTCTCCTAAGGAATGGGAATAGCCAGGATAAATACAGCCAAAAATTGAAATTAATAAGCTCTGCTGAGTTTCTCCTTATATATTTAGATTGTTCTAACAGTTCTACCACAAACCCCCAGATGTGAAAGCTTTTTTGCCCGTGTGTTTCCTGTGGCGGTCATTATGCTATGTATTTGAGGTGCTCCTGAGAACCCCTTAAAAGGATCTGCAGCTGATCCCAGCACCCAAATGGAAGGAGAGGCTCTCACAGAAGTGGTCACAAGCTTTAAGAGAGCTTTTGGTTCTGTTCTGGCGTGCAAAGGGCTGTATCAATGTTAATCTTGCACAGATTGGTTCCACTATCCCTACAATTCACATATACTCACACCAGGGGGAGCAACTACTCACACCTTCTTGTCAACTGTATGCAATGGGCCATTCTCTTACCACTTCAAAAGTTATTTTTCCTCCCTTAGTATCCTGCTGTTAATTGATTTATCTCATTAGACTGATCTCACACTTGGTAAAGCAACCCCCATCCTTTCATGTATTTATACCTGCTCCTGTATTTTTCACTTCATGTATCCGATGAAGTGGGTTCTCGCCCACAAAAGCTTATGCCCAAATATATTTGTTAGTCTCTAAGGTGCCACAAGGACTCCTCGTTTTTGTTTTTTTGCTGAATTAACATCGTTTGCTGTTGGGGGACAGTAATATTAACAATTCACGGTTCTGTAGCACTTTACGCACCTTCATTTGTTAATCCCCATCACACCCCCAAGAGGTGGTTAAATAAGTATTATCATCCCCTTTGTATACAGGCAGGAAATTGAGACAGAAAGGTGATGGGGCTTCTCCAAGTCACTCCGTGAGTCAGAGCCAAGGCTGGGATTACAACGCAGGAGATCCTGGCTTTCAGTCCTGTGCCCAGTTCAATGGTCCATGCTGATTCCTTGTGTGGGGGGCTATATAAACATTTCCTCTTAAAGTGCTCCTTTGGCCGGCGCGCAGGAATATGTTAGCATTCCAGTCGGAAGGTTAATGGGATCAATGCACACCTCCTATACAAAGTAGCTAGTGAGACCACTTTGTTTTTAAAGAAGCTCACAAATCCAGCAAACTCTGACTCTTGGTAGCTCTTCTTTGCTGCTTTGTTTTTTAGGTCTTCCCTCCCCGGCCCCCAGTGTGCATTCAGAGCTGGTACCAGGATGAAAAGGCTTGTGTACAACACGAGCAGCTGCAGTCCGAGCTTTTCCCAGTGGGATTTCCCTACACCCCCCCTGAATTTCCCCAACACCCCCTCTCCCAGTGGTCAACCAGTTACATGCAGTGTTGCCAATTTAGTCATTGGTTGGAAATTTGAATGGAAATTGAGACATTAATACACACTTTAAAAGCAAATACAGTATATAATAAAATACTTGTACCTGAGAGAGCGTAATGGGTTTGAAAAGTATGAACAAAAACTAGCTTCCTCATACATGTTATTTATGACAATGTTGGCGCATTTCTTTTGGCTGTATTGGCCAACCTACTAATTTCAAATTATGATTTGTAAGCAAGGTCTGAATGAGCTTTCCCCTGATAGCTAGTGATGAGCCAGTGGTGGGTGGAAAGGCTTCAGGACCAGACTGTATTTACATGAACACATCTACTCTTCCTAGCTACTCTGCCAGCAGACAGAGCTGTGTTGCCCATGTGATCAATTTTGGCTGGTGTTGGGTTACAAATCACTTTAGTACTGAATGCAGGGGTCATGAAATGTTGTTCTCCTTATTGTATGAGTAAAGGGCAGCAGAACTGAACTTAGCCTGCCTCAGTGCTTAATTTGTGCTAGGGCTTGCCAGGGCTGAGCCCCGGCACCTCTAGGCTGGGCAGTTCAGAGCCCAGCACCTCTGGGCCTGGCAGCTCTGGGCCTGGCGGTTCAGAGCCCGGCACCTCTGGGCCTGGCAGTTCAGAGCCCCGGTATCTCTGGGCCTGGCAGTTCAGAGCCCCGGCACTTCGGGGCCTGGCAGTTCGTAGCCCTGGCACCTCTGGGCCTGGCAGTTCAGAGCCCCGGTATCTCTGGGCCTGGCAGTTCAGAGCCCCGGCACTTCAGGGCCTGGCAGTTCGTAGCCCTGGCACCTCTGGGCCTGGCAGTTCATAGCCCAGCACCTCTGGGCCTGGCAGTTGAGAGCCCCGGTATCTCTGGGCCTGGCAGTTGAGAGCCCCGACACCTCTGGGCCTGGCAGTTCATAGCCCCGGCACCGCTGGGCCTGGCAGTTCAGAGCCCCAGCACCTCTGGGCCTGGCAGTTCAGAGCCCCAGCACCTCTGGGCCAGGCACCTCTGGGCCTGGCAGTTCATAGCCCTGGCACCTCTGGGCCCGGCACCTCTGGGCCTGGCAGTTCGTAGCCCTGGCACCTCTGGGCCTGGCAGTTCATAGCCCAGCACCTCTGGGCCTGGCAGTTGAGAGCCCCGGTATCTCTGGGCCTGGCAGTTGAGAGCCCCGACACCTCTGGGCCTGGCAGTTCATAGCCCCGGCACCGCTGGGCCTGGCAGTTCAGAGCCCCGGCACCTCTGGGCCCGGCACCTCTGGGCCTGGCAGTTCATAGCCCTGGCACCTCTGGGCTTGCTGCATCAGTTATGAAAGTAACAAACTTGCTTGAGTCCCGACACCTCTTTCATTACAAATTAAACACTGGTCACCCTCAAGTGAACTGCACTCGCTAAGCAGGGGGTTTGGATGCCATCCATATCCTAGTGGAGAGAGAGAGAGAAAGAGAGAGTGGGTGGGGCACAGGTGTTTTGCTTGGTGGTGTGGGCTCTGCCTAAGAGTCATAAGCCTGCCATTTGACCCACCCCTATTCCCCCTTTAAAGACAGAACTGATTAGGCTCCATAGAGAGTCATTTGTTTTGTTAAGTGACCACTAGAGCTGAAATCACTGATAATCAGGTCTCAGCACTTAGACCTGCTCTGGGACAGTGTTTCTGTGGAAGAGACGGCCCAGCCTGCACTAGCAGCGAGGTTCCCCCACCGAGAGCTGAAATCACTGAGAGCTGGGTGGAACCGCGAGAGACCGACTCACTGTGGCAGGTGGCAGCAGAAGGTGAAGGCGCAGGCTGGGCCGGTGCAACCATTTAGACGACCTAGGCGGTCACCTAGGGCGCTAGGATTTGGGAGGCACCATTTTCTTCGGCAGCGACCGCGGCAGCCGGATCTTCGGCCGCCCTGGTCGCCGCCGGCATTTAGGCGGAGGGAGCTGGGGCAGTGGAGCGCGGGGAGGGCCGCCTGCAGCAAGGGGGGGGGGGAGGGCGGCATGCAGGGGAACTCCCCGCCCCAGCTCACCCCTGCCCCGCCTCCACCCCGAGCATGCCGTGGCTGCTTCACTTCTCCCGCCACGCGGCGCCTAAGCTGATTGGCGCCGCAAGCCTGGGAGGCGGGAGAAGTGAAGCAGCCATGGCGTGCTCGGGGAGGAGGTGGGGCAGGGGTGAGCTGGGGTGGGCGGGTGCCTCAGGGTGGGAGGTGGGGAGCTGCCGCAGGGAGGGCGCCTCAGGGCGGAGGGGGGGAGCTGCTGCGGGGGGGGCACCTCAGGGTGGAGCGGGGGAGCTGCTGCGGCGGGGGGGGCGCCTCAGGGTGGGGGCTCGGGGACGGGGGGGGCGCAAGGTGGAAGTTTCGCCTAGGGCGCGAAACATCCTTCCACCGGCCCTGGGCGCAGGGCCATCGGCAACGGAGAGATGGAGTGAACAGTGACATGACAAACAACAGCGGCCAGAGCGAGTGGTGAGCGCCTGGAGGAACGAGCAAGGTGCCTTCTCCTCCCCACCCCCCAGGGTGGGACATGAACTCACGTGAAAGCACCTCTGTACTCTGGGTCTCCACTGACCAAGCACAACTATGAGTGGGGTGTCATGGAGGGAGAAGGGAGGGGCATATTAAAATAACATTTGTTTGTTGGACTATGTTTTAGTGACTTTGCTCCAGAATGCTAGATTTGTGACTGGGAAACTTATATAAAAATATGTTTCCTAGAAGGCCAAGATTTTTAAAATGCATTATTTTCCAAGGTCGTCATCTGAGATCATAGCTATCTCGAGAGGTCATCATCTTGGAGAGTTTCTGTACTAAATATTTTTATTATTATAAATGTATATGTAAGAACAGCCATATTGGATCAGACCAATGGTCCATCTACTCCAGTATCCTTTTTTGAGATGAGGAGACCACATCTGTACGCAGTATTCGAGATGAGGGCGTACCATCTGTTCCATACCTCTAATATTTTTTGTTGCACTTCTCTGTACCTTTTCCAATATATCTTTTTTGAGATGGGGTGACCAGAACTGCACGCAGTATTCACAGTGTGGGTGTACCATGGATTTATATAGTAAAAGTGAAGGAGCTTAATTTGCCAGACTGATCAATCAAGCCAACACTGACAACCTACATGAAAAGGCTGCAAAATACAATGCCTCTGGACTGCATTGACATGCAGAAAGCCTTATAAGCCAGTCACTGTCAAAGCCAATTTTAGAAATACTTAATGAGGTTGTTAAGAATACTGGAGACACAACACAGTTTATGTGAACCAACATGGATGTTTCATCATACTTTCTTTTAAAGCAAGAGATACCATACACTACAAACTGGAGGCCAATGTTATGTGCATTGTCATTTGTTAATCCTGAAATTGGACACTGGTTCCGAACAAGACTGGTAAATGCTTGCTATTTTTCTGCAAACAACTCAGCTGCCTGACTAGAAGCATGCGATGCAACAGTGAAAGACTCAGCAACTGAAAAGTGAAGAACTCTCTCACCGCATTCAGAAAATGTGCATACATGGCTGATGAATGAACTGATGCAAATAGGCATCAAGTATTAAATCATTGTGTACGTTATCTTAATGTCCACGGTAGGCCAATAGATGCATTCTAGATGTTCAGGTTATAGAAGACACATCGGCTGCATCTGTGACATATTAGAAGAGTTAAATGCTTGTAAATTGAACCCCAAAGAGATTGCTGCTCGTGCATTTGATGGCTCTGCAGACTTCTCTTGAAGACATAGTGGATACAAGCTTTGCTCAGAGAAAAGTGTAACCCTAATCTCTCCTCTACACCCACTGCAGAAGCCATCTACTCCAACTAGCACTAATATGAGCTGCAGAATCTTCAGAACACATTAAAAAGTCATAAATTTAATGTCTTTGTTATACTCTTTTTTTAGCAAGAGTCCAAAAGGACTGAACGTCTTGGAAACACATAGAAGATACACTAGGGCTGAATTTCAAATTAATCCAACCTGGGAAAACCCGCTGGCTTTCTCATGAGCGATCCTTCACTTTTGTCTTAAAATTACTGCAACCATTATTACTGGCTTTGGAAAGTATCTACCATGATCGGACAGATCTAAGTAGTGCAGCTGATGGACTACTTAGTTCAGAGAAGACTTCTCTTGTATGTCTACTGTTGAAACCATACAGAAATCTTCTACAACAGTAGTATATCTTTGTCCAGCAATAGAAGCTACCCTTGGATCAATTCAGAGAGATATCCATTGAAAACATACTGGAAGAAGCAAAGACTTCAGTCCAGAAGTTGACTAATGAAGGCACTTATATTGAGTCCTTTAGTGAAGAGGACAAGAAGTGTTTGTTAAACCAGCTGAAAAATACACAGACTTGATTCTTACAAATCTACAATAGTGATTTCTGGATTCTACTCAACCTCTATGTCTTATAAAACACCTACAGTTGAGTGGAGTGAGGCACTACCAGCAATAGGGCTGCTATGTGATCAGGACAGAAGAAAGAATTTAAACACAGAGTGGGATATCATACAACGAACGAATGAAGATTTAACTTCAACTTCTTCTTTAACATTACTAGTAGTTCGACCCAATCTTTGTGCTGTTTCCTGGGATGAAAGAAGTAGGAATTCATCTCTTGTTACTCCCAGTCACAACAGCTACAGTTGAGCGTTCTTTTTCCTCATTAAATAGAATTTTGTGTTCTGAAAGAAGTCGCTTTCCGCCAGATCATGAGCATATCATGAAGGATTGGAAGTAACGGACACACAAGAAGCCACCAAAGATGAACATTGTTAACACACACAGTTACTGGGCCAGTACAGAAATAGTTCTATGACTCCCTGGAAGGAAAATAGGAAGTAGAGGAATAAAGCTATGAGCAATATTTATGTATTATTGCCATGCCCACCATGTGGTAGGTGCTGTCCACCCATAGGCAGACACATCCCTGCCCCAAAGAACGCTCACTCAGACAAACAAGGGAGGAAGGGCAGAGCCATAACATATAAAATCAAAGGGGTGAATTTTTGAATAAATAGAAGCAACCCATCTCAGATGCTTAGCTGGCCCCATTATCACAGCATCCGAGCACCTCTCAGTCTTTAATGTATTCATCCTTACAGCACCCCGGCGAGAGCTGGCGATGCTATCATCCCCAGGTACAGATGGGAAACGGAGGCACAGAGAGGCTAACTGACTTACCCAAAGTCACACCGGAAGTTTGTGGCAGAGCAGGGACTGGAACCCAGGACGCCCCACTGCTAAGCTAGTGCCCTAACCACTGGGCGGCCTTTCCTCTCTTCTTAGCTAATTAGCCAGTTTATTTCTCACATGCAGCCTAGCAGAGTTGGGTCTTGAGGCGGGATTTGACGGCGGGCAGGGCAGGAGCCTTACAGACCAGTTCACGGGGGGCATTCCGGACCAGCCGGATGGAGCGTGAAAGAGCAGCGATGGGTGTGAGAGACGTGGGCCGACGAGGGGTTGAGGCAAACAAGGACAGGGATAGAACAGCCAGGATGGGCAGAGGTGGGAAAGGCCTTGAGAGTGAGAGCACTTGGTTCGAACCATGCATTGGCCAGCAGCAGTGAGTGCTGAGCTGCGCTTTGTCTGCCCAGAAGACACCTCCTCTGAAAAGTGCCAGACCTGCACCTAGCCCAGGGTCTCTGACCTCCAGCGCTGCTGGCTGCTTCAGGCATTCAAGGCTCTGGAATCAACCCTCTCTGCCTGCAGGTGGGGGCGTGAGAACACCTTTCCCTCTGCAGAGTCACCTTGCCCAAAGCTGCAGCAGGGATGAAAGAGCAGGTCAGTCATTTCCATGCTCTGCCATCCTGCGTGCAGAAAGGAAAGGTGTGTGTGTGGGGGGGGGGGGGGGGGAAGGGACAGTCAGATAGCTGAGGGGGCCACATCCGCTCACTGAGTTATATGCTGTAGATATGAGCCCGAGTTGGGAATTTCAGATACGGGACCCACCTAATCACTGGGGTCTTCCACTCCCTGTGCAACAGACTCCTTCTTCCGGTCTCCTTCTGCCACTGATCTTCTCCTCACATTAAACCAACCCCCAACTCCAGCAACATTCAGGCCTGACCTAAGCAAGCACAAGCCCACTGAAGTCGATGCATTTATGCAGCATAACCTAGGCAGTCAATTTGGGTGTTGGTTGCTCGCTGCCTCACCGGGCTCAGAAGCCAAGACTCCAGCAGGACCCTTTGCTTAATCAACGCCTGCTTCTCCGGACACTGAACCTTTGGAGATGTGTTAGCAGCCCGTGTATATCCTTCCCCTAAGC
Organism: Emys orbicularis; assembly: GCF_028017835.1. Classification (NCBI taxonomy): domain Eukaryota; kingdom Metazoa; phylum Chordata; order Testudines; family Emydidae; genus Emys; species Emys orbicularis. The sequence continues at coordinate 104,305,365 of NC_088691.1, forward strand.
GCAGAGCTGGGTGCATCTATTAACTTGCTAACGTGCAGTGCTCTATATGCTCAGATGGTGGCACTCTCACCTCTGCTTTGGAAGGAGAGACGGTTCACGTGGAATTCCATTGAAAGCAGCAGGCCACTGCATCCTGGGCAGGGAGAGCGCAAGCAAATAGGGCGACCAGACAGCAAATGTGAAAAATCGGGATGGGGGTGGCGGGTAATAGGAGCCTATATAAGAAAAAGACCCAAAAATCGGGACTGTCCCTATAAAATCGGGACATCTGGTCACCCTACAAGCAAATTCAACAGGAAGACTGGGGGGCCAGTTGCTGCTCTCAGCTACGGCCGTGTTGGTCTGCAGTGAATAGAGTTGGGCAGAATTTTTCAAGCCAACCTGTTTTGGGCACACACACAAAAAAGGACATTTGGGCCAACCGAAACATTTCACTCATTGGTGTCCCATTCGCCAAATTGTTTTGGTCCAAAACAAACCAAAAAAACCCTGAAGAAATGGAAGCGTTTCATTTCAATATGTTCAACATGAAACATTTTGATTTTTCAATTCACAATGATTTTTCGATTTGAAAATTCCCTCCATTTTATTTTAAATTTTTTTAAATCAACACGTTTTGACCTGAAATGGATTTTTGTTAGTTCTTTGATTTTTTCAGAACTGCCAGTGCACTGAAGAATCACACAGCGCTAGTAGGTTGTTAACGCCATGCACCACAGTGAATTATTCCGGATTGCCACCTGTGAACCAGAGAGCAGGCTTTGGCCCAGGGTTCTGCGCTGCTTTTTGTTAGCATGAAGTGCTGGGGACCCTCTTTACAAGCCTCCCTGCTGCAGATCTCCGCAGTGCAGAGGCCAGGGCAGATCCCCTCCACACTCCCCTCTGGGGTTTTGAAGCAGCCTGGTCGGTCTTGTGCAGAGGGCCACCAATGCAGAACTACTAGCCCTGCCGATTCTTTCTACACCCTTGGTGACCCTGCTCCCCACTTGCCTCCTTGCACGCACTTCCAGTGAGCCCTCTCCCTGCAAATGGTGAGTCACCCGACCCTGGCCCGCCATCTTGTCAAGACGAAACCACTTCTGGGTCCTGTGTCAAGCGGTCTCAGCCCATAGGCCCTGGCACTGCCTCAGTGTACAAAGCAGGGGGTGGAATACAGTGGCAAGGGGAGGCTGAGGAGAGCAGGAGGTTGCACTGAGGCTGGAACAGGGGAGTTAGGGTGTGTCAGACGTGGCTCAGGTCAGGCACCCCAACATAGGCCCTCCCCTAAGCTGCTACAGACCCTCCCTCTCCTTCGCCACAGCATCTCCGGGACCAGGCTCTTATCTCTGGAAACCGGTTCAGCCTGACGGTATGAAGCATGTCGCACTGGCCAGTGTCCTACGGTGAATCCTGGGACTCGGTTAATTAATTCATGTTCTCCTGGTGCAGAATGGTGCAGAATGTAACCCGTGCAGAACAGAGCTGTGCAAAGCTTAGCTGGTTTCACTTTGCCCCTTCTGAAGGGTCGGCACCCAGTGTGGATGTGACGCCAATCTGGCGCAAATCCAACTATGGAGCATGAGCAGATCCAGAGAAGGGCTAACTTGAGGGGGGAGCTCAGCTAAGGGTACGTCTACACTGCAAAAAGAATTTTTTTAATAAAAAGTAAAAAAGTTAGTTCTCAACTCAGTGTAGCTAACCCAAATTAGCCAACTCAGGCTAAAATAGCAGTGAAGACACAGCAACTTGGCTTTTAACTCAGGATAGCAGCTCAAGTTAAAGCCTAGAGGGAAGCCAAGTTAACTAAAACCTCTCCAGCGCATCATCAAGGATCTACAACCTATCCTGAAGGACGATCCCTCACTCTCACAGACCTTGGGAGACAGGCCAGTCCTCGCTTACAGACAGCTCCCCAATCTGAAGCAAATACTCACCAGCAACCACTCACCACAGAACAAAAACACTAACCCAGGAACCTAACCTTGCAACAAAGCCCGTTGCCAACTCTGTCACATATCTATTCAGGAGACACCATCATAGGACCTAATCACATCAGCCACACCATCAGGGGCTCATTCACCTGCACATCTAGCAATGTGATATATGCCATCATGTGCCAGCAATGCCCCTCTGCCATGTACATTGGCCAAACCAGACAGTCTCTACACAAAAGAATAAATGGACACAAATCAGACGTCAAGAATTATAACATTCAAAAACCAGTCGGAGAACACTTCAACCTCCTTGGTCACTCGATTACAGACCTCAACGTCGCAATACTCCAACAAAAAACTTCAAAAACACACTCCAACGAGAAACTGCAGAATTGGAATTAATTTGCAAACTTGATACCATTAAATTAGGCTTGAATAAAGACTGGGAGTGGATGGGTCATTACACAAAGTAAAACCTATTTCCCCATGCTAATTTCCCCCCCCCATCTGTTACTCACACCTTCTTGTCAACTGTTGGAAATGGGCCATCCTGATTATCACTACAAAAGTTTTTTTTTTCTCTTGCTGATAATAACCCACCTTAACTGATTACTCTCATTAGAGTTGGTATGGCAACACCCATTTTTTCATGTCCTCTGTGTGTATATATATCTTCCTACTGTATTTTCCACTGCATGCATCCGATGAAGTGGGTTTTAGCCCACGAAAGCTTATCGTCAAATAAATTTGTTAGTCTCTAAGGTGCCACAAGTACTCCTCGTTCTTTTTGTGTCTTCATTGTTATTTTAGCCTGAGTTAAGAACTCATCTGTTTTGGCAGTGTAGACATAGCCTAAGGGTTTCTCTATACAGCCAGTGGAAATGAGCCTCCTAGCCCAGGACAACAGACGGGGGCTTGAACTAGCACTCTGGAAATAGCTGTGTAGACAGATCGGGCTGGAGCTGGGGCCTTGAAGCCTGGAGACTGAGCCGTAACTTCAAAGGGCTATGTTCAGAGTGCTAGCGTGAGCTCCGCTAGCCCCAGTCTGTTGACCCAGGCTGTGGGCTGTGTAGACAGGCTCTCTGACTCCATTTCTGACACGGCAGCCTCTCCCTTCCCCCACTTCCAGACTGTCCAAAATGCTGCTGTTAACGTTACCAACTCTCGGAATCCTTCCACTGGCATCTAACTCTTACTGCTTATTAGCCAGCTGCCAGTGCTCCCCAACATGGCCTCCCCCTGCTATGTCTCTGCTCTCCCCACCTCTCCCTGTCAGCCCCTCTACTCTTCCCAGGCCTCTCACTTGCTGTTCCCTGTATCTCCTTCACCCATTCTCAGCTACATTCCTTCTCCTACTCCCTAACTCCCCCCTCCTGATCTGTGGAGTGCCCTCCTTCCTGTCCCTCTGAATCCTTCTCCAACCTCCTCCCAATCCCTCCGCCCTTCTTCCCGTCATTAACAACCAGCTTTCCCCCTCCCTCCCCTGAACTATTCTTATCTTGTGTCTTATCTTGCCTGGGTTGGTCCTGTCTCATTTTGGTTGCCAGCTCTCTGTGAAGCATGGAATTTGCCTCATTCCATGTGTGCTGGGCATCTTGTAAACCTGCCTTGTTCTATTAATGGTCGTGACAACCTTTCCTGTTATTAACGATACAAATAAACCATCTGAGTAATTAACATTTCCTGGCGCAGCTCTCAGATCTGCCTCTAGCAGCAGGCCTGACAGTGGGAATTCTCCCAGAGAAATTAAACTCAAAACTTTAAGATCATGATGATGAGACTAATGACGGCTCATTCTTGCTTCAGGGCACAAAGCGATCACCGGCATTTTAGAGCATTGCACAATGGCCTTGTGTGCAAACTGGGTGGGAGTAAGGGGTTGTTACTTTCTACTGATGCATCAGGTACTGGCTGTTGCCAGCAGCAGGACAGAGCAGATGGATCAAAGGGCAGTTTCCAGGACGGCAATTCTAAACTGTGTGTTTGTTACAAATTAGGCCCTGTACAGATAGAGGACTCCTATGGGGCTGCGTGCAGGCACAGCAGTCCACCTGAACAGATCACAGTGCAGGATTGGGGCCTTCAGGTTACAGTAGTCTTTATTAGGTAAGTCAGAAAGTTCCAAAATGCCATGAGAGATCCCATTCAGAGGAGACTTGCTGCACAGATTTACAGACTCAGGATGACTGGCTAGTTCAGAGACGTTTCCTTTCCAGCCTTTTGGTTTAGCAAATTTTAATAGCTGAATTTTGTAGTTTGCCACCCAGGGACACTAAGAACATAATTTCCTCTGAAGTCCACAGTTTGAGGAACCAGAACCAGTATAAACTCAAGAATCTTCCAAGATCAGGTCATTGTCAAATGACCTTTCCTCATTTTAGCACTTAACTGCCGGCATCTAACAAGGCTCCACCCAGCTTTCTGGGGCTCAATAATATTGTCCTTGGGAGCTTTAAAGGCAAACACGTGCCACAGTTACATCTATTTAACCTAAATAACAAGCTAAGGGCTTCCAAGAGACACTTCTTCAACTGCCCAGCCCATCTATCCAGTGATGATACAGGATCCTTGTTCTTCTGAATGATCACACTAGATAACACCAGGATATAGTGTACATTTCCAGACCCCTTCTACAAAGTAAACATACAGTGGTTGTTTGGTGCATGGCACATTTTAAATGAATGAAACACCAGTCTGTGGTTAAGAACTGCGGAACTCAGATCCTGTATGTCTGGATGTAGCTTCCAGAATCATATCCATCAGATCTTTACCCTTCTGTATTCTTCATAATCTGACGCGGGCTGCCTTTTTCCATTTCCAAGGCCCATGTCTTTCTTTTTTCAGCTGCCAAAGCTGTCCCTGTATCTGCTCCAGTTAGGTGTCCAGGTACTGGGTCTGACATGTGCTAAGATTCTTGTTCCCGGCCCTTCTAGCTTCCCCGCCCTCTGAATTGGAGTGCCCCTGGGTTCTTTTCAGGAATGTTGCAAGGAAGTTCTACTGTCCTGATCTGGCAAATCACAGATAAGCTCCTGGGCTCTGAGATGGAATCTCTCAAGGCTCTGGGTTTGGAATGTCACAGACATGATGAATCCAAAATGAGTCTCTGCTGTGCGGAAAACCAGGTTGGTATTGCTGTCCTATGTCTATCCATATTTTTGTGAACCTATATAGACACTGCTGACATAAGCAATCTGCCCTGTGACAATGTAACTGGACTTCCCATGTGCTCCTCAATCCAATTCCTACACATATGTGAAGCTTTGGGCTTGCTTCTGCTCTCCTTTAACTCAATTGCAAAACTCCCCTTGACTTGTAAGGGAGCAGGATCTAACCCTTAAAGGTGACCTGCTAGGAACAACAGTTCTATTTTTCCTTTGCTTCCTTATGATGGATAAAGAAAGCCTGAAAGATTGTCATTTTATTTTTATTGTTATCTGCTTGCTTTTTAATTTCCTTTCCCTTTGTTACATTAGAAAATCAGGACTTGTCTAAACTGACTAGACTGTTTAGCACTCTTTGTTGTTTGTTTATGGTAGCATCTGTTTAACTCTGGTGCCTAAAGACCACTCAGGAGAAGAGATGTCTTTGTTAAAGTCTCAGTTCCCCGACCCCCTTCAATTAAATGTGACAATTATCAATACACAGCTGATGAGGCACCTAAGGAGTTCACTAGGAAAATAACAGACTTGACATTCAAACATTTCTATGGTAAAGCAAGAAGGAACAAATACAGTTTCCCCATCTCCCCCTCCCCCTTCGCCCCCTCCAAGAAATACACTTTTTTGGAAGAAGCAAAATAGGGCACAAACCCAGTTAAAAACAGCCCTTTGGAAAGGATGGCATCCAAACCTGTGCAATCCCTACCAGCAAAAGCAGCCTCTGCATTATGCCAGTAGAACCCGGTGATTAGCCTTTGCTGAGGGGCCACATGAAGGGCTTTGGCAGTTGTTGTTACATAATCATCTACGTGGGTTAGATTTTAAGCTATAAACGTGTTGGTAACTTGGGCCCAGTTTCCCCCCGGTGTAATGTCACTGAAACCATTGGAATTATGTCAGGGAGCAATTTGGCTCCTGTGTCTATGGCATTGCTTGAGCCGAATATAATTACACCCCTTACTGCTGAGCCTTTTGGCTCCCCGACCGTAAGTTGCTTCCACAGTCCTGTCCTACTTGTTTAGCAGCTATTATCAGATCTGTTCCTTACTGAAAAAAGGCCCCACCCATGGTTATTTCATGTTAGCTCCTGTCTAAGCTTCAAACTGCAAAAGGGAATGTGTCTTGATGCTGGAGCCGACAAATATTTGCCAAATGACGAGGCCCCTTCATCAACGGGCTCGTAACGAGAGTAGTGGAGCAATTGGTATTATTGGGATCAATGGACTTACTTTAACAAAAACTGAGGCTGGCCCTTTAAGAATGAGATATTGAAACAAGAAACCATTTAATGAGGAGCTTCCCGAAAGCGTGATTCTGCTCCCACAAAGTACAGGAGGAGCTCATGCAGAACAGCTGAAAATTGGGGGCCACATCCACCCCTGCCCTAACTCCTGTGGCTTCAGTAAAGTAACTCCAGGTGTTGCCCCATGGATAGTGCAGCTCCGAATTGACCCCAATGGCTAAAGCCATAACTGAGTCCATCGCTGGAGTCCTTCATCCAGGGTCCATGTAGCTTGAATCCAGAACAGTGCCACAGTCCCTACCCAGAACAGAAAGGAGTTCTGGCAGGTAAGGCCACAGGTGAGCCTTCCACTGAGTGAGCCAAGCAGATTGGTGCTAGGCTGGGATCAGTTGGAGGCCAGAGATTTGGTCACTGTCAGGTTGAGGACTGTGTCACCAGCCTTGTCTCTCTGCGCTGGCACATTGCCCACGCTACTCTGGTTCTTCAGTACTCTTGGCTTGATCAGTCCAATGGATCCACTTTCCCCGGTTGCTGCTTCCTGGCAAGCAAGGGAGATAGGTCACATTGAGAGGACAGGGCGGTGGAGCAGATCAGGTCTTTCTCCATCCTATGGTCCAAACCCAGCCCTACCTCCCTGCCATCAGCATGCCACCTATCCAGCACAGAGCTCGCCAGCAACATATCCAGAGCCCAGATACCACAATGATGAGTGTGCTAGAGGTAGATTAGATTAGAGAGTAAAACCTTAGGAAAATGGCTAGTCAATCAGGTGGTGCACATACCGGATCTGGGAATTACAGTGGTTAGCATTCTATGAGTTAAGCTAATGATCACCAATGAGGTTAGTATGCTACACTAATTGTAGGATACAAAATTCAGACCAAGACCCAGATTCCGAACAGCCCTAAGTTTGTAGGGCTGTTTGGAGCTGGGGTTATGGGTCAACCCCCAGTATGGAGACAATGTCCCGCTGCAAAAATCAGGCCTGAGTTTGGATTTTGAACATCCGCAATATTCAGAGGTGTTTGTTTTGGTTTGAGCTGATCTCTACTGTATCGTGGTCAAAAGAACGAACGATTCTGGTAAATAAAATGTGCCACAGTTTCACAATAATTGTCATTAACTTCTCCCCCTCCCTCATTTTTCAATGAGCTGGTTAAAAGTTTTCAAATTTCAACACCCCTCCCCCCCCCCCCCCCAAAAGGGAGGTGGGTGAGGAAATGTTCTTGGGAAATTATCTTTTTTTGACCAGTTCTAGTTATTAGCAACCAAATGACAGTTTCAGTTGCCCAGTGTTGCTACAGTATGTTGCATTTGTCAAGGTGTGGGTCTTTTGGAGGCAAATAGTGTGGCAAATTTTTTCTCTGCTTGGCTAGACAAAAGATTATGAGAGGAACAGAGTGTGCTACAGCTTTATCAGATTTCTAAGCTGCTTAAAAGCATGCCTGAACGTGAAGGGGTGGTGAACTAGGCATTCCGGACATCAAGTTCCAGGGAAGGAGAAACCCCAGCAGAACCGGAGTTTGCCTGAGCATAGGAAGCCAGTGAAAATGCCACGCTGCTGTAACTGACAGAGATTAAACTGTTTCAGAAACTAGGTGATGCTGTCAGAGCTCTTGACTGTCCCTCATTTGTGACCCAGATTTTGTCCCCACACCTGGCGGCATCTCACTTTTACTATGCTAAGGCATTTGCATCAGGAAGGGGAAAAAGGCTTCCAGACAATGCTATTTATGCTGCGAGTCTGACCTCTTTTAAATGTATTGGGCCTAATCCAGATTGTATTGCCGGTGGTGTAACTCTGTTGGATTCAGTGAAGTTACTCCTGATGTACACCCAGTAAGTGAGGTCAGATTGAGACCTAGTAACATTCTTTCTTAAGGTTCTTATTATGGGAGGTTTGTCCCTCGGCTGCCCCATATTTGCTGGGTCTCAGATGACTTTGAGGGTTGAATGTTGTCTTGGGAAACGTTTGGTTTAGAGTTCAGAAAATTAGGTTCATTTCATTTTCAGGAGTGAATGTGCCTCTGGATAAGAATCTTAGAGGTAAAAACCAGCTTGTTCGTTTAGATCTAGAAACTGTTTACATGGGGATCTGTCCAGAGAGGTCCTGGGGTGGGGTGGAGGGATATCCCATGGACCTTTCAACTCTGAAAAATCTGATGGAAGTTTAAAGTTGTAATGGGCTGGCCAGGCCTTGGCTGGGTCCCTCTGGTTTAGACAGCCTGGGTTAGATCTAGGGTTCAGATGCGACGGTGTCAAAATCTCATCTGCTGTACTTGCAAGATTTCAGCTCAAAACTGACGAGCTCTCATTAGATCAGCCATACGTGTGAGATTTCCACTAACTTGAGTTGGAAAATAGGGCTCTTCTGGTTTGGGATATTGCTGCAATCAAATAGGGTGTCTTTGGATCCAGGAATTCAAATCCACCCCCTTTCTTCCCACTCTCTGAAATTGTGTGGGGAGAGGAAGTGAGTTGGATTTGGGTTCTCGTTTGGATCCATTGCCAATGCCAGTTTAAATCCTGTGTCGGTTTAAAGTGACAGCAAGTCATCACTATCTGACGTATGTTCTTTGGAAACCTTCTTAAAATGAATAGATGGGGTTGGTCCACTTCCAAAGGGGTACCCTACATCAAAATAAAAATAATAGGCGATTCTACAAAGATTACCCAAAACATTGCAGCAGCACAAAGGTAAACTGGGATGCTTTGGCCATTACTAGCAAATGTTTTAGTACTTTGTATATAATATATACACCCAGGGCCAGTGCAAGGAAGTTTCGCGCCCTAGGCGAAACTTCCACCTTGTGCCCCCCCTCCATGCATCCCCCCCAGCCCTGCGGCAGCTCCCCGTCCCCCCCTGCCCTGAGGCCGCCCCCCCCGCAGCAGCTCCCCCCCCGCTCTGAGGCGCCCCCCTGCGGCAGCTTCCCCCCCCCCCCCCGGGGAGCTGTGCGGCAGCTCCCCACCCCAGCTCACCTCTGCTCTGCCTCCTCCTCGAGCACACCGCCCCCGCTCTAATTCTCCTCCCCTCCCAGGCTTGCGGCGCGAAACAGCTGATTGGCGCTGCAAGCCTGGGAGGCGGGAGAAGTGGAGCGGCAACCATGCGCTCGGGGAGGGGGCGTAGGAATGCTGTAAAAAAAAATTGGGGGCACCGCTTTTTGGCGCCCCCAAATCTTGGTGCCCTAGGCAACCGCCTAGTTTGCCTAAATGGTAGCACCGGCCCTGTATACACCTACATATAGATGTGGGTATTTGTTCACACATGTACACACACATGTACACACACACACAGGAGGTATCTATATCATGGATACCACTGCTATCAGTAACTGTCCTTTGTAGTCTCACAGAGAGATTCGGGATTGAGTGGACAGCATTAACCACCTCTCACTTCTTTCCTGGTCAGCAATAGATGAGACAGTGAGGGGGAAGGCTCCCCTGCCACTTTCCTTGTTCTCTCTGGTCTGTGCATAAACACAGGACTTCATGGACTCTGTGAATGTTAATCTAGCGCCTTTTGCCAGCATTTAATTCACAGGGAAAATATTAAAAGAGGAAATTGAGCTCTGCTTCTTAAAGTGAATTCTAGAACGAAACGGTGCGACTGACAGGACCCCACGGAGCAGTTTGGGAAGAGCGTTGCTGTTGAGCTTGGATACTGAATCACGTTCCCAGCAGGTGCCTCTTCTGACTTGCTCTTGACCCTCACAAACAGGGCTACTCACCTCACCCCAATGTTGTGTTTGAATGGCTGGCTGCATTCTACCGTTCCCACAAGAGCATTTGTGCATGTTCATTAGCAAATGCGCCGGTGGTCTGAGTAAACATACACGGCCACCCATTCTGGGACTAAAACAATGCTACAGAGACGGAGCAGCAAAGAGCTTTTAGTCTTTCATTATCTTCAGTGCTCTTAAGGGGAAAATGCACATTTGTGCGAAGGGTCCTTTCACAGAGCTGGTTAAAAATGCCTATTATTTTGCAGAGGAAATTTTGAAAATGTTGTGTTTAGTTTTCATCAGAATTGCCCATGGAATGGTATTAGGGTTTTCAACAAAAAAGCTGAAATTTTTCAGTGTTTGTAAATTATTTGCTTTAAAACATGTTGGGTTTTGGGAAATGATTTTCAGCTTTTGGTGTCCACATTTTGAAAGATTTCTCCGTAACCATTGGTTTTTTTCTACAATTTTTTTTATTTTTAATGAAAAAATATTTTGACAAAATTTTGACCCATTCTGAGCCTTCTCCTGGACATCACCCTCCTCCTCTTCAAAATGAAATGAGATCAGATGCTGCTTCACCTAGTCTTTGATTTGTGACCATTCTAAAAGGAATACTTCATAGATGGTCTTTTGGTTAAGGCATGGAACTGGGTTTCAGGAGGTCTTGGTACAATTCCCAACTCACCTGAGAGACCGTGTGCAAGTCACTTAATCGCTTTATGCCTCAGTTTCCCCATATGTAACAATCTATCTATCTGCCTTAGGGTTTTATAGTGCTGCCTATCACTATGTGTCTTCCCTGTAAAATCAATAGCAACAGCAAAATCCCTCATGGACTTCCTGGCATCCCTGTCAGTTGTCCCTTTTCATGCTCAAAACTCTACTTGAGCAGGGGTTTTAGATTTTATTAATTTCCTTTTTGTGTGTGGCTGGTAGCAGTTTTGAGGTAGAAGAGGGGGTGAGTGTTGTGAGTATCATTCTTACAGTGGAAAGGCTTTTTTGAAGAGGAAGGTTTTGAAACATCATCTAAAGAGGGTCAGAGACTCTGGATTCTCTTGATCTCCTCTGGCCGTTTGTTCACTTGCTGGATGGAGAATGCTGTGTCTGCAGCTCTTATATGCTTTGTGCCGGGCCCTGAGATCTGCATGGTCCCAGAGAGCACAGCTGTCATGGTGGCTCTGAGATCCTAATTGTATCTAGTGTCTTCCACCCTTTGCATGTTGCTCATCGTCTGACACACTCGGCGTGGATTGTGCCTATACCTATGTTTGTACAGCACCAAGCGCGACTGAACCACCGGCACTGACATCATATCAATAATACTGAAAAAAGTGGGTGTAACGTGCTTGAAGATCCACTGATGGAAAGCTCTCTAGAAGGGTAACAGTCAGTGGAGCAATCTTCGGAGAGTTATAGATGCAGCCAGGCAATGTTCGTTTGACTACCCAATTGGATAATAGCAGCAGAAGGAAGGTAAAATCTGAAAACTAGAAAGGCAACGAATCGATAAACAAGGAGTGGGTGAGCCGGACTGGATAAAATGTTTTAGGAAGCAGCTTGAATCTTTGCCAAAATCTCAATCTAAACATTGTTTAAAATTGTTTATTATTGTACCTTTTAACCACCCAAATCCACTGCTGTGACGCTCAGCTGCCACCATCCATTGAATTGGTGGCTCAGCCTTACTTTGAGTGATCACTGGGGTGTCATTATAAAAATAAACAAAAACTTTAATTTTTGTAGGTCCCATACCAACTTAGCAGTGCACCCATGTTAGCCCTTTTCAAAGCCTGCACGAATGGTTCGGCTTTGTTTATGTTGGGAGCTACAAGACATCCACCCTGCATTTATTTAATTACTCAGTGCTGCGGGAATTGATCGGGAAAAGAAACAAATGTTTGGAATGTGAAGGCCAAGAGCTAACAATAACAAACAAGTTATGCGGGCTCTGTTACATTTTGAACCTACCTACTCATAGTGTCCTTTTAATTAATGGTTTTAATTCCATCTTAAATGATTCACGCAACTTGTGCAAAGCAGGGCTTCTGCCTGAAACAACGTTAACCTGCTACTGGCTTGGGCTGTCAACTTGCCAGATCGCAAAATTGGTCAGTACTTGGAGTAGTGGCCTCCAAAGAAATCCCTGTTAGTGGATGAAGTTGTGGTGGTAATTCAGTAGGCCAGAGGTGTGTGTGTGTTAGTCACTGCCGCTGGAGATTCCATCTTTCCAATAAAACACAAAGTCAAGGTCTTGACCACCTCTGTTCATTAAGGTACCAATAACACTTTTGAAAGAGTAGAGAGAGCCCTGATATCCTAGCCAAATGGCAGGTTACATAACTCCAATCTAGCTACCTAATTTCTCCCTTCCGTTTCTGAACAGAAGTGCGGCTGGTATTGCCAAGTACAAGCAAAGGATGAAAGAAAGGATGGTCCACTAGTTAGTGCGCTCGCCTGGGCTATGGGAGATGCGGGTTCAGCTCCTACTCTCCCACAGATATTCTCTGTGATCCTGGCACGTCACTTACTCTCTCCCTGTACAATGGGATAATAGCACTTCCCTGCCTCATTGTGAGGTGCCCAGAAACTGTGGTGATGGGGGCCAGGAAAGTACCTTAGCTAGATGCTGCTGCACATCAGCAAATTGATTTGTGTGTGTGTGTGTGTGTGTGTGTGTGTGTGTGTGTGTGTGTGTGTATGTGGGTGGGTGTGGCTTAGTTCTGCAAACACTTACTGCCAAAGGTAAGGCAGACTTCCTGGAGCAATCCCATGGCTTAGGCTCTATGTAAACATAATCAGTAATTATTGATGGCAAATCTGATAGGCAAATTGAGAGGTGTGTTTATTACTGGGATGATGTTGCATATCAAACTAGTCCTATACCATCGGGCAAGAACAATTACCTCTCAATGGTCCCCTCTTTGAGACAGGGACTGTCTTTTGTTCTGTATTTGTACTGCACCTAGCACCATAGGGTCCTAGTCCTATGCACTACCACAATACAAACAAAATAATAATATCACATAGCACCAAAAAGTCATTGTCAATAGGGAATCCCCGTGGAATGGGGGTGTGTGTAGTGAGGGTTCCTCAGGGATCAGTCCTAGGTTAGAAGCTTTTCAACATTTTCATCCATGATCTGGACATAAATGTAAAATCGCTGCTGAAATTTTTTTGGCAGAGTGGTAAATACTTAGGAGCACAGGGCAGTCATAGAGTAATCTAGATTGCTGGGTAAACTGGGTCCATTCAAACCAAATGCTTTTTAATACAGCCAAATGCAAAGTTATACATCTCGGAACCAGGAATGCAGGCCAGATCTACAGAAAGGGGAACCGTCCCCTGGACAGTGGTGACTCCGGAAAGGACTGAGGGGTCAGAGTGGACAAGCAACAACATGAGCTCCCAGTGCCGTGGGGTGGCAAACTAATGCAATTCTTGGATGTACAAACAGGGGAGTAGGGGTAGGAGGAGAGAAGTGACTTTACCTCTGTAACTGCCATTGCTGGAATCCTGCATCCAGTTCTGGTACCCACATTTTGAAAAGGATGTTGAAAAATTGGAGACGGTGCAGACAAGAGCCACAAAAAAACCTCAATCTGTTTAGCTCATCAAAAAGAGGACGGAGAGGTGACTTGATGACAGGGTACAAGTACCTTTATGGGGAGAAAACTCCAGGTACTAATGGGCTCTTTAATCTAGCGAGACAGGCAGAACAAGAACCATTAGCTGGAAATTCAATCCAGACAAATCCAAATTAGAAGCAAGGTGCACATGTTTAACTGTGCGGGTGATTAACCATTGGAATAAACTCCCATGGGAAAAGGCAGAGTCCCCATCTCTTAAAGTCTTCAAATCCAGACTGGAGGCCTTTTTGTAAGAGATGGTTTAGTCAAATACAAGTTACTGGGCTTAATACAGAGGTAACTGGGTGAAATTTAATGGCCTGTGATATACAGGAGATGAGATTAGATGCTCTAATGCTCCCGTCTCATTTTAAACTCTGTGAATCTCTGAACTGTTGCTCTGTGTAACTAGTGTAACCAACCACAGTTCAAGGTGGCTCTAAACACCCCTTTACAATATTAGCTGTTCTTTTGTTTCCTCTCAGCCCAGCTCTCAGAGGAAGCATTTCAAAGTCATCATTTGTGGGTGGGTCAGCTTTTGTGGCCTGCATCATGCGGGAGGTCAGACTAGATGACCATATTGGTCCCTTCTGACCTTAAAGTCTATGAGTCTATTATGCTTGTTCCTCTTTGCTGAAATTTGCATTCCCCCCACCCTACCCCACTCTGCCAATGTGCCCAACTTTATCTAGCCATTTGTCAGCCACTCGCACAATCATCTCTGTGCCTTCCTGCCCATGATCCCCTGTGCTTGATAGAACCTCCCTGAGCTCATCCACCAGGCCCCTTCCCTGTCCATACTCTTGAAGAGCCACTTCTGCCCTGCTGCCTGCACAAATCAAGTGATCTTGCATCGAAATTGCCTGTTGCTGTCTCTCTTTCCCAAAAGTCTGCGGTGGAAATGCTTTTTTCAGATGATGCACAATTAACCTGTGGAACTCATTGCTGTAGGATATAATGGAGGCCAATAGCTGAGCAGGGTTAAAAAAATGAGTGGACATTTAGCTGGATAATTAGAATATCCGTAGTTACAACAGAAAGGGTTAAAACAAGAATAATTTAGCTAAACCATCATGCTTCAGGGCATAAGCCAGCCTTTGACGAATGGGAGTCAGGAGGAAACATTCCCTAGGGGCAGATTATTTCATCACTACCCACTACAGGGTTTCTTGCGTCTTCCCCTGAAGACTCGGGTGCCAGCCCTGTTAGTGATAGGAGACAGAAGAAGATGCCCCCTTGGTCTGATGCAGAGAGCAATTCCTATGTTGCTATGTCTGTCTCTAAATTATGAGCTTCTCACGGAGGGAATGTCTGTAAAGTACCTAGCACAGAGTGGGCCCTGCTGTAAAGAAAAGGATATAGAAATAATAACTGCTGATGCTGATGAATCTGCTGCAGAAAGCAAACCACACTTCAGAAGGTCACGTCTTTTATGGATGTGCCGATTGCCACCCATTCGCTGTTACTCTTTGAGAAAAAAGTAGCCCATTCGTGACGTGATCAAAAAGCCCATGAACACTGGTAGGTGTGGAAGTGGCCCTAGGAACCTACAGTTTGCCAGACCCAAGAATTCATTCTGACATCTGTCAAAGACGCAGGAATGTAAATTTTAACAAAAAGCAGAACCAGCCCTGCTCCTCCACCCCTCACTTCCTAATTCCCAGTTAGAGAGAGAAAAACTTTGATAAAACTGCTGGTTTTTTTGGCACCAGATTTTTCTCTATTGTGTAGCCAAGGTAAGTAGAAGGCCAGCATGCAATGTCAGCCCTGCCCCTACTGACACAGGAAGGGGGTGAGTTGAAGAGTGTTATGATGAGTGACTTTAATATCCTTGTAACAAACATAATGCTAATAGATCCTCACCGCATCCTTGTGTGAAGTTTGTATGTAAATGTCATCTCTAGTTAACAACCTTAACTCTGCCCTTCAGTGATGACATGCAGCAACCATACAATTATGAACAAGGCATTTTAGAGTTTGTGGACCCAGATTAGAGTAAATGGATTTTAAAAACACATTAGACATTTTTCATATTTTTTCCCTTGTCTCATCCCTGTAGGGCAGAGTGAAAGTTGTTCGGTGCCTTAACTATGCAGTCCTACAATTCTATGATTTCTTACCTTAATGTATTTGAATTTCTTTTACCTGTCATCTTACCACTGAATTTCCTTTATAGTCTCATGCACTGGCAGGGCGCTATGACATCTGGATTGCAAACACGGCAGGGAAACGTTTTGGTTTGCCCATTTTCAATGGATTTGTTAAAAAACAAAATCTTACAGCAGCATTTCTGTGTCTAGAAAGCCTTGTTTGAACCAACCCTAAAGTTTGGGGGTCAAAATGGACCTGACAATTTCTTTTTAAAAGTATCTGGAGTTAATGAGGCAGATCCTCAACTGGTGTAATTGTCATTCCTCCATGGAAGTCAGTGGGTTCAGTGAGTTCCGTGGACGCCAGCTGAGATCTGACCCATTCTTTTTGAAGGATGACCTAACTACAACCTGCTTTGTTGTTGTTT
This sequence comes from Emys orbicularis, assembly GCF_028017835.1. Lineage (NCBI taxonomy): Eukaryota > Metazoa > Chordata > Testudines > Emydidae > Emys > Emys orbicularis. The sequence continues at coordinate 104,321,548 of NC_088691.1, forward strand.
TTCCTCTTGGGCTGAACGCACTGCAGCTCCGAGGTGAACGAATAGGTTAACATCGACAGAGCCCTTTCCCCATGCTAAACACATTACAGCCGCAGCAAATTACAGGGTGCTGTAATCGAGACACCCTTGTGTGCAGAATCTGAAGCTGGGCCTGAACTAGATCACTCCCTTGCAAAATACAGGCAGGGAGGTCTTTTTATGGTTGCCACCTCCCCCAGCACTAGCCTAGACACACGTCCATGGCGGGGATAGGCAGGCGTCTGTGCCTGGGTTCACAATACTGACCCTTCTATAGGAATGTTCCAGCTTCTAGCACAGAATGGAGGCTGGCAGGATGGGTGCCTAGGTCCCTCTGTTCTTTAGGGTGACCAGATGTCCCGATTTTATAGGGACAGTCCCAGTTTTGGGGTCTTTTTCTTATATAGGTTCCTATTACTCCCCACCCCCGTCCCGATTTTTCACATTTGCTGTCTGGTCACCCTACTGTTCTTTGACCTTTCCTAGCACAAATAGTCACAAGGCAAATCAAGTAATTGATTCTAAGGACAGAGACTCTGCCCAATATATTGTGAGGCTACTCTCTGTTCACCCCAGCTGAATCCAATCCAAGCATGAGAAGCTGTGGAAGTGTTATCAAAGTGCTAAAGAAGAGACGGCCCTGCCAGGTGTCCGTCAAAGGTAGGCAAGGTCTGCCCACAATAGTCTACACACTGCCTAGGGTTTGATCCCCTTGTGTGCTCTCACACCCAGATCCCTCCACTTTCCAGTTTGAGCAATGATTCTTTACACATGCGAACAGAGATCTCTGTTGTATCAGCAAGAAACAAAAGCATAATACCACAAAAACAAAAGCAGGGATTTTTTTTTTTTTTTGCTTTTACAATATAAGGGAGTGTGGGCTAATGGTTAGAGTGTGAGACCAGTGATCAGGTTGCCTGGGTTCCATTTCTAGCTCTGGGCAGGAGTGGGATCTTAGGAAGAGGATATGGAAGCCAGAACTCGCGGATTCTGTTCTCAGCTCTGGTGTAGTGGCTGGAAGATGTGGGAGCCAGGACTCGTGGGTCTATTCCCAGCTCTGGAAGGGGCTGTTGTCTAGTGGTTAAAGCAGGGGGGTGTATGCAGGGTGCCTGGATTTAGTGGTTCTCACACTGACTCTCTGTCAGTTCCCTTGCCCAAGTCTCTTCCCTTTCTGTGCCTTTAGTTCCACCTCTGTAAAATGGGGATAATAATAATCTGAACCTGCTTCCCAGGGCTCCTGCTTTGAGATCCAGATGGAGCGGGGTAAACAAGCAGCTTTGCTTCTCTTTGGATGTGTTCTGACTGCCCGGTTCTAACTGGCCAGCCGCTGCCTATTCAGAAGAGCTGCCGAGTGTGTGCAAAAGGCACTGTGGGCTCTGCAAGTCTGTGGAGCTGGAAAAGGCAACAATTAAAAATGAGGCATCCAGCTTCTTTCACTGGAAAAACAAACACCCCCTTGCTGGGGGCTTTGATAGCAGAAGCAGTCTGGATCTAATCACTCCACCTTTATGACTCACTGGTCCCCATTCTAGCCACCCTCACTGGGAACTGCTTTTAAGGCAGAAGCTTTTAAAGCAGCAAATGATGAAGGCACACAGGTAAATGATTATTTGCAGCTGCGGTTAGGTGAGCATGCCCAGCTGGGGGGACGTTTCACCTACCCTTCCAGGACATGTGGTGAGAGAGGTGGATTGTCAAGGTACCATTTCTGTCCCCCAAAGACAGAGTTAATGCAGCTTCCCTTGTAATAAGGATTTTATTTACTGCTTTGTTTTTCCTTTGGCCGAGTCCGTTTTCACGGCTCCCCGGTTTCTGACCGAGTGGGGGAGCTGGCTATGAGCAGTGCCGGCTCCAACTTTTTTGCCACCCCAAGCGGCGAAAAAAAAAAAAAAAGAAGAAGAACCCCATTGAGCTGCCGCCGAAGTGCCGCCGAAGAGGAAGACAGCCAGTGAAGGACCGCTGCCAAATTGCTGCCGATCCGGAGCGGGCCGATTGGGCTGCCGCCGAAGTGCTGTCACTGCCCTGATCCGGACATGCCATCGCTGTCTATTGGCCACCCCAGGCACCTGCTTCCTTCGCTGGTGCCTGGGGCCGGCCCTGGCTATGAGAACATCATCAGGCTGACCTCAGCATCAGGCTGAGAGTTCACACCTTCTCCCACCTCCCCCAGGCTGCTGGGGGGGGACCCCAAATTAAAAACAAACCCCTTTAGAACAGGGGTGGCCAACCTGTACCTGAGAAGGAGCCAGAATTTACCAATGTACATTGCCAAAGAGCCACAGTAATACGTCAGCAGCCCCTCATCAACTCCCCCCACCCTCCCAGTGCCTCCCGCCCACTGGCAGCCCCGCTGATCAGCACTTCCCCCTCCCTCCCTGCGCCTCCCGATCAGCTGTTTTGTGGCGTGCAGGAGGCTCTGGGTGGGAGGGGGAGGAGCGAGGGCATGGCAGGCTCAGGAGGGGGTGGGAAAGGGTGGAGGGGGGGGGCAGGGCCTGTGGCAGAGCCAGGGGTTGAGCAGTGAGCACCCCCCGGCACATTGGAAAGTTGGCGCCTGTAGCTCCAGCCCCGGAGTCGGTGCCTATACAAGGAGCCGCAGATTAACTTCTGAGGAGCCACATGCGGCTCTGGAGTCAGAGGTTGGCCACCCCGTCTTAACCTTTCCCTCCGCAGGAGATGACCCCACAACACAGGCCTGCAGGAACAGCACGTTAGGGAGACTCTTATCACTGGCTGCTCCAAGGATGGTGCCACTCCCACAGAGCAGCAGGAAGCAGAAATCGGGGGCAGCTCAGAGGATGGGTGTGTGACACCTGAGCGGGTGGTGACAGAAGCAGAGAGCGGTTGCTGGCCAGGAAGGAATGGTGAATATAGACTATAGTCGCTTTCCTTTCCTTTTAGTAGATTTAAAATAAAATAATAATAAATAATAATAATAATTAATAATAATAACAACAGCATTAGTGCTTCACTACAATGTTTCATCCAGAGAACTCAAGACACGTTATAAAGGCCTGTGTAACACAGGGGGTCAGACTAGCAATGGTCCCTTCTGCCCTTGGAATCTATGACTCGAGAGCATTATGAGCCACCTGTTACAGGCAGGTAAACCGAGGCACCAGGAGGTGACCCACGGAGGTGGAGCAGGGAGAGTAGCCAAGTTCTCCCGATGGCTAGTTCAGTGCCCTATCTACCAGTCCATGCTGCCTCCCGGTTCAGTGCTGGTGAAAAGTCTGCACTTGATGTCCCTGGATGGTGAAGCCTTCATCATCTAAAGGGCAGGAGCAGCCCCTGTAGCTCGTCCAGCATGCCCTAGGCCTGTCTTGGGAAGAGTGGTCTCTGTGCCCCGTTTGTTTTTGACCTTCTGGCTGAAACTGCCTGCAGAGGGACCCATCAGGGCCTTCTGTGATGGGGTAGTTTTCAGTTCTGGCAGGGGAACGTTGTTCATTTCTTATACCAGTGGCATCATTTTCCTCTCTCCTTCATTGTCCCCAGAGAAAAGCTAATTATGTATCATTGGGAGGTGCCGGAGAAAAAGAGTTACGAGTAAATCAGTGTAGAAGCAGCATCAACGCAGCACAACCGGACACATGCCACTAAATCACGTAATGTGGCACGACAGCCTCCAGAACCAAGCCGCATCCATCTGGCTGCCTTGACGTGAGAGCAGAGTGACTGAATGTAGACACGGCAATGTTCTTTACTGCGTGTTCCTTCTGTAATCACATCGGACATACACACAGTGCCTTTCAACTCAGAGTATATTCATAGATTCTAGGACTGGAAGGGACCTCGAGAGGTCATCAAGTCCAGTCCCCTGCCCTCATGGCAGGACCAAATACTGTCTAGACCATCCCAGTTAGACATTTATCTAACCTACTCTTAAATATCTCCAGAGATGGAGATTCCACAACCTCCCTAGGCAATTTATTTCAGTGTTTAATCACCCTGACAGTTAGGAACTTTTTCCTAATGTCCAACCTAAACCTCCCTTGCTGCAGTTTAAGCCCATTGCTTCTTGTTCTATCCTTAGCGGCTAAGATGAACAAGTTTTCTCCCTCCTCCTTATGACACCCTTTTCGATACCTGAAAACTGTTATCATGTCCCCTCTCAGTCTTCTCTTTTCCAAACTAAACAAACCCAATTCTTTCAGCCTTTCTTCATAGGTCATGTTCTCAAGACCTTTAATCATTCTTGCTGCTCTTCTCTAGACCCTTTCCAATTTCTCCACATCTTTCGTGAAATGTGGTGCTAGAACCTTTTGCAAATTAGGGGCCAAATCTGGCAGCCTTTTATTTAGTCCTTTACTAGGCAAAACTCCTGCCCAGGAGTTATATACGGGAATAGTTTACCCATCACTTAAATGCAGGCTAAGTACTGAATCATTTAGGTTGGAAGGGATCATATTAGATACAGGCAGTTGGACCTGATGCTCCAAGGATTCCAGAGGAATTGTTCCTGAAGGAGCACATAGGAAAAAGCAGGGGTAGTAGTGGCAGATATCTCAGTACTCTGAGAAATGAAGGTAGCATTGTGCAATCACGACCCTCGGATCTACTATGGGAATTATGGGCAAGGCAGAAGGCAACATATGGCCGGAAGACAAGCTCCTAGCAACGTTCATGTTCTAGCTATGTTCAGATGGATGATATGGATGCCAAGTAGACTGCAGGGCCTGAAAGTACAGGCTTGAGGAATTAAGAAATAAACTAAATAATATCCGGAGTGCAGGTAGATCCTTGGAACTGTGGTTTGTGCTACAATCAGAATGGGGTGCAGGGATAGCTTAGAAAAGTCACGCCTGATTACCCCACCAGTTGCCTGTGCACACCTCCTGCTGAAGTAATTGGTAGCTGCATGCATGCAATGAAATTCATTAAAGACAAGTGCAAAGTACTGCATTTAGGAAGGAAAATGAAATGCACAACTACAAAATGGGAACTAACTGGCTAGGTGGTCGTACTGATGAAAAAGAGGATGTGGGCATTATAGTGGATCACAGATTGAATGAGCCCAAAATGTGATGCAGTTGCAAAAAGAGCTAATTTTGCATGCTGGAGTGAATTAACAGGAGTGTTGTATGTAAGACACAGGAGGAAATTGTCCTGTTATACTCGACACTGGTGAGACCTCAGCTGGAGTATTGTGTCCAGTTCTGGGTGCCGCACTTTAGGAAAGGTGTGGACAAATTGGAGAGTCCAGAGGTGAGTAATAAAAGCGTTAGAAACCTAACCTATGAGGAAAGGTTAAACAAACTGGGCATGTTTAGTCTTGAGAAAAGCAGACTGAGGGGGGAACCTGAGAACAGTCTTCAAATATGTTAAGGGCTGTTCTAAAGAGGACAGTAATCAATTGTTCTCCATGTCCATTGAAGGTAGGAGAAGTAACGGGCTTACTCTGCAGCAAGGGAGATGTAGGTTAGACATGAGAGAAAGAACTTTCTAACTCTCAGGGTAGTTAAGCTCTGGAACAGGCTTCCAAGGGAAGTTGTGGAATCCCCGTCATTGGAGGTTTTGAAAAACAGGTTGGACAAACACCTGTCAGGGATGGGTTTATTTAGTCCTGCCTCAGCACAAGAGGCTAATCTAGAAGACTCCTTGAGGTAACTTCCAGGTACATTTCTATGATTCTATGAACTGATGAGATGACCAGGCCCCGGAATTTATGGCTGAAAAGCTAATGCAAATGGCAGGGTTATGAGAATGACGGTAAATCTTATAGCTATGGGGGACTCTGCAGATTCGATAGGCTACGAAAGCATGAAATGGGCACCTGATAAGGATGATGGAGGAATTTAAACTAATGTAATGGAGGGATTGTTGGCAAATACAGGGACCCTTTTGAGACAGGCAGCAGCTAACCTAAATGGATAAGGAATAAATAATGTAACCTAAGCTTTTGGGGTGGGGACCATATTTTTATTCTGTTTTTGTATAGCACCTCCCCAATGGGGTCTTGGTCCATAAACCGGGCTTTTACATCATCTAGTCATACAAATAAGTAAATAATAAAAACACATAGCACATGAAAGAGAGAAAGAGCAACCTCAGGAAATAGAAATACCGTCTCAGACACAACAGTAAGAAGATTACACTGGTGATGCTATAGCTATGCTGTGTGAAGGTAAATAGAAGAAACAGCACAAAGAAAATAAGGGAACTAGAAATATCTGGCTGCAGAGAGGATTTTACTGATGTGTTTTTCAACCACACTTGGTGCAAACCAAACAGGATACCCACGGTGGGCTACATATGGAGAAGCACAGACCATTTTGCTGAGACTGAATTGAAGGAACAGGATGAAATGTCAAGAGAAGACATACCCATATGGAAGTGAGCTAGCAAAGGAGGAAGTCTGGGTCTGATGACAGAACTGTGGTTCAAAATCAAGAAGAATCCTAGAAGCTGCGCTTTTTGCAAACCACTTGATCTGAAAGAGCAAGTACACAAAAGAAGACAAGCAGAAACCAAATAGGTTTCTGATATGAAAAGAAGAGTAGCAAAAAAAATTTCAATGACAGTAAATGGGTTTTAACTACAAACCACCAGTGAAATCAAAGACCCCAACATGCTGCACTGGACAAGAGAAAAGGCAGGCTTCTTATAGAGTATTTGAAAGAGAGGAGCCTCAAAAGGGGCTGATCTGGATCGGGATGTGGCTGGAGGTGAAGTGGGTTAGGCAGGGAGCGTTTGAGCAAGAGTATCCTTATGCGTTATATTCGCAATTAGCTCTGTAACAAAGGGAGGACAATATCCAGGAACAGCAGTACATTTTGAAAGAACCTAGGGAATGATGAGGGGAAAAAATCCTTGAAACTACTGAGTAAAAATCATGCATAAATAAATAAATAAATGTGGAATTTATATTCAAAAAGATTTCTAGGTGTCCTACCAAACTACATCCCTCCTGAAAGCTGACCCTCTCTCTCCAGGCCATCTCATTATACCAGACCCGCATCGTATTTACAGGCAACCTTTCAATGCGGTAGATATTGGCTTGAAGGTACAAAGGTATTAGAAGAAGATATTGAAGCTTCTTGGCTTCTCTTTGGCCCCCACTCCTTGCCAGAACTCTGGGCCTGAATTTGAGCTTGACTCAGATGTCACGCCACTGGCTTCCTCGTGTAACTCATTAAAAGGATTAAAAATTGGCTAACAGATAAGTCTCAAAATGTATTTGTAAATGGGGAATCATCAACATGTGGGTTTGTTTCCAGCGGAGTCCTGCAGGGGTTGGTTCGTGGCCTACACTATTTAACATTTGTATCAGTGACCTGGAAGTAAACACAAAATATCACTGATCAGATTTGCAGAGGACACAAAAAGTGGGGGTGTGGTAAATAATGAAGGGTCACTACTACAGAGTAATCTAGATCACCTGGCAGACTGGGGGCAGGCAAACAATATGCGTTTTAAAACTGCTAAATGTGAATGTGTATATCTGGGAACGAAGAATGTAGGCCATGCTTACAGGATGGGGTTCTCTCTCCTGGGCAACAGTGACTCTGAAAAAGATTTGGGGGCCATAGTGGATAATCAGCGGAACATGAGCTCCCAATGTGATGCTGTGACCAAAAGACCTAATGCCATCCTGGGATGCATGAACAGGAGAATCTCGAGTAGGAGCAGAGAGGTTATTTCACCTCTGTATTTGGCACTGGTGCGACTGCTGCTGGAATGCTGTCTCCAGTTCTGGAGTCCACAATTCAAGAAGGATGTTGATAAATTGCAGAAGGTTCAGAGAAGAGTCACGAGAATGATTAAAGGATTAGAAAACAGGTCTAAGGCTATGTCTACACTACGCACCTTTTAGCAACACAGCTGTGCTGCTACAGCCGTGCCGCTAAGAGGCGCGCAGTGTAGCCGCTGTTTGTTGGCGGGAGAGAGCTGTGTGTTTTTTTCACACCCCCGAACAACAAATTTTTATCGTTCAGGTTCCAGTGTAGACAAAGCTTTATAGTGATAGACGCAAAGAGCTCAATCTACTTAGCATGACGAAGAGAAGGTAAAGGGGTGACTTGATTACATTTGGGACGTGTCTATATTTAATAATGGGCTCTTCAGTTTAGCAGACAAAGGTATAACACGATGCAATGGCTGGAAGCTGAAGCTAGACAAATGCAGACCAGAAAAAAAAGGCATACATTTTTAATAGCGAGGGCACTTAACCACTGGCACAATTTACCAAGGGTCATGGTGGATTCTCCCTCACTGATAATTTTTAAATTAAGATGGGATGTTTTGCTAAAAGCTGTGCTCTAGGAATTATTTTGGGGCAGGTCTCTGACCTGTGTTATACATCCAGGAGCACCGCCAGCTTTTCTGCCGCCCTAGGCGGCGGAAGGTCCCGCCCCGAAATGCCACCCCCCACAGAGGAGGTGGAAGGTCCCGCCGCTGAAATACCGCTGCGGTCGCCGCCCCCCAAATTGTAGTGCCCTAGGCGACCACCTAAGTCGCCTAATGGGTTGCGCCGGCCCTGTATACATCAGGTCAGACGAGATGATCATGATGGTCCCTTCTGGCCTTGGAATCTGTGAATCTATGCCCACCAGTGTAAGTGAGAGGGGAATATAAACCTCTGAGTCTGGATATTTATCTGAGCCAGATTGTTCTGAAAAATCTGCTTAATTCAGGCTCTGTCATAAGCTTTCTCGTACTTCTAGTTTTGCCCTTGGCCAGAAATACCACAAGAAGCTCTTCTTTCCCCGTTGTGCTAGTAGTTCTGCTTCAGGATCACGAGAGGAAGAGAAGAGTCATAGGGAAATACTATTCAAAAAAATTAAATTAAGCTCTTTTGAACCTCCAAAAAGATTCACTTCCAGTTTTTGGTGAAGTGTTTTCTCCTACATGGCTTGCCCAACCTCAGCAATGATGGCATGTCTGGGAGAAGCACTGATGGGGAGGATTGCTACCCAGATATCTAGCAAGAATTAAAAATAATCAAAATGTGTTATGTATTGCACCACAGCTAATGCTCTGTGGAATCCAACTGAAAACGATCTGACATTGGTGCCGTGCAAACATTGACGAAAAGTAATTAACAGAGCTGGTCAAAATGGGGGGAAATGTCACAAATCTTCACAAAAATGTGTCGTTTCTTTTAACTGAACTTGGAAATTGCACTGGAGTTGGGCAAAGGTAGCATAGGGAACAATTTATGAGAAAAAGGTGGCCCCATTTTCTGTTGCCTGTGAACAGATCGTTAGTTTTATTAATGTGCTCATGGTTCAGTATGATTTAATGAATGTTTTACAGAAAATAATGGGCTACCAGTTAACTATTCCTCAGGATCATTGTTTCCAGTATGAACCACTTATAATTCACTCCGTTCTATGCAATAGGCCAGCTAAGTCACATGGTATTGCTTCTTCTGCCTGATTGGATGACTGAAACTTCTTATGCACAGAAGGTGGCCTGGATTATTCACTTATGCAATGAACAATCTCACGAGTGTTCATTAACACCATTACTTGTAATACTTTCCCTGACTGTGAATTCTTGTGAACAGCAACCACCTCACGCCTAGTTTTACTGGTAGCAATAAAAAGGCTGTGAATACTGCTAAGGTGAATTTGTGCTTCCTGACTGAATGAACGTTCATGATTTTTGGTTTCAGTGTTTGCCTGGTTCAGCTTAGCTCGCCATAGCATTTTTAATGTTCTACCATTAGCTGACAGCATTCCCTTTCACAGTTTTTATGGCCTCAGAAGTTGAATATCTCAGCTGAGTCCCTTTGCCAAGTGTGAAACCTATTCAGTGTATTTACATGTGTGAATCTAACATTTCACACACACGGATATGACCATCACCAGCCAGATGAAGAGCCAGAGGATGAGATGAAGGTCTCAACATGGAGAGTCTCTTACTTCTGATTTATTTTCGGAGGCAAAGAGAACCAAAGATCTAATGATTTACAGAAAGCACCTCAACTTCTCCTAGCTGCTTGAAAAGTCACCAGCTAGCTTGGATTATAACTTAATATTCCATTTGGCAGTAAGGTTCGGTAAATGCCATAAATAACTATGGTGCCGTGAGAACAATGAATAGTAAGTGGAAGCAGTTTCTCATCTAATGAGATCAGACACGTCCATCACTGGTATAACAACTCTGATATCAGTAAGACTGATGGTCAGCCAGTCTCCGGATTAGTAGCCAAAGTTACTATCTCCTACGCTGTATGGTCGTACTTCACAAGTGGTAGGGTTTCCCAGCAAGTTGCTTGTAGGTGGCACATACCCAGGGGGCTGAGATCCAATGCAAAACCTTCCCTTGTCATTCCACCCCAGCCCAAATCCCTCTGCCATGTCACTGAAAGTGGGGGGTGGGGAAAGACACATGGAAAAGATGTCCAGATGTGACCCTTGTTGTGTGTTTGTGGAGGGAATTATGGGAGCAAGGGGTGGAGGTTTCCTTTTGCATAGAAGGCGAGGAGGAATGGGAGATATGCCCCAGCTAGGATCATGAGAAAGGAAAAGATGTCCTGATTTCACAGGGATCTCACGTCCACCTCTGCCACTACAGTGTAACTCCACTGGTTTCCACGGAGATACTCTCAATTTACACAGCTGTGAGATCATAATGTGGTCCTGAGGAAGGAGTTCCTACTTCACTCCAGGTAGGTATCAGGCTGAGCAGCAAACATCACACGAAACTTTCCAACCTCTCCTAGCTGGGCCTAGAGCTGCAGGATGGGCAGAACAGTCTGAGCATGTGAAGTCCTAGCAGGCATAGAGGTCATGGCTGAATTCCCTCCTCTCCACTCTTGCAACACAATCCGACATCTTGCTGGAAGCGCACAGCCCTGCCTGGCCCTTTGTGCAAGCATCAGCAAGTTCAGCCCGGTGTGCAGATGGGAGATTTGTTTGCCGTTTTGCCAAGAACTTGGAGAGGCTCTTGTCCTCACAGGAAACTTCAGCAGAGCTTGAAAAGTCCTTGAAGGGGGAGAGAACATGGGAAAAAATTAATCTCAATGAAAGCCTTGACTAATTGACAGGCTGAAATGAGCATAACCCCGGACCCCGAACTGTGCCAAGGAAACAGTCTGCTCCAGGCAGCTCAAGCTAGTTCAGCCAACAGCATGCCTGTCTGGTTTGCTTTGCCTGCGTTACATATCCCTAATTAGCTTTATTCCCTTTGTTTCCTGCACTAAGTGAATAGTCAGTGAGAAGAAAGGGCGCACAGGAGACAGCTTCTGTACTGACAGCAAGGAACAAAACACTGAGCACAGAGTTTGCCTCCCATTATATATCCCTGAAAAAGTAAAGGGGAGGAAAAAACCATGATGCAAATTAAATAAGCTCAGATTCTCCTGCAGCCTCTTAGTTTCCATAGTCTATTATGGCTAGAAAAGCATTGGGACAGATTCATTAGAGCCGGTGACGCAGCCAGGGCGCCTGCTCTGGCCCTAAGCAGGAGCAGAAAGGGTTAACGTTGCTGCCTCTGTGGGGGCGTCTGACAGAGCAGGAGGAAAGCTGGGGCTCCAAGGGAACTCGGAGCCTGATGAGTCCCAGGAGGAGAGAAGCCTGCGGCCTTTTCCCGTCACTGCAGCCTCGGCCACGGATGGACTTTCCCGCGCCAGAGATCATAACACCAGAGACCAAGTCCACCAGCTCTGCTCTTATAGAAGAAGCAGATTAACCCAGTAAAAGCACAGCAAGGGGTGCGGAGTCCAAGGGCTCTGGAGATGTCAGAGCCCAACTACTGAGCTCCCGAACTCGAGACACTGGGAAATACTCTGAGCACGGCACTAATCGGAGAGGCCCTGGCACTGCTGCAGCAGTCCAGCACCCAGCACCCTGGGGCCCTGGCCTCGAGGCAATCCCATAAGCCAAGTACATAATAATAGAAGGGCTCAACCGTCCATCTGGCTTGGTGCAACAGTGGCCAGTGCCAGATGCCTGCCCAGAGCTCAGCTAACGATGAGAAAGCAGGTGGCAGGTCAGTAGAAAGGAGGATATGGACTAGGTGGTCTCCAACGCCTCTGGGTTCAGTTGTGCCTCTAAGGCAGAGAGCTTGCACTGCTCCCGGCTCTTCTTGTAGCCCGACGATGAGGGCAGTGGGGAGCAGACCCACAGGCTCTCCTGACTGTGCAGGAGCGCTGTGCCCCTTCCCTTCTCCATTCCTGCTGGTTACACCCTGTGTGCCAGTGTGCATCGAACTGCTTCTTCTCCAACTCTTCCTGCGCCGCACGGTGCCCCCAGGGCATTAAGGCAAGAGCAGCCATTGTGCCCTTCTGATTGCAATTGCACCTGGCCTTTATAGGGTCTGTCTACTCTGCATTGTAAACTAGGGCCTCTAGGACCTGGGCTTCTGGACCTGGTGTTTCCAAGCCCATGCTTGAGCATCCCCACTGGGCTAACAACGGCTGGACCTGGGTCTCACAGCTGTCTAACACATCCACACTGCACTCCACATACTCTCTGGCTTGGCTCTGAGGCTTGACGCACGCCCACACTGCAAAACGACAGGGTTTGGACCCGAGTCACAGCAGGACTTGGGCTCGGACCCACCTCTGACCAGGGTGCTAGGACCCAGGGGCTAAGAGCTTCCTGACTTGAGTCAGACTGATTTGTGTGTGGATGGAAAGGGGGCTGGAGTTCAAACCTGAGTCAGAGCCCGGGCTTAGCATGCAGTGTAGACATACCCAAGGAGACCACACCAGTGGTAAGAGCGTCCTGCACTCTCCATCTGCCTGCCTCAGACACTCAGTGACACATTGTAGTACAACAGGCCTTATTCAGTCAGCCCGAATCCCATGGGCCTGATCTCTGCTTCTCTCTCTCTTCCATGCCCCCACTCCACCCCCTATGGTTATTGCTCGGTGGTAAAAATGAATGATGCAATTTCGTTTTCTTAAAAAAAAAAATCCATTTATTGAAAACATTGTTTAACACTTTATACAAGTTCCCCATGGAAAAGTCTGTTCCCCCTGCTCCGGGTCAGACCTCAATACACAAGAACTGAGCTCTGCTGCTGACAGACCCAGCCTGGGCTGCTGACATGTCAAACCAGGGACTTCTCAGGCAGTCACGCGACCCCCCCTGGAAATTGTAAGTGTGGGTGGGTTGCAGGACTGGGCCCAGCACTGACTTAAACCCGGAGTTGACTGATGGGCTGTATTATTGCAGTGTTCCTTGGAGTACAGGTGTTCGTCAGGTCAACTCTGGGTCACAATGATCAAATATCCCACCAATACTTCTTACATATTTCAACCCCAGGTCTGCCCCTATTCACACCAGGATGTCAAGCAATTTGACTGCCTCTGAACATATGCCAAATGATTAGCCTGTCTATAGAAGCCACCGGCTTCTTTCCTTTCAGACTGAGTTTGTGTTTCAGACTGAACTGCCTTGGCCCTTTTGGGGAAGTCCCAGGCTGGATCAGAGCAGGGCCACCTAGTCCAGTATCATGTCTCGGACAGTGGCCAGCACCAACTGCTACAGAGAAGGTGAATGAAGCTTTTCCCAGGAGTTGCTTTCCTCAGATGTGCCTGCTTGTAATGACTGCCTGGACATCAGGCTTCTGGAGCTCTCTTTGGTGAGCTTGGATTCAAAACTTTGGGACTTGGGATATGGGCTGGATCCGTCTAGAGGAAAACAATCCAGGGTAAAAATGGCAGTGTCCTGAGCAAGGTGTATGTCTGTGGGAGCTATCCCAGGGGAATCTCTCAGGGACTGGCCCTGGGCTCAGTTTGGTTCGACATTTTTATGAATGACTTGGAAGAAGAGGCAAACCACATGCTAATTCACTGACGGGGGAATGCTAAGTCAGGGAGAGTTGCAAACAGCGGCGAGGCCAGAGAAGTAACAGAAAGCAATCCAGAGACGTTAGGAGTCAGAGCAAGACTTTAAAAATGAATTAACCAACCTAGAAATTTGCAAATTAATCCAGCTGGGGAATAGTTGGCAGACAATTAAACTGAAGGAAACAGAAAGCAGACTACTCAGAAAGCTGAAAGAAGCCTACAGGTGATAGAGGACAGCAGCTTGGATCGGCGTTTGCAGGGTGGCACTGAAACACAAATCAGTACCATCGTGTGCTGCATCTGGAGAGGCATCACGTCATAGATTGACGAGGTGCTAATCCCTCTGTGCAACACCGGAGAGAACGTACCTGGAATACAGTGAATCGTTCTTGCCACCTCACTCCCAGAACTGACAGTTTGGGGACAGGGAACTTTAGAGAAGAAAATGACAAAAAAGTGAAGGAGATGGATTCTGAGAAAAGAACATACAACTCAGCTCAGAGATGACTAAGGACGTGGGTGGTGGATTGGATATAATAACTGGTAACTAATATTTGAAAGGAGCAAACTTCAAGGAGTAGAGGAATTGTTTAAGGTGGTGTTCACTGGCATGTGTGTGTGTGTGTGTATGCATGTGCGCACATGCACACATCTGTGTGTGTTTGTGTGTAGTAGTAATGGGTAAGAGTAAGGGGTCAAACTGAGCAAAGTCAGATTTAGGGTAAATAACATCAGGAAAAATCTGCAGTACACCTTTGGGGTTTGCTAAATTTTGTGATTCTACAATCTTTGGTGTGCTGATCTGTACATACAAGAAAGAGGGATAAAATAGGAAGCCATAGCAAAACCATAAGACCTTATTAGACCCTCTTAGAACAGGTACTGTGGGTCAGGTCTTTCCCCTAGGTCGGGATATTTCTTCTAACACTACTTCTATCACTTTGTATAGAAAAAAATATATACACCACACTGGACTCTAGCTTAATGGGATCAAGGGGCTGAATTGTTACCATATAATTGTTTTTTTTTATATAAAGCACAAATATTTGTCTGAAAAAAGTATCGCTTTCCCTTTTTTTCCCAATGAGCTGCAGGATCAAGATTAACACAAGCTTGAAGGCTGCACCTTTCCAATGAGAATATCTATGAAGAAGGCTAGTGTTCCTCTTTGGGATGGGAGAGAAAGGAGGATTCATGTCCAGTAATGAAGAGGATTATAAAAATAGACACGTTGGCTGTAATAAAAGGAAGGCAGTATGCGGAAGGTCCGAACTCCGCTCAGATCTGGTCTCCGCATCCTCTCTTTAATGAGCTTCGTCTCCGACACAGCTGGCTCCTCCTCCGTCTCGATTATACATAATCCTTTCCTGCTGAGGGGGCACTCTTTGGGTAGGCACGGGTGGCTGGGTAGGAAGTTTCTCTTCGTGGACAGGAGCAGCAGAGGAAGGCGCCTCCCAAAATGGTGAGAGAAGCAGCTGCCCAGCCAATGAAGAGGGCCTGTCCAAATTCAAATCTGGGGAGAAATAATAAATAGTAATAAATATCAAAAAATCCTAGGATCAGAGGCAAAAAGACCCCCAACAAACTCTGGCCAGAGAGCCAACCAACACGCAGCACAATCCTTGTTCAGTAGAGCAACATTGCCAGTCCTAAAAATATGGAGTCAGCCCCCCCAAAATCACGAGATTGGCTTAAAAAAATCATGCAATTTAGAAATAGAAAACATGTTGAGCTCCTTTTCCTTGCCTTCTGGTTTCTGAGCCTGTAGGTTACACCTGGGTCACAGGTTCAAGCCTTTCTTTGCTCCCACAAGGGCTAGAAACTTACTCTTTTTATAAAGAAAGTGAAAGTGAAGATTCTCACCTAATCACATGCCTCCAGGAGCTTGGGCTTTAAGAAAAACGCCAACTATCAGGAGACTTGAAACCATGAGAGTTGGCAGCTCTGTGAACTAATTTTGAGTCCCTAGGTCCCTACTGGGTTTATGGATTTCCCCCCATGACTAGAACGTCTGTGAAAGTCATACTGCAGCGATTTCATACATCAGGGCTCAAACTGTCATCCACCCTCGATATTCTAGGGATGCCCTTTTGCTACCCAATGGCAATTCAGGTAGAAATATTCATGAGTCTGTGTTCTATTTAAAGTACTATAGAGCAGGTAGGGGTTATATAATGGCATGTGCTAAGATGGAGTTTAAGTAGAATCAAATAAATGAAAGATCATAGCAGGTGCAAGTCAACAACCAAACCTAGGAGCCATAAGTAAGGAGCCATAACCATATCTTACGGACAAAGTACAAGAGTGTTTCATAGTAATGGCTCAAAACAGTTCTGCTTATAATGGAAATACTCTCATGCTTGGACCATTATAATGTAGCAATTTCTTTAGCAAGAGATGAGTTATGAAGGTCTTCCAAACAGGTGATAATAAATCTTTATATCACCCCAAATCATCCCGTAATTTATCTATGCGCAATATTTGATTTACTTTGTTAGGGCCCAGGGTGTGTTGTTTATTTAGCCTCTCTCTGATTTCTCCCCTTTGAGTTACATTAATTCTAAAGCTGGATGGAAAATGGTGGCGGCGGGGGGCGGGGAGGGGAATCATGACACATTTTGTTTCTCTTCTTCATGGATTTTTTTGTTGTTGAAAATTTTCCAACCAGCTCTTACCGACTCCTCTGGAAACAAAGATGCCATCGGTATGGGAGGGGTTAGTGACCACGCCCCCCCACAATATAAAAGCAATATGTTTATAGAATGGCTTATCGTTGGTCCCATGTGTGGAGTAATAAGTATATTGCTCTTCGTTAGTGCCTTTCATCTGAGGATCTCAAAGTGTTTCCCAAACATTCATTTTTTAAGCTTCACATCTACATTGGGTTATTTCTCCTATTTTACAGATGGACAAACTGGGGCACAGAGAGAGGATCAAAGCCTTTCTCCAGGTCACACAGCAAACACAGTGATGGAGCTAGGAATAGAATGCCAGACGCTTATTTCACTGACCTGTGCTCTAACCACTAGGCACTACTTCCTCTGAATTACAAGCATTCATTGTGTTTGTACTGCACCTAGCACAGTAGAGTCCTGGCCCATGACTAGGGCGTCCACATACTACAATCATACAAATAATAATAATAACTTGTCACAGTTAACTCACAGGAATGGCATACAGTCCAATTCTGCAAGTCTTAACCAAAAGATAAAAGTAAAGAAGACCGTGTAATGACACTGACTTAAAGTCTTCTTTCGCTTTTACCCTTGCAATCCCACTAACAGGGCACTATTTTACTCCAGTGGTGTATTTGGCACAATGGCAAAATCTTTATCTGACTCTCTTTTTTCAAATGCTAACCAGCTCAAAATAGAGTTAAAAAAGTAAAATTGCTGGCGTGGAGACGGGGTTTTGTGGTGAAAATATAGACATAAAATTGACCCCGTTGTATGATTTCAAAGTGCAATTTATCACAAAAGACTCTGTGAATGAGTTACGTTTCACTGTTAACTACAGATCACCAGGCTTGCCTCTTCCGGTTCATTGCTCAGTTTTGGACATTTGTTTGGCACAGGAAAACACATTAGAAAAAACCAGATCACCTCCTCGCTGCCCAGAAAATACGGTGTACAGCAAAGTAGCTTAAAACATCAATTTGCAGAACCTATGGACGCGCGTTAGAAATAATTGGCAGCTGCGAGGTTATAAGCATCACAGAAATGCACATCAAAGGCGAAAAGCTTCTGGGTGGCATTGTTGGAATACTGAAAGAGTCGTTCTCGAGATTCATTGTTCTGACGTTTATAGCCTTCTGTGCTAGAAGCCGAGATGCTACTGCTGGCTCTGCCCCTCACCTCCTGTGCAACCCTGGGCATGTCACTGTTCTTTGCCTCAGTTTCCCCATATGTAAAATGGGGTAATGATACTGGCTCTACTTCATAAAGCACTCGGAGATCTACAGCCGAAGCGCCCCGTGTAAAAGCCACACTGAATATATTTCTTTCATGGCAAAAATTGTAAAACCCCATAATTTTAGCGTAATATCAAGGGACACACCATTTTCATCGCCGTTAAAAGTTGATTTAAATTTAAAATGAACAAATTTAAATTAAAAAGTGTGAGAAAAGTGAAATCAATACTCCTTATTTTACAAAAAAAAATAAAAAATTGCTTAAAATTATGTAATCCTATTTCACTATTTGTTCATATACTGGGCTCATGCCTGGCCTTCCCAGGCTGCTAAATGGATTGTGGCTAGATCCCAGCTAGGTGAGAGGAGGGTCCTGGCATGCAAAAGGGGTTTGTGGTACAGCAAGAGATGAGAAACCAGGGTTTCAAACAACTTAAAAAGCTGCACATCACCACACTGAGCCTGGACGGAGCCAAATACATAAACATTCATGGAGGAGGCTTACTCAGGAGAAGGCTGGTTGGAGTGAGAAAGACCAAGAGCTTGGTTCGCCATTGACCCGTGTGTTGGCATGGATAGCCGTGCAGAGCAAGGGAACAGCGCTACCATCCCAGTTGGGTAGCATTTCACCCTCACTTTGCACAGGTCTCTCAGTGCAAGGCAGTGAGCAGCTGGGCCCCATGACCTTTTATGAGAGTCACAGAAATTACGGCTGATGCCAACATGCAGCTCTTGCAACAGGCTCTCCGTGGGCGTCAGGATCCAGCCACGCGGCTCCGGTGGCATTAGTCAGATTTAACCCGTCTAACACGAGTCATAGGACAATCACCCAAGTGCCACAAGGGCTAGGAAACTCCTTCAAGCAAACCCTGTCAGGGCACCAATAATCATGATAGCCCACTCTTGCTCCCGCTGAAATCAATGGCAAAATTCCCATTGACTGAGATGGGTCAGGCCCTGCACTGCAACGCTCGTTTGCCTGATGGTACAGTGTCATTATGCAAGACTGGCCGTTACCTGGTGTTGACGGGGGTGAAAGGGTTGTAGAAGTCCCGAGCCACTCGGTGTCCGTACCAGGATGTGGCCACCAAGACAGCAAAACCTGCCAGTGAAATTCAGACAATTAAATGGCTGGTTAGTCAATAGGGAAACCTCCAAAGAGGCAACATGGTCACAGCAAAGATTAGTACATTGAGGAACTGCAATCCTGAGAGATGCTGAGCACCCACAACTCGAAGCCACAGGCCAGCACGGAGGGAGATCTGGGTGACGGGCCAGTGCCATGGACCCACTCTGGTTAATTCAGCACCCTTGGACAGCTGCAATCTGGTCCCTTTGGTGGCAAAAACCTGGCATCTCAGCACTCTTGGGACTTTCCATCCCATGACACAGCATGCCAGGACACTAGAGAACGGGGCCAGCCCAGCTAGTTAGTGTAATCCTTTGAACAACGGAAATTTTGGAAAAGACCAACCAAATGAATGACTGGCCCTATGACATGCAATGTGTGTCTGCAGTTTCCAAAGGATTAATAAGTGAAGGCAACAATTATTTCCAGATGTTCCAGCACAACTATCAGGTAAATGCATTTTATACTCTCCTCTCGCCCAAAATACCCGATTGCAAAATAAATCCTATCCAGAAATGGGCACCTAGAGGCGCGTTTAGACTTTGAAATGTTACCAACCTGCAATAAGGAAGATCACGCCCCCAAAGACAGCCATCCTCATCTTCTTCACCTCATCATCCTCCATGCATTTCATGCATTTCATGCCAGTCACAGCAACAAATATGGCAATGAGTCCCAGCAGTATGCCAGCCACCATCAGTGCCCGGGTAGCCTGCAGACTGCCTACAAGGACAAACAAAGCGTTGTGTTGGGTTAGAGTTACCATGAGGTTATCAGTGTGTTGAAAAGAACCCAAGGCACAAGTTGAAACACAAGTTATTGGACTTAATATAAAGGGTGAAGTTCTATGGCCTCTGTTAAGCACAACTTTCTGGCCTTTCTGGCCTTATGTCATGTACTTATGAAGAACTGTCATGCATCAACTCGATCATATAAAGTAGTGGACACACAGTGACAGTTCAGAGAGCTCAGTTCCTTGCAGATTTGGTCTTCAACAACTTTTGTTCCCTAACCATTTTAATTCCAATTAAAAAAGAATAAATTTGCTAGTTATCAAAGGAAAGAAGTTCGGTTTTAGGCTCCAATCTGGCAAAACCTTTGAACACATACTTAACTTTAAGCATGGGAATAGATCCACTGCAATCAGTGGGAACTCTTTAGTGTTCAGCACTTTCGAAAATCGACCTCTAATTTAGGTGTCTCAGAGCTTGTCTATATGGTGCGGCCACGCACACAGAGGGCCGGGGCTATGAATTCTAATGGGGACCAATGTGCTGCGCATTAACTGGCCCATGTAGATGCTGTTGGCGCACGCTAGAAGTTCCCTTGTGCGTGTTAATCCAGGACTGACTGTAGCTTTTCTTAGGCTCCAATGATGTCAAATGCCCTTTGAATTAGAGCTGATCTGAAAATTTTGTGAAAAAAATCAGTTTTATCAAAACAGTTTTTCATTGGAAAATGCTATTTCGGCAAAACCAATTTTTTTCACGACACTGTTGATTTCAACATTTTGTTAGGAAAAAAATGGAAAATGTTGCATTTGACATTTTTGGAATGAAAGGTTTTGATATTTCACTTAGGAATTTACTTTATTTTATATTTTTAAAAAGGGTCAACACTGAATTTTTCTAAATGAAAAAATCCCAAACAATTTCTCTCCCCCCCGAATTTTACTTTATGAAAAAAATTGAAATTTTTGCTTTTCATGCCAGTTCAGAATGAAAAGAATTAAGATCTCACAATTTTTCACAGGATGGAAACTCTGTTTTCCAACCAGCTCTACTTATAACACAATGTCTCTTCTCTCCAGAAATCAAGAAAATACTATTGTTGAAACATCTTTTATACTTTCTGGGTAGGCAACAGTTGCTCTGCTGCATTGTTGTCCTGTATTTGTGTAATAATGCAAATATTACAGGAATCAAAATGCAAAGGCACCAGGCGTTGTACATTCCAGCCTCTAAAGTGTGGGTCTATCTAATCTAATCATCTAGGTTTTCATCTCCACTCACAACTATGGGATCAGAGTAGCTGTAGTAAGAAAAATGACTATAAAAATATAAAGTCATTTCTGTTAAATATAAAGATGACATAAAAATTGGTGGAATGGTAAATAATGATAGGGACAGGTCAGTTGTACCGACCTATCTGTATCATGTGGTAATGTGGGCTCATCTGAACAATATACATTTTAATACAGCCAAGTGCAAGGTATAAGAACAAAGAATATAGGTCACACAAGATGGGGAATGCTACCATGACACAGAGTAGAATGTAAGGGTAGGTAACCAAATGAACATGGGCTCCCGGTGTGATTCTGTAGCTAAGAGGCCAAATAAGATGCTTTGATGCATAAGCAGGGGAATATCAAGGAGGAGCAGTGAGGAGATATTACTTCTGTATTCAGCATTTGTGGGACCATTAATGAAATACTGTGTCCAGTTCTGGTGTCTACACTCAGAAAAGGATGCTGAAAAATTGAAAAGTGTCCAGAAAAGAGCTAGACGAATGGTTTGAGATCTGGAAAACCTGCCTGACTGTGAGATGTATGAAGCTCAATCTATTTGGTTTATCCAAGAGAAGGATAAGAGGTGACTTGATCATGGTCTACAAGTACTTACATGGAAAAGTGATTTCGGAGAGTGGATGGCTCAAGGCATAATGAGATCTAATGCTTAGAAGCTGAATAAAAGCCACCTGCTATGCTGACACTTGTGAGAGGAGACCAGAATAGAGCCATTTATATAACCCACTGGTCAGTATGTGACATGCTCCCCCCTGTGCCAGATCTACAGAGGTTATGAGTCGGCTACACACCCAGCTGTAGAGCCTGGCTCTTCATCTTAGCTGTAGGGATGCATGCTCTTAGCTCTGGAGGTCCCTGGCTCCAACTATGGCATTGGCCAGACTGGCAGCGAACCCACATCTAATCTATGTAGATCCTTAAACCATGCTCTTCACTGTAATATCCAAATCCTCTATAGCTTCATGCTGTTCCTGCAGCAGGAGGATTCTTTCCTAGCCCATCATAGCCCCTACAGGGCACGTGTCCAAATCTGGCTGATGGAGTTTCCCCTCAGAAAGCCCTTAGTCTGCACCTGGAGCAGTTAAAGACACACCAGGGGCAGATCTATTGAGGAAGGAGGTGCTATTTTGACACTGTTTATTTTTGGATTCCAGCTGCTCCTTAATCATCATTACACCGATCCCTTTCCCAGACATCCTGGGTCTTCCCTTTGTCTTTTTATAGAGTCTTTGGAAGATTCCTTCCTTAAAAGCCAGGGAGAGTTGGCCCTGAATAGCCCATCAGCAACAAGGGCTCACTATTGTTGCATGAGGACAGAAAGGCACCAATTTTTTAAGGCAAGTCAGGACCAGTCTCTAAGTTCAACTTCTTAATGGTGTAGGAGTAGGTTGTGCCGTGCAGTGAAAAAACAAACAGATCCAGGTCAGTGGGAACCGACACACCCTGCCCAAGAAAAAAAATCTCCGGCCTCTTAGGGGATTTTCACTTTCAGAGTGGTGGGGCTTAGCTGGTTTGTGTTTCCCTGACTTTCCTTAAAAGGGAAAATGCCCATCAAAGCAACACGGGTGTTTTTCACTGAGTTTCCTTTGTGTCACCATTGGTCATGGCTTGCAAGCTAAGGATGCGAGTCTGCTCTCACTTACAGCAGTGTCAAGCCAGGGTGGCTCCAATGACATCAATGGAATGTCACGGGTGTACGTGAAATCAGAATCAGGCTTTAAATGTCTATAATTATGCTATTAAACAAGCAGAAAAATTCATCATCAGGCTCAGTGATCAAGCCTGGGTGATTTCAAACCAAAAGAATATTTTGTAACACTGTTTCTCTTGGTCACTTTTTTGTATTTGTCAAGTTATGTTGAATCATTTTTTAAACTAATATTTGTCCATGGAATGTGGCTTAGAAAAGACGGACATAAAAATCAGCTTGCAGTAGGACACTCATTCTGCAATAGTATCCAAGACCCCCATGTGTTTCATGCTAAATTTTGCAACGTCACCAGCTTTGCAATGGCCAATAGCTGAGCGTATAAACTGTGATTTTCTCTGTACGTGAGGAAAGGTTGTTTGTCAGATGTACTGGGACCATATGTCACATACCATATGTCAAGTCTATTGTGCATAATTTAGGCTCATTCTGATTGTGAAAGAGATGACCCTAAAGGGAGAGAGGTTTTGAAAGCGATGAAAGAGTTTTGCAAGAGGTTCAGAACTGTGGGACGTAATCTAAATATTGGGCAATAGGAGTAAAAGCTCAGTTACTTGACACAAGGGGTAATAAATATAGGAAATAAGTATATAAGGTATTTGACAGAGAGGAATTAAAATGATTTTAGAAGACACTGAAGGTCATTTTAGTACTAACCACAGACATAGCGTTTACTTCTGCAAACCTTAGCTGATTACCCTCAGGAGATCCCTGCAGAATTGGTAAACAAGGATCACCATCCAAATTTCATAGATGGGGAAACAGAGAAATCACAAGATTTTCCAAAGCCACACAAGAAATCAGTAACAGAACATGGGGTTAGCTGTCAGGGGCGCCTGATGCCTAGTTCATTCCTCGAGACCACACAGCCCCCATCGCTTGGCAGAAAAAGAGGAGAGAGGCACCTAGTAAAGGAGGGAGTGGCTGGGACTAGGTTCAGGATTGTTTGGCTGAACGGACTCGTTCATATTCCCAAAGAGTTTTCTATTTGACACTTGCCCAGGAATCTGCCAGAGATCCATAGGAAAAGCTGCTGGTAAGGGTCAGAGTTAAGGTTCACATTGGAACCTTTAATGTGTTTGACTTTTCAGCATTTAGGATTTTTGAACTAAAAACTTGCTATTTCTTAGCTTTATTGTTATTTTGTTCTGAACAGCATTACAATTTTAGCTCTGTTTTAATGAAGGGCGTGTATGTGAGAGAGAGAGCAAGCGAGCATGGAGGTGGGTTGAGGTTTTTTGTTCATTTGTTTGTGTTTGCTTGTGAATATCCATACTGTCAGGGTCTGTTCTCCTCCCCTCAGATCCCTCCTGCCAAAGTGTCCTGAGGTTATTTCATGGAGTTCAACCATGTGCCCAGGAAAGGGTTTCCCCTCTATTTCAATGTCCCCGCCCCAACGGGCAGAATCTTAACCACAAAGAAGGACCTTCAAGCCATTGTCTCCAGTTCTTTCCATGGAGAATTTCTCAGGTACATCCTCCGTTTATTTCATTTTGCTCCACTGACTTGAAATGGTTAAACCATTTGTTCCCCATCTCCTTCTCTGCAAAATCTGCTAATCTTAGCTGAGGTTCAAAATTGAGTCCACATGGACCATCTTCCTTGTGGCGAACCTTTGCAATTATCTAGCATCTCTGCATCCGCAAAGTATCTACTCACATGGGCCCGTTTGGTAGCACAGCCTATTCATATAGATTGCACTTATTTGTACTTAAGTTGAATCTCCCCAAACCTTGAAAAAAAAAATGCAAAATTGCCTGGGATATTGCAAAGGGCAACAATATACAACAATAGCTGATGTTGGGGGGAGTTAACTGGCTGGGTACCAGGTGGATCAGTGTTAGATCTAGCCTTATTTAACATCTTCCCGAGCTGGAAGGGGCAGTAGTATTACCAATGAAGCTTCCAGAGGATACTAAACTAGAAGGAGTTGCTACTGCCAATGATGATGGAAAAACAACACCGAGGGACTTGGCGAGGTTAGAAGCATGGGCAGAAAACAACAAAATGAGATTTCAGTTGAAAAAAGAAAAGTACAATCACCTGTGTGGGGGGATAGAATTCAAACACAGGTGCTCAGTTGGAAGGAATAACCGGGGCAGCAGTAACAGCTGAAAGAGACGTGGTCTGATTGTGATGGCACCTACTCGCCATTCAACCCCCTCCTTAACACAACGCTTCTGGTTCTGTGTCTCTACCTGTCACTCTCTGTGACTGTGCCTTCCTCCCTTTTGCATAGTACATTGACAGTGGTTAATTACCACGCGGGTGTGTCGCTACCGTGTAACCAAGGTGATGGCTCAATACAGGATTATCTAAATCTGCACACACTTGAGAGGTTAGAGAACAGAGGCCAGTGACAGTCCATGATGACTGGTCTTTTAGGACAAATGTTCTGTTTACTAGAGAAATAAGGGATTGTTTCTCCATCCCTTGCTCACGCCAACAGTTCCACTGAAGTCAATGGAGGTGCAGCTGCTCTAGGATAACCAGATAGCAAGTGTGAAAAATCGGGACAGGGGATGGGGGGTAATAGGACCCCATATAAAAAAAAGCCCCAAATATTGGGACTGTCTCTATAAAATCGGGACATCTGGTCACCCTAAACTGCTCAGAACCTGTGAAAAACAGGCCACTTTTATTTAAGAGCTCAACTAAGGGTTTAGGAGCCGAACCACCGGCAGCCTTGTTTGAAAACATTGACCTTACCCAGCTGTCCACCAAGAACTGGACTGACACCAACCACAGCCATCAGATGGCACCAGGATTTGGTCCCTATTATCCATTGTTTACTCAGAAGCGAAGGGCTCTTGTTGCCGTTTAGTAATAACGAAGCAGCTCTGTGAACATTTCCTAGTGATGGGTGATAGTAAGTAAGTGTAGGACTGGGTCTTAAGACTACTGCTGGAAAGGGTTACCTTAAAAATATTGTAACTTTGTGCAAATGTTAGAGGAGCTCTCGCTGAATTTAACATGTGAAAAGCAACATCCTTTACAAAATATGCTAACGCTCTGCTTCAGGAAATTTGATTTGGTCTATGGTCGTAGATTTGGACATATGAACTACATGGTGCACAATTTCATCGAAGTTCTAGATAAGATTTTTCCATGGCTATCAGTGGCTGGCATAGAAATAATCATATGAAGTTATGTGATGGCAGAAAGCTTTTGCTAGAGTAAGTGTGGGATTTCTTTTATACCGTCACATTTCAGCCTGGATTTTGTTTATGCCGCATGTTAAATAAAAGCTATGTTAGGAAAGTTACTGGCGCTATTTTTGTAAACCCTGCACTTTTAAAGCATATTTCCTTTAGAGGTGCTGTCTGTGCGCACACACATTTATATTGTGCTGGTTCTCCACACGAGCAAATCCAATCCTTGATGGGTTGTTCATCAGCTGTCTGCATATTTTTAGCTCGAATGTTTTTCTGACAATGACTGGACATTTCCCTGCTACCAGGCCATACAAGGCTTATGCAGCCAAGGGATGGCAGAGTACAGGTGAAACTGACAAGTGCTACGCTGCTCACTGTTCCTATGAGAACAGTAACTACCCGTGAGTCACAAACAGCCCATGAAGTGTGGGAAATGTGTTGCTCAAGCTATTCCAAACAGCCCAGTCAGGAGTGTTCACTTCCCACTGGAGTTCGACAGAAGCCAGAGCTACCCACCAATGCCAAACCTTCAAGAATGATTCATTCAGCGAGGCTGTGGTGCTGTTGTACCAAAGCTGGTGACAATGAACTTTCTCCCTTCCTTTTATTATTGCCTTTCAAGGGATGCTTAGGAAAAACAACCCCGCAGCTTTAAGATTAGACAAAAGCCTCTCTTCGTGACAAGATCAGTCTAAAGGGAGGATCCTCAGAGGCAAGCAGGTTAAAAAAAAAAGAGGGCTTTTATCTTATGCTGAATAAATATCTAACACTAAGAATGATTCACCCAGGTAAAAGGGATGGGTGCTGAACTCCAATCAAAAGGGTCTTTGATAAAGGACCCAGACTGGCAACTCAGGCCAATGAAATTCTCTGTCTCAGGTCATACAAACTTTTGGTGGCAGAAGTGGGAGCCTTACCCTGGCTGCCCCCACCGGATGTGGGTTCATAACCTGACAACTCCAGTCAGAAGGATACCACCTCTAGCAATGATGAGGTACTTAAATATCCAGGGCACATATCATTTTGGACTCCTCTGGCTGAAAAGGAATGATTAATGATGGTGGGTTTTGTTGTGACTACACTTTCTCTCAGCCAAAAGGCCGAGAAGTGATGCGATGCAGACACCTGTCCGCTAGCAACCACAAAGATCGCCTGGTGAAGAGATGTCCGACCTGTGAGCGACGTCTGCTCACACTGACCTGGGCCAAAACTGAGCGAGTGAGCCAGAAGCAAAAGGCTATGCAAGCCTCTTACCCAGCCATGGAGCCAGCCGCCCCTCCAACCCCTGAAAAGTCCATTCCTAAATTTGACGTTGTGCTATTTAAAGTGCTCTAGAAAAGGGTGCGGAGATCATGGGGGCTAGTTAGCGACTGAAAGGTGAAGGCTGGCAATTCCACCAGGTGCGTTCAATACAGACAGAGGTAAGGACAATGATCAGCGTGCGCTGCTTTATACTGTGCCTGCCCTGAAGCAGGGGAGAAGGTAGGACTCCCTGCTGTAATCGCTCAGTGACAGCATCAGAGAAAGCCTCCCTCCTGAACCAGTCCATCCACGCCGCCCCTTTTCTGAGGCCAAACACTCGCCTGGCTTGGTGGTGATTCAAGAGAGACATTTCCTCCATAAAACCTGGTAACTGTTCCCCGCTGCAGGCTGAAGAACACTGAGCACATGACCTCTACAGCCATGTAGGAGATGGCTCCGAGGGCAGGTTCTGCTGTCAAGCCAATGCCTTGTGACAGAGATTTCAATCCACTCTGCAGCAGCCGCGCCTTCCACGGGTGGTCTCAGTGGTATTCCGTCTGGCTCTTCATCTTCTCAACGCTATGTGCAAACGTTAACCAGTCCCCACAGCAACCACGCTATCCCCATTTTACAGACGGGGGAAATGAGACACACCGGGGCAAATTAAGCCCGAACCACAGGAAAGCACAAATCCCGTTGAGCTGCACCTGCTTATTCCAGAGCTAAAGATAACAGAGAGGTGGGGGACTTGTCTAACTCCATCCAGCACGCTAGGGGCAGAGCTAGGATTAGAATCCGGCTGCTTCTGCTACTAGTTCTAGGCTCAGTCCAGCAGCTCCCCCAGTCAAGTATCATGGTGCAGCACTTGTGACCTGACAGTGAAAACTTGCCCCCTCCACCCCCACCCCCCACCACCAGGGAACAGCCTCAGCGAGGATGCTGGGGATGCAGGAAGAGAGGAGTTTGCACAGGACTAACGCTGCCGGGCCCGGAAAGCATCCGAGCCCTTGTTTGTTTTCTGGGCTGGGGCGGGGAATCCACACGGCTTTGGCCATTAAGGAGCAGCCGAGTCTCCACTTGCCTGAAGTGCGGCGCCTGTCCCAGCGGCAACGCCCCGCAGGGTGATGAATGGCTTGGATGGGAACAGTTCCGACAAGACACGGGAGGAAGAGCGAGAGAGTGCGTAGGTGGGGCTGAGAACTGGCAGATGATGGTGCCAGGTGTCCCACTTCATCGACGCTCTGGGCTGGTTCTCCCAGCTCTGACCCATGTGCCTCCGTCGAAGGCAACGGGGCTACTTGAGACTAAAACTGCCACAGGCGAGAGGCGGCTTCGGCCCTTGAATTCTATAGTGCCATCTTTGCAGCAGACGAGCACTTCCCATCTCACTGGGAACTGGGCACGGTGACCCACGGGGGCTACGGGTTGGAACAGCTCGGGGGCTGCTCAGAGATGTTCATTGCCAAGCTTCTCTTCAGCCACAGGCTGGCCTGTGCGTGGGGGAGGGTAGAAAGTGCGCTCTCCCTTCTCCAGCAAAGAACGCGCTTACAAAGAGTCCAGCATGCACCAAGCAGCTAAAAGGACCTTATGGCTCGATCCCGCTGTCCTCATTCAGGAGAAAATCCCAGTGATGTAAAGGACTCCGGGGGTCAAGAGGAGTTTCCCCGCAGTATGGCCTGTAGGGCCGCCCGTTAGACGTTTATCGTGTGATCGAACGACACTGAGGGCTCAGCCCTGGGCCCCGGCACAGCGCCCCCCACTGTCACAGAAGAACCATTGCTTGCAGAGCAGTAATCGTCAGTTAGTTACAAATAACTGGGGCCAGATCCTGTGGTCGTTACTCAGCTTGTAAGGAGTCGTTAGTCAGGCGATGCCTGTACTCTAAATTAAACCCTCCTGCAAAATCGATGGGTTAAATCCAGGCTAGTTCCTTCAGGGAAATGTAATCTTTCCAGGAGTCTGTAAAATCCCCAAACCCCACTAGCCCGCCCTGTCCCCAGGGAGCCAAATAGAAAGGGGCGGAGGCCTCAGCTATGCACAAAACAAACACTGATTTGAAAACGGATTTGGGTGACAGGGGCCCAAGGTTGGTGTGTAGCCGTGCCCCGATTTTCCACTGCCCCACACCCACTAGTACTGCACCCACTTTGCTCATCAGAGTGACAGCACGTATACCCACAATGCACAGCAGTAAACGACTGTCTGATATGCACAGTATGGGGTGGGGTGGGGTGGGGGGGGTTAGGTCTCAGGGCAGGGGAAAGCTGAGTGCACAACCGAAGGTGGATACCAGTAATTAGGGTGGATCATTGCAAGCCTGAATGTCCAATGGCAGCGCTGGTGACTGACTGATTCCAATGAACGTGCACTAACACTTCTAATGATCCCTTTATAGAGTCTCCGCGGAAACCTGCATGCGGGCTCCTGACTGAGAGGACAAGCCGGCGTTGTTGTTGTGGTGTTTCACTGGGTTAATCACAGCTGGAAAAGAATGTAAGGAGTACGACAGGGCCGGATCCAAAGCCACCGAAGTCAATGGGAGCCTTCCTTGTCAACTGTTGGGAATCACATCCATCATGATTGAATTGGCCTCGTTAGCACTGACCCCCCACTTGGTAAGGCAACTCCCATCTTTACATGTGCTGTGTATTTACAGCTCCCTACTTTCTTTCACTCCATGCATCCGATGAAGTGGGTTTTAGCCCACGAAAGCTTATGCCCGAATAAATTTGTTAGTCTCTAAGGTGCCACAAGGACACCTCGTTGTTTTTTATCTTGGTCGCAACTGGAGGTTTTCTATTGACTTCAAGGGGAGCAGGATCTGGTCCTAAAAGAATGTTTTCTGCACAAACAATAAGAATCCCACCTGACTAATGACTTGGTTAAGTTTTAGTTTCTGTAGCAGATGTTGAGTTGTGGGAACAGACAGAAGTGCTCAAATTACTGCAGTTTCCCCCTCCCCAGTGAGAAGTTTAGGCTGGAAGCATTTTGCATAAAGGGGGAAAGGTTGGAAAGTATCACCTTTTAGCAAAACAACACAAGGCCATTTGTCAGCTGATTATATAAACAGATCCACTCACCTCCAGCTAATCAAAGGGGTGGGGCTATGGCATTTCACCCTCTTTTCCAGACAAATCTCGCTTGCGCCCTCAGGCCTTAGGGAGGTAGAACTCAGTGTAAGATCTTGTTTATGCTACAAATTTAGCTCGACCCAGCTACAACCACTCAGGGGTATGAAAAATCCACACCCCTGAGGGCCACAGCTATGCAGACCTAAGCCCTGGGGTAGATGCGGCTGGGCTGATGGAAGATACTTCTATCCTCCTAGCTACAGCCACTCATGAAGGCAGAGCTCCTACAGTGAAAGAAAAACCCTTTCCATTGCTACAGTCTCTGCAGGTTTGTCTACACTTAAAAAGTTAGGGCAACGTAGCTATGTCAGTCAGGGGTGTGAAAAACCACACCCCGACCGACATAGGTCAGCCAACTAACTCCCCGTGTAGACGCAGCTATGTCACCAGAGGAATGTTCCCATTG
The DNA here is from genome assembly GCF_028017835.1 of Emys orbicularis. Taxonomy (NCBI): domain Eukaryota; kingdom Metazoa; phylum Chordata; order Testudines; family Emydidae; genus Emys; species Emys orbicularis. The sequence goes on from NC_088691.1 coordinate 104,352,014, forward strand.
ACGGAGCTGGCCTTGTTCGGGGAGCTAGTGTTCCTATACTGATGGAAAAACCCTTTCCACTAGTGTAGGCTGCATGTGTGCTGTGGGGTTTCAGTGGCACAGCTTCGGGGCCGTAGCTATGGGTCTGTAGCCCCTGTAGCATAGACAAGCCCTTAGTCAGCAGGAGTTTTTCCTGAAAAGATGGACCCTGGATCAGCCTGTATTTCATCAAGAGAGCTGTGGTCTACACTTAAAATGTAGAGCGATCTAGCTATAGCACTCCGGGGTAGTGAAACTGACGAAGCTCCAGCGTAGCTGAGACTTCATTGAAAGTCGAGGGTGCTCAGCGCTTCCCAGGAGGGGCCAGCACCCTGCTGGCTCAGGCCCCAACAGAGGGGTAAGGACAGACACAAGGATGTGACTTGCATCTGAAAGGATTAAGAAACTGTTTTCATCTGAACATTCCCAGGGGATCACACCCCTCTCTGCCATCACATCAACTCAGGCTGTTTACTTCGAGAAATTTGTAACTGACACAGAACGTTCTGTTCACGGTTAGAAGAACTTTAGAGTCAGATTCTGATTTCCAGCCACGTGGGTGTAAATCCAGAGTAATGGGGCTGCTCTCGATTTACAGCTCTGAGGGATTCAGCCTTTAGTGTGTCTCCTAGCACGTTATCTTAGCTGCTTAGAGAACTGATAGTATTCAATTGATGTAGGGAGTTTTTAAAGTTCCTTTTCCTAGCTTGCTATAAATAGGAAACTCCCTGTATAAAGAATACTATAAACAGCAGAAAAACTTGGGTAGATTCCTCCAGAGCTTCAAATTCCTTCCTCCCCCACCTTGGCTCATCACTAATTCTGTCTTGCTGGATTTTTCTGTACTTTCCCCTGAAGCAGTTGTTTCCCAAAGCGCTGATCTCACTGTTCTTGGCATGTTTCACTCACTGAGCTCACAGACCTCATTCATTAATTATTGCTTTTCCACCTCCAGTTTCTGACTCCTTTGTCAACGTCTGGGACACAGGCCCAGTTCTACCAGCCCCCTCTCCTGAGCTATGCGACTGCTTAGACTCCAAAGGAGCTGCTCGCAGTCACAGTAGCAACCAAGATGTCCTGTAGAATCTGCAGAAAATGGGCTGTTTTGCCCCTCAGAACCAAACCAAAAGTGGGGTTACTCATAAGAGGAAGGAATCAGCAATCCCGCACTCTTTACAGATTCATATTAGATACTTATGAAAACAAATATTTCTTTCTTTTACAGATTGGTCTTCTGGCAACTAACCCAAACTATGAAAAATTAAAATCCAATAGGAAAAGGCAGCGAATCACGGTGGCAGATTCTCCCTTCCCTTCCCCGTCTTCCAAAATAGATGAGTAAAAGCAGGATAAGACACCAGGTAAATTGAAAAAAGAATGTGCATGCATGGACTGAAGGCAGCTTATGCCGAAAAAAACTAGTTCTACTGAAAAAAACACACCTTTCCCATGTAGACAAGGCCTTACCTGGAGTAACACAGTGAATCTGACTGAAACAACTCTGTAGTTACTATCGTGTGAGAAGAGAATCAGACCCATTGAGACATACAATTGTGTAGGGAAAGACCTATCTGCCCCTTCAGTGGCACCAGCTCAATCTTATCTACCGCAATGAAAACAAAATACAAGAAGCGTTTGTGTCTCCTGGCAATGCTTCCCCTGACCAAGGTGAAAACGTAGAACCAACCGGCATAAGAACAGCGCAGTTCACAACCTGGAGCTACTTACCCTCCAGTTTGAGCAGGGAGTCATACACCTTGCACTGCATCTGCCCCGTGCTCTGCATGACGCACGACATCCACAGGCCCTCGTAGATCGCTTGAGCTGTCACAATGTTGTCCCCAGCATAAGAGGACATTTTCCACTGGGGCAGGGCTGCGCTGATGATGATGCCAATCCAGCCTATGAAAGCAAGCACGAATCCCAGCAGCTGCAGACCTCCACTGGCCATCTCTGCGCCAAGAAGGCTATTGCTTGCAAATAGCTTTCAAAGTCTCCAAAGGGTCCCTAGATATTAAACTGAGCTGCCCAGGACCCCTAACCCTGCAACTGATCTGCCTGCTTCCCACCTAGTACTAGTAACAGCAATGTGAATATCCTACAAACAGTCTTTCCTTTCTTTCAGTTCTTTTATAATCCAGGAGCAAGAGGCATCAGTGGTGCTGGCTGAGAAAGCACCTGAATGAAGGGCAGAGCATGTCTGGATCTCAATTTAAAGTACAGTCTTCGGGGCGCCCCCTAGTGGTTTCACCTGACTTCCCAATTCACAGGAGAAACTTCTGATTTCTCTGAAATTATTGAGAATTCAGGCGTGGTTTCCCTTCCTGTCATGTGAACATGTGACTTTTATTACTTATTTCAGTGGAAAACCAGGTGATTTTCTCCAGCACCTTACTCCCCTGTTAAATCGGCTGGTTTAATATGCACGTATTGATACAGCTCAAGAACCAATGGGTGCAGAGTGTGGATGATAGATACTATTGCTCCACCTTGTTTGCTATGCACCTGCGGTCTTAGGACACAGCAACAGCAGCAACTGAGAGGATGACTAATGCTACCCCAAGCAATGAAGCATCTAAGTAATCTCACCGTGATACTGGATGCTGTTAGAGCACCTTCCATCTGAAACCTTCCATATGAGGCTCTCAAAGCGCTTTGTAGGCATTGGTCAATGAAGGCACACCACTCTGGGGCAGGCATTGTGATCCATGTTCTAGAGATCAAGGTGGATTTACAGGCAGAAAAACTCAGCATTGATTATGGTTTGCAATAGGCACTAAAAGTAACTCTCATGAGGGCCCCACAAATGAACTCCAGACTGAGGCAGCAGGGGCTAGAAGAGTGAATTTAGCAGCCAAGAAGGGCTGAGTTCTAGTCCCGACACTAACTCACTGAGCAACTTTGAGTCAGTCACTTTGCCTGCGCCTCAGTTTCCCCACCTGAGAAAGGGGGAGAATGATTCTGCAGGTTGAGGAGTAGTTATAATAATATATGGAGATATCCGATCTCCTAGAACTGGAAGGGTCATTGAGTTGAGTCCAGCCCCCTGCCTTCACTAGCAGAACCAAGTACTGATTTTGCCCAAGATCCCTAAGTGGCCCCATCAAGGACTGAACTCACAACGCTGGGCTTAGCAGGCCAATGCTCAAACCACTGAGCTATCCCTCCCCTCGGAGTTATGTTTGCACAGTGTTTTGAGCAGGGAAACTTACTGAGTAGCCTTGTTATAAAGGCAAGACAGGTAGGTACCTCTATTGCTTGCATTAGGATTTAGGAGGAGAAGGTGACTCTACTTCCTACGTTTCTTGCTTCCTATGAGCAGTTCCTGTAATGCCTCTTGTATTCCTTTTTAATTAAAAAAAAGCTGTCCCTTAAATGTTCCTTCTACATGTGTTTTGGCCGTGCCCCCTTCCTCTCTCTGCTAGCACAGTGGGGGCTGGAAGCGGGGCATTGCTCTGCCATGGTCTTTACCTGGACCAGCCAGCTTGTGTTCAAACCAAAACTGCCTCGTCTTTACTGGGATTTTACCCCATGTTAGTTACCACGTGTTAGCTCACTCAGGTGAAGAACACGCGTTTTCTCCTAGTGAAGATGCATCCTCTAGGAGCAGGTAGAGCGGCGCGTGACAATGACAAGAAAAGCTGCGGTCAGAGCAGGCCAGTTTCACTTGTCCCCACTCTTCCTGGTAGTGCTTGCCTCATCACCCTGCAGCCCACCCAGCCCCTTCCTGCCCAAGACCACCCTCGTGTTCCTAGCCCACCTCTCCAACCTGGGCAGCAGCCAAGGGACCATCCAGAAGCTCAGGGCTGTAGGGAAGGACAGAGCATGCTGTGCAGGGCAGTACTCCCTGTTCTTGCAGCTCCCTCAACCCCGGTGCAGCCCCTCCCCGTCCCCCCACTGCCATGCAATGAAGTAGAGAGGAACTGGAGACAGGGGCTGCATCTGAGATATATTTGGAAACAATCTGGCATGAGAATAAAAATAAAAGATACATCAGCCAAACAGCCACCCAGCCAGCACCGATCAACCATCAACACGCATGTGCTTCCGAGAACCCAAACCTTTGGATTCTAAGCTTTGGACTTCGCATTTAATAAAGAATGTGCAGTAGGCAGATCCGGCTTTCGTAAGCTTGACGGTTCTAAGTGGCTGTTCAGATTGCCTTGAAATTCTGTGGGCCTCCCGGGGGCATGGGGTTTGTGGCCTGGAAAATTTCACTGGAGCAGGAGAGCTGAAGGGGCTATAGCTTGTGCTGTCAGGAGCGGCACCTCTCCCCAGCGGTTCTCAGGGGCTGTACAAAAGAGACGATGGATACTTGTTCCTAGTGCCTCATAAGACAGAGAGGTTAAACGACTTGCAAAACGGTGACTTCAGTCAGAGGCAGAACCCAAGATTTTTCACGCTTGCTGTCTGGTCACCCTACTCCCAGCTCTGTTTATCCACCTGACCACAACAGGCCTCCTGCTGCTGAGTGCTAATTTGGAAACCGACTGACTTGGACCCAAAGTTGGGTCACCCTTAACATCAGAACTGATCAAACCACAAGGAGCCCGACTCCCTGGGAGAATGTGAGGGGCAAAGATGAAAAAACATGTTTGCTCCTCACAGACTCAGGGGAGAGCATCGAATGTTCTGGCTGAAGCTGCCTTAATCCACCCCCAGCCGGACCGAGGTAGTGACCAGACGTCTCGAGTGTAAATCCGCCGCTCGGAGATAAACAAGCGATAAGAGCTGCTGAAGGCGCCGTGTGAGCGGTGAGCTCAGTAGCGTTGCTTTGACAGCGGGGCTGCTGCGTTCTGATGACTGGCAGGATTTCACGTGCAAAAAAATAAACACACTTGTGATTACCTGGCCAGCATTGCACAATTACCGGGGGGATTCAGAGGGAGAAAAACAAGTGCATAAAGATAAAGCAAGTCTGGGTTGGTATGAAAACACCTGCCAGTGCTGGGCAGCTGCCTTTCTGTTATGAAAATAAGTAAAACACTTTTAGGGTGTTGCTTAAGAGGAAGAGCAAACAGACCAAGACAGGGCCAGGGATGAATAGGTGTCTTTTTAAATAGAGTGCAAAGGAGCCAGAGACCCTACCCGTGAATCTGCAACCATGGATATGTGTTCTCTGGTGGGGACGAGGAGGGGGGCTCCATGTGCTCCAGATTACAGGAGATTTGGGAGGGTGGGATGAGTAGATGCATCCTATGCAGATCCCTGGGCCACTCCCTTCCCTGGAGAGGGGATACTGGAGTGGTAGGAGCTACTGCTGCTGCTCCTGGATCTGGGGGAACTGAAATCCTTCCCTGCCTGGTACCGCGGTCCCCAGCACACAGCACAAACACAGAGGAAGTGTGGGAGGGATTTGACCCTCGATGTTTAACCACTTGCTTTGATTCTACACTGTAGGGTTGCAGTGGCGTTTGGACTTCAGCTGTATGGCTGGAAGCACTGAACTGGGTCGCCCTTGATCTCCGGCCCCAAATTCACCACCGGCACAAGCCAGCCCCACTCCACTGACTCCAGCGGAGTTACGCCAGCTGTGAATTTGGTTTGAGGAATGGAAGCTCCCAAAGCATCTTTTACAGGCTTCGTTCCTCTGGATGCTGACCTGAGAAGACAGGGCTTCAGGGCTCTGGAGGGGCAGCGGAGCTGTGGTGCGTGGGAAGAGCTTGGACTTCCTCATAAGCCTTGAGGAACGCAGGCGTGGAGCCCTCCCCGCCCCAGCTCACACCAGGAGGGAACCTATCCCAAGGTGTGTAGGCCAGCAGTGTACACTGCGGAAGGGGTCATCGCTGGCATGTCCAGATCACCGGTGTGGGGCCCTGGGAAAAGACTGCGGCCTGTATCAAGAGACCAAGTCTCCCCAGGCTGTGGGTGCGGGTCACTTGCCAGGATTATCTGGGTGTATCTCATTTAATCACTTCCCTGCCATTGCGGGACCTCGGGCTCTGGTGCACCTCGGTCCCTCCTATGCTCTGCCTCTGGCACGTAATAGTCTAGTCTCCTCTGGGCTGTAATGCTCTGCTCTGATTGTGGTTGTTGGGTTTAGCGTTGGGTGCTGGGTGGCACTGGTGACCTGTGCTACACAAGAGATCAGACCGGATGATCTTATCCCTCGCCACCCTAAACTCTATGATTCATGGCACTGCAGTTTAATCAATGTGTCCCTACTCCAGGTTTCAACCGCCCATTGCTGTGTATGCAGAGTGCATCTGTTTGAGCTTTGGTTTACTACTGTTTCAGTCCTTATTCCCCTGGACTTTGTGATGGATCCTATGGCATGAGAACACGGAGGGTGATCCACCATCTACAACAGTCGGCATCTAATACAGAGGGACTAAGGAGTCATCCCATCTCCTGGGATTCATGCACAAACAAACCAGGGCAAGAGCCAGGGCCGGCTCTAGGCACCAGCCGACCAAGCACGTGCTTGGGGCCAGGGCCGGCTCTAGCTTTTTTGCCGCCCCAGGCAAAAAAGCCTCCGGCCGCCCCGCCCCCCCGCTCCCCGCGGGGGGGGGGGGGGAGGGGAGGGCAGCCGGAGCCCCAGGGGGAGGGCGGCGAGCCCCGGTGGGGGCTCCGCTCTCCCCCCGGCGGCCGGGGGGAGGGCGCCGGGGGGGAGGGTAGCCGGAGCCCTGGGAGGAGGGCGGCGAGCCCCGGCGAGGGCTCCGCTCTCCCCGCGGCGGCCGGGGGGAGGGCGCCGGGGGGGAGGGCAGCCGGAGCCCTGGGAGGAGGGCGGCGAGCCCCGGCGAGGGCTCCGCTCTCCCCCCGGCGGGAGGGTGCCGGGGGGGAGGGTGACCGGAGCCCTGGGAGGAGGGCGGCGATCCCCGGCGGGGGCTCCGCTCTCCCCCCGGCAGCCGGGGGGAGGGCGCGGGGGGTGGGGAGGGCGGCCAGAGCGCCGGGGGGAGGGTGGCGAGCCCGGCTGTGGCCCCGCTCTCCCCGGCGGCCCGAGCGCCGCGCCACCCCCCTCCAGGTGCCGCCCCAAGCACCAGCTTGGTTGCCTGGTGCCTGGAGCTGGCCCTGCTTGGGGCGGCACCTCAGAAGGGGCGGCCAATGTTGGGGTGGCAGGAGGCGCTCGAGGTTTTTGTTTTGTTTTTTGTTTCAGCCGCGCTGCAGTGCAGTGCAGCGCTGTGGGGGGGGGCTTCGGCGGCACTGGGGGGCTGGGGTTTGGCTAGCCCGGAGCGGCGCGGTGCGGCGCTCGGGGCGGGGGGGGGGGCGGGTTTGGGCGCCTGGCCTGGCGCTCGGGGGTTTGGGCGGCCCAGTGCGGCAAGGTGCTGGGGGGGTTTGGGCGGCCCGGCGCGGCGCTGGGGGGGGGGGGTGTTACGGTGGGGCGGCGCTCTTCTTTTTTGCCTGGGGCGGCAAAAAAGTTAGAGCCGGCCCTGGCAAGAGCACACAAATTTAAGAGATCCTCGATGAGAAAGGCCTGTGTGTGTCTGAGAACACGTGTGGCTGCTCCCCAAAAGAGAGCTAGATAAAGAGGGAATCACAGTATTTAAAAACAATCCGACACCTTCAGCAACTTTTCCAAAAGCCAGAACTCCCAAAGGGTTTCATCTATGTATCTCCCCAGTGTCTGACAGTAGAGAGTATCACATTACTCAGAGACAATGCGAGACCACTCTCGGTTCTCCAGATGAGTCATAATCTCTTGTAAGTAAGTCTGTGCTGAGCAGTTGTGTAATATGGTCGCATAGTTCCTTCGAGCGTGGTTATGTTCAGAGGAGTGATTATAGTCAGATAACTTCTGACTCAACAGATCTGCTCTCTGTGGGTCGTTAAGTCATACCTGCTTACTGTACTGATAAACACCAGATATTTCTCCTGTTAGGACTTGTGGGAGAGCAGGCGGGAGTCTCTTCTGCCCTGTGCATGTGTTAACAAAGGTCTAAGTGCGGAATTAATAGACACATAGATTATAAGGCCAGAAGCGACCACTGTGATCATATGAGCTGACCTCCTGTATCACCCAGGCCAGAGATCTTCCCTGAATTAATTCTTGTTTGAACTAGAGCAGATCTTCTAGAAAAATACATTCAATCTTGATTAAAAATTGCCAGTGCTGGAGAATCCACCACAAAGCTTGGTAAGTTGTTCCAACGGATAATAACATTGTGCCTGCTTTCCAGTCTGAATTTGTCTAGCTTCACCTTTCAGCCATTGGACCTTGTGATACTTTCGTCTGCTAGACTGAAGAGCCGTCTATTGTCAAACTTCTGTTCCTCATGGAGGCAGAGGCCACGGGTGTAATAGGCCCCAGTGCAGCCGCCACCGCCAGATGCTGGGTTCTAGGTTTTAGCAGTTTGCAGGGGCTGGGCTTCTGCTAGAGGAAGTTTTTGCTTATTATTATGTGCCATGCAGGTTCTGGGGCGGCTGAGGAGGCAGTATCTGCTGTTCAGCTTCCTGGGTTCATCAGTCATCTCTCTGGACTCCAGAGAGATGACTGATGAACCCAAGAAGCTGAGTAGCACATACCACTTCCTCAGGTGCCCCGGAACCTGCATGGCGCATATAAAAAGCTCAGGTTCTTCAGGAAGAGCTTGTCCTTTTCCTGCTGGGGCTTGGAAGGGGAGGTGCGGCACGACTGGGGGGGCTCAGGCTGGCCGGGCTCAGGCCAGCCTGCACAGCTGGGGCAGCTCGGGCTGGCCTGGGGCTCCTCCGCTGTGTGTGTGTGTGTGCGCGCGCTTGGGGCTGCAGCCATGGGGGCAGAGTGGGGTGGGGGCCAGGGGGCTAGCCTCCACAAAGGGGGGGTTGTCCACCCACCACCCATGCATGTAGGTACTTATAGACTAGATCAAATCACCCTTATCCTACTCTTTGATAAGCTAAACCGATTTGGCTCCTTCAGTTTTCATTGTAAAGCGTGTTTTCTAATCCTTACTGCTGTGAACCCTCTGCAGTGTGTCAACATCTGTCTTAATTGTGCTCACCAGAATTGGACACAGGATTCCAGTAGCAGTTGCCCAATGCCAATTACAGAGGTAAAATAGATTCCCCTCTCTATACAGCCAAGGATTGCATTAGCACCTTTGGCCACAGCATCACTCTACGAGCTCCTGTTCAGCTGATTAGCCACCTCCACACCCAGTCGTTTACATAGGAACGGCCAGACTGGGTCAGACCAAAGGTCCATCAAGCCCAGTATCCTGTCTCTGACAGTGGCCAATGCCAGGTGCCCCAGAGGGAATGAACAGAACAGGGAATCATCAAGTGATCCATCCCCTGTCACCCTTTTGCAGCTTCTGGCAAACAGAGGCTTGGGACACCATCCCTGCCCATCCTGGCTAATAGCCATTGATGGACCTTTCAGAGTCACTGTTTCCCAGGATAAAGTCCCCCCTCTTGTAAGTATGGTTGCATTCTTTGTTCTTAGATGTTGTGGCAGGGCGACGACTCACCGGCGCAGCGCCTCCTGCTGGTTGTCCCAGGAATTAGCTCTTCCAGCCCGAAGCGCCCTCTGCAGGCTGGTGTCTCACCTGCTGCTGGCCCCCGTGTCCCTCTCAGACCCCGGTGCCCCTTTATCTTGCGGTGCTGCCCCCTGGCAGTGCCCCACATTCTGGGTCTCCCCCCCCAGGGGAACCCCCACCCTCTATCCCCGCCTTGCCTCAGTGGCTACTGCCAGTCATTGTCTAGACCCCGCTCACTGGGGCGGACTGCAGTCTGTAAACCACTCATCGTCGGCCAGGGGGTAGGATCTGTTGCCTTTGCCTACCTCTGGGCTGCCCCCCCCTGCAGCCCCAGTACCTTTTGTAGGCCCTTATCTAGGCCTGCAGCCTGGGGTTTTGCTAGGCTGGAGCTCCCCAGCTCCCTCTGCCCTTCCCCAGCACTGCTCCAACTCCGGTCCCCTTCTCAGCTCCCAGGCAGCCAGCTCCTTCTCTCTCAAAAAGCGAGAGAGAGAGAGTGTCTGTGCCAGCTTCTGGCCCACAGCCCTCTTATAAGGGCCAGCTGGGCCCTGATTAAGCTGGCCACAGCTGTGGCTGCTTTCCCCATCAGTCTACCTTTTCCAGCTGCAGCCCTCTCCAGGGCTGCTTTAACCCCTTCAGGGCCGGAGCGGGGTGACCACCCCGCTACAGATGTATACATTTATATTTGGCCTTATTAAAATGCATATTGTTTGCTTTTGCCCATTTTACCAAGCGACCCAGATCACTCTCAGTCAGTGACCTAGTCTCCTCATTATTTACTACTCCCCTAGGCTTTGTGTCAGCTGCAAAATAAATCAGTGATGATTTTTATGTTTTATTCCAGGTCACTGACAAAAACATTAAATGGCATAGGGTGAAGCATCAATCTCTGCGGGACCCCACTAGAAACACATTTATCAATGATGTTTCTTCCGTTACAGTTATATTCTGAGATCTATCAGTTAGCCAGTTTTTAATACTTTTAAAGTGGGCCAAGTTGATTTTATATCATCCTAGTTTCTTAATCAAAATGACATGTGGTACAAAGTCAAAGTCTAAGTCTATTACATCAACACTATTACCTTTATCAACCAAACTTGTAATCTCATCAAAAAAAGCTATCAAGGTAATTTGACAGGATCCATTTTCCACAAACCCATGCTGATTGGCATTAATTATATTACCTTCCTTTAATTCTTTATTAAATCCCATGTCAGCCATTCCATTATTTCCCCCAGAATTGATGTCAGGTTGGCATGCCTATAATTACCTGGGTCAATCTTTAGCCTGGTGAAAAGAGGCGGAAAGGACACTTGTTTTTATATCGCTTTATTTGTGTTTTTATTCTGTGCCCATCACTTAGATTTCCAGACCTCAGATTGAATTTGTGGCCCTGGCAGTTTGCAAAAGCATCTTTCAACTTGAAACAGGGAACAAGGCTGGCAATGAGTGAAAGTATATTAGGAGCTCAGCAAAGCTATTTGTATAGACACTTTTCACTTACACCTTCTATTTATTGAACACTTTGGGTCTGTCTACACTGAGATAAAACAACCTGTGGTGCCGACGCTCAGAGCCCAGGGCTCACAGGCTGCAGAACTGTAAAACAGCAGTGTAGGCATTTGGGCTCGGGCTGGAGCCTGGGCTCTGGGGCTTCCCCCCATGTGCGGTCTCAGGGTACATCTACACTGCAATTAAACACCCACAGCTGGCCCATGTCAGCTGGCTTGGGCTCATGGGGGTCAGGCTGTGGGGCTGTTTCATTACAGTGTAAACGTTTGGGACCAGGTGGGACCCCGTGAGGGGGGAGAGTCCCAGAGGACTGTATGTAAAGGAGCAGTATGATTGCTCAGAGCTCCAGTAAGAAACTGGAGAAAAGCCTGTTGAGAGTCTTTGGGTTAAGTTTAGAGGCGAGAGCAACAAGGGTGATGTCGTGGTGGGCATCTGCTATAGAGCACCAGACCAGGAGGATGAGGTGGATGAGGCTTTCTTCAGACAACTAACAGAAGTTTCCAGATCACAGGCCCTGGTTCTCATGGCAGACTTCAATCACCCTGACATTCACTAGGAGCAGGGCCGGCTCCAGCTTTTTTGCCGCCCCAAGCGGCAAAGGGAGAAAAACAAAAAAAAGTCGATCGGCGGCACTTCAGCGCAGCTCAATCGTGCCGCTTCATTCATCGGCGGCGAGTCCTTCAATCCCTCTCTTCCTCTTCGGCGGCAGCTCAAAGAGGAAGAGAGGGACTGAGGGACCTGCCGCCGAATTGCCACCGTAGATCCGGACGTGCTGCCCCTTTCTATTGGCCACCCCAAGCACCTGCTTCCTTCGCTGGTGCCTGGAACCGGCTCTGGCTGGGAGAGCAATACAGCAGTGCACAGACAATCCAGGAAGTTTTTGGGGAGTGTTGGGGACAACTTCCTGGTGCAAGTGCTGGAGGAACCAACTAGGGGCCGTGCTCCTCTTGACCTGCTGCTCACAAACAGGGAAGAATTGGTAGGGGAAGTAGAAGTGGGTGGCAACCTGGGTAGCAGTGACCATGAGATGGTTGAGTTCAGGATCCTGACACAAGGAAGAAAGGAAAACAGCAGAATACGGACCCTGGACTTCAGAAAAGCAGACTTTGACTCCCTCAGGGAACTGATGGGCAGGATCCCCTAGGAGGCTAATATCAGAGGGAAAGGAATCCAGGACAGCTGGCTGTATTTTAAAGAAGCCTTATTGAGGGCACAGGAACAAACCATCCCGATGTGCAGAAAGAATAGCAAATATGGCAGGCGACCAGCTTGGCTTAACAGTGAAACCTTCGGTGAGCTTTAACACAAAAAGGAAGCTTTCAAGAAGTGGAAACTTGGACAGATGACTATGGAGGAGTATAAAAATGTTGCTCCAGCATGCAGGGGTGTAATCAGGAAGGCCAAAGCACAATTGGAGTTGCAGCTAGCAAGGGATGTGAAGGGTAACAAGAAGGGTTTCTACAGGTATGTTAGCAACCAGAAGAAGGTCAGGGAAAGTGTGGGACACTTATTGAATGGGGGAGGCAACTTAGTGACAGATAGTGTGCAAAAAGCTGAAGTACTCAATGCTTTTTTTTGCCTCAGTCTTCACAGACAAGGTCAGCTCCCAGACTGCTGCACTGGGCAGCACAGTATGGAGAGGAGGTGAGCAGCCCTCAGTGGGGAAAGAACAGGTTAAGGACTATTTAGAAAAGCTGGACGTGCACAAGTCCATGGGTCCAGATCTAATGCATCCCAGGTGCTGAGGGAGTTGGCTGATGTGATTGCAGAGCCATTGGCCATTATCTTTGAAAACTCGTGGCGATCGGGGGAGGTCCCGGACGATTGGAAAAAGGCAAATATAGTGCCCATCTTTAAAAAAGGGAAGAAGGAGAACCTGGGGAACTACAGACCGGTCAGCCTCACCTCAGTCCCTGGAAAAATCATGAAGCAGGTCCTCAAGGAATCCATTTTGAAGCACTTGGAGGAGAGGAAGGTGATCAGGAACACTCAGCATGGATTCACCAAGGGCAAGTCATGCCTGACTAACCTAATTGCCTTCTATGAGCAGATAACTGGCTCTGTGGATATGTTGAAAGTGATGGACGTGATATAGCTTGACTTTAGCAAAGCTTTTGATACGGTCTCCCTGAGTATTCTTGCCAGCAAGTTAAAAAAGTATGGATTGGATGAATGGACTATAAGGTGGATAGAAAGCTGGCTAGATTGTCAGGCTCAACAGGTAGTGATCAACAGCTCAATGTCTAGTTGGCAGCCGGTATCAAGCCGAGTGCCCCAGGGGTCGGTCCTGGGGCTGGTTTTGTTCAACATCTTTATTAATGATCTGGATGATGGGATTAATTGCACCCTCAGCAAGTTCATAGATGCCACTAAGCTGGGGGGAGAGGTAGATATGCTGGAGGGTCCAGAGTAACCTAGACAAATTGGAGGATTGGACCAAAAGAAATCTGATGAGATTCAAGAAGGACAATGCAGAGTCCTGCACTTAGGATGGAAGAATCCCATGCACTGCTACAGGCTGGGGACCGACTGGCTAAGCGGCAGTTCTGCAGAAAAGGGCCAGGGGATTACAGTGGACGAAAAGTTGGGTATGAGTCAACAGTGTGCCCTTGTTGCCAAGAAGGCCAACAGCATATTGGGCTGCATTAGTAGGAGCATTGCCAGCAGATCGAGGGAAGTGATTATTTCCCTCTATTTGGCACTGGTGAGGCCACACCTGGAGCATTGCGTCCAGTTTTGGTCCCCTCACTACAGAAGGGATGTGGACAAATTGGAGAGAGTCCAGCGGAGGGCAACGAAAATGATCAGGGGGCTGGGGCACATATCTTACGAGGAGAGGCTGAGGGAACTGGGCTTGTTTAGTCTGCAGAAGAGAAGAGTGAGGGGGGATTTGATAGCAGCCTTCAACTACCTGAGGGGGGGGTTCCAAAGAGGATGGAGCTCGGCTGTTCTCAGTGGTGGCAGATGACAGAACAAGGAGCAATGGTCTCAAGTTGCAGTGGGGGAGGTCTAGGTTGGATATTAGGAAACACTATTTCACTAGGAGGGTGGTGAAGCACTGGAATGCGTTACCTAGGGAGGTGGTGGAGTCTCCTTCCTTGGAGGTTTTTAAGGCCCGGCTTGACAAAGCCCTGGCTGGGATGATTTAGTTGGGGATTGGTCCTGCTTTGAGCAGGGGGTTGGACTAGATGACCTCCTGAGGTCCCTTCCAACCCCGATCTTCTATGATTCTATGACGGGCTCCAGCCTGAGCCCGAAAGTCTCCACTGCAATCTTTAGCCCCTCAGCCAGAGCCCGGAGAGCCCGAGTCCCTGAACCTGGACCAGCTGCGGGTGTTTAATTGCTGTGTAGATGTATCCTGAAAAACCAGACTCCAGCCTGAGTGTGAATGTCTTCACTGCAGTTTCATAGCCCCACAGCCCAAGTCCTGCAAGCTCGAGTTAGCGGACCGAGGCCACCCACGGCCATGCCAGGGGTCTTTGACCGCAGGGTAGACGTACCGTCTAAGGGCAGACCAGTTCCCTGGTTAGAGCCAGGCTATTAGTGGGTGATGTGGAAAGAGAGAGGAAGAATCAGGGGCTACGGAGATCAGAGTTCCCGGGAGGAGCCAGTGGTCTGATTCTCCACTCCATTATATCAGCTGTACGCCAGCGTACAATGGTGTTACACCAGTATAAACCTGTTGTCACAGAGCAAAGAATCAGGCCCCAGTTGAACCTGGACTTTTCCAAGGTGCTGATGGCTGGTGGTTTGGAGTCAGTGTTGCAATTCAGGGTTCTCTGTGATGATAACGTAGCTCGTTGTTCACCTTGCCTAGTCACGGGAGTGCTTAGAATAACATTCCTGCTTCCCTGCAGGCTGCTTTTTCCTTCTTCCTCTGCTACTCATTCAGGAAAATTATCTCCAAGTCTTCGCTCAGTTTTTTTTTAGGACCCGCGCCTCATTCCGGGGGTAATGCAGCTGTTTGTCCTTGGCCAACTGTTATGAGGTGTGGGAGGGCTCAGAGGTCACTGCAAAGCTTCTCCGGGGATGAGGAAGGGCTAGTCTGAGAATACAGCCATTCTGGGGTTAAATAAGAGTGAGATGACACTAGACCAGAGTAAAAAGAACAGGAGTACTTGTGGCACCTTAGAGACTAACAAATTTATTAGAGCATAAGCTTTCGTGGGCTACAGCCCACTTCTTCAGACCAGAGTGCGGATGTTATGTTAGGTCCTAGGACAAGTGGGCCCCCATAAAACAGAGCTTTTGTGCCTTACTTCTTAAAGGCACAGCAGCTCAAAGTTTAACTCTTTGCCAACAGAACAGCATTTAATCACATCAACTCTGTGTAACTTTTTAAAATGTGATCTGTTACCAAGCAGCTCTGTGTTCTTGGGGAACCAGGGCGCAGTACCCAGCCTGGCTGACTCACGAAAGGGCAGGCTCTGCGTGAACCAAGTCTGCATCAGATGAAAGACTTACAAAAAGCAATGAAAAGGCCGTGGGAGACACACCTAAACCCATGGGATAAGGATGACAGGATTAAGGAAACTCCCCGAGCCTCATTTGCATCAAAGGCCTGGTCTACACTACACCTTTAATTCGGATTTAGTGGCTTTAATTCGAATTAACTCTGGAACCGTCCACACAACGAAGCCATTTAATTCGAATTAAAGGGCCCTTTAATTCGATTTCTGTACTCCACCCCGACGAGCGGAGTAGCGCCAAAATCGAATTTGTCAATTCGAATTAGCGTTAGTGTGGCCGCAATTCGATGTTATTGGCCTCCAGGAGCTATCCCACAGTGCACCATTGTGACCGCTCTGGCCAGCAATCTGAACTCGCATGCACTGGCCAGGTGGACAGGAAAAGCCCCGGGAACATTTGAATTTCATTTCCTGTTTGCACAGCGTGGAGAGCACAGGTGACCACAGAGAGCTCATCAGCACAGGTAACCATGCAGGCTGATAATCGAAAAAGAGCACCAGCATGGACCGTACAGGAGGTACTGGATTTGATCTCTATATGGGGAGAGGATTCAGTGCTAGCTGAACTGCGTTCGAAAAGACGAAATGCCAAAACTTATGAAAAAATTTCCAAGGGCATGATGGAGAGAGGCCACAATAGGGACACAGATCAGTGCCGCGTGAAAGTCAAGGAGCTCAGACAAGCCTATCAAAAAGCAAAGGAGGCAAACGGTCGCTCCGGGTCAGAGCCGCGGACATGCCGCTTCTACGCTGAGCTAAATGCATTTCTAGGGGGGGCCGCCACCACTACCCCACCTCTGACTGTGGATTCCGAGCTGGGGATAATCTCATCAGGTACACCTGATGATTCCATGGAAGGGGAAGAGGAGGAGGAGGAGGACGAGCTGGCAGAGAGCACCCAGCTCTCCGTTCTCCCCAACAGCCAGGAACTGTTTCTCACCCTGACTGAAGTACCCTCCCAAGCCTCCCAAGCCAGCACCCAAGACCATGACCCCATGGAAGGGACCTCAGGTGAGTTTACCTTTTAAAATATAAAACATGGTTTAAAAGCAAGCATTTTTAATGATTAATTTGCCCTGAGCACTTGGGATGCATTCGCAGCCAGTACAGCTACTGGAAAAGTCTGTTAACATGTCTGGGGATGGAGCGGAAATCCTCCAGGGACATCTCCATGAAGCTCTCCTGGAGGTACTCCAAAAGCCTTGCCACAAGGTTTCTGGGCAGTGCAGCCTTATTCCGTCCTCCATGGTAGGACACTTGACCACGCCATGCTAGTAGCAAGTAATCTGGTATCATTGCCTGACAGAGCCTGGCAGCGTATGGTCCCGGTGTTTGCTGGCATTCAAGCAACATCCGTTCTTTATCTTGCTGTGTAATCCTCAGGAGAGTGATATCGCTTAGGGTAACCTGGTTGAAATAAGGGAATTTAATTAAGGGGACTGAGGTGGCCGTTCCTACTGGGCTGTTTGCCTGTGGCTGAAAAGAAATCCTTCCCTGCATTTAGCCAAGTGCAAGGGGGGGGGGAGGATTGGCCCAGAGTTTTTCGCGTTTTGCTAGCAGGGATCTTCCCTGATACCAGCCACGCGGTGGGGGGAGGGATAAAGCACTCATCCCAGAGAATTCATGGCGGGTGGGGGGGGGGGTGTTAGTTTGGTTCCTGCAGGGATCTTCCCTGATACCAGCCACGCGGTGGGGGGAGGGATAAAGCACTCATCCCAGAGAATTCATGGCGGGTGGGGGGGGGGGGTGTTAGTTTGGTTCCTGCAGGGATCTTCCCTGATACCAGCCACGCGGTGGGGGGAGGGATAAAGCACTCATCCCAGAGAATTCATGGCGGGTGGGGGGGGGGGTGTTAGTTTGGTTCCTGCAGGGATCTTCCCTGATACCAGCCACGCGGTGGGGGGAGGGATAAAGCACTCATCCCAGAGAATTCATGGCGGGTGGGGGGGGGGTGTTAGTTTGGTTCCTGCAGGGATCTTCCCTGATACCAGCCACGCGGTGGGGGGAGGGATAAAGCACTCATCCCAGAGAATTCATGGCGGGTGGGGGGGGGGGTGTTAGTTTGGTTCCTGCAGGGATCTTCCCTGATACCAGCCACGCGGTGGGGGGAGGGATAAAGCACTCATCCCAGAGAATTCATGGCGGGTGTGGGGGGGGGTGTTAGTTTGGTTCCTGCAGGGATCTTCCCTGATACCAGCCACGCGGTGGGGGGAGGGATAAAGCACTCATCCCAGAGAATTCATGGCGGGTGGGGGGGGGGGGTGTTAGTTTGGTTCCTGCAGGGATCTTCCCTGATACCAGCCACGCGGTGGGGGGAGGGATAAAGCACTCATCCCAGAGAATTGGATGGGGGGGGGGGTGTTAACCTTCAGCAGCAGAAAACAAGCTAACAGGAAAACTGCAGCACAACGGGCTTTGCTTGGTATGTGGGAAAGCAGGGCGCAGAAGCCTAAAGACAGTGGCTTACCATGGCAGCATGCAAGGTGAATTCTGTTGCCCCGACCTGCGTCTGTGATCTCTAGCAGCAAAGCCACAGGCACTCAATATTAAGAGGCAAAATGCGACCTTGCACAGAAATCACATGTGCTATGTAATGTGAATAGTATACACCGTGAAAGAGTATAAGCATTGTTCTGAAAAATGTATCTTTTAAAAAAATTCTCTCCTTTTTTCACTCCCTCCAGCAGGTGCAAATGTTTCAAGCCTCCCTCCTCCTTCCCGAAGGCTATCCCAGATAAGGCGTCGTAAAAAAAAAACGAGAGAAGAGATGTTTTCCGAAATCATGCAATCCACCAGGAATGAAAGAGCTCATCTGAATGAGTGGAAGGAGACGGTTTGCAAGTATAGGAAAGAAGCCAGTGACCGTGAGGACAGGAGGGACCAACGTGAGGACATGAGGGACCAACGTGAGGACAGAAGGGACCAACGTGAGGAGAGGAGAGACGCTCGAGATGAGAGGTGGCGGCAGGAAGATCAGAGGAGTCGGGAAGCAACGCTGGGGCTGCTGCGTGAGCAAACAGACATGCTCCGGCGTCTGGTGGAGCTTCAGGAACGGCTGCTGGAGAACCGAGTGCCGCTACAGCCCCTGTATAACCCCCCTACCTCCTCACCATGTTCCATAGCCTCCACACCCAGACGTGTAAGAACACGGGGGGGGAGGCTCCATACACCCTCCCATTCCACCCCAGTGGACAGCCCAAGCAAAAGGCTGCCATTTTTTTAACCTTTTTTTACTGGGCTTTTCCTTCCCGCAGATCCTCCTCCCAAACCCCACTCAGGTTCTGTGCCGCTACAGCCCCTGTATAACCCCCCTACCTCCTCACCATTTTCCATAGCCTCCACACCCAGATGTGTAAGAACACGGGGGGGGGAGGCTCCGTACACCCTCCCATTCCACCCCAGTGGACAGCCCAAGCAAAAGGCTGCCATTTTCTTAACCTTTTTTTACTGGGCTTTTCCTTCCCGCTGATCCTCCTCCCAAACCCCACTCAGGTTCTCTCCCTCTTTTTCTAATCAATTCATAAAGAATAAATGATTTTTAAACAATGGTGACTTTATTTCCTTTGAAAGCAAGCTGGGGGAAGGGGGAGGGTGGGTTCGTTACAGAGAATGAGTCAATAAAGGGGGCGGGTTTTCAGGAAGGATAAACAAACATAAATTTCACACTGTAGCCTGGCCAGTCATGAAACTGGTTTTCAAAGCTTCCCTAATGCGCAGCGCTTCATCGTGTGCTCTTCTAATCGCCCTGGTGTCTGGCTGCGAGTAATCAGCAGCCAGGCGATTTGCCTCAGCCTCCCACCCTGCCATAAAGGTCTCCCCCTTGCTCTCACAGAGATTGTGAAGCACACAGCAAGCAGTAATAACAATGGGGATATTGGTTTGGCTGAGGTCTGAGCGAGTCAATAAGGATCGCCAGCGACCTTTTAAACGGCCAAATGCACATTCTACCACCATTCTGCACTTGCTCAGCCTGTAGTTGAACAACTCCTGACTCCTGTCCAGGCTGCCTGTGTATGGCTTCATGAGCCATGGCATTAAGGGGTAGGCTGGGTCCCCAAGAATAACAATTGGCATTTCAACATCCCCCACGGTTATTTTCTGGTCCGGAAAGTAAGTCCCTTGCTGCAGCCGTTTAAACAGATTGGTGTTCCTGAAGACGCGAGCGTCATGAACCCTTCCCGGCCAGCCCACATGGATGTTGGTGAAACGTCCCTTGTGATCCACAAGTGCTTGCAGCACCATTGAGAAGTACCCCTTGCGGTTTATGTACTGGGTACCCTGGTGCTCCGGTGCCAAGATAGGAATATGGGTTCCATCTATCGCCCCACCACAGTTAGGGAATCCCATTGCAGCAAAGCCATCCACTATGACCTGCACATTTCCCAGAGTCACTACCTTTCGTAGCAGCACCTCCGTGATTGCTTTGGCTACTTGCATCACAGCAGCCCCCACAGTAGATTTGCCCACTCCAAATTGATTCCCGACTGACCGGTAGCTGTCTGGCGTTGCAAGCTTCCACAGGGCTATCGCCACTCGCTTCTCAACTGTGAGGGCTGCTCTCATCTTGGTATTCTGGCGCTTCAGGGCAGGGGAAAGCAAGTCACAAAGTTCCATGAAAGTGCCCTTACGCATGCGAAAGTTTCTCAGCCACTGGGAATCGTCCCACACCTGCAACACTATGCGGTCCCACCAGTCTGTGCTTGTTTCCCGGGCCCAGAATCGGCGTTCAAAGCCTATAACCTGGCCCATTAACATCATAATCTCCAAAGCACCGGGGCCCGCGGTCTCAGAGAATTCTGTGTCCGTGTCCATGTCCTCATCACGCTGGTCGCTGCGCTGCAATCGCCGCCTCCTCCTCCTCCTCGCCTCTTTTTTCTGGTCCTGTGTAAGCATAAACTCCACGAGAAAGCGCGAGGTGTTTATAATGTTCAAGACTGCGTTCTGGAGCACAACAGGATCCATGCTTGATGCAGAATGGAGTCTGCAGAGTTCACTCAGGAAAAAAGGCGCGAAATGGTTGTCTGCCGTTGCTTTCAGGGAGGGAGGGGGAGGCTGTACCCAGAACTACCTGCGACAATGTTTTTGGCCCCATCATGCACTGGGGTCTCAACCCAGAATTCCAAGGGGGGTGGAGACTGCGGGAACTATGGGATAGCTATGTAAAAGCTACCCACAATGCAACGCTCTGGAAATCGATGCTACTATGGTAGCTTGGACGCAAACCACCGAATTAATGGTGCCTAGTGTGGCCGAATACATTCGATTTTACAAAATCGGTTTCCTAAATTCGAATTATATAAATTCGAATTAATCCTGTAGTGTAGACATACCCAAAGATGGGACAAGGAGGCATCTCCATTAGCATACAGAATGGAGACCAGAGATTCCAAGGCAAGAACCGCATGGAACTCTGGGACCAGAAAAGCAGGGAAGCACTGCATCATGGGAGATCTCTGCTCCAGATGTTAATGAGCCCACGCCTGCACACACCCAGCTCAGCAGTTATCAGACCAATTCTAGTAATAAATCCTTTATTAGTATCCAAAATAGTGAAGCTCCCTAATTGCATCGTGAGCTCCCTCGAAGGAACACCGTCCAAAGCCAGGAATGATCAGCTCCCATGTCTAGCCTGAACAAAACAACTTTGGTATTCTCCCTTGTTTACACATAAACAAATCTAATGTTCTCCCTTGAGCCATTGTTGTTTCTCTACAAAACCCCCTACTCATGATCAAGTAAGTGTTCTGAGGCCTGGATCCAAAATCTGCATCCGTTCCGTTGGGACTTCATCTTCTCCTGACTGATTGTGCTGGGGGCTCTGCCTGTCTCCAGCACTCCAGACCCTCAGCTACCACCACCACCTGGGACCCCTGATTGATTCAAGTTTTACGAAGTGAGGAGAACCCAGCTCTCTCTCTCTCCCGGGATAGCCTTCTGACCCTGACTTGTGTGATCAGTTATGGATTTCTAAACCTGACTTTTATAATCAAGTTTAAGTTAAATTTAATATTATAACTGTTTTGTTTGTTTGGCTCCCCTATGATTATTACCTGGCAATAAATAACGTTCATGGTTAAGCTGGTTGCTTCTCTCGCTCTATGTCTCTCTCTCCCCCTCGTGGATGTTTTTTTGGGGGGGTTTCCTCATTCGCTCTGCAGCAGCGCTCCTCGTACCTAAGCTAAAAGATCCCTGCAGCGCCCAAAACTCCTGTGGGGTTTTCTCATCAAGTGGGTTACTGCCAGAACAATTGTAACGTAAAAGTGGGGATAGAGACGTGCTGAACCAGGGACATATGAGGGTGACAGCTTGGAAGTGCTGCTCGACCCAGCCTGCTGAGTCCAGGGACATATAAGGGGTCAGCTTGGAAGTGCTAATTAGCCTGGTCCTTTCAGATGCGCTCTGTTAATGTGTGTGTGTGTGTTCATCTAATTCTGGGGCTGGAAGAACCCAGCCCTGGGGAACCGAGGTCCTGCAGGATAGCTCCATTGGGAGGGAACTTGCAGAAGGGAGAAGTAGAGCTTCGTATGAGAACACAAGTGACACAAGCAGTACATTGATAGAAGTACAGAACCCCTCTCCCCCAAAAGTAACCCTAATAAATGAGCATACCCCAAAGTAACGGGCAAAGCTGGTAACAGATCTTGGCAAAGATCTATTGAGAGTGAAGAATGATTCTTTACCTGCTGCTTAGAAGGGCATAAAATTATTCTTTCTGAACCCAGGGCTGGGGAATTTCCCCGCACACACAGAGAATGAATTGTCTATTTAAGAA
This sequence comes from Emys orbicularis, assembly GCF_028017835.1. Lineage (NCBI taxonomy): Eukaryota > Metazoa > Chordata > Testudines > Emydidae > Emys > Emys orbicularis. Next base: position 104,374,177 of record NC_088691.1, read on the forward strand.
CATAAGAACATAAGCACAGCCACACTGGGTCAGACCAAAGGTCCATCTAGCCCAGTAGCCTGTCTTCGGACAGTGGCCAATGCCAGGTGCCCCAGAGGGAATGAACAGAACAGATAATTATCAAATGGTTGATATCAGGGGTGGAAGGGACCTCAGGAGGTCATCAAGTCCAACCCCCTGCTCAAAGCAGGACCAATCCCCAACTAAATCAATTCTACTTCTAATTCTAATTCTACTTAGACTCACAAGGAGAAAGGTGAATTTTTATCCCATGTTAAATTAGCCAGTATTATAATCCTAGGCAAGGCAGTTGTAGTTATAACCCATGCTAGCTGGTCAAGATAACCCCCAGAGGGAGTTTAGGGTTTACCTGGACCAGGTAATGTGGATTAAAACTACAGCTGGTTGGTAAATTTTTGTTGATTTTTTTTTTCACTGACAAATCCTGATTTGTCAAAACTGAAACTGTGAAACAGGGTCGTGTTGGATGAATATTCTGACTTGATCAAATTTGGGGGGGAAATGTTTTGAAATTGGCAAAATGTCCCACTTCAACATTTTTGAACAGGAAAGTTTTGGTTTTTCGAGTCTAAATGACTTTCTGGTTAGAAATGTTAGTAATTTAGACTAAAACAGGTTAAAAAAAGAAAAGGTCAAAATCAAAATGAAATGTTTTGAAATTATCAAAAGGAAACAGTTTGGTTGATCTACACGGAGAATATTTTTGGATTTTCAGTTCACAATTTGTTGTTGTTTTGTTGTTGAGATTTTCACTTTTCATCTGAATTTGGGACTGAAATTTTCCTCAATGTCTCAACAAAATTTCCTGCCCAGCTCTAATTAAAACTGCAGCTACCTTATCTGCATTAGGATTTCAGCATGCGGTCTTTATCATGGGGTAGTATTACGCAGGTTAAATACACCATTTTCCTAGTGAAGACCCAACCTAATGGAGTTGCCCCAGCAGTGAGATTGATCTGGACGCTCCATATGCCCAGTACTTTCCATTGAATGCTGTTGAGAGGATTGCTTCTCCATCCCCACATCTCTGCTCTCACCTGCTCACATTGTTTTCCTTGATTTCTGCACCAGCAGACCACAATTTACCATGAGACTGCTGTGATCAGAATCTTCCTCAGAGAACCCCTGAACACTGGGGTCATTCCTGTCCATAAACAGGTGGTTTGAGCATGTGCGGAGCTCCATTGGGTTTGCCGGGAGCTGCAGACTAATGGGCAGGTTTATGCAAAGCATCAAAGTGCTGCGTAGTAACAACGGAGTGTGCGCAGCAAGTCACATGATCTTTTCCAAGCAGATGTTTAGGGTACTAAATACTTGGTCCTGATAGTGAAGGCAGGGGGCTGGACTCGATGACCTTTCAAGGTCCCTTCCAGTTCTAGGAGATAGGATAGGATGTTCAACGTACTAGAAATTCTGACGCGACTCTGTGGGGCTGAGTCCTTGTTCCCTTTTAGTAAGTGGAAGAACTTCCGTGGGACAACATTTCACTCAGACCACCGTACCTGTGTTTTGCTTTGATTTTTTTTTTAAATGTTGATTGATACACTTGACATTTTATACCAACAGTAACATCTTCCATACAGGAGACCAGGTAGAAAACACAACACCAGGCACCGTCAAACAAATAAGCTCTCTAGGCCACAGCTTGTGGTGGTGACAAAGGGAGAAAATAGAGTGGGATATTGGGTCTAATTCTGCATGGAACAAAGGCTGATTTCAGTGGGTTACAGCACTGGGCCCCTAATTGGTCATACGAAGGCTTTACGCCACATCACTATGTACAGATATAATTAATCTGTTGCAAATATATATCCCTAAGGCACTCTCCTGTAGAAAGCAGCTGCCCACCTAATCCATGGGATGGCCTTCTCCTAAACCCTGGGCTTCAATCCCTCTGCTAGCTCTCAAGAAGCTTCTGTTGGCAGTGCCAGGCCTTCGTCCTGATCTTCAAGGCCAAAAGTGATCTGGGATTCAGTTCCATCAGGGATCACATCTCCACCCAGGACTCACGTCGTCAGCTCCCTGGGACAATGGAGTTCACCAAGATTCAGACTTGCGCAAGGTGGTTCAGCTGTGGAATGAGCTTCCTGGGAATATCAGGCTAAAAACCAGATCCCCTAAATGGCATGCTGCACAACATTCCTCTTTGACCAAGCGTTTCTGCCATAAACCAGATGGATGGGGGAGGGAAAATGGGACGAGGGTAAGAAATAAGCAAGCAAGTAGAGAAAGGAAGAGAACAGAAGACCCATTAAGTCCGCTGGGGACCTAATCAAAGCTAATCTCCCTGGGATGTGGTTAGATACTAAGGGGATGGGAACTATAGAAAACCCTCTGATAGACCAGACTGATGACTAGATAATCAAGAAAGTGAAGCATTGTAAATACATGCATATTAACTATATTGCTGCGCTCATCTGGTGCACCAGTCCTCTGACCAAAGAGCTGGATCAAGGAGACGAGATGAGCTCTAAGGGCAGATTTTCAACAAAGCTCAGGGCTAGATTTCCAAGTGCTCAGCGCCCACAGTCAATAAAAGACCCGATTTCAGAAATGCCAAACACTCAGCAGCTCCCATTGCAACACTGATGGCTGGATTTTCAATAAAGCTCAAGACCCAATGTGCTGAGATCTTTAGAAAAATCTGGCCCTATGAACAAGGTGCAGCTGGGGCTCTCTCTGTGTGTGTGTGTGTGTGGGGGGGGGGCTCTGTGTGTGTGTGTGTGTGTGGTGGGGAGAGTACAGAGAGGTGCTTCCTGGCCTTTTTTACACACCCTTAATCGCTATGGCTGTGAGAGTGCATTGGCAACGTAGCATCGTATTTTGTTGCCCAAAGCCCCACGCAAAACCCCAGCTGCTGACATTGTTAGCTAGCTGGGCATGGGCCCAGATCCCGTAGGTGTTTCTTTCCCATCTGCATTTGACTCAGATGCTCACTTGAAGCACTTGTCTTAGCCTCCTGTGTATGAAAGGGCAGAGCTTTGGGTGAACTGGGAATGGCATGAATCTGCCACGCCCCAAACTGCAGGCGGCGACGTTGCTGGGATCAGTAACATCCAGGCAGAGAGCTACCTCGCGTGTGGTGTATTGCACACAGGAGGGGCTGTGTTTTGCAAGGAAAGATCAGCTGCTCACTATCAACAATAATTTTATCTCCCCAGTGCAAACAAGGCCACACACTCTGGAGTGGAGGATTCTGGGTAGTGTAGTCCAGCAGGTAGTTTCTGAACTAAGAAGTACTGCGGTTAGAACGATCGCTAGAGGACCAGCTAGCACAGTAGGGCCCAGACGGAGGCCAGACAGTCCTTCAGTGAGAGTGCCAATGCCCGAGATGATGGGGCGTCCAGGATTTCCAGGTTTGTGGATCTTGGGTAGTAGATAGAATAACCCCGGTCGGGGCTCTAAGGGTATGTTGATTTGTTCCTGTGTTAGTGTAGGGAGTGTCCTGAGTAGATGGTGCAGTTTCTTAGTGTATTCCTCAGTGGGATCTGAGGAAAGTGGCCTGTAGAATTTGGTATTGGAGAGTTGTCTGGCAGCCTCCTTCTGGTAGTCAGACCTGTTCATGATGACAACAGCACCTCCTTTATCAGCCTCTTTGATGATAATGTCAGGGTGGTTTCTGAGGCTGTGGAAGGCATTGCGTTCTGCACGACTTAGGTTATGAGGCAAGCGATGTTGTTTTTCCACAATTTCTGCCTGTCCACAGACAACCCGCCAACCTTAAGCATATTCTCACCAGCAACCACGCACCGCACCATAACAACTCTAACTCAGGAACCAACCCATGCAACAAACCTCGATGCCAACTCTGCCCACATATCTACACCAGCAACACCATCACAGGACCTAACCAGATCAGCTACAACATCACCGACTCATTCACCTGCATGTCCACCAATGTTATATATGCCATCATGTGCCAGCAATGCCCCTCTGCTATGTACATTGGCCAAACTGGACAGTCACTACGCAAGAGGATTAATGGAAACAAGTCAGATATCAGGAATGGCAATATACAAAAACCTGTAGGAGAACACTTCAACCTCCCTGGACACACAATAGCAGATGTAAAGGTAGCCATCTTACAGCAAAAAAACTTCAGGACCAGACTCCAAAGAGAAACTGCTCAGCTCCAGTTCATTTGCTAATTTGACACCATCAGATCAGGATTAAACAAAGACTGTGAATGGCTATCCAACTACAGAAGCAGTTTCTCCTCCCTTGGTGTTCACACCTCAACTGCTAGCAGAGCACCTCACCCTCCCTGATTGAACTAACCTCGTTATCTCCATACTGATTTATACCTGCCTCTGGAGATTTCCATTACTTGCATCTGAAGAAGTGAGGTTCTTACCCACGAAAGCTTATGCTCCCAATACTTCTGTTAGTCTTAAAGGTGCCACAGGACCCTCTGTTGCTTTTTACAGATTCAGACTAACACGGCTACCCCTCTGATACTTAATCATTCTTGTTGCTCTTCTCTGGACCCTCTCCAATTTCTCCACATCTTTCTTGAAATGCGGTGCCCAGAACTGGACACAATACTCCAGTTGAGGCCTAACCAGAGCAGAATAGAGCAGAAGAATGACTTCTCGTGTCTTGCTCACAACACACCTGTTAATACATCCCAGAATCATGTTTGCTTTTTTTGCAACAGCATCACACTGTTGACTCATATTTAGCTTGTGGTCAACTATAACCCCTAGATCCCTTTCTGCCATACTCCTTCCTAGACAGTCTCTTCCCATTCTGTATGTGTGAAAATGATTGTTCCTTCCTAAGTGGAGCACTTTGCATTTGTCTTTGTTAAACTTCATCCTGTTTAACTCAGACCATTTCTCCAATTTGTCCAGATCATTTTGAATTATGACCCTGTCCTCCAAAGCAGTTGCAATCCCTCCCAGTTTGGTATCATCCGCAAACTTAATAAGCGTACTTTCTATGCCAATATCTAAGTCGTTAATGAAGATATTGAACAGAGCCGGTCCCAAAACAGACCCCGCGGAACCCCACTTGTTATACCTTTCCAGCAGGATTGGGAACCATTAATAACAACTCTCTGAGTATGGTTATCCAGCCAGTTATGCACCCACCTTATAGTAGCCCCATCTAAATTGTATTTGCCTAGTTTATCGATAAGAATATCATGTGAGACCGTATCAAATGCATTACTAAAGTCTAGGTATACCACATCCACAGCTTCTCCCTTATCCACAAGGCTCGTTATCCTATCAAAGAAAGCTATCAGATTGGTTTGACACGATTTGTTCTTTAGCATCATCATCATACCTGGCTCTTACCTAGCACTTTGCATGAGTAGATGGCAAAGCATGGCGCAGCCTGTTAACAAGTATTTATCCTCCCAGAAGCCCTGTGAGGCCAGCCAGAGCTGTCATCCCCATTGTACAGAGGGGGACTGAGAAACAGAGAGGCTATGGGCCACCGTTTTAAAGGTATTTAGGCCCTTAAGAGCCAAAGTCCCACTGACAGTCAAAGGGATTTTGGCTCCTGAGTGTCTAAATTGCCTTTGAAAAAGAGACATAGGCTCCTAAATCTGGTAGGCACTCCACGCTGAGTACTCACACCCCCATTCACCACCTACCACACTGGGAAGGGGAGCTTGGGCTTCTGCCCTGCAGCAGGACAGTGGGGCTAGGGGCTTCTGCCCAGAGGGGATGGGGGTCTAGGGGCTTCAGCCCCACTTTTGCTGAAGCCCTGAGCCCTGGCAGGCACCTCCTGTGGGGCTGAAGCCTGGCTCTCGAACTTCTGAAGCTTATTATATCTGGCTTGGAGGGTCAGTAAGTGTGGTCACCTCTGGTCTATGCTGTATCTATTTTGTGGCAAGAGAGCTGTGATCGAGGGCCATTTTGTCCTGGACATTCCCCTTTTTAACTCCCACCTCCACCCCAGGTTGTTACAACCTATGGCAGGGGTAGGCAACCTATAGCACGCGTGCCGAAGGCGGCACGCGAGCTGATTTTCAGTGGCACTCACACTGCCCAGGTCCTGGCCACCGGTCCAGGGTGCTCTGCATTTTAATTTAATTTTAAATGAAGCTTCTTAAACATTTTAAAAACCTTATTTACTTTACATACAACAATAGTTTAGTTATATATTATAGACTTATAGAAAGAGACCTTCTAAAAACGTTAAAATGTATGACTGGCACGCGAAACCTTAAATCAGAGTGAATAAATGAAGACTCGGCACACCACTTCTGAAAGGTTGCCGACTCCTGACCTATGGAGACGGTTGATTCAGACGTGAAGCCACAAAGGATGTTTTTGCAATGCTGGGGGAGTAGCCGAAGCACCAGGGATCTGTCAAAGCTTGTTCACTTGACTGTGAGGCCAAACGCATTTCCCCCCCTCCCCCAACAAGTAAGGGTGTGTGTGGGTGAAACCGAAGGAAGGTACAAGTTGTTCTGACTCAGACACAACACGGCAATAATTCCTCCAGGGAAGAGTCAAAATGCGAGTACCATGGAGGAGCTCACGGGACGGTAATGATTAACAGATTGCTCAGACCGGGACCTAGGGCTTCCTTTAGTTGGACAACACCAGGTGCATTTGTCTGAGCACTCTGCGGTTTGTTTTACTTTCTCACTGGAGACGGTGAGCACACAACGCCGATGCGTATTATGGGATCTGCTGGGGGCAGATGTGTGACAATAACAATTAGTATTGGGTTGCTGGATATTAAATAGGGAAGGGGAGCAAGGACCAGCTTCCGCTCATCTCTCTCTGCCTCTTCAACTGCAAGAAACTCATCCCCATCTGCACATTGGCCCGTCCCTGCCAATATGCCCTGGGGGAAATTCCTTGCAGATCCCTCATCAATTGTGTTCCCTCTTTAACTCCATATGTCCTTCCTGAGGCAGAGCTCTGTTGATTTTGGACAGGGATAATCATTCCACTTGATTTGCGGTTCCTTTTTTGCTGCGTGAGATTTACTGTGTCTATTGGGGCGCAATGGGATTTCAGTGTATTCACCCAGCGGCAGTAGGGGTGTGAGCTAGTGGCTGCCGCAAGACGCTGGACACCTGGGTTCTATTTCTGACTCCGCCTCTGACATGCAGTGTCATCTCAAGCAAATTGCTCCAGTGACCTATGCCATCATTTCCCCATATGGGAACAATATCAGTACTTGCCCACTTTCACAAAGTGTGAGGAGGGGGATCTGAGCAGGAGTGGATCCCTTCTTTACTGAGGACCAGGGGTCCCCCAGAATCCTGTAACCGGGCTCAATTGTGAACACCCCAAACTTTTGGAAAGTTGGGATTTGGATCCAAATCTAGGTCTGTCTTGGAACCACCGCCAAGTTTGATAGCTAGCCCATTTAGCACACCTTCTGCCCCATGAATCACAGCATCAGCTGTTTTCCTGCAGCCCGGACAGTTCCCATCCAGCAACTTGACAATGGTGCTCAAAGAGCTGATGCTGATTAAATATCCACCGCCTTCCTGTTGTGAACCCCAGCTGAGGGCCCGTTACCAGACTGCACATTTCTAAATGCTTCAGAACCCTTGTTGATAGCTTCCCTGCAAGATCTTTCCTCATTCCTGCAGCAGAGACCTACAGGCCCCGAGAATAACAGGGTCTGTCTGGGAATGAAGGGTGCATTCCCTTGTAATGAGAGCCGGGGAGAGGTCAGATTTCAGCTGGGAGAGTCTCAAGGGTAAAATACACACACACACACACACACCCCTCTAATGGTTCTTGCTTAGGCTAAGTGGCTTTCAGTAACTCCCCCGCAGCAGGCAGAGTGCACGCACTGCGAATCATCTGCACCATGCATGCTTTATGACCACACTTGGCCCTCTGTGAATTCCCCTCTGGCTTTTACTGTGCTAATGAAACAACCCTCCCCCCTCCCCCAGCATTCTCTTATATTTGTCTCTTTCAAGCAATATTCACAGTGGTTCTGGGCCACGGTGAGAAGAGAATCAACTTGGAGCAGGAGGGGGTTGTGTTGGAACATGTTAGTATGTCAACAACTCCCAGGCCTTCAGTGCAAGGGGAGAAGGCTTCCCTTAACCTGACGAGATGCCATGGCAGGGTGTGGCTAACCCAGCTACTGGCTCCCCGGCCCACGCAAGCCAGACATGTATGGACGGCAGTGTGCGAACTTGGTGACTTCTTCCCGGAAAATCTAGAAGTCACACATCCTCTGTATGTCAGGGATTTTACCACACCCAGTCAGGGAGTGCTCTCTTGGGGTTACAGCCAGGGGACTGCGAGTCAGGACTCGTGGGTTTGATTCCCAGCGCTATCACATATTTGATGTGCAGGCAGTGCCTCAGTTTTCTCATCTGTAAAATGAAGATAACGATACATTGGTGGGGTTATCTACATCACAGGTGTGGGACTTAATTCACGGTTAAGAACAAAACGTACACATGAATGAGGTTTCAGAGTGGGTAGCCCTGTTAGTCTGTATCAGCAAAAACAATGGGGAGTCCTTGTGGCACCTTAGAGACTAACAAATTTATTTGGGCATAAGCTTTCGTGGCCTAAAACCCACTTCATCAGATGCACGGAGTGAAAAATACAGTAAGCATAATATATATTCTAGCACATGAAAAGATGTAAGGATTTGCAACGTTTCTGAGATTCTCAAAAGACTAAGTTCAAGTTCTTATTTATTATTATTGTATTTATTATTATGCCTCTTAGAGTGTCTGAAAAAAATCTACCTTAAAAGAATATTCATAAGAACATAAGAACGGCCATACTGGGTAAGACCAAAGGTCCGTCTAGCCCAGTATCCTGTCTTCTGACAGTGGCCAATGCCAGGTGCCCCAGAGGGAATGAACAGAACAGGGAATCATCAAGTGAACCTTTCTCTGTCGCTCACGGAAAACAGAGGCTAGGGACACCATTCCTGCCCATCCTGGCTAATAGCCATTGATGGACCTATCCTCCATGAACATATCTAGTTCTTTTTTGAACCCTGTTATAGTCTTGGCCTTCACAACATCCTCTGGCAAGGAGTTCCACAGGTTGACTGTGCATTGTGTGAAAAAATACTTCCTTTTGTTTGTTTTAAACCTGCTGCCTATTAATTTCATTTGGTGACCCCTTGTTCTGGTGTTATGAGAAGGAGTAAATAAACACTTCCTTATTTACTTTCTCCATACCACTAGTCATGATTTTACAGACCTCTATCACATCCCCCCCTTAGTCATCTCTTTTCCAAGCTGAAAAGTCCCCGTGTTATTAATCTCTCCTCATATGGCACCTGTTCCATACCCCTAATCATTTTTGTTGCCTTTTTCTGAACCTTTTCCAATTCCAATTCATCTTTTTTGAGATGGGGCGACCACATCTGCACGCAGTATTCAAGGTGTGGGCGTACCAGGGATTTATATAGAGGCAATATGATATTTTCTGTTTTCTTATCTATCCCTTTCTTAATGATTCCCAACATTCTGTTTGCTTTTTTGCCTGCCGCTGCACATTGAGTGGATGTTTTCAGAGAACTATCCACCATGACTCCGAGATCTCTTTCTTGAGTGGTAACAGCTAATTCCATGCATTATATACACACACTCTGGCAATCCTTACCATTTACAATCTTTTTAAAGCAATTCTCTGTTTCAAATGGGCTTATTTTCCTCCTTCCTGCTATTGTCTTTATCCCTCTTGAGATGTCCCGGGCCCTGTTAATGAAATACAGGCCTCAGCCAGGCGTTGTTTACTTTTCTTTATCATTGATAAATTATCCCTGAAGGCATGCGTGTGCCTGGTTATATGCCTGTGTATTCATGCAGGCATGTACAGCTCTCTGTGTGTGGGCATGCAATTCTGCATGTGTGTTTGTGTGTGTTCCTACAGGGATCATTTTTCTTTCCAGTTAAAGTACTGGCGTTAGGAAAACGTAAAGGCTGTGGACAGGCCCTTGTAGGCAGAGCCGTACTGAAAACACAGATGCGATTGAGTTGCGAAGGTCACATCCAGAACCAGCTGTTCAATTCCTCCAGCATTTGGGTGGTGAGCTAGCTCCAGCAGCATCGATATCCCGATTCCTTGGCTCCTAGCCAGCTAAGCGTAAAACTTGGCTGTGCACTAGTACGGCATTAATCTGGGCGGGAGATGATCTCTGGTTGCTAGTCAGAGCCCAGAAGTCCTTGCTGATGGTATTAGAACTTACTGCAGCTTTCGATGCTGCTGATGCAGCGGCACGGCTTGGAAGGGAAGCGGCCTTCGAGTGGGGATCTGCTCCTTCCAGAGGGAGGTGATGGAGAACTCCTCCCCTTCCCCCAGGCTCTCTGACGTGCAAGCCACACATTCATAGATTACAAAGCCAGACTGGGACCATTGTGACTGAGCGTGACCTCCAGCAAAGCTCAGTCCTCTTGTTCCACTTGTTCAGTTTCTATGAGAAAGCCCCGGGGAGATTGTGAGTCAGTAGAGGAGAAAGTGCCAGCAATATGCTTCTGTGAGAAACCCCTGGGGAGCTTGAGTGAGTCAATACAGGTGAGAGTGCCAGCAATATGCTTACGAATATGCTTATTCAGCCTTGGCTACATTGGAGTTCTAGAGTGTGTCGCTTAAAACATGCTAATTAAGTAGCACATTCAGAGCATACACTACTTGGATTGTAAAATCTTTGGGGCAGGGCCATCTTTTTGCTCTATGTTTGTACAGCGCCTAGCACAATGGGGTTCTGGTCCATGACTAGGGCTCCTCGGTGCAATGCAAGTAGTAAGTAATAATAATCAATTCACCCGTGCCCAAATAATCTTTTATCCTACTCAAGACAAACCCAAGGTGACCCACAATCCCAGGAACTGACTCACTGCTCTTGGACTTTGCCTTTGCCTCCGTAACTAAAAATGCCTTCTGTTCTCTGCCCCTGGTCCCTCCCTCCATCTACACACAGTTTTTGTGCCCCTTTAAGGACTTTGGGTTAGAAAGCAGGACAGCTAAAGCGGCCCAAGCCCCCTGTGAATGCAATTATATCAGTATGGCTATAAACCCCCCCCCCCAACTGAAAGAGGTAAATTGGTACCAAAACCATGTGCAGACAATGACTGTCTGCATTGTTATTACCTACAGGTTTGAGGGCTGGGCTTTTTCTGGATGTTGGCAGCCATTCAAAGCTTTGGTTAGCGTTCATCTTTTGAGTGGGGCAGGCTCGCAAGACTATATCACACTTATGCGCCTGTGGGGAAATAGAGCAGGGGGGCCTTCTTTTTAATAGCCAGAGCTGTGAATCTGAAGGCCCTGAAATAAACCCTCCAACAGAGATCTGTTATGCTGACTGCCCTTACAAAGAGCAGTACAGGCCTAAGCCTGAGCAAGACTGAACAAGACAGTTCTCTGCCAAACTCGGTCAAGGGTAATGGCCAGAGGGGGGGAGGGGGAAAGAAAAACACAGAACAATGCTAAAGGTTACAACAGAAACTGCTTTAGCAATATAATAACCGCAAGTTTATGAAACCGCTGAAAAAATAGAATATCCGCTTACATTAAGAAATTGCCTTTGCAAAGAGCTGATCATTCTTGCAGTTGCAGCTATCTGCAAAGTTTTCCAATTCCAGCTATCTGCAAAATTAGCCAATCATAGATCTTCTTTTAGCGTCCCCTGATAAACCCCCCTTAACCCTTCACCGAAACCCCCCGGAAAATAACATGTGCCTTGCCAAGAAATGTACCCAAACTGGTGCCAAGTACCACCCCTGGGGAAAACCACCAAACGCCCCTCTACCCAAATAAACACCCAAATCTTGGGAAATGGTGAGGAGGATACCGGGGGAGGGGGAAACTGACCCCAACCCCAATTTCTTAACTCATGACGTATTGTTTGTACTTTGCTTGCGGTTTAATGCAATAAAGCCGCCTGCGAGCGGTACTCGGGGTGTCAGTCTTCAGACTGCACCCCAGTGCACTGGTATGTATGTCAATAAACTGGCCTCAGGCTTGAGTCTTTGAACTAAAATCACTGCGTGGGTGTCTTTGACCACGACACGCCCCAGTCTGCACGTGCTGCCTGGTTCTGTTCTGGGTGATACCGGAGGTGCTGCTTGCTCTCTGCAAAGCCATAAGTGGTCAAAGTCCAAGTGACTACCTGTCTCTCTCTGACCTGCCACCCAGCTCAGCTACAGATATCTGTCTCCAGGGCAGGGCTTTCTCCCCAGTGCCCTGCCCCACGCTAGAATTCACTCATTCCAAAACTGTGTATCTGCCTGCCCCTGGCCACATTAGAATGGACTGCAAGACACCTCTTTGTTCAAGCCTCTAGGAACGATGGGTTCTGCCTCACGAATCTCTAGCATTTAGCCTGCTGGGCTGGTTTTACTCTGACGTGGGCTCTATCCTGCAAACCTGGGGTTCTGCGAGTGTAGGGAAGGGCTGAAATGCACTATTGTTATTTTGTATTTGTATTACAGCCGTCAGGGCCTGGTCCCCCATTGTGCTGGGCGCTGTACGGCCAAGTAACAAGAAGACAGTCCCCGCCCCAGAGAGCTGACAAGCTACATGTCAGACAGGACACCAGAGGAGGATGAAACAGATGCACAGAGTGAGGGAGGGGGAGGAGATCACACAATGAACAGAGGCAAGCAGAAAAGCAGAAGTTGCAGCTCATTGACTGCCAGCTCGTATGAGCTCTCGAACCAAACCAAAGTGCAGGTGGGAAACAATCAAGTCACCCGCATTCAGGGCCAGCTCTAGGTTTTTTGCCGCCCCAAGCAAAAAAAATTTTGGCTGACCCCCCGACCCAGCCCTGGGCTCCTCGCCGCACCCCCCTGCTGCCCCAGCCCTGGGCTCTCCCCCCCCACCCACACCCCCTGCAACCCCAGCTCTGGGCTCCCTCATTCCTCCCCACCATTGCCCCCCACACACACCTCCTGCCGCCCCAGCCCTGGGCTCTCTCCCCTCCCCACCTGCACCCTCCTTCCTCCGCAGCCCTGGGTCACTGGTAACTCGCTCCCAGGGCGGGTCATTCAGCAGGAATTTTAGATGTGCACAGAACACCGACAGGATTGGTTCCCATATGGTTACAGAACTGCAGTAAAGTGGAACAATTTTCAGCTTGTGTGATTGGAGGATATCTGGATGAATATTATAAGACTGTCCTACATAAATGAGGAAAAGTTGAGGTGCCTTTATTATTCTTTTGTTCCACTCTTTCTTTCTATGGGGAATTTGCCAATGCAATATCACTGTCTTCCTTTTACACAAACAAACAAACAAAAAAGGCAATGGCTGTTGAAAGTAGCAATTCCAGTCCTAATAACCACTGGGAAGCATTTTTTGCTCAATTTTATCCTACTTTTTCTACAGCAAGTTACAGTGGATCAGTATATTCGATTTGGGAGAAATGAAGTAACAGCTGCCCAAACTGAGCTTGAGCACTCCTGAATTTTGAGGTGTTCAAATCTGGAAGGCAGGTGCTGGGGGGTGGGAAGGGGAAGGGGGCTGTGGCTCCGCGGGGGAGCACGGCAGCATGTATGCAGCAGTGTGTCTGGCGCTGCGCGGAGCCAGACACGCTGGTCTGAGTGGCACAGTAAGGGGGCTGGAGGGTTGGATGGGGCGGAGGTTTGGGGGGGCAGTCAGGGGCAGGGAGAAGGGGGGGTTGGATGGGGCAGAGGTTCAGGGGGGCAGTCAGGGGCAGGGAGAAGGGGGGTTAGATGGGTCAGGGGTTTGGTGGGGGCAGTCAGGGGACAGGCAGTGGTTGGATAGGCATGGGAGTCCCGGGGGTTTGTCAGGGGATAGGTAGGGGGTGGGGTCCTAGGGCGGAAGTTGGGGGGGGGGTCTCAGGAGGGGGCAGTTGGGGACAAGGAGAAGGGAGGCTTAGATGGGGTCCCAAGGGGCAGTTAGGGGCAGGGGTCCCGGGAGGGGGTGATCAGGAGACAGGGAGCAGCGGCGCTTAGATAGGGGGTGGGGTCCTGGGGGGCAGTTAGGGGCAGGGGTGATCAGGGGACAGGGAGAAGGGGGGTTGGATGGGTTGGGGTTTCTGTGGGGGGCAGGCGGAGGGAGTGGATGGTGGCAGGGTGGAGCTACTCTCCCTCCCTGTGGAGTGTCCTGTTTTTTGAATGTTATATGGTATCCCTACTCAGAGTGCAGCTCTCCATTCAGGGCAGGCTGCAGCATGGGGTCTCAGCTCCCTCACTCCCTCCCCCTCTTTCCCATTGGTAGTGGCCAAGGGAATGCTGGGAAATGTAGTTCTTTCCCTGCTCCAGGGCTGGCTCTATAGGCAGGGAGCTAACCAAGGAACTACAGCTCCCAGGGCCCCCTGTTGGTTCATAGAATCATAGAATATCAGGTTTCAGAGTAGCAGCCGTGTTAGTCTGTATCCGCAAAAATAACAGGAGTACTTGTGGCACCTTAGAGACTAACAAATTTATTAGAGCATAAGCTTTCGTGGGCTACAACCCACTTCTTCGGATGCATAAAGAGTGAACCATATATTGAGGAGATATATATACACACACATACAGAGAGCATGAACAGGTGGGAGTTGTCTTACCAACTCTGAGAGGCCAATTAAGTAAGAGAAAAAAAACTTTTGAAGTGATAATCAAGATGGTTCAGTACAGACAGTTTGATAAGAAGCAAGTGTGAAAATACTTACAAGGGGAGATAGATTCAATGTTTGTAATGGCTCAGCCATTCCCAATCCCTATTTAGCCCTGAGTTGATTGTGTCTAGTTTGCATATCAATTCCAGCTCAGCAGTCTCTCGTTGGAGTCTGTTTTTGAAGTTTTTCTGTTTTAAGATAGCCACCCGCAGGTCTGTCAAAGAATGGCCAGACAGGTTAAAGTGTTCTCCCACTGGTTTTTGAGTATTATGATTCCTGATGTCAGATTTGTGTCCATTAATTCTTTTGCGTAGAGACTGTCCGGTTTGGCCAATGTACATGGCAGAGGGGCATTGCTGGCACATGATGGCATATATCACATTGGTAGATGTGCAGGTGAACGAGCCACTGATGGTATAGCTGATGTGATTAGGCCCTATGATGGTGTCACTTGAATAGATATGTGGACAGAGTTGGCATCGGGCTTTGTTACAAGGATAGGTTCCTGGGTCAGTGTTTTTGTTCAGTGATGTGTGGTTGCTGGTGAGTATTTGCTTTAGGTTGGGGGGTTGTCTGTAAGCGAGGACAGGTCTGTCTCCCAAGATCTGTGAGAGTAAAGGATCATCTTTCAGGATAGGTTGTAGATCTCTGATGATGCGCTGGAGAGGTTTTAGTTGGGGGCTGAAGGTGACAGCTAGTGGTGTTCTGTTATTTTCTTTGTTGGCCCTGTCTTGTAGGAGGTGACTTCTGGGTACTCGTCTGGCTCTGTCAATCTGTTTTTTCACTTCAGCAGGTGGGTATTGTAGTTTTAAGAATGCTTGATAGAGATCTTGTAGGTGCTTGTCTCTATCTGAGGGATTGGAGCAAATGCGGTTATATCTTAGAGCTTGGCTGTAGACAATGGATCGTGTGGTGTGTCCTGGATGGAAGCTGGAGGCATGTAGGTAAGTGTAGCGGTCAGTAGGTTTCCGGTACAGGGTGGTATTTATGTGACCATCGCTTATTAGCACAGTAGTGTCCAGGAAATGGACCGCTTGTGTGGATTGATCTAGGCTGAGGTTGATGGTGGGATGGAAATTATTGAAATCATGGTGGAATTCCTCAAGGGCTTCTTTTCCATGGGTCCAGATGATGAAGATGTCATCAATGTAGCGCAAGTAGAGTAGGGGCGTTAGGGGACGAGAGCTAAGGAAGCGTTGTTCTAAGTCAGCCATAAAAATGTTGGCATAGGGACCTCAGGAGGTCATCTAGTCCAACCCCCTGCTCAAAGCAGCACCAATCCCCAACTAAATCATCCCAGCCAGGGCTTTGTCAAGCCGGGCCTTAAAAACCTCCAAGGAAGGAGACTCCACCACCTCCCTAGGTTCTCAGCTCCTATGCTGGATCCCTGCCATCCCTGCAAATGGGCTGCCCCAAGCACCTGCTTGCTTTGCTGGTGCCTAGAGCCGCCCCTGCCCGCATTGCAAGCTGTCATGCACCAGCTTGATACTGCTGAATCCGAGGTTACATTCGTCCTGGGCTTCACTGCAGCTTCGGCCTTGTAAACCCCAGCACAGATTCTCAGCAGCAGAAAGTTGGCCAGAGGGGGAGGCCCCCTTCTGATGGGCAGCCGCAGGTGTGGGGAAGGAGGCCTGGCAGGGGCAGATGGGAATGATGCTATTTAGCAGTTCCTCTGAGCGGCTCCTGCGATTCCTTTGGTGCAATTCAAAGCTTTTGCCCCTCGGCGAGAAATCCAAGGAAGCTGGTAGCAGAAACATGCCTGTCTTCCTATAGGGCAATGCTAGCCGGCACTGGGGGTCTAATTTACCCCTCCCTTTGCCAGTTCTATGGGCTATGGCCCAGTTGGACCATATACATATGAGGAACTCTTCATATCATCTGCTGGTTGGGCTAATGGCAGCAGGAGATGGGACACTAGCTTGGCTGGAGCATCAGTCTAATTCCGTCTGGCAGCAGAGGGGTCCATAGAGCACCTACTGGATGCTGAAAAGGAGGGACCAGTCATGCTGCTCAGGTTGCCAGCTCCAGGGTGTCTTGGAGCCCTAGGGCTGTGAGCAAACAGGCAGCGTGTGGCCACTTCCTTGTGATGACTCGCGGCTGGGCAAGCTGCAGCATGAACATTTGCCTCTGGGGAAGGTCACTTGCCTGCACGTCTGGGCAGATGGTGTAGAGGCGGGGGAGGGGATGGTGTCACACGCAAACCCACAATGTAGGGCATGGGGCAAGATAAACAAGGCCGCAGTCGGGACCATCCCGAGAGCCGGGGTCAGACATGGTGAGGCACAGCACAGCCTCAGACACCCAGGGATCTTCCTGGTCCTAAGCCCTAACCCCATATCCACTCTCCCAGCACCCGGGCGATCTGCGACCCTCCGCTGTCCCAGACTCAGCGCCCGCCAAGCCTCTATGCTGGCTCCGCTTTTGGGAGGCTGCCTTTTCCCAGGGGGCAGTGAGTGGAATGAAAGGTGTTTGCAGGGAAGATCTGTGAGATTTGCCAAAGGGGCTTTTCTGTGTCATTGTGTAGCCTTTTCCATTGTAAATAATAATAATGGGTTAAGCATCACAAAAGAGGCATGCATTAATGGTGAACTTCGAGCAGCTCTGTTAATAGTACAGAATTGCTGCCACCTTCAGGTCAGAGTTTAGATGACAGGCAGGAACAGGCTCAGAAGGGAAGTGGTGCAAACCCCATCATGCTGGGAGATTTAAAACAGCACCGGAGAAAATCACTGAAGATCGAACCAAGGGGAATAATCTTGCACTGGCAGGGGGATGGCTGGAATAGCCTCCTGGGTCTTTCCATCCCTATATTTAAAACACACGCTGGGTCTAAATCCTATCCCCTCTGAACGGCCAGCAAGGATGTAATTGTGGTGGTAGCAGGTTTACGGTGCTAAGGGTGTCTCTGGTCAAGGGCTCCTTTAGGAGGTCGATTCTTGTGCCCTGTGGTTTCTAGTGAGACCCATTGGCTTGGGGCATGATGTTAAATAGAGGTGCAGATCCAGCATCGCCAGCTCCTGTGATTTTACCGTGATAGTTGGTATTTTCCCTAAAGCCTGAGCTGCTGGAATCAGGTTATTCCAGGAGAATCTCAGCTTTCATTTAAAAGAAAAAGTAACTTTCTAGTCCTCCTGACTGTGGAGAAGAGCTTGAAAACATGAGCCCTAAATGCTGCAGCACCTGAAAGTAAATATAAAGAACCCCCCATCTGTTCACTTTTGAGTCTCATGATTTATAAACCAGTCTCATGATTTTGGGCAGCCGGTTCATCATCCTTAAATGTTTAGAGTTAGCAATACTATAGATCATTAGGTTTTTTTTTATGTATCCCCAGAGTTCTCTATGTCCCATACCTATTAAAGCCCAGGTGATGGTCACATTTCCCCCTGCTGTGCATGTACACACACACACACACACACACACACACACACACACACACACACACACACACACATTTCCTCCCTCAAGCAGTGAGGTCACAGCCAGGAAGCCATGGATGCCTGGACAAGACAAGAAGACCCATTAATATTGCACTTTGGGTGCTACAAGGCACCCTGCTCCCCTCACCCCCCAACACCTTCTTCTGGGCTATTCATGCTGCTTCGGTAGTCCTGGCTGGCCAGGCTTCCACAGTGACTGGGGCTGGGGAGCACTAAATCCACGGGCTGACCTAAATAGATCGCGTTTAAAGCACCAGCCGGAAGTCACAGAGTGCCTAGGGGAGCCAACGACGCTGGTAACTCAAGTCTCACTTTCCATGGCTAAGCAAGTGTTACTATGTAATAATTTCTGCTTAGGCCCGATGGGCGTAGTTTTTAAAGGCTGGTCTCCGTTTTTATACCTGGCTAATATACTTGTGAACTATGATGAGGGCCACACCAGCACCTGGAGAAATTGTGCATGCAGTTTTGCACCTGTCATCATTAATGGAGGCACGGTCACTTGCACATCTAAGTACCAGATTTGTAGGCACAATCAGGTATTTACACATCTACATGACATCATAAGTTGTGCATACAATGAATGGAAGCCTGATTTAAAATCAGGCCCTGTCTGTCTGTGGCATTTCTAGTACACTCATCACTGCAGGATCGAGGCACTATAAAGCACTTTCTATTTTCAGAGTGCTCCATTAACATCGGCCAATAACCTTTGTCACCATCCTGTGAGACAGGTAAGGATCATTATCTCCATCTGATATATGAGGGAATTGAGGCACAGAGAAGTTAAGTGATTTGCCCACGTCACACACAGAGTCAGTAGCAGAGCTGGAATTAGAGTTAAGGCATTCCAGGCTCCCAGCCATGTGTTTAATCTAACTGGAGATTTGCCCATCGTTAGAGAGTTTCCTAAGAGTCTCCAGCCCACCCCACAAATAAAAACGTTAGAGAAATGGGGATTTCTGCTTGTTTGTTCCTTTGAAAATATCAGGAATTCTAATCTTAATCTTCCTTGCTTTTACTGGAGGACTCATTGGAAGTCTCAGGCGAGGATGGTGAGTACAGACGAGTCTCATCTTACGCAGGGGTTCCGTTCCGTGGTTAGCGCGTAAAGCGAAAACCGCGTATAGTCAAAATTACATTGAGTTCAATGGCGGGCGGAATCGGCCGCACTACAGGTACAGTATTAAAATTGTTATTTTTCTCTTTTTTGTTGTTGTTTTTTTTTTTTTGCCGACCGCATAAAGCTGAAATCACGCATGTTAAATGCGTGTAAGATGCGACAGACCTGTACAGCTGATTGGGAAATTTTGACAAAACGTTTTTCTGAAAAATGCTGGTTCATCAAAATGGAAACTGTTTGCAGAAAAGGGTCCCTGCAGAAGAATTCTCTGACTTGAATGAATGTTAGAAACAAAAGTTCTGAAATCGCTGAAACATCCCATTTCCACAGGCTCAAAACGAAAAGTTTCCGTTTTTCAGTTCTTTTGAAATGTAATTTTATTTCTACCACAACTAGGTCAGAAATCAAAAAGAAAAATTTTGTAATTATTGAAACAAAACTTCAATTGAGCCGAACCGATTTTATTTTTTCAGCTTGTTGGCTTGTGAAAATTTTCAAACGTTTGACCTTTTGTCCTGATTCAGGAGGGGAAAGTTTTTGGAACCTCAAAAATTCTCACCGGCTGAGAAAACCATTTCCAGCCCCCACTGTGAGCATTCTGATCCCTTGAGTAACGTGGTGGCGAGTGAGGAACCTTGAACAAGCACATCTCTTCTCTCAATTGTCTGTTCAGGCGTGTGAGATTAAAAAGGGCTTGTCTACACTGTGGTGCAGTGTGGTCTAAGGCGGTGTGACTTGTAGAGTGTGCTAATGTGTAGCACTCTACCTGCCTGTGTAGACCATGCTGGTGTGAACTAAAAGGTACCAAGTGAGCATAACGTAATCCTGGTTGAAACTGAACTACATAAACATGAGCTAGGTACCTTCTAGTTCGCACCAGCACAGTCAGTTAGAGCTAGTGCACGCTGCCGTTCACATCTCCATTGTCTGGACTGCGCCACCGTGTAGACAAGCCTTAAATAAAAGGCAAATAATTTTTAACAGTCTGAATACAAATCACTTCCTTTCTCAAAGACTCAGGTTTAATGACACGCTTTCCCTCCTATCCAGATCGTACCAGCTGTCTATTCATCTATAGCATCCTTCAGGTAAAACAGGGTAGACAGGGCCTGAATTTCGAATGAAGATGATGAGCAGACAAAAAAAGCTTTTAGAAGAATTTAGCCCTTCCATCATATGGGTCTGAATTCAGATTGCGACCAACCTAGAGCCCACTGAACTTGGAGCCCACATTTTGATTTGACTCATTTGCAATGCCCAGCTCCAGATCTGAGTTCACCCAGGGAGGGGTGGTCTGTTCACGGGGAGGGGGCGGGAGGGGTGTGTGTCCATGTTGGGTTGTCTGGGCCTTTGTCTCTTCAATATTTCTTTCCTTTTAAAGGTAACAGATTTCCATACTGAATCAGATCACCAGTGCATCTAGTCTGACATCCTGCCTCCAGCAGAGACCCAGGGGTACCTGATGGTTCAAAGGAAGGTAAAACCTAGCCTGTTTTGTAAGTGCACCCCTATCAATTGCCTAGTGCTCTGGCACGGACAGAGAGAGAGAGGGGGGCAAATTCCTCCCTGATCTCTGGGAATTAAAAAAACTTCTATCCTGAAGCTTACATTTTGATTCCTCTTCTACCACTTCCCTAGCTCATAGACAAGCTGCAAATTGTACCAACCCTGACCATCATTCCAAGGAAGTTTTGGACTCTTTAATTGCCTGCGTGCACTTTCTGCATAACTTGAGTTGCTTTTTCCCAGCCATAGCGAGTTTTACCTGAACAAATCTGATTGGCTGCAAGGGCTCGGTTGCTTCGGATGACCTCTCAGACCCTCCTCCTTCGGTTGCAGCCGGTGTGTATTGTTCTCACAGCAACATTAAGTTTTGTACAGTTGAGCATTAGTGATTGTAAAAGAAAAGGGAACTTCACTCGCTTGATGGCCGTTGAAAGGCAGGAGCAGTGAACTGAGGCCCGGAGGCTCCCTGGGAGGTGGTGTTCTTTATGCCCTGGACGTGCTGAACGCTCGTTGGGATGAGGTATCTTCTCCAATATGTCGCGTGTTTCTTCGCCTTCTTCTCTGCTGGGTTTTTGATAGCAGCCACCTGGACAGACTGCTGGATGGTGAACGCTGACGACTCCCTGGAGGTAAGGTCGAGATGAGGGTGACCCACGCACTGCAATGGGAACGTTCCTTTGGAAACCAAAGGGGACGGTCATGCTTCTTGGGGACAGGCAACAAAAAGCCACATCATGAGAGCCCAGCAGACCAGCCTTTGGGAGGCTAAAACACCCGCTGGGGTGATGGGGATATGGTACAACCCGCTCAGAGGCAACATTGATATAGGGAACCTCCATCTATAGCGAAAGGCTGAGATAGTTTAATGAGCCAGTGGTAAATAGAATGGAATGGATTTCTCCATGAAAGACTGCCAAGTGCCACTGCAGTCTGATTTTTCTGTTTACCCGTCTATAAGCAAACAAGCTGCCAGGTTGCTCAGGAATCCTACAGACTGAGCCTGCCAAGAAAATGGAGAGAGCGTAGGCATTAGGTCCCTGGTAGCTCCCGCTAGCATCATTGTTCCGCTGTCTCTCATACTTTCCCCCTATTATCTTGGGTGAAAAGCAGCTAATGACTTTGGAGAGTGGTATTTGCTCTAGCAAATTGCTTACTGCGACAAACTTCACAGCCCAGAATCTGTTCTCAGCGTCAGCGGTGTAAATGCAGAATAACCCCATTGGCTTTAACAGCATTACTCTGGATTTGCACCAATGTAAGAGAGCACAATTTGGTCCTACATTTCCAGGCCACATGGATACCCTGGATTGGTCATCTTCTCCTTGCTTTGTGAATTCTATAGATCAGATTCTGTAGAATAAAGAAGCCAAAGTGTGTACCTCTGATCTGCATAAAGAACGAGGACTACTTGTAGCACCTTAGAGACCAACAAATTTATTTGGGCATAAGCTTTCGTGGGCTAAAACCCACTTCATCAGATGCATGGAATAGAAAATACAGTAGGAAGATATATATATACAGAGAACATGAAAAGACGGGGGTTGCCATACCAACTCTAATGAGGCAAATCAATTAAGGTGGGTTATTATCAGCAGGAGAAAAAAAACGTTTGTAGTGATAATCAGGATGGCCCATTTCAAACAGTTGACAAGAAGGTGTGAGTAACAGTAGGGGGAAAATTAGCATGGGGAAATAGGTTTCAGAGTGGTAGCCGTGACCCATCCACCCCTAGTCTTTATTCAAGCCTAATTTAATGGTGTCCAGTTTGCAAATTAATTCCAGTTCTGCAGTTTCTCGTTGGAGTCTGTTTTTGAAGTTTTTGTTGTTGAAGAATTGCGACTTTTAGGTCTGTAATTGAGTGGCTTTCTGATGAGACGCACCTATGGGGCTAGCAGAACTTCAGGGGGAATGCAGAGATTGGCTTTTAGTTCTGAGCCTCAGAAATCTCCCCGTTGACATTTACACAGATTAGCAGTCTAGAAAAAGGGCAACAAAAGTAAATCGCGAGTATCAAGGCAGCAGACTGACCTCCCTGCCTCCCACCACGCAGTCCCAAGCAGTCCCCTGGCCCCCAAACACTCACCACTTTCACAAGTACACAGTACCACACAGTTCTGCTATTGCTGCCTTTGAAACCCCCAGAATGGTCAAACCCTGCTGAAGGGCTGCAGTTTTTAAAACATATGTTCTCTAGAAAAGTCTGCGCTTTGCACAATTCACTCCCGGGCAGTCTTACAGACAGACTTTCTATCTACCACCTACTTGCTAATGTATGGAATCAGAGGGGTAACGCTGGCTGGGCACCACTGGCGCAGAGATCAGAATCTGG
Organism: Emys orbicularis; assembly: GCF_028017835.1. NCBI lineage: Eukaryota > Metazoa > Chordata > Testudines > Emydidae > Emys > Emys orbicularis. The sequence continues at coordinate 104,397,122 of NC_088691.1, forward strand.
CTTTCAGATGCCACAGCAATAACCATGGTGTTAGGGCCCACCCAGAACAGTGAAAGGGAAAGATGGTTTTCCCCTAACAAGACAAACCCTAATAGTCTCATGGCCTAGGTACTATGGTGATTGGTGCTCAGAGATCTATCCTGTAGAAAGAAACAAAACGATAATGTTCAGCATGTCGAAGTATTAAGCTCAGATACATTTAAGGACTGATCCCCAGCAGGTGTAAACGGACGTCGTCCACCTATACCAAAGCTGGCCCTGGATTTTCAGTCTATCCTTTTAGCTCTTTTTTAAATGTATTGCAGGCAGAGGTGAGAAATCCGAAGTCATTGGAAGCTTTTTCTCTCCTTGCCTCTAGCAGCAGATGGCTTGAATATGACGGGGCTTGGAAAGTTTAAAAGACAACAGGGAGACACCAGAATCTAGCTGTTGACAGTAAAGCACCTAAACATATTGACTGCATCATAACTATTTGTGCCTCGCTATTCATTTTTCACAGACCTGAATTCATTCTGAATAAAACAATTCATATAAAGGTTCCAGCCCATGAACAAAAGGCTTTTTAACCTTGCCTTCACCCTCCGACCGGGTTTCACCTAAGTGCTCCATTAACGCGGAGTTGGGTTAATGGTAGCCACTATTCTCACATACCTGCCCTGAGCGTGAATACCAAACCACGCAGCAAAGTGCCCCCAGCATTAATACCTGATAGAACGAGCGGCTTAATTCCCCTAATGAGCTCATTGCCTCTCTAAATATGGGCATGCAGGTAAATGATCAATTGCCTGGGCACTCAGAAATTGACATTGCTCCTGGTTTCAGCAGGCGACAAAGAATTGTTCAATCAGCTTTCGGTTTGCAGGGAGAGGAGCTGCGTTTCCAGTAAGAATCCCTGAGCACTTTTTATTCGGGGCTGTTAGTTTGAGCCGGAGTTAGGTTTCCTTCGTTGTGTGCATCACTACGCACGCTGCTGGGTTGGGATAACAATACCCTAGAGCAAGGGTGCCCAAACTGAGTGCACGTACCACTGGGGGAACATCAGCTTGATATTCCCTCCATTCACTTCACAACCATCTGTTAAGAAAGTGGACCACGAACCAATGACATTTGGGAGCTTCTGGGCTAGAGGCACCGTTCACTTGGGATAAGTTTGAACAGGTCTCCGAACTCTCCCGGGCCTGGAAACTGCTTCAGAAAAAGCTCTCTCGGGGGACCTCATCCCTCTCTGGTTTCAGCCAGGTTAGAAATTATTATTAACATTTTTATTGTATTCTCTAACAGATCTTCTACCATATTCATGACCTTAGTATCTGAGAGCCTTCCAACCATGCATTCCATGACATCTGTCATGTGTTTGGGTCTCTCATCCTCTCCTTAGGCGGGAAAGTGTGTGTAGGGCAGTGGTTTGTGTTGTCATTTTAAAAATGCTCTCTAGAGCTAGAGACACGCATTGCTCTATGTTTATGTTACAGAAGACATGTCAGAAATACACCTGACAGGGGTAGCTGAAGGTGGAGAGTTTTAGATCCTGGGAAGTTCGTTCCACAGTCTTGGCACGGCTCCCAAGGAAGCTCTGACTTGGTGCCCAGATGAGCTTTATTCTGACGGTAGAAATTTCCATTGTGCCAGAGGAGTGGAGTTGTCGGCACAGAACTAGGGCCCCATTCTGCTAGGCATGGTGCAAACATATAAGGTGAACACAGCCTTTGCCCTGCAGACAGAGCCGTTTGCTTGCCATTCTCTTTATTATTCAGGGAGGCGCTCAGGGACTGTTGTGATGACAGCCATGTCAGTACCTAGAGAAATACAACCTAACTAACAAGCTGAAAAGACCGACGACACAGGAGAGGTCGGGGGAGAACAACATAGTGAAGGAGGTTAACAGAGTTACCCCAGCACACAACTGGTGTAGCGAAGGATGAAACAGGCCCGTTACAATAGCACGCCAATTAGCCCCATGCTCTCCTCAACTGAGCCAGGGTGAGATGGCTCATTCCGTACTGGCTCTGCAGCAGAGGTGGATCTGGGGACGAGCTCTGACTGAGGGGTGGGGAGTGGCCGTACAGGTACAGACAGGGAAGGCAGTGCAGAGGTAAGAGGCACCCTGGAAGAATGCGGGAAGACAGGAGCCTCTCCCATGGTGTTTTGGCCTTGCCATTGCTGTCTGAATGAATTCAGGGCCAGGATTGGGGGGCAACAGTCAAAACACACCAAGACACACAAAACTTTGACTGAGCGCTCTTGGGTTAGCAAAGGGCTCGGTTCAGATTTCAGGCCCAGGGTAGAGTTTTGCACATAGAGGCGTAGATTCTCCATGGAAGCTGGTGAGTCCTGAAGCCCTGCAGAGCTCTAGATTTGGAGTATAGATCTATCTGAAATCCTTCATTTTGAAGGCGACACTAAACTTGGGGGTGAGTGGGGGCGGTGTCTGACTGTAGGCGCTAGCTGTTCTCAGGAGGAGTTGGCTGAGTGGCAGCCTCGGTCTCTGCTGTTCTCTGCCTGTGGCACACAACAGGTTAACATCCTGAGGACTGAAATGCTTTAGTCTAACACAAGTTATTGGCCTATGACCTAATGGTCCCTTCTGGCCTTAAGCTCTCTGACGCTCTGACACTAGGTGGAATAGGAAATGGAATGTGTCTAAGTGTAAAGCATTGCGCTTGAGTATCAGTATACCCCTTCGAAGGGTAGCCTAATGGCCATGGCTTAGCTAATATGTTAGAGGGAAAGGACTGGCTGAACTGACAGAACCAACATTTAAACTGTCAGTCCAGTGTGTAATAGTAACGAAAACTAGTAAGGTATTGTCTTACGCCAAGAGGGATAGCTTATATACCCAGTCATAGATGTACAGAGTATTCTCTTTCAGTATAGTGTGGTATCATTTCCCCTAGCTCAAGAGATTACAAGTTGTGTAACATGTCCTATTAACTGGGTTGGTACCCGTTATTATCTGACTACATTTAAGGCTGATATTTGGTGCGTTCTGCCATCCAAAAAAGTAGATTTGTCTCATCATCCAAACAAGAGGTACTGTTCCTCTTTCCTACAGGGGTTACTCTTTTGTTAAATTAGGCTGGGATTTCTCTGGCAGCCGTAATGCAGACTTGAGTCCAAGGTAGCACACATGTTAGCCCTGCTATACGTACGAGCAATGCCAAGAATACACAAGAGGTGCTTAATTCCCGTTGGCATATTTACAGTGCTAACAAAAATATCTTCCGTGTTAGATTGACTTCTGGGGGGTTGGGTGGGAAGGCTCAGGGGGCTGGGAATCTGGGCGAGGGGGCATGAATGGTGAATGACCTCAACCCGAGTTATGGTCCCAGGGCAAAAAGGCAGACTGGGGGGAGCCGTCATGGCTGCTGGCCACCTTGTCCACACACTCAGGAGAGGACCTTAGTCCCTGGGGATGTCAGTTCAGCAGCTGTCCCTCCCACTAAGTTCACTTTGAAACAGGAAACCCCAAAGCATAAGCCATGGGATTTTTCCCCCTACCAAATTCCTGGTGGCTAGAGGTAAAATTATACGGGGCAGAATCGTCTTAATTTAAAACAATGTTCCCTCAGAACCAAGTTATACAGTGACTTTTCAGTTCCGAGTGACCTGAGTGCCAGGCATGTTGGTAACCACCAGCCTGGGGCCTGATTCTGGAAATGGCAAAACTCTTATTGTCATTAATTATTTGTATTGCTTTAGGACCTAGGCGTCCCAGGCCCAGACCAGGACCCCATTGTGCTAGGTGCTGTACAAACAGTCCCTGCCCCAAAGATCTTACAATCTAAGCGTAAGAGAAGAGACAACAGGGGGCTGCAGACAGGGGAGCACAAGAAAACGATGAGACAATACGGGTCAGCATGATAGGTAGTGGTCTCAGTACACTGAACACTTTCGCTTGAGCAATAGTCCAGTGATGAAGACCAGCCCCTGTGGAAGTCAATGGGAGTTTTGTCATTGACTTCGCTGGGCTAAAATGTCCCTCGCACTCCCTCCTCTGGCTCCTGCTGTTGCATTGGGGTGTGCTCACCCGCTGCTTTTTTACTTCTAGGTGAGCACAAAGTGCCGTGGCCTGTGGTGGGAATGCGTCACCAACGTGTTCGATGGGATTCAAACCTGTGACGAGTATGACTCTATATTTGCCGAGCACCCCTGTACGTATGCTTCAGATTTCAATCACAAACTGTGCAGGTAGAGAACATAGAATCATAGAACCATAGGGTTAGAAGGGTTCACAAGGGTCATCTAATCCAGGGGTTCTCAAACTGGGGGTTGCAAGCTTATTAAGGAGGGGGTTTGCGAGCTATCAGCCCCCAACGCATGCAGGGGGTTCGTGCTGTCAGCCCGAGCCCTTCAGAGCTGGGTGGCTGGAGAGCAGCGGCTGCTGGCCAGGCCACAGCTCTGAAGGCAGCACTGCTCCCAGCAGCAGCGCAGAAGTAAGGCATGGTATGCGGGGGCTCGTCACTTTTTGTGGGAGTGGAGATTGTCAAAGCCTGAAATATTTTCAAAGGGGATCCCAGCAAAAAATGTTTGAGAACCCCTGATCTAGTCTAACCCCCTGCCAAGATGCAGCATTTGTTACAGATGGCTATCCAGCCTCCTTTAGAAAACCTCTGGTGAAGGAGCTTCAAACATTCCCCTTTCCAAGGACAGATTTTGTATGGTAGGCTCCACAGGAGATTTTTATCATATTGCAAGATGTAAAACTGATTTGATACTCTTAGAAACCTGAAGGCTTAGGGCTTGTCTTCACTGCAAAGTGAATGAGTCAATGAAAAGGAGCTTGTAGTTGATGACTTAATTGAAAGACGTGCCAGAAAGCCACTCAGAGACCCAGAACATAGAATGTGGAGTCAGAAATACCCAGAGTTCATCTTAGTTAATTCAGTTCAAAGGTAAATTGATGCACCAAAATCTTCGGACCATGGTTCATTTCTCAAGGAATGTCCAGTACATATTTGTGATTGAAGAAAATCAGCAGATATCAACTTCCACCCATAGAAAAGATCATTCAGGGCCTTTCCTGGGTTGCCAAGGCTTTGTAATTCCTCCCTATATAACACAGATTAAGCACAACTGAGGTTTCTCCTTTCAATCCATCTCTGTTTCATTCTGGTTTTGAAATGAAACCTCAAGCCTTTGAGAAAAGATCCCTCACAGCAACTTTGAATCCCAAAGCACGTGGATAAATTCAACCCTGGAAGTATGAAGAAAATTGATTATTTTTGCAAAATATTTCATTTGGTTTTGTGGGTAAAATCCTAAATTCTCTCACCTTTTCACTTCCCTGTGGGGAAAAAAGGGACAGAATTGGGAATTTACCCACCAAAACAAAATTACATTTTTGGAATTTTTTGTATTATTTCCTTTTTAATTTTGAAAGTTTTGTTATTGAAAAAAAATCACAAAAAAGTTTGAATAAAACAAACTAAAAAAACCACCAAATTTATTTTGAAACATTTCAATGAGCCCTAGAGAATAGGCAGCCAGACGTTCTCTTCTGTTTGAATTTCTCTTTGGCCAAGATAGTATGATGACACCGTACACTGATCTAGATACTACCACCCACCCGTGCACACTGTAATAAATCCTCAAGGTAATATCCCCTTAAAATTACGGATGAGCCCAAACCAAATCCCTAGACCCAAATACACTTCTAGAAGCAGCTATTGATATTAATTATATCTTCTTGTCCATGCCCACGGCAGTGTAAAGTTGTTCCTTATTGGTATGTCCTTCATCATCTGCACTTGAATATTGCATGGCCTACATGAGTCACCGGTGCAGTAGTATTTCTTCATCTTCCAGTCATTCTTACCCTTGAAGTATCTATGGTTAGATTAGCCATAGTGCAGTGGGATTAATTGAGGATGTGTCACCAGTTGGGGGAAGAAGCCTTCTTTATTAATGTCCAGTATACAAACAAGACTACGGATAACTAGCATCAACTACGGGCCTGTCAACTACCGTCATCCAGGTGTGACATCAGTGGTGGGGCCTAACACTGTGATGCTATCCAAAAGATTTGGGGAGGAGGATAGCTCAGTGGTTTGAGCATTGGCCTACTAAACTCAGGGTTGTGAGTTCACTCCTTGAGGGGGCCACTTAGGAATCTGAAGCAAAAATTTGTCTGGGGATTGGACTAGATACTTCCTGAGGTCCCTTCCAACCCTGATATTCTAATCTATGATTTTTATGTGGGGGACTTAATCATTTTAGAGCGCTGCATAGCAGCCACTCTCTTTTGGGGATTAAATGTGGCTGGGAAGTGGCAGATGTCAGCTGATCACCAGGCCTAAGGTTTCATGCAATACCCCTTTCTGGAGAGATTCTGCTACCCCGGGTGCTTTGATTTCAATGGGCATGTCTGGTGAAGACGCTCTGTGACGATGGGAGCACGCTCTCCCGTCAGCGTAATTACTCCACTTCTGCGAGAGGCGGAAGCTATGTCACCGGTGCGGACAGCGCTTAGGTCGCTGTCACTTGTGTCACTTGGGGGTGTGTCTTTTTCACACCCCTGAGTGCCGTAAGTTACCTCGACTCACACGGTAGTGTAGACCTGCCCCTAGTTCTTTAGCTTTTAGGATCCTGGCTGTATCTCCTTGCTGCACCACAATCCCCTACCCTGTCCTGCAGTGAAGCTGGTGCTGACCAGAGCCATGATGATCACAGCAGACATCCTGGCGGGGTTTGGATTCGCTTTCCTGCTCCTGGGACTTGACTGTGTCAAATTCCTCACGGACGAGCCCACCATCAAGCTGCGCATCTGTCTCGTGTCTGGAGTTACGTTGCTCATAGCAGGTATTTGTTCAGTATGGTCACATGATCATGGATGGCCCGATTAAAAATAAATAATTAGTGCAAAGGAGTGTGAGTAGTTTAGTGGGCTGAGACACACGCTCTGTGAGAGGAAGCATGGTCCAATGGTTAGGCTGCTAGCCAGAGAATCAAATTCAATTCTCTACTATACCACTGACTTCCTTTGTGACCCTGGCAAGTTACTTAGCCTCTCTGTGCCTCAGTTTCCCATCTGTAAAATGGGGATAAGAGCACTGCCCTGCCTTAGCCTCACAACCGGGGTATTCTGAGGCTAACAACATTAGAGTGTGAGATTCTTAGACACTAGCGTGATGGGGGCCAGAGAAGTAACTAGGATAAATAGGTGCCAAGTTATAGCATTGGCTCACTATGGACAAAGTAACTTTATTTATTTGGATTTGCACCAATATTAAAAAAGCTCTCCCAATTTCACTTCCCTCACAGATATAAAGACTCTAATGCCAATTACTGGGAGGTTTATGAATACATGTGCTTATAACGTGCTCAGAGATCCGCTTCTGTATGGCCCGGTGCATATTAGAGCTAATCGAAAAGCACTTTGTGAACATTTTGTTGGCAATTTCCTCCGGATGTGTATCCAAATTCAAAATATGCCTGAAAAACATTGACATTCAAAAACTCCTGATCAGCTACAAGTTGATAAACAAGGGATGGTGGGGCAGGGGGGAATTGCATAGATATATAATCCCCCCTCCCCCCACCACACTTTTAAGTAGAGGTTTCAAAATTTGAAAGATGTCAACCAGCTAGAGTGTCCATCACACGTTTGAGCAAGCAAACCCATCGAGTATAAACTGCCCTTGAGTACACATGGGACCCGCCAGATGAAGTCAGCAGGAGCTAACGGGAGGGTTAGGAGATGGCAGAGTATACTCCAGGAATCGTATAGTCCCGGTAATCACTGTGACCTGTCTGACAGAACTCTCCGGTGCTCTTCTCTCCTGCCCTGCAGGCTTCCCAGGCCTTATTGGCTCAGTCTGGTACGCCCTCGGGGTGTACGTGGAGCGCTCCTCCCTGGTTTTGCACAATGTGTTTCTGGGCATCCAGTATAAGTTTGGCTGGTCTTGTTGGCTCGGAATGGCTGGGTCCCTGGGCTGCTTCTTATCTGGGGCTGTGCTCACCTGCTGCATGTATCTCTTCCGAGGTAAGACCCAACGGCATCAACTAAACACAGTCAAGACGGGTTAATAATCTCGTGGGAGCCCAGAGCGATAGAACGTTGCTTAGGGGGCATCTCTGGGGCAGAGAGGAGAGCTCAAGTCTGTGTGTCCATTAGACCCTTGAATTCACTGCTGAGAATACCAGTGTGGGTCTGACTGCTGGGCTGTGGATCCTAAGCCGCTTAGAACAGGACCAAGATTCTTCACACATTTCCTATAGCTCTCCAGCGGCCTGTCAGAGGCTATTACCTTAGGATCACTCCTGATCTGACTGCATTGGAGAATGTGGCGTTCAGAGATCACTCAGTACTTCATGTGCTCGCAGGAGATCTGCTGTGTTCTGTGTCTGGTTCCGTCCAACTGGCTGCGCCAAACAACAAGAGCTTCCCAGCACCCTGCCCAGGTGCTCTGTCTGGGAAGCTCAGTCCCTAAACGCCCAGTCCCCAATATCACAGAGCCTGTATAAAAAGCTTCATCTCCTATCCAGCATCATCATGGGTGATGGTTAAGTGTGCAGCAGTGTTTTGCCTGTAAAATGGGCATAGTAATACTTTACTCATCTTTGTGAAGGGCTTTGAGCTCCTCAGATGGAAGATGAGGTCTAAGTGTAAAGTGCAATGTTATTATTTACCTTATTAACAAATTGGAACCCTCATCGCACTGTATTCGGAGGACACTTTGCTGATGGAAATGGCTGGGTCATTGCTAATCAGATTTCCCTCTTTCTTTCCTTTTGCAACACAGATGTTGGCTCTGGGAGGTTCTATTCCCCTAATTCCTTGAGGAAGATGTATTCCCCAGCTGGAACGACTGTGGCAGACACCTACTATCCATCGTCTCAGACAGCGACTGCCAAAATGTACGCAATGGACACCAGAGTGTGAGGAACAGGAAATGAGGAGACTAGAGCTCTGCTTTTATTTTGAACTGCTTATCCAGAGGCCTGGCCTCCAGCGTCTGTGAGCGGGATGCTAAGTCGCGCCTCACAGATACGTGTAGAATGGCCTATATCGGGGGCTTGAAATAAAATCATCATCTTCAGCAACAAAGCAAGAAAGCAGCGGCCAGGAAGGATCAGGAAGGCAGGGCTCCCACTGGGTTGCATTCTGAGAGGTGCTAAACACCAGCTGAATTCCATTCATCTTGCTGTTCAGCCTCAGTCAGAATTTGGCCCATTGACTTCACTGTGAGTTGGAAGAAATCAGCTCTTTGCAGGAGTGGGCACCTACATGTTGTATAAAGAAACCAAAACAATAAGAGTGGGCGGGAAATCACAGAGCTAATCCGGGTGTGATAAGGTGCTGACAGACCAGGGGGACCACACATATGGACCTCAGCTGAGAGACGGCTGGGCCGCCAGGTCAACATCTGGAATCCATGAAGTCAGGACGTAGGCGTGTCCTCTCCTTGAGAGCAACAACAGAGCAGTACAGATGGGAACGGGCTGTCCTAACCTGCACTCTCCCCTGCTGTCTGTGCCTTAGGCTCGCCCACAAATCACCAGCTGGAGAAAACGCCGTACGCTCAGATGCATTCTGCCCTGCAAAATGCAAACCTCTTCACCAAATGTTGAGTAGCTGATCAGTCCATTTGGGATTCTCTATTGCCCAGCTCTGGAAATCCTAATTCAGTACTTAACCATTCCCTTCCCGAGTCAGACAAGGACAAATTGGGTGAGGATGCAGAATTGGCCTTGTCTCATGATGAATGGATTAACTAGGAGCTGATATAACCGACTGTAAAATCCCTTTGACCTGAACCCCCTTTAAATCAAAACACTTTCTTATCCAATTCAGAGCTATTTTACTGGGCATGAAATCTGCAGCCCTTATGTAGATCTTGGGTAGGCTAGAATGTAGGCCTTTTCCTCATTAGGAAAAAAAATCATGTTTTTGACAAATTAGCTAACACAAGTTAAAACCCCAGTGTAGACAGGGCAATTTTCAACACGTTTGCTGGTAGCCGCAGACCGTGGGTGGGAGTGTCAAGTTTAACGCACCCAGTTTAGCAAGTGTTAAGTCTACACTCCTTGTCTAGACGAGTTTTAGAACACATTAGCTGGCATATGTTAGCTATTGTGGTAGCAATGCATTTTTATCCCCATCTAGACAAGGTGCTAGGCACTTCCTGTTACTATTGGAATGGCTTTCTTGGATTCAAGGGACATGATGAGTGTCCTTTAGGTGTATAAATGCAGGTGCTTTATGGAAAAATATACACTGTTTGTAAATAACCTCTTTGATTAGTTTATTTCCTTCCCTGTAAATAGATACTGATTTCCGATTGCAGCACACCCAGTAAAATGGTCTTATAATAAAACAATTAAATCTGTATTACCCATGTTAGTCTGTAATATTTCACCCTCTTGTTACTTTCCTCAGCCTCAGTTAACCATGTAAATCATATACTTTGTTGTGACATCTTACGATTAAACAGTTTGTTGATGCAGAGGTATGTATATATTTTTAAATATAGTGTTTCCCTCCCCCCCTGTTTTCATGAGTTATTTGCACCAAGCTCTGGTGATTTTATTAGAATGAGGATGTGGATCCAGAGAGCACAGTTGTACTTAAACATTTTAGAACTATAATAAAACGCACGCTGCGAAATGCATGTACTTTCCAATCCTGCAGGAATCGATTCTCCCATGGTGGTGGGAGGGGAGGAGAGGTGCTCAAGGGATAGTCCAGCTAGATCATGATCTGTGTGATATAGAGGACGTCCCTCCTGGAAATGAGGGGCAAAAGGCAGCAGCACAAATAGGCAGAGGCTTTAGGAAGAGATTGGATCTCTGATCGCTAACACTGGATCCCACTGCATATCACCGTCACTTGCTTTTCAAGATCTAGGAGCCTTTGCTGGGAGCTTTAGATGCATCCATGTTTTTTAACCTGTTCTTATTGTTTCCAAATGGCAAATGCTTCTGAAAAGAAAGTCCATACCGAAGGAGCATTCATACAGGCTGCTTTCTGCATCGATGAGTACCAAGAATGTGCAGAAGTATAAATGAGATTAGTTTGTATAACACAATGACTAAACAACAGGCCCGGGGTGCCCCACTTCTTTAAAGGGGAAACCAAAAGGCTTTTTACCTGTTAAGATTGCCAGGATATTGAGTTCTTCCTGCAGATGTTGACAGCATTTAATAATAGTGAACAAATATATAATAATCAATAATACCGCTTAGCACTGGGAGTGATTTTGTCTTCAAAGCTTCACAAGTATTAGGAAATTCAACCTCTTAACTGGCAGGTGAGTTCTATTGTCCCCATTTTACAGAGGGGAAAGCTGAGGCAGGTGGGTTAAGTGACTAGTCCAAGGCTACAGAAAAAAATCAGTGTCAGAACTGAAGATAGATCCCGGGTGCTCCTGGCTCTCAGTTTTATGTGCACATCAATAGACAACACCGCCCTTTTATAGATTCAAAGCACTATTAAGAGATACTTGAGCCCCTGTGCTGTGTGGAGCCAGCTGACTTCAATGGAGCTCTCTTTGGGTGGTACAAGTATCTGGTAGCAGGGGGCTCACGGCAGAATCACGGCCTTAGTTTCGACAGAAAGGAACCAAAGAAAAACATCTCCTGGCTTCTTTGCAGCTTGCAGCTCAACAGGCCTCCCGTAGGGCTAGATCCTACGGTGCTCAGCACTGTCAATGGGAGCTGAGGGCACTTTTCCAAGGGTATCCGATATGCACTTACAAGGTTGAGCCTGTACAGTACTTGGATTACTGTACAGTACTTCAGTTCATGTTGCGAAAAAGCTAGAAATCCTGACATCTAATGGCCCAGAGAAGAACAGCCACCTACGTCTGTCCTGCAAAATTGATTCCCCATCCTCTCCCTCTACCCAAAAGACACCATCAAACAAATCATTATAGACTATAAAACCGAGTCTTCGGATTGAGCTGGAAAACAGATCAATGAGCATTTCTGTTATTTCCTGGTTTTTTTACATGTTGCTTGTCATTCTTGATTGATTTGCAAAGTAAATGCAAAGTAATGCACATTGGAAAACATAATCCCAACTATACATATAAAATGATGGGGTCTAAATTAGCTGTTGCCACTCAAGAAAGAGATTTTGGAGTCATTGTGGATAGTTCTCTGAAAACATCCACTCAGTGTGCAGCGGCAGTCAAAAAAGCCAACAGAATGTTGGGAATCATTAAGAAAGGGATAGATAATAGGACAGAAAATATCATATTGCCTCTAGATAAATCCATGGTACGCTCACAGCTTGAATACTGCGTGCAGATGTGGTCGCCCCATCTCAAAAAAGATAGATTGGAATTGGAAAAGGTTCAGAAAAGGGCAACAAAAATGATTAGGGGTCTGGAACAGCTGCCGTATGGGGAGAGATTAATAAGATAATAATAATAAGGGCAGCGGGGTGCAGGGCTTCTCACCTGAAAGAGCAAGCAGTGCAACCCTTGCCAGAGAAGAACCAGGAGGCCAAATTCTACCCCCAAACTCCCTGATGCAGCTCCACTGACATTACTGGAGCTGCTGCCACAATCTCGCTCCCTTTGAAGTCAGCAGTAAAACGTCCCTTGCTGGCACTGACGCAGGATTGGGGCCTAGATTAATCAGACTGGGACTTTTCAGCTTGGAAAAGAGATGGCTAAGGGGGGATATGATAGAGATCTATAAAATCATGACTGGTGTGGAGAAAGTAAATAAGGAAGTGTTATTTACTCCTTCTCATAACACAAGAACTAGGGGTCACCAAATGAAATTAACAGGCAGCAGATTTAAAACAAACAAAAGGAAGTATTTTTTCACACAACACACAATCAACTTGTGGAACTCCTTGCCAGAGGATGTTGTGAAGGCCAAGACTATAACGGGGTTCAAAAAAGAACTAGCTAAGTTCATGGAGGATAGGTCCATCAATGGCTATTAGCCAGGATGGGCAGGGATGGTGTCCCTAGCCTCTGTTTGCCAGAAGCTGGGAATGGGCAACAGGGGATGGACCACTTGATGATTACCTGTTCTGTTCATTCCCTCTGGGTCACCTAGCACTGGCCACTGTCGGAAGACAGGACACTGAGCTAGATGGACCTTTGGTCTGACCCAGTCTGGCCGTTCTTATGTTCTTATTTTCTCTTTGGAAACATCCCCCCAACATGTCCAGTCTGTATTCGATTTTGCTCCATTTTGCATTAGATCCAAAAGGCCATTGTGGCGTTTCCATCCAATTTACTTTATTTATGACTTTATTATTCAATCCTTGAATGGAGTGATGAAGTGAAAGCCTCACTATGCAGCCTTCCTCATGCCACTCCTTCATTTGCGTCCTACTGGACCCCAGGCAATTAATCCTTCTACAGTTCGTTATTTATCCACTATCAAGACTTAGGGACAGCGGATCCCAAAGTCAACATATTCACCCCCTTATTGCCTCCCATGGTTTTGTCACATGATTTCCATTTCATTGCATTGTTAATGTGCAGCGGCGGCTATGTTAGCTGGAAGGCAGTTCTGGCGTGCCATCATTCATTCTCAGCACTATTACATCAGAAAGACAGGGATTTTTCAGCTGATAACTCTTGGAAACATAGCTCAGGCAAAAAGAAATCTCTTCCTGGGGGGCTGAGTGCTGCATGGGAACGTAAGGCACAAAGCAAAGCGACTGTTCTCTGGAGAGACCACCTAGGGAACTCAATCCACCCATGCTGATCTGGGACAGCTCCGAGGGGCCTGGGCCTGAGCGAAGGAGTACACCAGTGGAGCTGCTACTGGGTGGATCCACAACCCTAAATGCCTCCATGTAAGTAAGTAAGAGTAACAGTCATTCTTAAAAGAAAGCAACGGTCATTATCCCCATTTTACAGATGGGGAAACTTAGGCACAGGACAGTGACATGACCAAGGTAACACATCATTGCTGTGGCAGAGTGAGGAATAGACCCCAGGGGTGCTAGCTCTGAGCCCAGTGCCTTACCCATTACCCCACACTGCTTCTTGTGGGGCACGTAGAGATTCCAGCTATTACGACAAACCACTGGTCATAAGCGGTGTAGCTGTTCCACACCAATCTCACCGATGAGGAGGGAAATTCCTTACTGCTCAAACCCTCTTGGATCCATGCCCTGGTGTACTTTTCATGGGGACAAATGCTCAGCCCTCCCGCAATGTTACGCTGGTGGAAGGGGATAGATTGACAGCTCTGGAGAGGAAGGTCTTCCATTTCTGCACGGTACATGTACAGCATGGCGAGTGACAATGGCTACTTTCCCCATGCTTCAATACTCTGGTGGGAATTGAGCTCATCCTGGAGTGCATCCTGATCTGGCTTGAAGTTTGTAGGTTGCCAGTATGAGCAGATGTGTGTCTGTGCGTATGAGAAGTTATATACCCAGATCAGGCAGGGTAGAGTGTCAAAAACAACGTTACTGCGTTGAGTTTCCTTAGAGAGGCAAGGTGGGGGAGGGAATATATTTTTTTTTATTGGACCAACTTCTGTTGGCGAGAGAGACACGTTTCGAGCAACACAGAGCTCTTCTGCGGATGTGGGAAAGGAACTCCCAGCCTCAGAGCAAAATGCAAGTTTCCCGGTTCACTTCCCAGATGTCACCAGTATCCATCGGGTATTTGCCTCTGATGACCTTCCCCCTGTAGATAATCCAGTGAAGTAGAGACCAGTGTCAAGCATACCTGGCTCTTGTGGGCTGGGAATTTCACATCAGTGAGCCAGGCAAGGGCAGCAAGATACCATGGCCCAAGGCCTTCTCACCCCAAACATTCTCATTGAGCCCTTTAGCGGATGGACCTTCCCCCACAAACTGCTCCTGGCACCCCCATAGTGTTAAAGCAGGCTGCCTGGAGATATTGTGGTCACATATGTCATCTCACAATCATGAGATTCCCTTTGTCTCATTTTCTTTATCCCATAGCATTGTGGGGGTTATTACTGCAGATCAAGCATGCCTCTGAACACAATTGAATTAACCCATTTTATTTTTTGAATAACAAAAGCACCAAAATGTGAAACAAATCAAATTTTAAACCCCCGCAATAACACAGCAACCATAACCTGTTCTGTGTGGCAAGCTCAATTTTGATGTAACCAAAAAGCCCCTTAATCACTGTTGATAGTCTGTATCGCCCTCTGCTGGACGTTGGAGAGAAGAGTCACAATCTGTGAAATGAACGTGGATTACTGAATCTTGTGAATAAGGTATTCAAATGAGGGTGTATAATGAAAAACTGGACCCTCTTTGCTTGTTAGCATCTCCCGTAATATGACTAGAAGGTGACATTCAATGAAATGAAAAGCAGCAACATATTTAGAACCAAGTAAATAATAATAAGTCGATACAGCTTTATGCAGAATAAAATACAGACCACCTATGGAGTTCGCCGTGTTCGATTACTTATAAACTATTGTTATTTCTAAGCCCAAACCAGAATCTTGGATCTCAGCACTGGTGAGTTTAGGAAGTCAACAGGCCTGGAACGTGGCAATGGGAAAGCAGGCAGTGGTCTCAGAGGCTTCCTGGCCTTTGGGGCTGGGCCGGCACACAGAGCTGCAGTGCTGAGCGCCATTCCTTTCTGGTTCGGACAGATACTGAAGTGGAGACAGTCACAATATTAATACGGAAATCAAGAATATTTACGTCAACTGAAAATAACCAAAGCAACGTTTTACTTTGGTTCCGGTTGAACAGTCCATGGGTCATGCTTTCCCTCTGCCGCCTTTCAAGCTGCTGCATTTTGCACTGTCTGTATCTTTTAAACCGTACTACGCATTTCACGGGAGGCAAACAGTCTATCACTTACATGGGGCATATTCACATCACACTGCACAGTATAACAGTGTAACTCTAACGCTGCGTGGTGCCATGCTGGCTTGGTGCCAAATGACTGAAGCAAACCCATCAATTTCCAACTTGAGAAGCCGCTGCCTAGTCATTTCTTAGCCTTGGCTCCTGAGAGGCAGTGAGCTGTAAGCACATGGGAGGAATTAGGGTATTTAATAGGCTAAATGTTCAGGTTGAACCAAAAATGCTGGGTACAGACAGACCTAAACTTTGGAGGAGCCTGAAATTCAGATCCAGATCTTGAGCCTGTGGGGAAGGTGAAAACTTACTCTCTGCAGTGTAGTCCTTTGGAGTACAACGGAAAAGTGGGCATTATTCTATTTGCATTTTGTTTCCCCTTTTAATTTAAAAATAAAATATTTCCTCTGTCTCCTCTTCAGCCTCATGGCTGATTCTGTTCTCACACTGGTGTAGATCTGGAGTAACACGGGGAGGTATGAATCAGGCCCCTAGTATTTGCCTGCCTTCATAATATCCTCGTAGGAAGGAGGCAATCCAGTCCCCCTGGTGCCGACGCGCAGGACGGGAGAAGGGCACAGCTCTGAGTTTGGAGAGTGGGCGTGCACTCCGGAAAAGGCATATGGAGAAGCTTCACTTACTGGGAAGAGAAAAATGGAGCTTTTCTTGGTAACCATACGCCAGCCTTGAGGGAAACCACACATGGGGGACCGAGGTGACTGTGTGGGTGTGGGTGTGAGGGAGAAGGGACGATGATGATGACGTGAGAGCTATATTAGCTTGAGATATTGAAGTATCATGTGGTTCCAGTCACTTGAAAGAAAATTACAAGAGAAATCTGCCATGTACGTGCAGCAGCTGCATCTCAGGGCTCTGGGACCAGCTAACTATACATTGTGGGCTGGGAAGCTCTGAATTCAATCTGCCAACACTAGAGGAGTCAGGAGTTTGCTTTGGTGTGATTTCCCCAGAGAGCCTAGTGTTTGCTCCTACCCCCTGACCCAGAAAGCTACCAGGCTTTCCTCTTGGAGTATCAGGGCTCACGCACTCAGTCTGATGGGACATCCTTGGGGTTTCTTCTGAGGGGCGCTCATTTAAGATCTGATCCAATGCCTATTGAAGCTAATGGAGATACTCCGAGATACTCTAGAGGGGGGTCCTTTGAGCTCTTTAAGTTTGATTACCCTGTAAAGTTATTTTCCATACTGATTTTACAGAGATGATTTTTACCTTTTTCTTTAATTAAAAGCCTTCTTTTTAAGAACCTGATTGATTTCTCCTTGTCTTAAGATCCAAGGGGGTTTGGATCTGTATTCACCAGGAGTTGGTGAAAGGAAGGAGGGGGGAAGGGTCAAATTCTCCTTGTTTTTAAGATCCAAGGGGGTTTGGATCTGTATTCACCAGGAGTTGGTGAAAGGAAGGAGGGGGGAAGGGTCAATTTCTCCTTGTTTAAGATCCAAGGAGTTTGGATCTGTATTCACCAGGGAATTGGTGAAAAGTTTCTAAAAGCTTCCCAGGGTAGGGAATGGTGGCAGCGGACCAGAACTAAGCTGGTAGTTAAGCTTAGAAGTCCTCATGCAGGCCCCTACATTTGTACCCTAAAGTTCAAAGTGGGGATACAGCCTTGACATGCTGTATCCCCCTGGGTGCGTTGTGGGAGGGGCTGGGCCCAATTAACCCAGTGCCTATGTTCCATTGTGACAACATTCCAATGAATATGAGGCCTAATGATTGTTGTAAATGCCCCATGAGATGGACAGCTCTCCAGGAAGGAAGCCCACGGCAGTAACTCCCATCGAGGTGGGAGGCCAGATCACTGAATGGAACGCAGCATCACTTTACCTACCGAGTCAGTGAACTATGGCCCTGCCACTGAGTTTGGGTTGGACCGTACCGGAGCAGGTTTAGCGACAAGAAGCCCCGCAAAGATCGAGATGGAAACTAACCACCAAGAGAATCGGAGTCACTGAGCGCAAAGACGGCGAGCGTGCGCCGGGAGGGGAAGCTGCTCCGTCGTTTCAGCCAGCACTGCAGGCAGAAGAGAATCCCACAGGACAGGATCGTGGCCAGAAAGAACAAGATCAGCAACCTGAGGCAGAGACATAGACATGGGACGATCAACAGCAGGTGGCAACTGCAAAGGTTTCAGAAGTGAGAGGCAGGAGGGCAGGTTTGGGGGGAGTGAGAAGAGACCTGCTAACTAGGAGAAGGGCAACGTTGGTCTAATTATTGAAATTCTCTTGCACAAATCAAAACATTTTTGGCAAAACTTTTTTGGGGGGGAGGGTGGGGGAGGGGAGGGGGCAGTTTTTTGACCAGAGTTGCACAGACTGTTGCAGCCGATGGCCAAAGTCCCATCGGTTGCTCTTGTGCCTTGGATCAGGCCCTCCCAGCTGGCTGGCTTTTTCTGAAAATTCAGAATTTCTGCAAAAACACTTTTAATGACGAATTTTGACGTTTTTCCATTAAAAATGTTGAGCTGATCAGCTCTGCCGTCCGCAAACAGTGAAGGAGATAAGGAGAAATGATCCAGTCAGGGCAGAACACAAAATAATGGGTTGAAGCACAGAAAATTCAGGTGAAGTGTGAGGAGAAATGTTCCTTGCTATCAACTGCTCTCTCCATATCTATTAGAGCTAGGTGAAATGTTTCAGTCAAATAGTTTATTTGCTGAAAAATGCAGTTTCAGGTTGAATTTGGCAAATACAGTCAGTCAAATAAAAAATGAAAAAAATTAGAAAAAATCAAAACAGTACATTTCCACATATCCAAAATGAAACTTGGCAACTTTTTGTTTCAAAATGGCGTTTTATTTAGAAATTTAGCTAGAATTGTGTTTTTTTTTAAGGGCGAAAACACCCAAAAACATAAAAACAAAACAAAACCCACACCTCGCAAAACCAAAAACATTTTAATTTTGGTTCTACCCCAAAGTAAATTATTTTGAATTTCTTGGTTTGGTCAATTATTCACTCAGCTTTCCTGTCTATATATCAGTACAGACTTTTTTGCCAATTCTGTCTTTAGAATGGATCAGTACTTACCAGACATACCAGGCACTGAGGCTCTCCTCATTGTAATTAACACATCTAACAATTAAAGAAACAGACAATATGTTGGGACAGCGCTGAGCCCAGTGACAGGAAATCAGTTGAAGTGCCGTCCTTAAGTTGAGCGGTGGAAGAACCAGCACCATTAACGAATTTATAGTAGTACAACATTTAATTAATGGGATGTGTTTAAATGCAAATATGTATAACTGTTTTCCTTCAAATATATTGTACATCGCAATCGTTCTTTCTATGTTAACAAAACAACAAAATTATACATTATCATAAGAACCAGCTGGGTATCTCCCCTTTGTATCTCTCTCTTTCGGAAGAAAAATTAAGCTCAAACGGCCATTGTTAGCATGCTTGCTATCCCTTTTTATATTAATGGTATGAACATGGTACTCTTGTTTAGAGCATCTAGATTATTTTGTGTTTTCCGTACTTTGCATTGCCTGTAAAATTCCAAACACAAAATAAAACCAGTGGGAATGTGGAGAGTGAGTACTTACAGTTCATCAGGTTCACATTTCGGATCGGAGTCTGCTAACTGAAACACACATGTAAACCAGTCAGGGCAAACACAGTATCTTATTAATAGAATCCTTTTATATTTGAACTGAAAAGCACCTACAGACAAATTCAGGGCCTGATCTTGTGACTGTTACTTGTGTGAGCAGTCCCATTGAGTTTGTGTGCCTAACTAAGGAAGACTAACAGCCTTGATAAAGTTTCTTGGATTGGGCCCATAGTTTTTTCTGTTAATGGCCCGATCCAGCTCCTGTGGAAGTCAGCAGAAAGTCTGCCATCTAGTTTGATCAGATCCTTAGTTTTCTAATAAAAGCTGGGAGAAAAACATCCTGTTAAGATGTTTAGTGTTAACGGGTGAAGTATGTTTTTGCTAAGTGACATGCCAAAGTCCAAGAGCAAAGAGATACAAACAAGCATAAACAGAAATGTTTACAACACTGG
This sequence comes from Emys orbicularis, assembly GCF_028017835.1. Taxonomy (NCBI): domain Eukaryota; kingdom Metazoa; phylum Chordata; order Testudines; family Emydidae; genus Emys; species Emys orbicularis. Next base: position 104,416,919 of record NC_088691.1, read on the forward strand.
CATTGATTTGTTATTCAACATTGGTTGCTGAACAGTGTCTGTGAATAATTGTTGGTGTGCAGCTCTTTTGCAAGACGTTCATTGTGAATGTTCAATATTTGTAATTTGAGTCGTTTTGGAATGTTTCTGTTCCATGACTGGAGGAATGTGCAGCTCTTAGAATCAGGTCTTTGTGAATCTTTGCAACTATGAATCTGAAAGTTGCTTTGGGGGAATATTTTATAACATTCATTTCAATCTGGCAAACATTCCTGCCACTAACTGCATTTTCCAGCTTATCTGTGGAAAGTGAACAAAACAGTTGATAAGCACAAGATGAATCAAATCCATTAAAAATCTCAAATGAATATCAGTGGAAATTTTGGGACATATTTTCCCAGCTCTGTTGCAGAAAACTTTAAATCAAATATCAAATTGCAGTAAAATAATGATACAGTATAAATAAAATGTGACAAATTAGATTCAGGTCCTAGATAAAAAATTATGTATAATTTGCAGATAATTACTATACTTCGTATTTCTTTTTACATGTGTCTGACAGGCATATAAATTTGTGTCCTCCTTTGAGTCAAAACCAAAAAGCTCTTTTGCATATAAGACAGATTTCTATTTGGACAGATCGCATATCACATTTCTAATGAGCAGGGATCAGTGTAAGAGCGATGTTGTACAACACCAGCAAAACCCCGAACAGCAATAAATCATCTGACAAGGCTATATAATGGGCCCAATCTGTCTGCATTGCCATTAACCCCGATGGGAGCAGAATGAGTCCCCAGGTATAACAAAAGGCTCTGTGTGTAACGAATCCTTCAGATAAAACATTATCTATGAAATTTCACGGATGATTTAAAATGAAATGGGAAACAGAAAGAGACTGAGAATTCAAAATGAACTTTTCCAGACGTGCCCTTTTCAAATTGCGCTCATCTGCCAAGTCTCACACACATGTGGGGCATCATTTTTTAATTGTTTGCCTCACTTCTGCCAATTATGAGGAGAGCAGGTGAAAAAAACTAAGACCGGATCATGTGTGGCTGTGAGTGCTTTTTATGGCTGAATGAACCCATGTAACTCAGTGTGAAGCCATCACTCCTTATGTTACTGACACACATAAATACCTGAATAACACTGTTGATAGACAGATAAACTGTCTTCAATGAAATCCTACTAATTCAGCTGGAGACATGCACTTTCTAATTTCAACAGCCATATATTGAATAAAAGGATTCATATACTAGAAGAAAAATATCAGTACATTAGATGGAATTGGTTGTGAAGATAAAATCCCAACTACTTGGCAGGTCTTTACAAATGTTGTTATTGCCAAGTTATCCCAAGAATAAAAACATGCTCAACAGAGCCCCAAAGTCAATCAAAGTCTGACCCCAGTAAAAGATTTTGTTACCTGGAATAATGTCAGACATAGGCCTCCAGTTTCTGAGATCAGCCAGGTGAGACACTGAGCTTTGGGTCTCCGCATTGCTAACAACAGAAACCCTTGCAAGGCTCTGTTTTATAGCTTCAGCTATAGGATCACATATGATCTGGGACTTTTACACATCCCTATAAATTGTCCTTTGAGCCATGGAATTCATTATCCAATGGGTCCTTGTGACTCCGGAATAATAGCCAGGGAATGAATGCCGCTTTGCATGAACACACTCAAATAGCCAGGGGTCCTAAATGAATATTAGTTTGAGGTCAGCACCTTGCAAATGTTCCGATCCTTTTGTAGCTTTCGAAAACTCCTGTTGCTAACACCTGGTTCCATATTAACATAACATTGTACATTTACCTAGACCTGCTGCAAATACAGGACTACATCCTGCAGGCCTAAGTCGCAGGAAGAGTCCTTACGCAAGTGATGCCGTTGACTTCAATGAGAGAGAGAGAGTAAGGATGTCTGGCTTACATCAACAGGGGAAAATCATGCTTGCCTGACTCACGCAAATAATTCCATCAGCTTCAGTGCATAAGCATAATAGAGTGACTAGGGTATGGCACGGAGGGCTTATTTTTGGATACATATTCTTCTTTTGTTTGTATGCTTTGGGCTTTGGAGGTTTTATCCTTGTTCCATTATTTTATCGCACATGATCTCAGAAGGGGCATGCATTTATTGGCTGTATGATATTTACTAAGCTGTATTTTAGCTGTGAGTTAGAGGGAAAGCATTTCCTTTAGGGCTGGATCCAAAGCTCACTGAAGTAAACTGAAAGATGTCCATTGACTTTGAAGGGCTTTGGATTGTGCCATTGATCTTTAATTTCTAACAGTGAAAGAAGCACTGAGAACTATTTCTTGAGCCTCTGGGGTTGTCATCTCCTTTCTCAGGGTGGATTCTGGCATAATTCCAAGTAGGAATAGGTGATCCAATTTGGATAAAAGTATAAAGCAACCCAAATCTGTGCCCATCCCTCAAGACAAAACCGAACCTTGAGAGTCAAATGTTTGGTTGAATGTTCTTCGTTGTCATGTGACTGGCATCATCCTGATCTGGTTTGAACATGGCAGTGCCAAATTAAATAGCTGGAGAAAGGATATTTCTGTGCTGTCTCCAGGCAGAGCTGAAGTGGGAAACACCCTACAGATATCATGAGAAAACCATTTTTTTGGTGAGATTTCAAACCCTCTTTTCCAGATCATAGAGGTTTGGTGAATTCAGGCAATGTAAGAATTGCATACTTATTATTATTACAATAAACCTCCACCCGGTCAGGGGTACATTGAGCCAGATGCTGTACGTACACATAGCTAGAGACACCACCTGCTTACAACCTAGACAGAGGAGGCAGTCAAAGTATGCCCATTTTACTGATAGGGAACTGAGGCAGAGAGAAAGAGAGAGAGAGAGAGACACTAAGGCTAGGTCTACACTACCCGCCTGAATCGGCGGGTAGAAATCGATCTCTCGGGGATCGACTTATCGCGTCTCGTCGGGACGCGACAATCAATCCCCGAATCGACGCGCTTACTCCACCAGCGGAGGTGGGAGTAAGCGCCGTCGACGGGGAGCCGCGGCGGTCGATTTTGCCGCCGTCCTCACAGCGGGGTAAGTCGGCTCTGATACGTCGAATTCAGCTACTGCGTATCTTAAATCGACCCCCCCCGTAGTGAAGACTTGCCCTAAGTAACTAACTCAAAGTCACAGGGAGTCTATAGCAAAGCTCAGAATCAAACCCCCATCAGCTGACTCGCAGGCCAATGCCTTAGCCATAAACTCATCTTTCCTTCATACCAGGACAGGACAGGGTCCAGTCTAGTCAGTGTCAGTAGCTGACAGTGGCCGATGCTAGCTACTTCAGAGGAAGACATAAGACTCACTTCAGTGTACCTAATACATAAGTAATGTTAAGATGGTTGAGTCTTCTTCAGCCTGTTCCTACCCAGTGCAGGTGGCTGCTATCTTCAGATGACACAGCCCAGTGGCACATTCTCCCTTCTGGTGTAGCAGGATCTATTAGCCATTCTGACGGGGCCGCTGATCTGACCACTGCAGAATGTAAATGCACACCGAAGAACCACAATTTATGCCCAGGGGAAAGTCATAGGACAGTAAACGCCTGAAGTTTGCAAGTTCCTTTAGACCCATGTTCTCAGGTGTCCTTCTCTGGCCTTGACAAATGCAGTCTTGCCCTGCTGGTATCCATTCAGAATGCTGCTGCAAATATCATTTTCTTTGCCTGTCTCTGTGCCCATGTCACCCCTCTCTTTGCATCCCTCCACTTTCTCCCCCTTCTCTATCACATCAAACATGACCTGCTTGTCTTCACTGTTGAGGCCCTTCATGGCCTAGCCCCACCCTACCTATTATCTCTCATTCAGTAGCGAGAGGTTGACTCTCACCTCCGGCCAGCCCATGATCCCAGCCTCCTTCCTCTTCCGGTTCAATTTTCAAACAATCAACTTCATGCTTTTTCCCATGCTATCCCTCACACTTGGGAGGAGCCCCCCATAAACATCCACAAAGCTACCTACTTGTCCTCTTTCAAAACCCTCCCTAAAACTCGCTTTTGCCATGATGCCCACAAAAAACTTGATAATAGTTAGACCACTGGTGTACTGAGACCAGAGCTGATCATGCCGACCAATATTGGTTCATTGTTTCCTTGTGCTCCTCCATCTGTCTGTAGCCATCTGTCGTCTCTTGCCTTATACTCAAACTAGGGCTCCTTGGCACTACAGTAGAATAATAAAATTGAGCATAGCATATTGTGCATGTAAAGCTGTGTGTATGAATGGCACCAATTTTTCAATTAATGTGCAGCACGTAAATTCATAGTATCATAGGACTGGAAGGGACCTCGAGGGGTCATCTAGTCCAGTCCCCGGCACTCATGACAGGACTAAGTATTATCTAGACCATCCCTGACAGGTGTTTGTCCAACCTGCTCTTAAAAATCCCCAATGATGGAAATTCCACAACCTCCCTAGGCAATTTATTCCAGTGGTCAACCACCCTGACAGTTAGAAAAATGTTCCTAATGTCCAACCTAAACCTCCCTTGCTGCAATGTAATCCCATTGCTTCTTGTCCTATCCTCAGAGGTTAAGGAGAACAGTTTTTCTCCCTCCTCCTTGTAACAACCTTTTATGTACTTGAAAACTGTTATCATGTCTCCTCTCAATCTTCTCTTTCCCAGACTAAACAAACCCAATTTTTTCAATCTTCCCTCATAGGTCGTTTTTTCTAGACCTTTAAGCATTTTTGTTGCTCTTCTCTGGACTTTCTCCAATTTGTCCACATCTTTCCTGAAATGTGGCGTCCAGAACTGGACACAATACTCCAGTTGAGGCCTAATTAGTGCAGAGTAGAGCGGAAGAATTACTTCTCGTGTCTCGTGTCTTACAACACTCCTGCTAATACATCCCAGAATGATGTTGCTTTTTTTGCAACAGCGTTACACTGTTGACTCATATTTAGCTTGTGATCCACTATGACCCCCAGATCCCTTTCCGCAATAATGTAACAATAATGTGAGCAAAAGGTATCTGGAAACCAAAGATCCATATGGCTTTGCTATCGATAGGTAAATGTTGCTTAGATACCAAGGATAGATGCATAGAATTGTTATTGTTATAGCATAGCTGGAAAACTCTTTGCACTTTAGCTTTGTTTGTAACAAAACAGCCAGCTCTGGTTTGTTCGACATTCATTACTAGATTGTCACTGAGGCTTACAGCCCATGACTGAAATGCACCATTAATTTCGGGCCTTGCAGATTTAACACAAAGGGTGTTGCTGGGAATGAGTTTTGCGATAATTTAAAGTTAAACATTAGGCAGTGATGCCATCATGCGCTGTAATGATTGACAAAGCTACGGTAATAGTCAGGTTTTTTCAGCTGAAGAGGTGTGCGGTTTCAATAACATTGGGCATGCAAAATCAATCCAGTTTTGTTAATTATTATTAAAGATTCTGATACGGATTCGGCTTCCTCAAAGTTTGGGCTGTTTGGATCTGATTTGAGCCCATCTCTACTTAAGGGCAAGCTTCTGCCCCGGCACTCTCAGGCCGGGATGTAGAGGAGCCAGGTTGTGGATGGAGTCCTGGGGAGGAATTCTTGCTGATTGAACCAGAGTTCCTTCTGGGGGCTTGTGGGGTGGGGATGCTGAAGTGGTATCTCTGCCATCTTCGTAGCAATGTGCTCTGAACAGCAGTATCTCTCATACATTGGAGGGGACATATGTATCAATCCATAGAAAAGGCTGAATAAGCCAGTGCTATTTGCGCAACTGTTTCTGTTCAGCTTTGTTAACTGACTTAATTGTCATATTCATTCCTGAGCTTTTCTCTAAAAAAATAAATCGAACTGCATAAAAATGTGTCCTCGGCATTGGTAGGAAAACCTTGTTACTTGTACAATTTCGACCTTCAAAGGAATCGTCCATCACTGAACTAATTTCAGATTTCTTCCTCTTGCAATTATTTCCCTGAAATTCCCTGCCTGCACTTCAGTAAGATACCATTATCAAGAACTCCAGTGCAGAACACACAGAATTGCTTCAATTAAGAGCTGCTCAATTTATCATCCCTGCCATGTCTCAAGATCCCTTATTGAAAAGTAAAAGAACGGTTTTCTGGGTTGATCTCCACCAATGCCCACCTTCCTACAGTCATAGGAAACTGACCGCATGGATACATCCATCTAATCCCAATGGATGATCCCCACTCACTGCTCTAGATGAAGTTCCCTGCCAGGACATCCTAGTATAGTGGTTCTCAAACTATGGCTCGTGTTGTCAGTCTGTGGGTCCCTTCCTGGTGCTTCTGCAACATGGGGCACATCTCAATCCCTTAATGGGGCACATCTCAATCCACCATGGACTGAGAGGTGGGAAGGTGAAGTGGGCCCATGAAAATCTCTCTTTTTTGCTTAAGGAGAGGTCCAGACACTGAAAAGCTAAAGAACTGCTGTTCTACAGAAAATTGCTTCCTGACCTCCATTTGTTGATCAATTGAAACCTGTGAATCTAAGCAACGGTCCCTGTACCAGTAGTAAGGGATCTAGGGCCCGAAACAAAAAATCAAGGCAAGCCTTGTTCCAGAGAGATCACTTGAAAATGAGCAGTAAGATTTCCAGCATAAGGGCCCAATCCTGCAAATATTCCTGGTAGAGGTCTTCCTACCATGAGCAACCCTATTGCAGTCAGTATTTTGCAGCATTGGGAGCCTAAACCCTTGGGTGTCCAGTGTTTTCTTGTCCTAGGGTTTCTCATGGAATCTCTCTCCTCTTTCCCTCCAAAAGCGCAATGTCTGCCCAATAAACCTTCAGCTCCACGGGCTTTTACTGATGACCAGGTTTTGTTTTCCTCTCTTCCGATCTGAATTGTGTCCCTCTCTCCACTTGGACTCTGGAGGCTGCCTTCGATGGGCTGTGGCCTATTGTTAGAAAGGGGCCTTTTCTGAATGACATCAGTTCACTTCCATCAAAACGACAACCCACTTTTTCCTAGGCACGGAAAGTTGTTGGTAGGTGACAAGGGCACCACCTACCGGGCAGCAAGAAATACTGCAACACCCAGCAGTCTGTGGCCATCCATTATCCCTTTTCTTAAAGGGCCTGGTCTTCACTACGGGAGGAAGATCTGCAAACCTGGAATTCACTGACACAGCTTCTTGGGAGGGGAGGAGGGAGTTTTTACATCCATCTCTCCTGCGTGGGGCAGACCCTCACGAGGGACGTTTGCCTGACATATAGGACCAGGAAGGGAGGTCTGTGAGATGGGTGGATGGACAGACACATTTAAGGTGCCACAAGTAAGGAAGACATTTATTCCCTCAGTTATTTAGCTAGTGTTAGGGAAAAACTTTTCCTTTATTTAATACTATTTTATCTCTAAACAATGTTCTGGTGTTATTCCCTACAGACAGGCATGTATTTTCCCTCCTGCCTTAGATTTTGTTATTAGTACATATAATTAAATTGGTTTTCCACCATACCTTCATGAACTTGTTATATCTGGCTAAGAGAGAAGTCAGAAAGGAATTGGTAGCCCAGTTTTGACTTGCCCTAAAACTTATGAAACATAAGTTGGACAGGGGTGAGGATAGGGGGTTCTACTCACCTCTGAACAACTTCAAGTATCCAAGAGGCTGACTAGAGGAAGGGACTGTCTCTTACGAGGCATATATACAGAATATAGCCCAACAGGGTCCTATTACAATAACCCTCAGAATAAAATCATAATGACAAATGGATTCTTTTTTCCAGAAGTCCATGGAAGCCTTCTTTCATCTCATACCATTTATCTCCTCACCAGTGGTGCTTGATGGTTAAGATGGATTCCTCCATTTTAAAAAAAATGATGTTGCATGATAGCTCATTATCATTGATTAGAACAGGAGTAAGTGCGCTGCACACTTCGGAACAGTAGAGAAAAGCAAAGGAGTCTGCCGGAGAACAAGATGGTGGAGCTGTTAAGCTAATGTGAGTTTGCTTGAATAAAGAGTCCGGGTCAATCTTGTTGATTCCTTGTGTACAACAGTCAAAATACAACCTACAACGGTGTCTTGTTTATCCCTGATCTTCTTCCAGAAGGACTATAGATAACTGTGGGACTTGCACTGTGACCCAGTCCTAGACTTCAGCCCCAAATCAGCCTTCGACACATCTCTGCATCTCGGCCCGTGCCTCAGATTTATGCACAAAGCCCTGATCTCGCTTGCTCTTGTTGGTTGGCAGCTACTTGCCAAGGGGTGTGCCTACTGCTGCAGTTCAGGCCAGGGCTACGCTATGGACTTCTGCCAGCAAAGCTAGGTCAGTCAGTGTGATGAGCTGTGATTTGTGACCAACATACTATTGCTGTGTTCACCGTAAGGGTGCTTTGATGGTAGAGAACATTGGTGTACTGGTAAAGTGCTCCTGATGTAGACCTGGCCTCATGTTAAGACAGACCAGAGTCCAGCTAGTTCTCTGAACTTTGGGCATAGCCAATATCTTCAGGCAAAGCCATTTATTGGTTGAGCAAAGTGAGGCCGTACATTCAACTGGATGGCATTTCTCGCTCTGGGTGTAATGTAATAACTTCTCAGCACTGCATCTGGTCAATCCCAACATTTCTAGGCATAAAAGGTTGTTACAAGGAGGAGGGAGAAAAATTGTTCTCCTTAAATCTGAGGATAGGACAAGAAGCAAGGGGCTTAAATTGCAGCAAGGGAGATTTAGGTTGGACATTAGGAAAAACTTCTCAACTGTCAGGGTGGTTAAACACTGGAATAAATTGCCCAGGGAGATTTTTAAGAGCAGGTTGGACAAACACCTGTCAGGGCTGGTCTAGATAATACATAGTCCTGCCTTGAGTGCAGAGGACTGGACTAGATGACCTCTCGAGGTCCCTTCCAGTCCTACACGCCTCTGATTCTATAACCCCCTGATTTTGATGAAAATTGGAAAAAACAAACGAGGCAAATGGGGGACACCCGGAGCCCCGGGTATCTGGATAGCAGACCCAGCAGCTTCAACTACCTCTGTAATTGTTGATGGCAGCCATTAACCCCTTCCAGGGTAACAACAGCCCCACATGGAAGCTCTGCCCCATCTCCCAAAGCAATTTAAAATTGTGACCCCTTGAAACACTTCTCTGCCAGACAGAAAGAACAGAACAGAGCAATGGGGGGAAGTGTGGAATGGGGGCACACACAGAGCCTCTAGTGGGGGTGGGGAAGTGGGGGACCCTGACATGGGGTGCATGGGGGAAAGGGGAATGAGGGGGCACACTGAACCACAGGCCGGGGGGGAGAATGGGGGATTCTGGCATGGGAAAGGGGGAACACAGAGCCCCTGGGTTGATGGAGGAGTTGTGGGGGTGCAGCGAGTCCCTGAAATAGAGGGGCATGGAGGCTGGGACACAGGAGGGGTTAGAGGAGTACAGGGAGCCCCCAGTGCCTCCAATGTGCAGAGCCTACCGGAGTTATGAAGTTTGTGTGTTCTTCTATCTGAACATTTTCAGAGCAGCATCACAGTCAGTTTTACTCCCATCCACATCTCCCTGGAGTTTTCCCCTCCCACCCTGATTTCTCTGTTACCTCTCTTCCAGCCTCAGCTTCCACAGCTCCATTCTCAGTGCCTGGGGTAGCCAAGCCAAGCATCTGCCCCCTGGACACCATCTCAGATGGCCCCTAAACCATTTGCGGTTACAAAATTGGATAACACAGCCCTGGGCCTACATGAGCAATGAAGTGTGCATGCAACCTCCTAGCACTGCATTCGTTACAGTCCGTTCACTTTGCTAAGGATCCTCATCAGTGGCTGCCAGTAGGTGACCAGGAAGTCAAAGATTCCAGTGCATCACCCACCTAAAGGAGGGTAAACAATTCTTCTGTAAGGGGACTGTTGCCCCCTTACTAACATTCAGTGGGGGTGTTTTGATTGGCTTGCTCCCAGTACTAAAAGGGGAAGGGTCGATGGCAAATCAGGAGCCTGAGACTGACAGTCCCCAGGAACAATGGGGAGAGGCCAATGCTCCAGATCAGCCTGATTGACAGGGCGGGCAGGCTAATCAGAGAATCAGGAGGCGAGGGAGGTCCCGTCCTCCGTGTGAGCTGGAATTGCCTGGGTCAGACTGAGTGGGGCCGAGCTAAGGAGAAAGCAGGGGCCCAAGCTGAGCTGGAGAGCAGAACCGTGCCAGATCCAGAGGGGCCAGAGCTGCAGCCCCAAAGCCAGAGCACAGCCAGGAGAGAGCAGGGGCCTGAGCTAAGTTGCTGGGAGCAGAGCTGCAGCCCCAAAGCAGAGTCACAGAAGCAGCCTGCAGAGCAGAGCTGCCCTGGGAGGAGAGCTGCAGCAACCAGAGCCAGAGAGGCCAGAGAAGCAGCCCAGGGAGCTGGAGGCAGAGCAGCAGCAGCAGCCGTGCTGAGGCAGAGTGGAGCTGGGGCTGGGGCTGGAGCAGTCCGGAGCTGGGTGCGGTGAGCAGCTGGGGAGAGTGAGGGGGACCCTGGCAGTGGGCCCAGCGCAGGGAGATACCTCAGCCAAGAGGCCTTGCAGGCCAGACTTGGAGGGGGATCGTAACCCTGACAGGGCGGGGGCGACGCTGGGAAGAAGGGTCCTGCCACCTAGAGCCTGAGAGCGTGTGGCCACCGCCAGAGCAAGTGTCCAACCCGCAGCGTCCCTGCAGCACAGCCAGGGCCTGAGAAGGAGGCCCGGGACCTACAAGGAACAGACTGAACTGCCCTGACGTTCCAGAGACACTGCTTGTGATATTCCCTGCCTCAGAGCAGGGTGATGTGTTTCCTTTAACCTTTTCCATTTTTCCTTATTCTTTTTTAAAAGTAATTGTTAATTAAATAATTTGTATTTGCTTTAAATTGTATAAAATGATCAGTGGGTCAGGGAGGTGCCCAGTGCAAAGAGAGTACCCCGGAGTGGGGACACCCTAGCCCCTGTCCTAGGTGACCACAGCAGGGTTGGGGGTCAAGCCCCCCAGGAATCCTGGGCCCAGCCTTGTCGGGGTTTACGAGGACTCTGCCAGACAGGAGAGTGGAAGGGGAGTCCTCAAGGGCAGGGAGGCCTCTGGGTAAAGGAAGTGGGAGCGAGGACTCGGATCCTTTCGTTAGCCCACTTCACCGGGGTAGTGCAGAAGCCAGGAAAGTTCCCCACAATAGCGGGACCATTCCCCCGCTTACATAATTGGCGTCACGAACAGGATCCTATCCACAGGGTCCATCCCATTGGTTTTCTGGTTAAGTTCTAGTAGCACGGTCCGGGCCTGGTTGAGCACCCTACCATGGCTGGAATTGAAGAACTACGAACCCAGTTTGCTGAACTTCAGCGCAGATTATCAGACCAAGCGGAGGCATTACAGCAAGCTAGAACTGAACAGAGAGAAGCCTTATCGCTGGCCAAGGCAGTAATAGACCAACAGACAGCAGAAGCTAAGAAACCCCCTACTATTTATATCCCACGGGAGCGGAAGGTCACGGAGTTTGGTGGCTTCCCGACTAGACCAGGAGACATTACAGTAGAGGAGTGGGTCAAGTCTGTGAAGGCAGCTCTGCGTGTGCTAAGAGTACCTGAAGAAGATCATGTGGACTTCATAGAGGAGCACCTCAAAGGCCAGGCCAAGGCCACAGTAAAGTTCATGGCAGTGGCAGACAAGAAAGATGTGGAAAAGGTATTTGAACTCCTCCTGAAAGTGTATGGAGACAAGGTACCTATTGGAACCCGACTAAAGGAGTTTTTTGAGAAAAAGCAGGAGCCTGGTGAAACTGTCCGGGCATACGCATATGACCTCCTGGAGAGAATGAGCAAAGTGGAGCGGCGAGACCCTCAGCGAGTTCCAGACCCAGATACGGTTCTGAAAGAGCAGTTGGTGCTGGGGCTCCGTGATGACTCCCTCCGACGTGAAATGAAAAGGAGGTTTAAAGAAGAGCCCAGTAAGAAGTTCCATGAACTCATGCAGGCTGCCATTATGTGGTCAGAAGAAGAGGAAGTTCCTGTGGCAGAGGCGGCCAAGCCTAACCCCCATACACGAAGAGGGGGCCTAGTGAATGCAGCTGCTGGGGAAAAGGCCCTGCCCCAAACAGAGCTAACATTGGAAAGCTTAAGTGAAGCTGTCCAAACACTGGCAGTCCAACAGGGGGAGATGATGAAAGTGATGACCAAGTTGATGAAAGAAAAAAATCCCATTAGTATGCCAAAGTATCCAAGGGCACCGGGATCCCGAAGAGCCCCACTGAAGGACGAGCTGGGAAGATACATTTGTTATACTTGTGAAAGGCCAGGACATACTAGCCGAGAATGTCCACTGAGAAGGAGAACAGAGTCCCAGGCATTCGAAACCAATGGGGCACCAGGAGCAAATGGTCCATCTACAGTAGAAGGCCAAGCAGTGGCAGAAGGATTCCTAGGCCTGTCCTTCGTGGAAAATCCCTCTGCATACAGTGTTGAGAGGAACGTGGGCAGTGCCAGCATATCTAGCGACTTCTGTAAGCGAGCATTTGGAGACTGTCTAACTGCTGAAGTATGTATAGCAGGGGTGAAGACCAGATGTTTGTTAGATACTGGCTCAGAAGTCACCACCATTACTGAGTCACATTTTCAAAAATATCTGAAGGACAAGGACCTGACCATGTACAGCACACGGTTTGTACGTCTAACAGCTGTTAATGGACTGGCAATCCCAGTGGTGGGGTGCCTTGAAGCAGACATAGAGTATATGGGCCAGACACTGCCAGGAAAATGCATCTTCATCCTGAAAGACAAAGCCTCAAAAGGGAGCCATATAGGAGAAGGAGTCCCAGGGATTTTAGGGATGAACATCATTAGTGAGCTGAAGGAGCTACTCTTACCAGGAAAAGGGACCAGGAGGATGAACTGTCACGAGCACTCTACGAAGAATGCTGTGCTGAGTAAAGTACTGGCTCGAGAGGAGAGGCAGAGTCTTTCCTTGGGCCCCACAAGGCATATGGGAAATGTTAAAGTGGGCAGAGAACGGAAGACCGTTATTCCTCCTTGGAGAGGGAAGATCCTTGACGAACACAGCTGTGTACCAGGAAATGAGCTGCAGGTGACGAGGGAGAAGGGAGGACGAGTTACCTTTCTTCAAGAAAGATGTGATGGGAGACTGCCAGTTCCAGTTCAAGCGGCACGCCAAGGGCTGATTCCTGCACATGTGGCTAACATAAGGGCGTTGCCAGAGAAACATCAAGAAGTCTTTTCTAAGGATGAGGTGACCAATTATGATGACCAGGTCAAAGGTCACCATGACAGGCTGAAGACAGCCTGGAAAGTTGCTCTCAGTACAACTAAAGACACGGCCCAAAGTAGGAAAAGGACTTATGTTAGCAAGTCCAGTGGGGCTCTCATCAGATCTGGTGACTGTGTACCAGTTCGTAGCCGTAGACGCCGGAGATGTAATAAAATACAGGACAAATGGAAGCCAAATCCCCCCACTGTGGTCACCCACAACAATCCCGAACTGCCAGTGTACACTAACCAGCCTGAACGAGGAGGTCCTGGGATAGTAGTACATAGGGACCAGTTGAAACATTGCACTCTTAGTCCAGACAGGGACCATAGGAGGCGTAGATCAGTACACCCCGAGAAGGCTGAAACCAATTGGGAAATGGTTCTAGTCCCACAAACCGAATACAGAGTGGGGCAAACCCAAACCCTAACAAGAATGGCCAGATCCTTCAAACTGACCCAGTATTACCCGAGGATAGGAAAATAGAAAATATGGGTAACGAACCGCCAGTCTTAAGAAGGTCCCAGAGGGCTAATAAGGGCATACTTCCTGTTAGATTTAAAAATAATTATGTTATTGGTTCTATGTAGTGTTTTAATGAATATTGTTATGTATGGTATTAAGAAGTAGATGTGGAATGTTAAATATGTTAAATGTTCTTTTGATAATTGTTAATGGGTTTTTAATATAAAATGATGTGGGTATATGTTGTTACTATGGGGCCCGGATGTACCGGTGTAAATATTGTGGATGTGGCAGTATTTTAGCAAGGGGGAATGTAAGGGGACTGTTGCCCCCTTACTAACATTCAGTGGGGGTGTTTTGATTGGCTTGCTCCCAGTACTAAAAGGGGAAGGGTCGATGGCAAATCAGGAGCCTGAGACTGACAGTCCCCAGGAACAATGGGGAGAGGCCAATGCTCCAGATGAGCCTGATTGACAGGGCGGGCAGGCTAATCAGAGGGTCAGGAGGCGAGGGAGGTCCCGTCCTCCGTGTGAGCTGGAATTGCCTGGGTCAGACTGAGTGGGGCCGAGCTAAGGAGAAAGCAGGGGCCCAAGCTGAGCTGGAGAGCAGAACCGTGCCAGATCCAGAGGGGCCAGAGCTGCAGCCCCAAAGCCAGAGCACAGCCAGGAGAGAGCAGGGGCCTGAGCTAAGTTGCTGGGAGCAGAGCTGCAGCCCCAAAGCAGAGTCACAGAAGCAGCCTGCAGAGCAGAGCTGCCCTGGGAGGAGAGCTGCAGCAACCAGAGCCAGAGAGGCCAGAGAAGCAGCCCAGGGAGCTGGAGGCAGAGCAGCAGCAGCAGCCGTGCTGAGGCAGAGTGGAGCTGGAGCTGGGGCTGGGGCTGGAGCAGTCCGGAGCTGGGTGCGGTGAGCAGCTGGGGAGAGTGAGGGGGACCCTGGCAGTGGGCCCAGCGCAGGGAGATACCTCAGCCAAGAGGCCTTGCAGGCCAGACTTGGAGGGGGATCGTAACCCTGACAGGGCGGGGGCGACGCTGGGAAGAAGGGTCCTGCCACCTAGAGCCTGAGAGCGTGTGGCCACCGCCCGAGCAAGTGTCCAACCCGCAGCGTCTCTGCAGCACAGCCAGGGCCTGAGAAGGAGGCCCGGGACCTACAAGGAACAGACTGTGAACTGCCCGGACGTGCCAGAGACACTGCTTGTGATATTCCCTGCCTCAGAGCAGGGTGATGTGTTTCCTTTAACCTTTTCCATTTTTCCTTATTCTTTTTTAAAAGTAATTGTTAATTAAATAATTTGTATTTGCTTTAAATTGTATAAAATGATCAGTGGGTCAGGGAGGTGCCCAGTGCAAAGAGAGTACCCCGGAGTGGGGACACCCTAGCCCCTGTCCTAGGTGACCACAGCAGGGTTGGGGGTCAAGCCCCCCAGGAATCCTGGGCCCAGCCTTGTCGGGGTTTACGAGGACTCTGCCAGACAGGAGAGTGGAAGGGGAGTCCTCAAGGGCAGGGAGGCCTCTGGGTAAAGGAAGTGGGAGCGAGGACTCGGATCCTTTCGTTAGCCCACTTCACCGGGGTAGTGCAGAAGCCAGGAAAGTTCCCCACAATAGCGGGACCATTCCCCCGCTTACACTTCCATATAGTGAAGAAAGCACTAAAGAGGTTCTCATGCATCATCACCATTATGAAGATTTTGAGGTCACATGAGGCCCTATATTACACTTGGACAATTCCATTGTTCTCCGATTTTGCCCTCCATGTCCCCTGGGCAGCCCCATTTGTTTGCTCGCGCTCCACGCCAGTGGCGGTAAAACTGGCAGAAAGCAGGGGTGAATCATTCAAGCCTTATGTCTGGTTCAGAGGAAAACCCAAGGAATTCTGTACATCAGGCAACATTAGCTATGTGTAAGGTGGATTTCTCCCTTGTACACTTTTTTTATACCCCACAAGTGCTTAGAACTAACAAGACAGCTACTTTCAACAAATAGCCAGCTATGGAAAGCTGGAATCTGTAATGGCACACTAACGGGATGTGTAACATTTTAGTACCTCCAAAAGTCTCCCGTGAGAGTTTGTAATGAAGTGTCCAAAATACCAGTTTGCAGAGAAACATCTGGCAAACAGATGTTACAGTGACGGAGGCCCTAAACATAGATCAATTGGCATGAGATCCTTCTTTCTGAATAGTTCATAGGGGAATACAGCTTTTACAAAAGCATCTTTCCAGTAACAGTCTATGGCATGTGTTTGTGAGTTTGGTATAGACTCTGCACTCCACTTTTGCAGGAGATAGAGACTCTTTGGCTTTACAGTTTTGCATTTGAGCTGGGTTGTGACAGGGTGATGCTAAGAGACTAAAGGAGGGGAAACGACGGGTTTTTTTTTTGGTCAAGCATCAGGAGGATAGGCCCATCAATGGCTAGTAACTGAGGCATGCAACAGTAAACTTGCAGCTTATTTCTGGCTAGGGTATTGGATGGAGACTCAGGAGAGCTGAGTTCAGTTCTCAGCTATGCCAGTGACTTCCTATCTGATCTTGGACAAATCAGCTGGTCTCTCTGTGGCGCACCTCCCCAGCGGTAAAGTGGGAATAAGAACCCTTCCTTTCTCCCACTCTGTTTAAAAGAGACATTCTCAAGGCAGGGACTGTCTCTCAGTATGTCTCTCCATAGGATGTAGCCCAATACTGGACCTCTTGGCATTACAGTAATGCAAAGAATTAGACCTAAAGCTCATGGAAATAAAGGCAGATTGAATGAAGGTGAAAAACTGAGGAGTGGGCCAGAAATCCAATCCATTAATCAACGGAGAGAATTTGTCCCCTTGAGGTTTTTAAAGTGAAATTGCAGCGAACAGGTGGCTAAAGGTCTGAAGCCTAAAACCATCTATTTCTGCTCAAACAGGGTCTTTTATTTTTAATCATTTTAAGTTGCACTGGTATTTGTATCTTTTCCCTGATTGCCCTTCTTTTACTGTGTTGCAAAGAGCTGAGATTTCCAGTTAAAAACTTAAATCACTTTTGTATTTTAATCCTCTGTAATTCCCAGAGCTGCTGGATGGAAAAAAGACAAGAGGAGAATAAATCACTTGCATTCCCCCCCCTGGTTTTGAGTTACTGGTAACATTGGACACCGCACGGGAGCTTTGGACTGAGGCATTAGAGTGAAATGGCACAGCCTGAAATGCATTTTCAAGTCAATTTCTTGGGCGGAATGCTGCAACATCTCCCGTCTGAGGGCCCATTGTCAGCTGACACAGGCACAGTGTATCAGAAGTCCCACAACCGCACGGCAATGGAGCGGCCAGTCTTTTGGCGCCCCCTGTAGGAACCCAAAACTAAACCTTGCTGCACCTTCCCTGCATCCTGAAATTAGGAGGAAGCCCTACTAAATTGGGCCTGGGCTTTTCAGAGGTTAATTTCCCAGCCAGGATGCAGAGGCAGCGGCCTCTGGCAGCTCTTTAGGAGCAGTTGAGAGCATTTAGGACCGACACCTTAAAAGAAAGGGAGCTTTGCTTCCAGACACCTGGCTTTTGCTAGAAGAACCGCCCATTGCTGACACAATTTGCAGCTGCCTCAGCCCTGAATGTGGTCTAACTGGCAGGGCAGCCCAGCACAAGCTGGGATTCGAGCCTCCAAGTTTATGGCTTCTGAAAACACAAACATATTTTTTAAAATAAAAGATTTCATAAGAACATAAGAACAGCCATACTAGGTCAGACCAAAGGTCCATCCAGCCGAGTATCCTGTCTTCCGACAGTGGCCAATGTCAGGTGCCCCAGAAGGAATGAACAAAACACCGCTGTGCCTGTGTCTCTTTGCTCAACACTGGCGAGATGAAGAAATCACGGGGGCACCGTGCGGTCCAGATAACTGTGTTGATGGGACATACACAACGTATATATGTAACCCACACACCTCCTGGGTGTGGTGTCTGTCCCATCAAGTGGCACCGAGACCACTTAGCGAGAGATTAATGAGTTTGCTCTACAGCCATATGGCTTTTAGCTCATGCATTGAGCTCCAGAGGTCCCAGGTTCAATCCTGCCCACCAACGACCAGGGTCTGTCAATGTTACATATGCACTGCTGCTCTGGGTGGGTACTGGTGGCTTCTAAAACACGGAACACAGTAAGTACCAGTAGAAGGCCACAAACTATTTAAAGGGATAGTACCCTGTTCCTATACACTACAACCATGGGGAGAGGCCTGTAGATAGAGAGCTAGGGGAAGAGAAAGAAAAAAACATATTTTGAAGTCTACCGGAGGGGCATGAAGGGTAAACAGAATCAATGTGAGGGAGCGCACGTAACTCACTGGCCAGGATGTGTTCTCCGTCCCGCTCTGGGCCGGACCCACAAGGAGTACAAGTCTGTTACAGCCCACATCTGGCTCGCAGATGAGGTAGGAAAAGCTGCTTCCAGGGAAGAACAATTCATTTTTCAGCCCATTGGAATTTATGAGCGGTGGCTCTTTATCACCCCGCTGTACTTAGCTGTGATGCACACATGTACTGCCATGCATCCTTGTTACTGAGAGCAGCATGTCTCCCTTTCTGTCCCCCACACTAGTCATTCATCCACCTCCCAGATCCTAACTCACCTTATTCCTGTGAGACTCCTTTGCTATCTTGTAACACCTTCCTTTGAGGCTCCCAACGTGTGTTACAGGCACCCCTCCTCTCCTCCCCACCCCCGGGCCTCTGAGGTGGGTAAGTATTAGTGTGGTCACTGTATGAGGTGGGAAACTGAAACACAGAGGTTAAGTGACTTGTCTGAAGTAGCTCCGCGTATGTCTACACTGCAATGAAAAACCCACAGCAGCGAGTCTCAGAGCCCGGGTCAACTGACTCTGGCTTGTGCTACAGGGCTAAAAACAGCAGTCTAGACATTTGAGCTTGGAGCTGGAGCTTGGGCTCTGAAACCAGCCAAGGGTGGGGGGTCCCAGAGCCCAGGCTCCAGCCCAAACCTGAATGTCCACACTGCTATTTGTAACCCCGTAGTGTTTGCCAGAAGCTGGGAATGGGCGACAGGGGATGGATCACTTGGTGATTACCTGTTCTGTTCATTCCCTCTGGGGCACCTGGCATTGGCCACTGTCGGAAGACAGGATACTGGGCTAGATGGACCTTTGATCTGACCCGTATGGCTGTTCTTATGAGCCCAAACCAGTTGACCCCGGTTCTGAGACTCACTGCTGTGTGTGTTTTTTTATTGCAGTGTAGACGTACCCTCGGTGGCAGAGATGGAATTAAAACCCAGGAGTCCTGATGCCCAGTCTCTACCCTAACCACTAGCACATGCTGCCTTGTGAAGGAAAACTTCATAGACGAGAATCTCTGGGGCCTGGAAATGACAGAGTCATTCAAAACTGTAACTGCTGGAAAGCTTAGCTCATACACACACACACACCCATGCACCCCCCCCACACATACCCACATACACCCACACCCACACACCCAACCCCCCCCCACACACACACCCCACATCCCCCCCCCCACCCACACCCACACGCACACCTACACACACACACACCACTTGGTATTTCTAAAGGCTCCCATCCGAGTTCTAATTTGTTCCTTATTCAAGTAAGCCCTGGTGTCAAACATAGCTACTAGGGGCCCAATCCTGCAATGCTGAGTTCCCATTGAAGAGAAGGAGAACAGAGGGCACTCGGTATTTTTCAGAGTCAGGGCCCAATTATTTTGTTCTGGCCTGGGCGCATACCAGGGCAGGAGGTCAGAGCCTGATCTGGCACCCACTGAAGTCAATGGGACTTCTGTCACTGACAATACCAGGAACAGGCTCGGGCCACAGTCCCCTACTGGAACAGAGTGTGAGCATCTTCGAATTTACTATTCTGTCTCCACTGGTAATTAGTTATTTACATAAAACTTTGGAGCATTTTAATTAGTTGCGCTAATTTAGAATTCACAGAAATTAAGCCATAAAAGTCTATTACATGCAACACTTATTCAAATGAAGCTTGAAATGGCACATGGTAATAGTCACAAATCTTCAGCTAACACATGGAGAAATCTGGAGAGCATAACTAGGCTTTGAATAATGCAGTTAAGTCATTGGCGCTCCTGCTACACCCGTGCGAGGTTCAGATGTCTGACCTATGGGAGGATGAACCTTTCAGACCCTAGGTCATCACTTCCCGGCCACCCGGGGTTGCAGTGACCATAGGTTGGTACCATCTGACACCTCTTTGGGGCCCCGTGTGAAGTGACTTAGTGGACACAGGTCATTTCCTGGAAGATGGCTCTCCGTGTTACAAGACCACCCTGGGACCATTAGGATAAGTAGGGGCATTGCCAGCAGATTGAAGGACGTGATCATTCCCCTCTATTCGACATTGGTGAGGCCTCATCTGGAGTGCTGTGTCCAGTTTTGGGCCCCACACTACAAGGAGGATATGGAAAAATTAGAAAGAGTCCAGGGGAGGGCAACAAAAATTATTAGGGGGCTGGAGTACATGACTTATGAGGAGAGGCTGAGGGAACTGGGATTGTTTAGTCTGCAGAAGAGAAGAATGAGGGGGGATTTGATAGCTGCTTTCAACTACCTGAAAGGGGGTTCCAAAGAGGATGGATCTGGAATGTTCTCAGTGGTACCAGATGACTGAACAAGGAGCAATGGTCTCAAGTTGCAGTGGGGGAGATTTAGGTTGGATATTAGGAAAAACTTTTTCACTAGGAGGGTGGTGAAGCACTGGAATGGGTTACCTAGGGAGGTGGTGGAATCTCCTTCCTTAGAGGTTTTTAAGGTCAGGCTTGACAAAGCCCTGGCTGGGATGATTTAGTTGGGGATTGGTCCTGCTTTGAGCAGGGGGTTGGACTAGATGACCTCCTGAGGTCCCTTCCAACCCTGAACTTCTATGATTCTATGATAGCAAGCAAGGGTGAGGCCCAGAGCCTCAAAGGTATTTAGGCTCCTAACTTCCCTTATTGAGGATCTGGGCCCAAATGATCATGGAGACTGACCTACCCAGAGGTTGGTCCTTTGAGGTCTTGCTTGGGGCGCTCTTGCATTGGACTTTGTGCCTGTTCTTTGGGTAGACAGCGAAAGACAACTCTTCAGTTTCCCAACTTTCCCCAGTCACCGGCACTACATTGAATTAAAGCGAAGTTGCAGGTGTGTGGCTAGACTGATAACTCAGTAAATCCATCTGTATACGATAGGTAGCTTGTTACAGAGTCTAAATTACACCATCCCTATTAATCCCCACATAGAGAAAAAGCCAAGGAAGCTAGATAATAGAGCAGACATTGCCATAAGATTTCATCTGCTGGGGAAAATTGCTTTCTGTATAAAATGCAGCATGTGGTGCCTCGTGGGGGTAAAAGGCTTGGTTCCACAAATCTGGAAATACCCAAGGCATACGTTTGCTTGGAAACAGATTTCTTTGGAAGAGAGGAAGAGAGTACGATACAGCATCATATCAAGCCCCGATAGTGTTATTCTTTCTGATCTACAGGCATGAGAAGAGCAAGAAGAAAGGGGACACTGGGATATATATGATACACTATCAACATAATTCACTGGTGCTGAAATTAACAGTGAGAGAAAACCCTACTTTAGTCCAGGATGAAATATCTGTTATATTCATGGATACACGGGAGACTCAGGAATATTTCTGCACAATTATCTTAAAATATATAGAACCATCTGAGAACAGAAATTATGGGCTAAAAACTGATTCATCCCATTAAAATCAATGGATGAATTTGGCTCAGCATATTAATTTGATGCTAAAAGCATGGCCCTTTTTTCAGACTGGTGGACTAAAACTCCTGAGCGGTAGTATTTTAAAAGCACAACTAGGGTTTGAGCTGCATAATTCCCAATGGGGTGTCATGCAGCTGTTCTCCCCACACACACACACCGATTTGGAAACGTAGGTTCTTCTCAGTGATAAGAGCAAGTAGGACCCCAAGAGATTGCAACTAGGACCAAAGGAATGAAAGAGAAATTCAGGATGATCCCCAGTTTCTTTGAAAATCCTCACCATTTAGAAGTAGCCACTAAATATTTTGGACGAATCATTTTCAGACTACAGGTTGTTCACTTCAACTGGTGTTCTGTGTTTCGTATCAAAACACATGGTATTGTTTCTGCTCCTTAACTGGACAACTGAAATCTTTGAATGAATAATAAATAATAATGAATAATAAGTACCACACAGCTATACCTCTCTCTATCAACATTTCTACAGTGCCAAGCACTGTAGACCATAAGCACAGCACATAGATTACAGAGAACAGCAAGATCTGCCCAGAGTTGTAATTCGCGCTACACTCCATGATGCAAAAATATTTTCATAAATACGTGGGGCTTTACTGAACACTTTTAATTCAGTTAAGTACTTAAACATGTTTAAGACCATCCATATTAAGGAAAGCACTAAAGCATGCGCTTAACTTTAAGTCCTATTGGACTTACGTGCTTTTCAGAATTAAGTGCCCCTCACAGTCTCAGCTCCATAAATTTCAGCCCACCCCTCATGGTACTTTTGATTCATGAAAATATTCTTGAATTAGGCTTTTTGCCTATTCGACCAGCTCTAATCATAAGCTGCACACGTTGCCTGCTGTCTTCATCAGTCAGTTGGCCAGGAAAGAAAAGATAATTACAGAACATTTGTTTGGTAATTGTCTAGTTCTATTTTGGAGTTTGTTTCTCATGCTAGCGAATGTGAATCCATTATGCCATTTACTAGGCTAGGAGTCAGGTGGAGGAACATTTTTAATCAGAGACTATTTTGGTTTGTATGAGAAATAACCCCGTAGTGCCATTAACGAAGATGTGTTAGTGGAAAAATCCCGCGGCTGAAAATAATGGACTAGGTAGTTTAACAGAGTTAAAAGCTCCAGAAAGAGGCTTTCTTCTTCAATAGCACAGGGGGTTCTTGTCGTTTATGAGGTGAATATTTGCAGATTTCCCCCACTCCCAAACACAGACGTCTAACTGTTTAATAGACTTAAAGGTTACTAGATGACATTAATTTTATCTCACCCTGATTTACTGTCACTTGCACAATGCAGAGCAGAACTTGTATATAGACATTTCTGTTGCTAAGTTTAATATTTTTAAACTCACTTAAATGCAAGCAAAATATTTCTGCGGTTCCCTCACAGATGTAGCAACTTGCATGGAACCTGGAGGGAGAAACACAGGTTGCAGGACAGAAGAGTTTGGAAGCAAGCCCAGAAAGGCAATCTGGATGTACGTGGCTAGAATGCTAGCTGCGGCTGGAGCACCTCTGTAAATAGTTGTAAATAAAGAGTCGGTTTAGTTTTAGAAACATGGAGTTCTTTCATGCTATTGCCCAGAACACGGTACACGAAACAACAGGGACTAGCACAACCCACTCATCCGCAGGGTCGGGAGCTGATCTGGGTATTCAGGTATCTGCTGCTCTGTGGACAAGAGCCGTTCTATGAGAATGGAGACTTTGCTCTACTTGGGCTCAGCACAGAGCGAACATGCCAGGATCATAGGGCTACGTGAGCGCAATCTTTCAATGTGCTGTATATGGTGTCTTCCATCACAAAATAATATATTAATTGATGGTACAAACAACATGTAGTGAAATCTATCTTATGTGGCCATCCAGTGGACCAGCAAATGGTCGTCACTTGCGGGAAGTAGTCTTCTAAGAAAAGGGGAATAGGCAATGTTTTTTTATTATACTTTGGGGTGGTCTTTTAAGACAGGAGGTTGCCTAGTCAGAGTGGGCTTCTGTAAAAAGTTCACTGCACATAAGCACATTAATTTGCTCACCACTGAAATGCAACCATCTCTGAGTGAAACACAGTAACTAGTTCAACAGCACACAGCAATACAGAACTAGAGGTTAGGACAGGAAGGGAAGGGAAGGTATCCATCAATGCCAGTGCTAAAGAAATGATGTATGGCCTACAGCTACATATAGCTCAAGGGATCTGATTAGTCTTCAGCTTGTACCACTGACAGTTCTTATGGACCATGCATCCCACTCTGAAAGCTGAAATGAAAACTGCAGCCAGCAGTCTCAGCCCAAGTGTCCACATCACAAAACCCACCATCGTCCCTGGTGCTAGCTAGCAGCCCTGCACGCACCCTCATCATGGAGAGAGACCAGTGATGTTTCTGGTCCATGGAGAATGAGCACTTCCTCATGCCTCTGGGGATGGCTCCTCAAGATCACTGTTAAAGTCATGTTAGCAGGGTGGTGTTGGGGAATCTTTCCCTGACGCCCCCTGTGCTGCATCTGGTCTGTGGATAAGCAGAGGACTTTGGCTTTTAGGGCTGTTAATTCAGGATCTTTCAACAGCACCAGATCCAGAGAAATTAAATTAAGTTAACTGCAAAAACTATAGAAGTCTCTCAGCACCCCCACTATAAAAATTGTTCCAGTTCCCCTGCATCTGGAGATCCACTTGCAAGTACAGGAGAGTTTCCTATAGAGGGTTCTGAGCAGTGAGGCTGCCAGCAATTCCAGCCAATTTCCCTCCACTTAATATTGGTCTAGTACATCAAGTTATACCCCCTTGGGCCACCATCCTGAGCAAACTTCCCTCAAAGGCCCTCCCTTGCAGTACTTGGAGAAAGTGATTGTTTAATCTAGCCATGCGTGGAGAGTTCTTTGATTGTTCTTCATATAAATTCAATACCTCCTCCAGTGACTTTTACTGCTGTTTGCTGAATCCCACCTCAATTAGTCCAAGTTTTTTCAATTTTCTCCCAAAGTTTCAAAGGCTTTTGTCCCTGAGAGGCTGATGATGTTAGTGCAGCTTTGCAAACATTTGCTTCCTCCTTTTTCCTTAACAGGCAAAGCAAATAGTCTTTGTTTTTTTTGCCTCTTCATTATCAGGATGGTAATGATGGGTCAACAAATTTGGGGCTTGATCCAACCACCATTAAAGTCCTTGGGAAGCCTGGGTGTTTAGGTTAGGGAATACTGGGGCTAACTTGGCACGGGTGACTTGTTAGACCAAAGTCTTTCCTAATGTAAATCCGCTGAGGTCAGTGGTGTTATAGCAGAATGAAGCTGGCTAGTCGCCTTTGTCTGATGGGCCCTTTTTTGTGGTGATGGTCGGCCATTCCTGAGAGAAAGGCTGGTCTTGTGGTTAAAGCTCTAGCCTAGGCCTCAAGAGAGCTGGCTTCAGTTTCTGACTCTGCCACAGTTTCTGTGTGACCGTGGGAAAATAAATTAAATCTCTTTGTGCTTCAGTTCTCCTTCTGTAGAATGTCAGTACTTTCCCTCATCTTCGGCCTGTCTGATCTGTTTAGGCTGTAAGCTGTTCAGGGCTGGGACTGTCTCTTACTATGGTCCTGTACTCCAAGTAAATAACAATACTCTGTCTGGAAATACACTGCTCTCTGAAATGTATGACAGCTGTGCCTTTGTGGAGAGAGGAGTTCTGCCCAGCCAAACATTTAATGCTAGTGTGAACTACTGGGGTAGCTCCAATGGCGTTACACTGGTTTACACTAGCTGAAGATCTGGCCTATTGACTTCAGTGGAGCTACTGATTTACCCCAGTGGTGGATCTAGTTGCTTATTGAAAATGTGCTGACATATAACCACAGGGTTCTAGATTTTCAGTTGTAATAAAACTGTGATATTAATATCAGAGCCCTGCTAAACCCAGGCTGCCTTACACAAATAGTGGGTAAGGTTTTCTGCAGCCTGTGAGTTTGTTTCTTTAGCTGTGTAACCTTTTAAGGGTTTTCCGAAAGCAATCCTTAACTCACTTACACACAAACTGTGAGTCTAAAGGTTAACAATTCCTTATTACTGCTGAAGGGAAATCAAAGACTTAAAAGTCCATTGTCAAAAGGATTTTTCTTTCATTTTTTTAGGGAAAACAATGAACTGCTATTGATTATAATAAACCTCTGGGATCTGCAAATAGAAATTTGTTCCTCTGTTAAATGTACAGTATATCTGTTTCCTCCATTGCATGACCACACTCATTTGTTATTTGTTATTGTTTCTGTATTGTTATTATGCAGGATGGTTGCTTCTAAGATCTGGGCCCCCAGTAGTTTTGTTTTTTAGAAAAAAGAGTATCAAAACACTTATTCTAAAAAAAAAAAAAAAAATACACAAAGAAATGCATGAGCTTTACAATCAAATAAGATAAAAGAAGTGGTATGTTATGTTTTGTGTCTACTAGCTATGTCAGTGTCCTTTAAATGGTGCCATCCTATTTAGGTGGTGTAGGCTGTCAGCATTGCTAACTGCTTTTCCTCCCTATAATGGGTAGCTAAAAACTGTGGCCTAGTACACCGGAGCAAGGTGATTTGTGGAGGCCTTCAAGCAACAATCCCAGGTTGCCACCCTATGGAATAGAATCTCACAGTAGGAGACCTACCAACATCACGGAGGAGGCTTTTATATGTTCTAACTTTGGGCAGGTCTACACTCTGGTGCGACATCGGCGCAGCTGACCGAAGGATAGCTAAAGTGATGCCAATTTTTTAAAAAGGCTCCAGAGGCGATCCCAGCAATTACAGGCTGACAAGTCTAACTTCAATACTAGGCAAATTGGTTGAAATTATAGTAAAGAACAGAATTGTCAGACACATAGATGAACACGATTGGTTGGGGAAGAGTCCAAATGGCTTTTGTAAAAGGAAATCATGCCTCACCAATCTACTAGAATTCTTTGAGGGGGATCAACAAGCATGTGGACAAGAGGGCTCCAGTGGATATAAATTTTCAGAAAGTCTTTGACAAAGTCTCTCACCAAAGACTCTTAAGCAAAATAAGCTGTCATAGGATAAGACTGAGGAAGACTGGTCCTCTCATGGATCAGTAACTGGTTAAAAGACAGGAAACAAAGGGTAGGAATAAATGGTCACTTTTCAGAATGGAGAGAAGTAAATAGTGGTGTCCCCCAGGGATCTGTACTGGGACCAGTGCTGTTCAACATATTCATAAATAATCTGGAAAAAGGCGTAAACAGTGAGGTGGCAAAATTTGCAGATGATACAAAACTACTCAAGATAGTTAAGTCCAAAGCAGACTGCAAAGAGTTACAAAGGGATCTCACAAAGCTGGGTGACTGGGCAACAAAATGGCAGATGAAATTCAATGTTGATAAATGCAAAGTAATGCACATTGGAAAACATAATCCCAATTTGATGGGGGTCTAAATTAGCTGTTTCCATTCAGGAAAGAGAGCTTGGTGTCATTATGGATAGTTCTCTGATAACAACCACTCAATGTGCAGTGGCAGACAAAAAAGCTAAGAGAATATTGGGAATCATTAGGAAAGCGATAAATAAGACAGAAAATATCATATTGCCTCTAGATAAATCCATGATATGCTCACATCTTAAATACTGCATGCAGATCTGGTTGCCCCGTCTCAAAAATATATATATTGGAATTGGAAAAGGTTCAGAAAATGGCATCAAAATGATTAGGGGTATGGAATGGCTTCCGTATGAGGATACATTAAGAAGACTGGTAGTTTTCATCTTGGAAAAGAGACGACTAATGGGGGATAGGTCCTGGGGGATAGGTCCACCAATGGCTATTAGCCAGGATGGGCAGGGATGGAAAACCATGCTCTGAAGTGTTCCTAGCCTCTGTTTACCAGAAGCTGGGAATGGACGACAGGGGATGGATCACTTGATGATTCCCTGTTCTGTTCATTCCCTCTGAGGCACCTGGCATTGGCCACTGTTGGAAGACAGGATACTGGGCTAGATGGACCTTGGGTCTGACCCAATATTGCCGTTCTTATGTTCTTAAGATGGGTTTAATTGAAAAGTCCAGATCAGACAACATTTACAACATCTGGTACATTTTAATTTCTGGTCTGGCTGGAAACAGAGTGGGGATCAGTTTTCCATGTGTTATTTTGGCAGAAAAATGGAATTAAAAATGCTTATATTGATGGATTTCATTGAAAATGTGAGTATGGGTGGTCAAAATTATTGGTGGACTGTGAAGATTTGATCCTTTAGATCTCAAATTTGAATGTGATCCAGATTGGTATGAATGGATTTGTATAATATGTGGGCAGTTAGGTGATATGACAGAGCAGCCTGGAGGGTGGAGTCCAATTCCTTCTTGGGAGGTATCCACATAATCAAACCTACCATTCACAACTGGACAGGAAGCGGAGAGCCAATGACTACTTAGACCATGGAGATTTACAGCAACTCTCCTCTTGCTCCTTGAGGACAAATATGGACCCAAATGGAACCACAGATCTGATCCTTCTCACTCTCAATTTTCTAGGGTCTCATGTTATGTCTCGAGTTGGAGTCAGAGTTAAACCCAGAAGTGGCCTGATTCCAGATCTGGTTTGAATGTGGCCCATGATGGCAGAAGTTGTCCAAAATCAGCTGACTTTGGGGCAGGGGAAAATCTAACAACGCTATGGCACATTGTAACATGAATCTGAGCCCTGAGTCTTCCGATAATCTGAGCCCCAGCCTCAGACTGACCCTAACTGGAACATGGCCTCATCTGCCTGCCCCTAGTTACAACACCTTGGGCAATAATGTATCCAACACCTTCATTTATAATTCCATAGACTATAATTTCATATATCTAGCATTTGCTTCCTGGATCAGGAGGGAGGAATAATGGATTAGGTGGGTACGAAGACAGTAACAAGCAAGAACATGTCTTCTGAGGATTATAAAACAGCCTTGGACTCACTGTGTCAGAATGATTGGATACAAAAAGAATGGGAAAACCATGTGCAGGAATCTTAAAGGATAGCCACAGAACAGGACAGGAACCACAAAACCAAGGTCTGGATCCTTAAAGATTCATGGAACTTCTCCCAACAGTTGCAGTACTAACCACAGTGTCTTGGATTAATTCCAGTGCCTTTTTTCTGCCTATTTAAATTCCCTCTGTGGTTTCATTTGGCTATGATATTCTTAACCCCATCATTCCTCACTGTTGCACAGTGTTCTTGCTGTTTGCTGCTAAACAGCTGCTGCACTTCAGCCTGAGTGAATAATAATAATAATAATAATAATTAATAGTAATTAACATCTTTTATACGGTTCCTTTCTTCCCAATCATTTCAAACTACGTATGCAATGAACTGCTCTTCATACTGAAGTGCAGTCACCTTTGGAGTGTAACCCCACTCCAAATAGCGCAACACTACCCAACAGCATAGGGCAGGGGGTGAAGAAGAACGGCAATATTAATTAATCCTCACAACATCCATGAGTCTAGGTGAGCAATATTAGCCCCATGTCATTAGTTGTTAGCATTTTTAATCTATAGACAGCAGCTATATGAAATGTTTGCTGTGAAACCACAACAGACTGGCCGGGTTTTGGATTTCAGTCCGAACCGGCTTTAACTTTGGATCATATTCCCGGAAAGCTTTGCTAATGTTCATGAGTCTTTCAAGTGAGCCTGATGTTGAATTGCATCAAGATCAGGGGGAAATTCTTCATGTTGCTGCTAAGGCCCAAGTAGTTTTGATGGAGTTCTAGCTGTAAGATTTCGGAGTTGTTTGAACCTCAGGGGTGTGTGTGTGTGTGTGTGTGTGTGTGTGAGAGAGAGAGAGAGAGAGAGAGCGAGAGAGAGAGAGCACGCAAATGTTATTATTACCGCAGATGAATGACTAGGCCCTGTACAAACCAAAGTAAAAGACAGTCCCTGCCTCGAGAACCTTGCAATCGAAGCAGACAATGGGAAGACGAGTGGGATACAACATAAAAACAAAGTGTTCAGGGTGATAATTGGACCTTGGCTTTTTAGTTCCATTTCCCCCCATGACCTCAGGACAGATGACACAGAGACAATGGAGGAGAGAGAGGGATAACCTCAAACTATGTATGTTATTTATATACATTTTTTATATGTGCATGAATCAGATCCCAAAGAAACTGTTCACATGAATGCCTGTCAAGTGGAAGCCCGGAGTTTTTCCTGGCTTGGATTTTAGACCCGCTTTCTACTGTAGGGTCACTTCACTGCAACAAAAACAATGAGGAGTCCAGTGGCCCCTTAAAGACTAACAGATTTATTTGGGCATAAGCTTATATAAATAAATCTTTAAAGTGCCACTGGACTCCTCCTTGTTTTTGTTGATACAGGGCTACCCCTCTGATACTTGGTTCACTGCAACAGTTACAGTTAGGAAAATAAATTCAGACAGTAGAGGGCGCCCTGGTCCTGATGTCATGTGCAAACCCATCATCTTCTACACAGGGCCCTCAAACCAGAGGGTCCTCTCAATTCAGGAGTAGGAAGAAAGCCTGTCCTTTATGTCTGTCTGCGGCATGTTCCCTTTGAAGAACTGCTTCCACCCACAGTTGAGAGACCTGCGATGGAGATCTCTGAATCACAGAGTTTCAACAAAGAGGCCATCTACCCCAGCAGGGCTATTGGGACTACTGTAGTCTGCAGTGTGCATGTGATACTTCTTTGCTGCAAAAAGAAGCCTCTCACAGAGCATGGTGGGTGAATTCATCCCAGAAGCTAACCCCCACTTCTCCTTTTCTCCTAGGGGGATGCATCCACCCTAATGTAAGGAATGTGAGCACACCGCCTGAAGGCATGACACCCCTCAACCCCCATTGGGGCAATACTGCAAGATTTCCCCAACTTTTGGGAATTAGTGTTCCCCTTGTGTTTAGTTACATGGGCCCAGCAGTTTGCAATGGGAGTCGGCAAAAATCTAGTAATTATAAAAGGGTGCATGACTTCTGAGTGTGCCCGTGAACCATGTGTAAAAGGCCAGGTGTGCTCATATTGCTCAGGTATTTGCATACTTGCCATTTATTAATCCATGGGCTGCTGTGAGTGAAGCTGAGGATGAGATGGGGTGGTTAGGGATGGCTCTGTTTTTATGGGACGGGTGGCACAGTGGTGGATGAAGCAGTGACCTCCACTGCCCACATGTCAATATTTCTGTTCATCTGCTGCTGGCAGGGCTGCAGAGGACAACATGCACTCTGGAGGAATTATGTTGGGGAAGTTCTCTGGTCTGTGTTCTACAGGAGGTCAGACTAGATGATCACAATGGGCCCTCCTGGCCTTGGAATCCATGAAATGGCAAAAGCAAGTAACTAACTTGCCTAGGTCTTTATTATAATCCTGACCTTTTCTTCAAGCGTCAGCTCTGGGAGAAGTCACCACGATCCTGGCTTCCCTACCCCCTCCGGCTCTGTTGCTGCAGTGAGAGACTGAGTCCCCCTAGCACGGCTCTACAGCCTCCAGCAGGCACGTCTGTCCCTCAACCCACCCGGGCCAGGGGAACCAGCTTGAGATGCCTGGCAGATCTGTGAAGCCTTCCTTATTTGCATTCATTTGAAGGCAGTTTAAAAGAATTGTGGGGACGGATTTTTTGCAGGGTGTTTTCAACAAGATACTTACACATAGTTCCAGCCCGACTTCTCCAGCTCTGTCACTCCAGATGGTTGAAGGGGTGTGTATGAGACAGGCAGGGGGCTAGGGATGAAGGGCCAGAGAACACAGCAGTCCCCCCCTTTCGCCCCCCCCATCCTTGATGCCTCAGCAGTGTTCTTCCCATTCTCCAGCTGTGTGAAGGCAAGACCATCGGGAGGGGCAGAATCCCCTCCCTGCTACGGAACAGCTGGAGCATCTGGAAGAGGAAAAAGTCTCCCTCTTTTATTATTTTTTGGAACATCGGGAAAGAAAGAATCCCCTCGCCTCCCCCACGCTGGCCCATCTGTAAGGACAGAATCTCCCTTCTTCTGCTGCACATCTGCCACATCTGGAAGGGCAGAACGACGCCTCTGGCGCTGCACATCTGGAAGGGAATGATCCCCCTGACCCCTCTCCCCTTTGCACAGGACAGAATTTCCCTTCTCGGGCTGTTCCAGAAGGGAACCATTCCCCGCACCCCTCCTCCCCTTTCCCGGCACATCTGGCAGGGCAGATTCCTGCCCCTCCCTCCCCGCGCACAGCTGGAGGGCTCGTCCCTGCTGCCGGGAAAGCTCCGCCCACCCCGCCGAGGGGAAGGAAACCCTCCTTCGTTTGCATAATAAGACGTCACTGGGGGAGGCCGGGCCAATCAGCCCCGCGGTGGGCGGAGTCTGGGCGGGGCGCTGGGCGGCGGGGAAGGCGCCGTAAGGAAAAGGGAAGAAGCCGCGGCACTCGGGCTGCTCTGCGTGCGGGACCCTCTGGCTGCGTGGCCCCTGGCGCCCCGGGGCAGGTGAGTGAGCCGGGCCGGGGGCTGGGGGCGGGCTGGCGCTGGGGCAGATGTGGGGTCCTGCAGCGCCAGATATGGGGTCCCGCAGCGCCAGATGTGGGGTCCTGTAGCGCCAGATGTGGAAGCGCAGCAGCAGCAGCTGTGGGTCCGGGCCCGGGCTCCGGATCGACTCCCCTTTGCTCAGCGGGGCATTGCGGGGAGCTGGGGGGCTCGTTTCCCCTCCCGATCCTCTCCGGGGCTGGTGTCGGGGAGCCCCCGTCCGTGACACCCCGGCTGCGAGCCCCGGGGAAGGCGGGCTGGGTTCCTTCTCGCCCTGGGCTGGTCCCTGGCGTGTAAACGGCCCCTGAGCGCTGCTGCCCGGCCATGGGCAGTCGCTCCGCTGCGCGAAGGGATGGCAGGCCTGTGTCCCACGCGATTTCGCGAACTTTCAGCCCTCTGCAGAAAACTTTGCAAACACGAAATGGGTGGGGGTTGGGTTTTTGTTGTTGTTTGTTAAATCTTAACCGTGTTTTTTTTTAAATCCTGCACAGTTTCTTTTTCTTTGTGTTCTAGCTCTGCCACAGATGTAGCCCTAGGTAAATCACTTAATCCCCCCGCCCAACCCCCGTGCCTCGTGCCTCAGTTTCCCAGTCCATAACATGGGGAAATTAATTCGACGTGGTGAAAAAAGGGACAAAGTAAATCACAAACACGGGCAAATTCGCACACACAGAAAGTCCCTTTATCTGAAAATTTTCAACCAACTCTAATATGTGAGCAGGAGGAGGGAGCAGAAAGGTTAAAAGGCTTAATTCATTTATGTTTATAATGTGTTTTGAGATCCTTAGATGAAAGGCATTGTAAGTCATCACTGTTATCATGAAATGGAGAGCCAGGTAAATAATGAGCTTTGTAATTTAATTTAATTTAATTGTTTTGTCTCAATAAATTTAAATACACCAGCTTTTCAGATCCCCAAGGTCACTTAGAATAGTAGAGATTAGGTGGAAAGGAAAGATGCACTAAACCGTGCAAGATAGATTTGATAGAGGACGCACCCAGTATTAAAATGATCATAGCGAAAAGGGCCACAAATTCACACCTCAGCTGCTTCCGCAGCACCTCCAGTATTCTCAGAAATGCAAACCGATTTGCTTTAATTCTCTCCTTTGGACTGAGGTGTGTGCAGGGAAATTGGACATGTTGATTCCTTGCCACGCGTCCAGTGGCACGGGGTGTAACTTTAATTTTCATCTGCACTTCAAGCAGAAGAGCCTTCAACAATGGCACTCTTCTGCTGTTCATGGGGAGAAGAAGGGGGTGAGGGTGGGTCATACTGAAGATAAAACATGAAAATAGAATGAAAAGGACATATCCGAACATGCAGCGTTCCCTCCTGTTTGGCAATACAGAAAACAATCTGAACCTGATTAGACGCTGGCAGCAGCCGGACCCTTTTCGCCATGTGTGCTTGTGGAGGTCAGCTGCTTGCAAATACAAAGCATTCTATAGCAGTATTTACAGAGAAAATGATGAAGTCTGGCTTGTTTTGTTGGAGCAGGGAGAAAGGCAGAGCTTGGGGACTACATCTTGTAAGCCCCGCAGTTCTGTGACCTATGTGGGTTTCACATGAGTTGATTAATAAACACCATCAGGGACTGTCTCTCACTATGTGTTTGTACAGTGTCTGGAAGAATGGGTCCCTGATTTTGAGGCCTGTAGGTGCTATTGTAATACAAAACACACACATACACACCTCTGTGGTCTTCCTGCTGGCCACTCTTTCGTGGTTCAGCTAGTGATGATGCGCTGGCAAAATGTTTTAAACGTCCTTTCCTATTTTAAATAATTGGCTTTATTTTCATTTATTTTGTCATTGCACCAACTGCTTCTTTTATTTCTGAGATCCCAGCACGCACCTGATCAGATGTAATTAAAGCCGTTAATTTTCCTGACAGTCTGTTTTTAACTCTGCTGCCTTCTTTGTGGTCCCCGGCTGGTCCCTGAGCAGAAGTCCCTGAACTTAGATTTACACCCAGAGAAGGCTTGCAACCTGAGGTCCAATATCATTTATTAACTGTACTATAGACAGTATAAAGAGCTATTTATAACAGGTTGCTCTTGGCAGCCCCAGAGTATTTGCGTATTTTATTGTCATGCACCTGGCAGAAAACATATCTAGCATGTGTATGGATGGAGCTGGGAGCCAGGGCATCACCTTGTCCAAGCAGCTTCGTGATTATGTTGTAGGGTGCTGTCACAGGCACCCTGCTTTCCTGTTCCCCACAGTGTATGTAGCTCTGGTGAGCAGTGAAAGATACAGCTGGCTGAGTGTTCTATAGGCTGCTCATGTGGAAATACCCACAGAGTTCCCCTCTGATATGGACTTATCTACCGGATTTGTCTGTTTTCTATGCCCCACTTGGGTAAGTGATTTTGCTCTGGCATAACATGGGAGAGGGGCTGGGCACGGGGCATTGGGGAGCAGTAGGCAGAGATGGGGAGGAGTGAGAATCGTACGTAGGAGGCTGGGTGGGATGTGGAGAACATGGTGTTGAGGCAGAAACAAGGGGCTGGGGGAGCGTGGGGGGGGGGGGGGGGAAGGATAGACCTTGGTGACTAGGACAAACTGAGGGGCAGCCTAGGGATGAGAGGGGTTTGGGGAACATCGGGGTAAAGGTTTGAATTGGAGGAGCGGGCAGTGACGGGTAGCTGGGGTGCATAAGGGTGAGAGGGCTCCAGGCTGGAAGGTGCATGAGGTGAGGAGGTAGGTAGGACTGGATGCATGAGGGTGAATGGAGAGCATAGAAGTGAGGGGACTCTGGGAGCTTGCCTAAGGGAGAAGAGGGGAGGCAAGGAGGTGATAGGCCACTTAGAGGCCTAGCGGGGGCCTGGGGATAAAGAGGAACCTAGGGGGCTGGGAGAGACACTGAGGCCAAGGAGTGCCCAGGTGAGCTGTAGGACCAGGGGAGGCTCAGCAGGCCGGGGATTGTCCCTTTCTGAAGCGCACACCCTAGAAGGTGGAGAAGAGAGAGAGATTTTGTCTGAACTGCACTCCGCAGGGCTGATCTTGCGAGGTGCTGTGGGCCTCCAACTAGGAGCCATGCAGTCAGCTTCTGCTGAAGTCCATCGGAGGCCCCAGCGCTGCCTCCTATTCCCTCCCATCTCTTATCATCCCCTTGAATTTTATTTCAGTCCTTGACAAGCAGAGGACGCTGCCGGCTGTCAAACCCTCTCTCCTTTTAACAGGATTCTGGGGTGGCACAGGCAGAATTTGCCCTGCAGAACGCTTATTACAGCTGATGACGTGTGAGAAGGAAAGAACCCAGCTTGTCTCGTAGAGCCCAAGCTGAGTTTTCAGGGCTGGTAGTTAGAGAAGCTGCAACCTGTGTGTGGATGTGTGTAAAATATGCCAGCCAACTGCTTCAGCCATGCTGGGCTGGTCTTTCCTTGACTCTTACAGTCAAGGTGAAGTGAAGTGCTTTAGAAAATAAAAATATATTTGCCTAAAAATACAAATGGCTCCATGTTAACAGTGAGCTGAAACACTTGCAGTGTTGAAGCTCTGAGTTCAAGACCTCCTTGGGGTGTCTTTCCCCCAGCACAGCTGGTGGTTTTCACCGACACTGAAAGCAGAGCGGAGAACTGCATCCTTGGACAGTCCTGCTTATTTAGCTGAGTTGGTAGCACCCTGTGGCTCACAGCCGGTGTTCCTTCCAGCAGTGCTGTCTCAGCAAGGTAGACCACATGCAGTGGCAGAAGGAAAGAATAGAGAGTTGTCATGTTTGCCACGCGTAAACTGACTTCTCTGTCCCTGCCAGTTCCAGGCCACCTGGGAATCTGGAAATTACTTGGAGGCAGAGCTCACGCGAATCCTTTTCCAACTGTGGAGCTGCCTGGCCTGTAACCCCAGCCCACTTCTCTTAGGGTGACCAGACAGCAAATGTGAAAAATCGGGACGGGTGGGAGGGCTAATAGGAACCTATATAAGAAAAAGACCCCAAAATCGGGACTGTCCCTATAAAATCGGGACATCTGGTCACCCTAACTTCTCTACAAGCTGCCATCAGCTGAAAGTAGCGTCATGAAATTAGGTTTCTGCTCGATTGACACCAAATATCCTCTTAATTTGGGCCTGAATTTAGGATTTTTTTCCCCAAAACATAAGGCTAATTTAATGTTTCTCTGAAAAAAGCCCATAACATTGCAGCATTCCCAGGAGGGACAAAACTTGAAACTGGAGAGACACGAAATCGAAGTGTCAGGTTTTGTTGTGTGACCGAGAAAGGCAGAAGTACAGGAAAAATAATGAAAAAGCAAATTGGCTTTTCGAAGAGTCTTCAGTTGTAGTAATCTAAGGTGTGGTCAGGACTGCAAGGACAGTTTGTTAAAAAAGAAATGTTTAATCTGTTACCGTCTCTTTAATTTAGATGCACAGTGTTTTCTTAAACTTGCTAGATTCCTTGTATTAGACAAATCAAAAAGCAAGACAGACAATTTTTGTCGTAGTCCTCGATTCTGCCGGCATTTATGCACGTGAGTAACTTTATGCATGTGAATAGTTCAATGGGACCATTCTTGTTTATAATTTACTCATGTGCATGAGTGACGGCACGACACTGGCCTTCATGCTTAGAGCTAACTGAATGTCACATTATTATTAATTATTATTATTAGGGCTGTCAAGCAATTAAAAAAATTAATCGTGATTAATCATGTGATTAATCGCACTCTTAAACAATAACAGAATACCATTTATTTAAATATTTTTGGATGTTTTCTATTTTTTCAAATGTATTGATTTCAATTACAACACAGAATACAAAGTGTACGGTGCTCACTTTATATTTATTGTTTATTACAAATATTTTCCCAGTAAAAAACAAAATAAATAGTATTTGTCAATTTATCTAATACAAGTACTGTAGGGCAATCTCTTTATCATGAAAGTTGAACGTACAAATGTAGAATTATGCACACAAAAAACTGCATTCAAAAAATAAAACAATGTAAAACTTTAGAGCCTACAAGTCCACTCAGTCCTACTTCAGCCAATCGCTCAGACAAGTTTGGTTACAATTTGCAGGAGATAATGCTGCCCGCTTCTTGTTTACAATGTCACCTGAAAGTGAGAACAGGCATTTGCATGACACTGTTGTAGCCAGCGTCACAAGATATTTACGTGCCAGATGCGCTAAATATTCATATGTCCCTTCATGCTTCAACCACCATTCCAGAGGACATGCGTCCATGCTGATGATGGGTTTTGCTCGATACAATCCAAAGCAGACCAACGTATGTTCATTTTCATCATCTGAGTCAGATGCCACCAGAAGAAGGTTGATTTTCTTTTTTGGTCATTCGGGTTCTGTAGTTTCTGCTTCAGAGTGTTGCTCTTTTAAGACTTCTGAAAGCATGCGCCACACCTCGTCCCTCTCCGATTTTGGACGGCACTTCAGATTCTTAAACCTGGGGTTGAGTGCTGTAGCGATCCTTAGAAATCTCACATTGAGACCTTCTTTGCGTTTTGTCAAATCTGCTGTGAAAGTGTTCTTAAAAAAAACGTTTGCTGGGTCATCATCCGAGGCTGGCAGAATGTGGGTAAAACAGAACAGGACACATACAATTCTCTCCCAAGGAGTTCAGTCACAAATTTAATTAACGCACTATTTTTTTAACAAGCATCATTAGCATGGAAGCATTTCCTCTGGAATGGTGGCCGAAGCATGAAGGGGCATACAAATGTTTAGTATATCTGGCACGTAAATACCTTGCAACGCCGGCTACAAAAGTTGCCATGCGAACACCTGTTCTCACTTTCAGGTGACATTGTAAATAAGAAGTGGGCAGCATTATCTCCTGTAAATGTAAACAAACTTGTTTGTCTTAGCGATTGGCTGAACAAGCAGTAGGACTGAGTGGACTTGTAGGCGCTAAAGATTTACATTGTTTTGTTTTTGAGTGCTGTTATGTAACAAAAAAAATCTACATTAGTAAGGTACACTTTCACAATAAAGCGATTGCACTACAGTACTTGTATGAGGTGAACTGAAAAATACTATTTCTTTTGTTTATTATTTTTACCGTGCAAATATTTGTACTAAAAATAATAATATAAAGTGAGCACTGTACACTTTGTATTCTGTGGTGTAATAGAAATCAATATATTTGAAAATGTAGAAAAACATCCAAAAATATTTAATAAATTTCAATTAGTATTCTGTTGTTTAACAGTGCGATTAATTGCGATTAATTTGTTTGAGTTAATCGCGTGAGTTAACTGCAACTAATCAGCAGCCCTAATATTATTATTATTATTTATTTGTTTTACCGTAGTGCCCAGGGGCCCTAGACATGGCCCATTGTGCTAGGTGCTATACAAACCCAGAACAAAAAGACACTACTTGCCCCAAACAGTTTACTGTCTAAGACAAGAGACAACAGATGGATATAGACTGAGGCGAGAGTACCAGGAAACAATGAGACAGTATTGGTCAGCATGATGCACATAACCTTATCTAGCTATATATTTATATCAGGGTTATTAAGAAGCACGCTACATTTTTCCTCAGAGAGATTTTACATTTGTTTTGCCTTTTTCTTTTTGTTTACACTTGTAGTTCTTTCTTTCTTCTTGATTGTTTTACCTTTGGTCCTAGGTCTAAATAATGACCTAATTGCTGTTAATTCCACCATAGGGGAATCAGATTTTTGAACGGGTAGAAATCATTTCTATCTGTTAGGTTAACACTAGTGGTTTAAGGTGTTACATTGTGACTTGGAACGAGGCCAAATGTTCTGTTGCTTGATTTAAGATTCTCATGGTGATATTTAATCTGGCTTTTTTAATCATTTAAGAAACCAAGAGGAATGTAGTTAGATTTACAAAATGCATTTGGGCATATGCTCAACATCCTTTTGAATAAAACCTAGCAGCTCAATCTTGCTCAGGCTGAAGTCAGTCGTTGTTTAGCTACTGAGAACAGGAACGAGCCCTTATTCCGGCAAAGGTTTTACTGAAAGACGTCTATTTTTTCAGAGCAATAAATTGCGTTTCTATTGCGCCCATCGGCTGGGGCTTCCCATGTGCCCAGCAAACCAGCCAGAGACAGTTTGTTCTAAGGAGAGTTGCTAAATAATTGTTGTTATTTAATCAGGATTTAAACCCGTGTTTTCAGTGGCGGGTAACCGGTGCATTCATCCATGACCCCACCACGGCCTACAGAACTAAGGGAATTAATTGAATATTTTGCACCTGCATGGTATTTGATAGCCTCACATCTCTAAGCACATTAAAAACATTGATTAAGATTCACACTTCCCCTGTGAGGTAGGAAGGTATTGTACTCCTTAGGTAGGTGGGGAAAATGTAGCATGGAAAGCTTATGGCCCAAATTCTCATGAGCTTCCGCTAATTTAGGGCATCTCAGTTTTGGGGGCCGAGTTTTGTAGACCCCTGACGCCCATTACCCAGTTTGAGTCACCAAGGTCCTGATTGTCAGAAGGGCTGACTACCGTGGGTGCTCTGTACCCAGGGCCGGCTCTACGTTTTTTGCCTCCCCAAGCGAAAAAAAAGAGCGCTGCCCCTCCGTAACAACTCCCCCCCGAGCGCCGCGCCACCGAAACACCCCCCCCGAGCACTGCGCCGTCGAAACACCCCCCCCGCTGAAACACCACCCTGAGCACCGCCCTGTGCCACCCTGCCGAAACGCCGCGCCGCCCTGCTGAAACACCCCCCCCCCCGAGTGCCGCCCTGCGCCGCCCTGCCGAAACACCCCCCCCGAGCGCCTCCCTGCACCACCCTGCCGAAACACCCCCCTGAGCGCCGTGCCGCCCTGCCGAAACACCCCCCCGAGCGCCGCTGAAACACCCCCCCGAGCGCCGCGCCGCCCTGCCCCGCCGAAACACCCCCCTGAGCGCCGCCCCGCCCCGCTGAAACACCCCCCCAAGTGACATATTGCCCCGCCCCACCAAAACACCATCCCCCTCGAGTGCTGCGCCGCCGAAACAAAAACAAACAAAAACCTTAAGCGCCGCCCGGCTGAACCAAAAACAACAAACCCCTCCCCCCCAGCTGCCCCGCCGAAACAAAACAAACAAAAAAACCCCGAGCGCCCCCCGCCACCCCAAGGTTGGCCGCCCCTTACAAGGTGCTGCCCCAAGCATGTGCTTGGTCGGCTGGTGCCTGGAGCCGGCCCTGTCTGTACCTCTGAAAGTCAGGGCTTAGATGTCTCACATTGGTCAACCAAAACTGGAGGAACCCTAAGTTAAGGGTCACTTTAGAAAACTTTTCCTAAGGGACATAGTCAAGGGCAAAGCAAATCATGTGCAGAGCTGGGAGCAGAACCCTAGCTCCTAGTCCCTTGCTCTGATTAGTACCACACTGCCAAAGGTAGGCACAGTGCAAAACCAAACAAAACCCCAACCAAACAGAAAGAATCCCGCCTCAGCCCACTTAGATTTGTCAGTGATTGCGGATAAAAAGCCCTGAGCTGCGTAGCAATCCTTTACCCCTAAGTCTAGGGCTTTGCAAGCAAATTGTAAATACAGATAAATGATTTATTTTCTTCCGAATGATCCCGCCCTTATTTACAAATGATTGCGATAAGGCAGGAAAATCTCTACACTGTTGCATAATTCGGTCAGGCTGGCAAAGATGTGGAGGTTGGTGCACGCTGAATAAGTACACGCTCTTGCACAAGGACTGTCTCTTGGCTCTCGAAACACTTGACTTTAGCCACCCTTGCTTGTTAAAGTTCAGCTAGAGGCAGGCGCCGGCAGGTGGGGCAGAACAGGGGTGTGGGGAATACCTTGGGGGTCTGTCTGACACTCAGACGCCTTCAGACCAATAACGTCCTCCTGCCAGAATGATGGGCTGCGCTGAGCCCGGGACCTTTCTCCCCTGCTGGTTCCCAGAAAATGCCCACCTAGCCCTTTCCTGCCCACCCACCTGCATTGTTGGGGGTGGGCTGGCAAAGCAGACTCGCTGCGCCCCCCACCCGATTCCGGGCGGGTGTCTTCAGAGAGGCGTGCAGCCTGCCTCCTCGCCCACCCCGCCAGCCGCAACGTCACTGCTGGAGTCCTCTGCGCTGTGTCTGAGAAGCCGCAGAGCATGCCGGGCGGGGGTGCGCACCGCCTTAGTGAGAGAGGCCAGGGTGTGGGCAGCTAGTCCGGGTGGCTGGGAGGGGTAGCCAAGGTGTGGGTGTGGGGAGAACAGCGCCAATGGGCAGCCCTTCGAGATCGTGGCTCAGTGTGAGTGGGGAGCCCGAGGCCTGTTCTGGGGAGGGTAGGAGCTCAGCCCAGCCATATTCATCTTTCCCTGTCCCCCAGTGAGAACCTCTCCCCCTTCCTGAAGCTCTGAGTCAGAGGAGCAGCCTGCAGCTCTCCTCCCGCGTCAGCTGGAGCCTGAGTCCCTGTGGAATTCATTAACCACATGCTGCCGACAGGGCCAGGCAGACCTGGGCTGGGAGCGCTGACTGGGCCAGGCTATGGGACTGTCCGTGTTTGGGGCAGGGACTGGCTTTTTGTGGGAGTGTGCAGCACCCAGGACAGAGTAAGAGTATGGGATGGGAGACGGAATCCACCCAGAGGGACTGGGAATTCCTAGCTCACCGAATGCAGCGTTCCTGCCACGTGGCAAACAGAGTGCGTCCGTCCCTACCGGGCTCCCTACGTTACAGAGAGTCCTAAGTGGTGGTTGCCAAAGGGGGTGAGCCTGTCGCTCCAGGGCCGCCGTCCTCCTCCTCTCTCGCTCCGTACTGAGATGGATACAGCTCAGCACCAGCGAATCATGCTGTGCAACTGGCCGTGGTTTTTCAGCCCCGCCGCTTAGCTCAGGGCCATAACAACATAAGGCAGTGAAATTCAAAGGAGCCCTTTCCATATCCACTGGGTGCACCAAACGGGTATTTGCTGATAAGCAGTGTCAAGGGGCGAAAGGGGAAATTCCGACTGTCTTTTTTGTGTGTGTGCATAGATCTTTCTAAAGGAATGCAGTGGCTGAGCAGTAAGGAGGCTGCGGGGTTTGGTTGTGGGCGGTGCAGATTTTACAGTAATAAAGCACCCACTTCCTGGCAGCTGGGACTTGAAAACCCCAGAAATAAGACACTTGGAACTGTGGAGGTTTTAGCCTGAAGTGGTTTGTCTGCCTTGTCCCTGTGCCTCGCAGCCTCTGGAAATGTCAGCAATGCATACATTACCTTTTGTTTGTCCTTCAGCTTGGGGGATAAATTCATTGACCTCCTGAAATCAATCATATTCTCCCTGAATAATAAATATTGATGATCATCACAGCATTCCGCGGCTACTTTGAGTTCCGTTCCAGCCCTCCCTGCTTGTAGGTGCAACATACCATGAGACACAGGTTCTCCTAGAAGGCTGCTCCCTAGATGCTTTCCATGGTATTTTAGGGTCCCTTTGTTTCAAGGTACATTTAATACTGCTGGTGAAGGGTGCCTAGTTGTGTCCTCTGGGCAGGTAAGTACAGGCACGGCCAGGACAAGTTTCCCATGCTTAGTGGTGTGCTGGGAATACCTCGGGGCCATCTGGAATCCCCCTTGTTAAAATCCTCCCAGCCAATTTAGGGAGCTCACCCCTCACCCCCTCCCGCCAGTGATCATCTGTCTTCAGGGCTCTTAAAAATATTTCTCAAGAGAGGATTTGTTTTGCCGTCATAATCCATCCATCCAGCAGACTTACCTGGCCACCATCACCATGGTATCTGAGAGCCTCACAATCTGTGTGGTGTTTGACCTCCCAACACCTGTCTAAGGTAGCACAGTGCTGTTATTCCCCATTCTGCAGATGGGGAACGGGCGCCCCGAGAGGCTAAGTGACTTACTCAAGGTCCCACAGGAAGTCTGTGCTGGAGAAAATCGAACACAGATCAGCGTCCTAACCATTCGGCCCTCCTTAGTGCATTAGATTGCATCACGTATCAGGTCTCTCCTTCACTCACCGCTTCCCATTAACATTGCTCAGTGCACTCAGTGTGTTTTTTCAGGAATAAAGTATAAACCTGGTCAGCAAAAATCCCACCCTCCGATGAGTTTGTTTCCCCACTGGTGTCTCCTCTTTCCCTTGTTACGATTATGAGCAGGTGGTTTTGTTTAAATGGCGGGAGGGAGGGGAATGAAAAGATTGCCCTGTCCCATACTTGGGCCCCTCAGCAATTTGCTTGGCCCTGCCCCCTTGCATGGGCTTCAACAGAGGCTAAGGGGGACCCTGCTTTGCAGGGACCCCTTGTTAAAATATTACCAGCATGTCACTGTCCCAACTGCCTCACCAGTGCTTCTCAGCCCTGACCTAGGCTGGATTTGAATTGGCTCCCAAGAGGTGAATGGGTCTTCTTTAGCTATTTATTTTCACTCTGGCTGAATTGCAAATGGCTATAGGGATTTTAAGAAAAATCAATATATAAATGACATCAAATCTGCCTTCTAGCAGAGACATAGGGCCCGATCCAAAACCCACCCGAGCCAATGGGAATCTTCAGTGGGAGTTGGAACAGACCCCAAGTTTGCAAAAGCTCGGTCCTAAAAGGAGGAATGTGTGAAACAAAGGATTATAACAGACGCAGCTTTAACAAGAGCTATTGCTGTCTTGTGTCTGCTATAAAATAAGGAAATTATAGACACACTCCAAAGAAAGATGGATACATGGTTTAAAAAAAAAAAAAGTCAGCCTTGCTTCTCAGCTAAGGTCTCAAACACTTGGGTTTTGTCTACACAGGGATTTTAGCCAGTGAGGCAGCTATGCTGCTGGTGCTGCAAATGCCTGGATGGTTTATACCAGTGCAGCTTTCATCAGGGTGTGCTGAAGTAATGGAAATCATGCTGCATGAGTGTAAACTGTGTCTGCTAGGGGTTGATACTGGTGTAGCTCCACTGTTGGCTCCCATCCCAGTGGAGAAGACGCCTGAGCTATTGAAAACGGTCTGTGTAGGCCTGGTTGCGGAGCTGGAGATGTAGCAACATGTGTGGGGTTTGGTGGTGATTGCACAGCAGAGGATGGGGAAAAAATGACACTTCATGGTTCTTGAAATGGGACATTGTGACACTGGGGAACTTTTCTTCGCCGATGTCTGGATGAGTGACTTGCTGGGTCAAAGGACGGACAGAGAATTGGAGAGATTTGTGAAGTGTCAACGTAGGGGGTAGGCAGGAGACAGGT
Source organism: Emys orbicularis (assembly GCF_028017835.1). NCBI lineage: Eukaryota > Metazoa > Chordata > Testudines > Emydidae > Emys > Emys orbicularis. The sequence continues at coordinate 104,460,867 of NC_088691.1, forward strand.
TTCTGTCCCACCAGAATGTTTGAGATTTTAAAAAAGAATTCCTCTCCCAAATCAGGAAGAAAAAATGAATTATTGATTTTTATGCTAAATTTTCATGAACTGACAAACTGAAAAAAATTTCAGTTCAGGTCAATCAAAATGTTTTGTTCTGATAATTCCAAAATGTTTCATTTCAATTTATAAGAACATAAGAATGGCCATACTGGGTCGGATCAATGGTCCATCTAGCCCAGTGTCCTGTCATCCGACAGTGGCTGGTGCCAGGTGCTTCTGAAGGAGCAAACAGAACAGGGCAATTATCGAGTGATCCATCCCCTGTCGTCCAGTTCCAGTATCTGGCAGTCAGAGGCTTAGGGACACAGAGCATGGGGTTCATCCCTGACCACCTTGGCTAATAGCCATTGATGGACCTGTCCTCCATGTCCATGGATTTTGATCTGTTTTTTTTCTGTTTTTAATATTAAGTGAAATTTTGCAAAGAAAAGTCATTTTGAACCAGAAAACCAAAACTTTTCATTTGGAAAAATATCAAAATGTTCTGTTATGACAATTCTAAAACACTTTTTTTTCAACTGTATTGAGTTGGCAAATTCCTCAAAATTAGCTCTTTCCTACAGACAGTTCTGGTTTTGATAAATCGGTATTTTTGGTGGGGAGAAAAAAGTTTTGTTGAAAGGGGAGCCTAGACAGTGACATTTTTCAGACATCTTCACCGCCCCAGTAGGCTCCTCCCATTCCCTCCCCTCCATTGGACAGGGCACAGATTGGTCCTGCTGATAGTCCCCTTTTGTCTGAAAAAAGCCACTTCCTATTTCAAATCTGCTGATTGCAGAGATCTCCAGCAGGTGGGATTTAAATGTCATCACCCAGCCATGGCAATTTTCCTCATGCTGTAAACCACTAGTCACGGGATCTAGCCAGGAGCTTTCCTCAGCGAACATCTCCCGCGCACCAGCCGAGCTCCAGATACAAGCACTCTGTCCATTGGAGTGCTGCCTTGTCGCTTTGAAGATGTGGGTTGCTGTTGTGATCCCCTGCGTGATCTGTTTCTGTTTGTATGCCCGGGCCAGTCAAAGCCCATGCAGCTGGGAATCCTCCTTTTTTCACAGATTCCAAGGCCAGGAGGGACCGTTGTGATCATTTAGTCTGACTTCCTGTAGAACACAGTCCGGAGAATGTTCCCAACATAATTCCTAGGGCAGAGCTTTTAGAAAAACATCCAATCTTGAAATTGATCTGGGATAGAAAATCCACCACGACCCTTGGCAAATGGTTTCAATGGTTAATTACTATCACCATTAAAAATGTACGCCTTATTTGCAATTTGAATTCGTTTAGCTTCAACTTCCAACCATTGGTTCATTTTATACTGTTCTCTGCTAGATTGAAGAGCCCATTATTAAATATTTGTTCCCCATGTATGGGGCGGGAGGGGGGGATAGCTCAGTGGTTTGAGTATTGGCCTGCTAAACCGAGGGTTGTGAGTTCAATCCTTAAGGGGGCCATTTAGGGAACTGGGGTAAAAATCCACCTGGGGATTAGTCCTACTTTGAGCAGGGGGTTGGACTAGATAATCTCCTGGGGTCCCTTCCAACCCTATGATTCTATGTAGATACTTGTAGACTGTGATCAAATCATCCCTTAACCATTTCTTTAAGTGAAATTGATTGAGTTCCTGAGTCTATCACCGTAAGGCAGGTTTTCTAATCTTTTAATCAGTCTTTGGGCTCTTCTCTAAACCCTCTCCAATTTATCAACATCCTTCTTGAGTTGTGATGCCAGAACTGGACACAGTACTCCAGTTAAAATAACCTCTCTACTCCTACTCACGAGTCCCCTAGACATCCCAGGATCACATTCACTATTTTGGCCACTGTCACACCGGGAGCTCATATGTAGCTGATTATCCACCACAACCTCCAAATCTTTTTCAGAGTTCCCTGGATAGAGTCCCCCATCCTGCAAGCATGACAAAGAATGTATTCTTTGTTCCTAGATGTATACATTTAGCTGCATGAAAACACATGCACTTTGCTTGTGTCCCGCTTACTAAGCAATCCACATCCCTCCGAATCAGTGACCTGTCCTCTGCATTATGTACCGCTCCCCCAAGTTTTGTGACATGTGCCCTTCTTCACTCCCCCCACCTCCCATTTCTCCCAAAGTGTTGGATTACTTTGAATGCTGCTCCTGGTGTCAGGATCGGTTCCCTTCCCCAAAGAACAGCAAAACATTGTTTCCCTACCTGCTATTCACATCGGGGTTCATAGCGAAGGATTAACACTTTTCAAAACTGCAGGGCTTTAAGGTTATGGGAAGAAGAAGAAACAACCCTCCTTCTGCTCTGACATCCCTGATGCAGGCAGCATGCAAGAATGCGGAGCTCCAACTTGCCTTCCTGTCTGCTGCCAATCACCCGGGCCAAAGTAGAGTACTTCTGGAAGGCTTATGGGACCCTCTTGAGCCAATGCAACGTGTATCTTATTTTTATAGGGTTTATAATGAATATATAATACAGGGTTTGGAAAACATTTACCAAGCACCTACTAGCCAGAGGACTAAAGCTACTGGCCTACTGGAAAGAGCTGAAAGGCCTGGTATAAATGAAAGTAGTGTCTGACACAGTGTCCCCTGCAGAAGCAGCGATGGTATTACCTGGCCCAAGGCAGATTTCTTTCTAACTCCCAGTAGTTAGCGATTGGCTTAAGAGGAGGGTTTATATCTACTCTGTCTTGTGCCGGTTTCCTACCGGTGTAGCTCCAGTGACATCAGTGGAGTTATTCCTGACTCTCGCTGGCATATGTGGGATCCGAATTTTAATTTCTTGGGTGGGGAAAAGGGAGTCAATTTCTCTGCCTATTTTAGGTACTTCTATGGTCCTATTTCCATAGAATCTGAGTGCCTCACAATCTGTGATGTATTTCTTATAGCTAGGCAGGAGCTGGATTTTCCGTTTGATGGGAAATAGGACAAGTTCAAAATATTTTTCTGTTCTGAAACAAAAGCAAAAATTTCAAACTTGCCCATGAAATGAAATTCCCCCATGTTCAATGCAATCGAAATGTTTCACTCTGATTTTGACATTTAAAATAAAATAGAATGTAAAATGAAAGAATTTTTGAGACAAAAATTCCTGGCCACCTCTAGTATTTATCCTCCCATCGGCCCTGTGTAGCAGTGCTATTATCCCCATTGTACAGAGGGAAACTGAGGCACAGAGGTTAAGTGACTCACCCGGGGTCACACAGGAAGTCTGTGGCAAAGCAGGGAAATGAACTCATGTCTTCCAAATCCTACACTAGTTCCCTAAGCACTGTACCATCCTTTCAGTGGCGATAGGCAATTGTTTTGGGCCTTCATCAGGGCCTTTTATTCTTAACGTGTCGCTAGATCACTCTGTCTCGCTGCTTCTTCTATGTCACTGGTGACACGGGGCCAGATTCTGGGCTTAATTCGTGCCGGATGTAACTCCACTGGCTGTAGTATAGTCACAGCCGGGGTGGATTTGACCTTCAGGCGAGATGCATGTGTTTTTCTAAGGGCAGAATTCAGCCTACCTCGTTGGCCGGCATGACTGCCTCTGAGATTAGGGTACTCTGTGTGTAGTGGACTGGCCAGTGTATTCAGTATTGGATTGTTGTGGCAATTCCCCCTATTGCATTCTTAAAAGCTTCCTGCAAAGGGAGACTTTAATGAGCATACAGCTTCCCAGAGAGGGAAAGTTGGGGTCTGAAAACCCACAGCGCCTGCTATTGCTCATGCTCTCGGCACAGTCCCGTGTGACGTTAGGCTGCTCGGAAGAGCTCTCCGTGGAACGTGCAAACTCACCACACTAATGGTTTGCTTCCTGGGAGATGTGTGCGGAAACCCTGAGAAACTCGAACAAACGGCAGTGTCATTCAATGCCAAAATCGCCTCCGGAAGAGTGATCTGGTCCGAAAAAAACCACAGTAAGTCCCAGCTAAATGGAGCCCAGATGGTTTATGCTACAGTTATTCTCTTCATTGTTCGATCTACTCCTGCAGATATTGAAAAGCAAGAATGTGTCCTTAAGGGCTGAGGGGCCTTTTCCCAGCTTCCATTAGTGCATTTATCTTTTTCTTTGCAGCTGCTTTTGTTGACTGTCCCTTCCCCCCCCTCTTTGGTTCTCTTAGTTTCTTTGCTTTAATTATATTTTTTCTAGTATCCCTTGAATGCCAGGATAAAAAAATCCTAACTAAGCAACCAGCCATAGAATCGTAGGACTGGAAGGGACCTCGAGAGGTCATCTAGTCCAGTCCCCTGCACTCATGGCAGGACTAAGTATTATCTAGGCCATCCCTGACAGGTGTTTGTCCAACCTGCTCTTAAAAATCTCCAATAATGGAGATTCCACAACCTCCCTCGGCAATTTATTCCAGTGCTTAACCACCCTGACAGATAGGAACTTTTTCCTAGTGTCCAATCTAGGCCATCCTTGCTGTAATTTAAGCCCATTGCTTCTTGTCAGTCTTCAACCCTTGTCCTGTGCAAGGTGTGGGCCAGGTTCTCCAGAGGAGCTGAGCTCTGACTGGGTGTGTTATCTGTGAATGATCCGAGAAACCTCCTCTGATGAGGTGAAGAAAGGAATCCTTTCCTCCTCCCGCACAGCACTGTGCAGAGGCTGTGCCGGGCACTAGAAGCCATCCATCGGGGAAGGAATCTATGAAGTGATGGGTCTCTGGCCCTGCTGCCCCATTGCAGGGAGCCCCGGCGAGCACAGGGCATACACCCCTGTGTGCACCCCTCCAGAATTCTGGTCCCTCTGCAGTGAGCCAATTTCTATGGGAGACCTGAGAACCCAAGGGAGAAAGGGTCGTTTTGTCCTATGGGCAAACGATTGGAGCACAGGGTGGAGCCGTGAGAGCACCTAGCCTGCATCTATCACCCGTTTAGCTGGATCCTCCAGCCCAGTGCCTCCCTGGAGCCCTTCCAAGTACATCCAGGCAGTACAGGACAGAGCGAGCTGTCCTCCTGGTTGTCAGTCTCAGCAGGGAGGCCAGAGACTGAACCAGCCTCTCACCCCAAGAGGTCAGCTCCTTGCTGGCCTGGCTTGAGGTGCACTGGTGGGGACAGATAGTCGAGGGTGTGGGAGACCCGGGTTTAGTTCCCTGCTCTGCCCTCACCTCCCTGTGTGCCTTGTCTTTCTGTGCCTCATTTGCTCCACCTCCCAGGGGTGCCACGAGGATGAACGTATGAGGTTCTCAGATCCCACGGTGACGGGGGGCGGATAAGTACCATAGCGAGATAGGTGCATCCCAATGCTGCCCATTGTCTTCCTCCAGGGCTGCTTTCCCCAAGGACCGAATTCAAAGGGGAGAAATGAAAGCCGATAAAGGGATGGAACCAATTGCTCACCAAACTTGGCACACCGGCTCAATCCAGCTTGCTAGCTTTCCCACATCTGCAGTCCTCCTCTTGGGCTGAGAGCAAAGGCAGTGGGAGCTGAGAGTGCTCAGAGCTACTCAGCGCCTTGCAGGATTGATCCTGGAGAGAACTGCAGGGAGAAAGCAATGGGCAGACCCCGCTCCTGCCACTTGGAGGCTGTTATTTCCCCCCCTGAAGTGTCCCATTAACTTTAACCGCCGTCTCAGCTGGAGCACTTAGTGGGAAGTCTTTGAGGGGAGCTTTCATTCCATGTGCAGTAACGTGGCTTCGCCGCGAAAAGTAAAAACCTGTCAGGTCTTTAGAGGGGCTCAAGGACAGAGGCAGTGTAGTGGAAAATACAGCGTTGTTGTCCTTTAGAATGGGCGCAGGAGCTTTGGACAGAAAAAGCTGTCGTTACTTCTGATGGTATTTTTTGCCCTGGTGTTGGATACGTTGTAAAGCAGTGAGCGATTCTGGGTGGTGTACGAGAACTCCAGGTAACAATGCGTGTACAGAGAGCGGAGTAGCATCCTCCCGAATTTGCAGAACTCCCATTACCTTTAGTGGGGCAAGCTCCAGCAGTGTCGGCTTAGACTGGGCATTAGGGGCCTGTGCCATTGTTCCTAGGGGTCCGGCTCTTAATTGTGAGTGTGTCCTGCAAAGAAAGGCTCCCCTCCGTCACCCTGTGCTTGTTCAATGGCAGAGCAGCAGATGAGTCCCAGTCCAGGAATGGAGAAGTTGCTGTAATCTGACACGCTCTGTGTCTGTCTCCAATGATAAGATCTCCGGAGAGCCTGGAATGAACCAAACATTAATCAAACTGTTGCGCTGCTCCGGATAATGCAACTGGGAGGAAGTTGCAGAAACACTGGATTTCATACTAAAAAAAAAACAAAAACCATTGGGGCCAGTTTGTGGAGCCCTTAGGGGATGACCTTGCTCTTGGGAGTAGAGACCCATTGGCTTTAATGGGATTGTTTGGGGGAGCAAGTCCTCATCTGCACAGCTAAAGGATGCAAAAAAGAGCCCATTGAGATTATGGCTGAATTCATGTCACGATGGGCGAGGGTGTAGCAGCCCAGCTGATGGCAGTGGGCCAAACTCAGCCCTGGGGTAAGCAGGAGAAGCTCCCCTAAAGCCACTGATTGCACCTGCTTCCACCAAGGCTGACTTTGTCCTGTTTTGCATAAATGGGGAGGGAGTGGGTTCCATGAAAAGTAGGGAAGAGGGCTCATTTGTGGACTTATTTTGATGAGGAAACAGGGAAGACTTTGCTGCTCACAGAGTGGACTCTGCACACGCAAAAGAACACACAAGATGCTGTGATGTTTGTCATCGTCAGATCTGACAACAGCCGGGCGGTGCGAGAACTTTGCCCCCACTTCTGATTAAATGTATCGCCCTTCCCAGCTCCAGCCCTCTGTGCTGTCAGCTCTCTCTTCCCCACTGAGCAGTTGCGACCTCTCTCTTTCCTCCGTCTGACCGGCCTAAAAGAAGACAAATAAAGAGTTGTTTTATTGCCCGTGAGGGAGGCTGGCAGGTAGCAGAGCTGGTGTTTCTTTTTTAGCCCTGGAACTGTTCTGAATGACTCAGGCAGATATTTACGGGGCAGCAGTAATGCAGGATTAGGCTATCTGATGGCATTTCACTTTGGATGACAGAAATGCCACGAGAAGACCAGGTCTCTTCATTTTTATTGAGGCCTGGTAATTGGCTCCCAGAGGAAGAAAACAGCTCATGAAAAACAAACACAAATGTCAGGTCTCTACTGATCTCTAGTGCTCAGACTCTGGGGACAATCCTGGTACCTTCCAGCAGGAATTGGCTCCCTGCATGTTTAGAGACGGCCAACGAGAGATGAGAGTAGGACCTCATTTGTCATGAGTCCTCCCAATGCCTCCCCGGACTGGCTAGGGACCATCAGTGGGATCTTCGTGCTCTGTATCTCTGGAGCCAAGCACATTCAATGCAAACCTGCCTTATAGTGAAAGGTTTGAGAAGCTCAGTCTGTTTAATAAGAGAAGGTGAAGAGGTGATTGATCTTAGTGTTACATGGGGAGTCTTCTGAGAGTAGAAAGCTCTCTAGCGGATGAAGGCAGAACAAAATCCAATGGCTGGAAGTTGGAGCTAGATAATTTCAGGCTCGAGATAAGATGCATGTTTTTTTAACAGTGAGGGTAATTAACTCTTGGGACAATCTACTTAGGGATGTGGTGGAGTCTCCATCACTTGGAGTCTTTAACTGAAGATTGAATGTTTTTTTCTAAAATAAACATGCTCTAGCTCAACCACCAAGATATGGGCTAGATGCAGAAATTACTGGGTGAAATTCTCTGGCTTGTGTTCTACAGGAGGTCAGCTAGATGATCACAATGGGCCTTTCTGGTCTTGCAATCTATGGATCTTTGCTGTTTTTTCTGAGGGGCCGGAGATGGATAACCTTTCTTCCTCATCTCCCTCCTCATTCCTTCTGTGGGCAAAATGCATCTGATCCTACCTTCCCAACTCCACCTCCTGAGACCCGGAAGATGGCCCCTCTCCCAGGGGGGCAACAACCTTACACTCCTTGCCCCATCATCCTGCTTATTCCTTGCTAGCCCGCTTCCTGGTGTGACTGGCGCCCACCAACCTCCCTCCACTTAATCCAAAGTCAGGCGAGGTTTGGGGAGAAGCAGCAGGGTGGGAAGCGGGTGCTTTGGGGAAGCTTGCTGGGAAGAAGGAGGGGAGCGTTCCTGGGGCAGATGAGGGCGCTTGGTGGGAGAAGGGGTGGGCGGGGAGTCATCCCTCCAGGAGCCCCGACCTTAACACACATGAAAGTGGCTGCATCAGGGCTCATTGTTTAGATGAGGGTCCCTGTAGGCTCCTGCGGTTGTTCGTTAAGCGCTGTATAGAAGGCAGCGAAAGGCTGCGCGATTGCATCGCTTTGGTCTCCGTTATTAGCCAGTGGAGCAGTGCTCTTTGCCAGTACCATCCTGGCTAGGCAGCTTTGCATTCGCAGCCCGGCAGCTGCCTGCTGCCCTTTGCTTGGGACGGCAGAGAAGCGCAGGATTCTTGCCTATTTCCCTCTGCTGCTAGGAGAGGCTGGCCCAGCAGGGGGAAGCATCATGACAAATAATCTCAAATGCAGGTGCCGGAAGTTGGGTCCTTAAACCAGCGGTCCCCAACCTTTTTCATCTGGCGGGTGCCAGACGAGCCACGGAGGACGGTGGTGGTGGACGAGAGTCCACCGAGAAGCGACAACGTCAATAGGCGAATCGGCAGCATTTCGGCGGTGACGCCTCTGGACGATGCTGCTTCTCAGCGGCATTTCGGCGGATGCTCGTCCGCCGGCCAGTACGCGGGCGCACTTAGACACCCTGGCGGGCACCATGGTGCCCACGGGCACCGTGTTGGGGACCCCTGCCTTAAACCCATGACCTGGTTTGCAGAGTTGTTAAGCGCACACAGCTCCCACTGGTGACTGAACTTTTGCTGCCTTTGGGGCTCTGTGCTCCTAGAGATCGCCCCCACTGACACACACAGCTAATCAGCTTTCCCTTCGCCACTTCAATTGTCTGCCTGCCTTCCCGATCTCCTGGCACCAGGGATGTCGAATGAAGGCTTCAGTCCCACTAATTAGAGCATCTACTAAATGTAAGCTTTCATAACCTGCAGCTTCTATTCGGCATGCTGGGAAGGCCTGGAGCTGCAGGGAACTTTGCTTTTCAATGACCAAGAGGATTTGTGAGAGCAGAATGCCAAATGTCCGACGTATGTGTTGGCTCACATTCCTGTGCCCTGAAGCTGTAATGAATTGCACCAGATAGCGCCCAGGACTGGGGATCAAGAAACCCAGGTTCTAGACCTAGTTGTGGAGATGGGCTGATTTTAAAACATCTCCTGGAGTGACTGGACTGAGGGGTTCGGTCCTGGGATCTGGAGCCTTTAACTATTTATAGGTCACCGGTTCAAATCTGGAGTTGACCGAAAGCTGTTGCAATCACAGCCTAAGCCTCATTCCTAGGCGACCTGCCCACTAGATCTGGGTGAACTATTTGCATTCAACAATTTGTTTGTCAAATGTAGCCTTTCCTCCTTTGCAAATGATCAGCAAACAGACTTTGCAATGGTCAGATTGTAAAATGCGTTCATTACTCAGAATCATTAGATTAATGCTTTATGCAAACATATTGCATCAGTGGTTAGGCTGCGGGGTGCTCACTGTGACAATTGCCGAGTGATTGGTCACCTACGGGCAGGCTGCAGGGGTCCAGCACTGTGGCTTTGGAGCCAAAGCTCAAGAGATCTCTTGTTTCCCATGCTGTATGCTTGCAGTTGGCAGATGCCCATGGTATCTGTGCGTAGACGCAGCCTCTGAATGTTACACTGAGCTGAAATGGTTGAACTTGAGACCCGACTTCCACTTTCTAACTATGCTTTTGGGCTTAGGCGCCTCATGCTCCCATGGTGTCTCTATGCAAACTTTTTAAAAAGCCTTAAAATCAAATGCAGAGGTGCTGGAAGGTGCCAGAACAAAACTGCCAAGGACAAAACTTCCCGTCGGTGAGAAAAGAGTTTTGAAATAACTGGAACGTCTTTGTGTGTGTTTGTATTGACAGGATGAAGCTGTGCTGCCTCCTGCTGGTGACTTTATGGCTGTGCATGGCCACCCTCAGCAGCAGCTCAGGTAAGTGAGCTGTCAGATTTTGTTTTAGGAAATGGCAGGCAGTGTCTTAGGTTCCACTCTTCCAACTCAGGACAGGAAGCACAGACTCATCTCTGGGCCTTTGAACTCAGCAGGGATGGATTTATTGCTTTAAAATTGTTGTTGTTTTTATATTCCTGGATGCAATGGCCATCTGGGCATCGTGAAGCTTGTGTTTGCAAAACTCTTTCAAACACTCTGGTAACTAACATTATCCCATTTTACAGCTGGTAAAACAGAGACTCAGTATGGGGGGCGGTGGGCATGACTTGCCCGAGGTCACTTAGTGAGTCAGGCAGGGCCGGGAATTGAACCTGAGAATCTTTCCTTTCTGTTTGGATCCGGAACATGAGATTCTGGCCCTTGAAGTCTGACTCACGTCTCAGTCTTGGCTGCTGAGAATGGAACTTCTTGAATGGGCCAAGTTCGCATGCCAGCCTCATTGAGTCACGTTCCTAGCAGGAAATATGTTGTAATCCTCATGGGCCGTCTGGCTCGCATTCAGCTGGGCTGCTCATGAAGAGGGGGATTGTATCTGTATCGGCCCCAGGCTTCCTATCTGGGGCGAAGGAGAGATGTCGTGATTTACAGAAGGAAAACGGAAAGGGGCGGGGTGGGGGGGAACAAGCTCTAGCTTTATTAGGGAAAACCCATTAAAGAATGAACATTCCAGGCGGCCAGTGGAAGTTCGGTCTGTCCCTCGTGGGCATCGGCCTTGTTGCACCATTTACCGAGCCTGCGCTTGGATAATCCCCCCCTGAATCCCTAAGTGGGACCCCATCCCTTGCCCATTGGTGCTGTCCTGGCTCTGCTGGGTCCCGAGAGCCCCAAGCCCCCGGTGGGTGGGAAAGCGGGTCGGATTCACCCTTCCGTGCATTTCTCCCGTGGAATCAAAACTGCCCTGTCTACAATGTAGACAATCTCCCCTTCCATTTCGGGTAGGGTGCTGCTCCCTGGCAGTGCTCCAGAAAGCGTTACCGGAGCATTTCACGCCGCCGCTCGCTGCGGTGACAAATCTGGGAAGCCCAAGCCAGTCAGCAAAATCCAGTTCCCCGCAGTGCCGTGGTTTGTAGCTCCTGGCCTGTTGCCTCTGCAGGTGTTGCTGGATTGGTTTAGTTTTGTGTAATAAACCAAAGTTATAAGCTAGAGTGGCCGGGGTTACGCTTTGAGACCAGCCAGCAACGTCCATGTCTCACGTCTCTTTTGGGTGTTTTGTTTCTGTTCGACTCAGCCGTTGCTTAAAAACCTGTTAGACGCAGTTTGAGGTCCCATCGAGGTGTAACTGGATTTTGGCGGCCAGGGGCAGTAGTTGCAGTAGCCTTGTCAAAAGGTATAAGCTAAGCAGGGCTGCGCTTGCATGAGATGTCCATGGAAACCCCAGCATGCTGCAAGGAGCAGCCAATGCTCTTGCCTGGTGTCACGGGCACTGGGCTGTGTGAGACGGGAGCTTACAGAGAAGCTGTGGGAAAATGAGCATCCTGAGATCACCACATACCAGGTCAATGGAAAGAGCCCCCTGGGCTTTGGATCAACCCATTGCTCGTCCTGCGCAGGGAAAGGGTATCCTGGATTGTAGTCACGTTTGCTCTGCTCTTCCCCCTCCCCCAATTACTTTTCTGTTGTGCAGCTGCACGAATAGAGAGACCACGTGAGGGTGTGGTGTGGAGGTTTGCTGGGGAGCATCTCCCCTGTGCCATTTACCAGTATGTAGCAGGCACGGCAGTGGAACGGTCTTGGGCTGGAATGTGTGTACGAAGTTAGAATCATAAGACACAGTCGGTATGAGGGGAACAGGTAATTGCCCAGCTCCTGCTGTTTGTGTGAACGTACCCACCTTTGGCTGCTGGCGCGCACTACTGTATTCAGTCTGCCTTCTTTTCTTCCTCTGGAATTGTGACCCCAACCCTGCAATCTTGGCTTGGAGCGGAAGGTGGGGGATTTTTCGGTCATTACTACGTTCTACTTAATTGCCTTTCATGACCAACTTTTCTTGTCTCATTGATGCTGATTCTTTAGCAAGCTGAATGTGAACCTGGCTCTCTCCTCCCAGCTCAGTGTATTGCTGAGTCAAATCAGCTCTGCTTAAGATGGGAAGGCAGTGGCACCTAAAGATGGCAGGAAGCTGCTAAGTTGATAGTAGACCAGTGGTTTTCAACCTCTTTTCATTTGCAGACCCCTACAAAATGAAGGTGCAGACCCCTTTGGAAATCTTAGCCATAGTCTGTGGACCACAGATTGAAAACCACTGTAATAGAGTATTGCTCGCTGTTGCTTCTGAGATGGGTGTGCTGGAGGAAAGCGCAGATAAGATCGGATGAAGCTCGCTCTGGTGTCTGCTAGAGCAAAGCATCAGGCGCTTGTCTCCGTATCCACCAAGAAACAACCCACATCGCTGGCTTGCAGCCTGCTGTTATCGCGCAAACAAACACTTTGCAGGGAGGGCAGCTTTCCAAGGATTCAAGACAATTAAAAAGGATGCTTCTATTTGGCAATGGCGTAGTAGCAGATGCCAGCAGAGTAGATGGCTTGTCGCATAAGCAGCGCTTTGTAAGGCCATCTCCAAGATTTTAACTAGTGATGGACAAAACTGGGGGTGGGGTTGGTTTGGCAGAATTTCATTGGTTAGGAGTTTTGAAAAACAAAAAACTGAAAGGAACTGGCAAGGGCTTAGAGCTGGGTCCTACTTCTTTTGAACCACGAAAGTTTGAGGAAGTTGGGATAGAGGGTTCTGGATTTGGCATATCTGTAACTTAACCTGCTTTAAAGTCCTTCCCCTTACAGCAATTTACAAAAGAATGTACCCACTTAATAATCACATCTATTATAGCTCTGAGCGCTTTATAAAGGAGGTCAGCATTATTATCCCCATTTTACAAATGGGGAAACTGAGGCACTGATTGAGGAAGTGATTTGCCCAGGGTCACCCAGCCGGCCAGTTGCAGAGCCATGCCTAGAACCCAGGTCCCCAGAGTCTCAGTGCCCTAGCTCGTATCGTGTGTGTGTATATCTGTGTGTGCATGGGCGCTTCTGTTGGTGTGTTGTGCACGTGTGTGTGGAGGAGATGGTCTGTGTGTCCATAGGAGGCGTTCCTAATGGGGGAGTGGGGAGCATTGTGAACAAAACTGCAATGTTCCAGAATGTTTATTTTCTACTTTCCGGAGGTCGAGCGACACCGTTATTTTCCCTCCTTCCCCAGCACTTTCCTTTGTGCAGAGAGGAACCCAGCTTTGCTCAGCTTCTGAGCAGGGTCCCGGCTCCCTGCTAAGCCTCCTCACCCGTGATACAGCCAGGCTGAGCAAGGGGGCAGGTTTTTAAAGCAAGAGAGCAAAGATGATAATAAAAAAATCTGTCTGCATGCGAGGTTGGTGTTGTAACACCCACAGCCCGGGCCATTCAAAGTTAACTCCCCTCCCCCACCTGAGCTGCTTTTCCCCGTGCATCAGAGAAGAACTGTAGAAGAAGGGAGTCCTCCCTTCTCATCCTTTTCTCAAGGAACATTGAACACGTGCAGTGGCCTTAGAATGACCTTTGTCTCTGCTCTCCGGCCTCCTGGGTTGGTGGTGGATCAAGTTTGCCCACCTCCCTGCACCTCGCTTGCTCCCCGTCCCTTTCCCAGGCAGGGTTGTAAACCAGCCTCTCCCCTGGGGCCTGCAGCCGCTGAACACACTGGTGTTTACTGATGCTGGCTTTCCACGACCTGTCCCATCCCACTTCTCCTTTCCCCTTCGGCAGGCATTGTTCCTCTTGCTGACACATTGAGATAGGTTGGTGGTGTAGGGTGTTGGACTGGGACTCAGGAGAGCTGAGTCTAATTCCAGTCTCTATCATGAACACGCTGCGTGACCTTTGGCAAGTCGTGCAGTCTCTCGGGACCTGGGTTCCACCAGCTGTATAATGGGTATAACAACACGTAGCTCATCAACCCTTTGTCAATTCAGATTTTAACTCTTCAGGACCGGGACTGTCTCTTCCTGTGTGTTTGTACAACACCAGGCTCAATGGGGCTTCAGTCTCGAGACTGCAGCAGTACAAATTAATGCTAATAATAGTGACACTTGCATGCATAATTTTAAAATTAAATTGTATTGGCATCTCCAGAGTGAGTATCCATGGATTGTAACAGAGTTTCATCAGCTCTCTCTGTTAGGCATCTTTAATGTGCCCTTTGCTACAGTATCTGAGGGTCTGTCTACACAGCAAAGAAAAACTCGCGGCTGGCCCGTGCCAGCCCACTTGGGCTCGCGGGGCTCGGGTTGCAGGGCTGTTTCATAGCTGTGTAGACTCCCTGAGTTGCAGGGGCCTGCAGCCCAAGCCCAGAAGTCTACACAAGTCCTTCAAGCCACAGAGCGAATGCTAATTCCACCTAGCTTACCTCCGACAGGTCTAATTTGTGCAGGGAACGTTTCAGAGACAGGAAACTGCCTGTGCCTGGATTGTGAAAGCCAGAGCCCAAGGTAGTGTAAGCCCACGTGGCGTCAGTGGAGCTATGCCAGTTTAGGATTGCACCCTGAGTTCTGGACGGTTCTCTTGCACTGATCCCCGAAGCCCTCCTTGGTGTCGTTCTACTTTGTAGTATGTCTGGAGCTGAGCTATCCCGTCAGTATTTAGAATGAAATCCTTTGTGTTGTGGAAGGATATTCGCGGGACTTGAAATGTCCAGGGAAGGACGAAATGCCCTTGTCACCTGTTGAGACTGACATCGCCAACTGAAGTGTTATGGGCTTGCTGGCATCGGCAGTAAATACGTTTCTGAACTTCGAATGAAGCCTAACGGATTGGGGAGGGGGAGGAGTGCAGCAGGGAGCTGGCACACAAAACACTGCTGAATGCAAACACATCAAGATCAGTTTCCAGCACAGATTAAATCCCCCACATCCTGGGCAAATGATACAACCAGCTCTCTCCAAGCCTGACAAACCCAGCAGGTTCTGCATTGTTCTGCGACAGCAGCGCGCTAGTCACAGCAGCAAAGGGCATGATCAGCGTTGAGAAAAGAGCCACTGAACAGCTGAAGAGGAAGAAATGGCTTTTGTGTGTGTGAGAGATCACTTGTCCTCCTAGACAAAACCCAACCTCTCAGGCACAAGGCACCCACTATGGTAAATCTAAATCAGCCTGTGGGTATGGCCGCCTCAGCCAGGTAGGAGGGGGTAGAGGGGAGCTCGTCTCATGCCCTGAAAGGTTTATATGTCAGATGCAACACTTGCTTCTGCTGTCCAAGTTGAGATTGACGGTCCTTGGCTTTCCTTTCTGCGGTCTTGGGGCGTTTATCAAGATTTATGGAGCCAAGAGGGCTGGGGAGCAGTCAGCCTCTCTAAAGCCAGACCCCTGCTTTGTGGTGAATGGTGTAGCCGTTCTTTATCAGCATGGCCGCCTGCTGCATTTCGAGTTCGTTCACTGAGGTTTGCAGCCCGCCACCTTCTCCAAGTTGGGATTCCTCAGCGCGTCTTGACTCCTGAATCCGTGCAATGGACTCAGCAGTTGCTGGCCATTCCTTTCGTGACAGCCTTACTAAACAGTCAGGAAAATGTACCCAGCCCAGGTAACACCTCTCCTTGCCCACCGGTTACCAGAGTGATTGACAATCACGGAAAACCACAATTCTCTTTTACGTGGCCATCGACCAACACCAACCCCCCACCACACCATGGGTAGTGCTGACTTGGGAGCTCTTCCAAAGTACAAAGGATTGTTCAGGATTGCGGAGTTCATTGGCCTTGAGCCCAGAACTTCAGTATTGCCATTTTTACGTAGGTTTCTTTTCCCCTCTGGCCCTGCCATTTGAAGAAATAAAGCCGACTGACACTTACCCAGCCCAAGGGGACATAGTGAAGTCAGTGGCACATGGAGCGCAGGTGAGAACGAACCCCAGGGAGCCCTCATGTACAGTCCCCTGATCTAATCCCAAGACATCACTCCCTGTTCACAGAGGAAGGACAGCATTCCCTTCCCTTAATGGGAAGCAGAGGAAGGGATGAGGCTGTATGCTTTCTTTGTGAAAATAAATACCCATAAAGCAAATAGCAGTAAAGCTTCATCATGCATTTAGCAGGCAGTCACTGACTGAGCAGTCTGCTTTGTTAACAACTCTGAAGTCCTGACCTTGTATAAATCAAGTTGCTTGGACCTCATGCTTCTAAATAGCTTAGCAATGTATTGGTCACAGTTGGCCTTGTCCATGATGTATGTGTCCCATTCGGCTTTGAGCGTGATGCTGGTTAGCCAATGTTTTGGACTTACAGGATGAGGTTTTCAGTAGAACTCAGCATTGGCCTGACTCTGTTTCCAGAGAAGTCCCATAGGGGTTTTACCACAGGCTTCACTAGGAGCAGAGTTAGGCCAATGCTGAAAACACCAGCCAGAGAGTTTAAAGGGAAATAATTTTTAAAAATCTAGTTTCACTTTTCACTCTTTATGCCGTTTCGGGGGAGGGATAGCTCAGTGGTTTGAGCATTGGCCTGCTAAACCCAGGGTTGTGAGTTCAATCCTTGAGGGGGCCACTTGGGGATCTGGGGCAAAATCAGTACTTGGTCCTGCTAGTGAAGGCAGGGGGCTGGACTCGATGACCTTTCAAGGTCCCTTCCAGTTCTAGGAGATAGGATATCTCCATTAATTTATTTTTATTTATTTGCTATCTGCTCTCTGAAGAATGACATGACACCGCTCAGCTTGGCTTCCTGTTGACAGTCCATTTCACTAGGTTTCTCCTGCTAGTTTGGGTTTCTCACGTTCCCAGGGAATACACGTTCAGTTTTCATTGACATTTTTAGAATCACAGGAAAAACATTTCTATTCAGATTGGGCCAAATTCTTCAATTCTTACATTTAAGTAGCACTTCTTTATGCAGGCTAGTGTTGCTCAGTGCAAGGGTAGCGAAGTCTGTCCCGTTAGGTTGTGTTAGCCCCGCTCTTCACCTTGTTTGTTTTTAAATGTCAGTTTGGGGCCAGAATACTTTCCACTGTCCCTTTGAGGAGGAGGAGGATGTGCCAAAAGGGCCTGATCCCTGGCAGGCAATGGGAGACAGCAGGATTGGCCCAAAGAAAATAGGTCTGAGGACTCTGGTTTTCTGTCTAGCAAAGCTCCTCCATTCTCTGCACACATGAGAGGCTGTGGTAAATCCCCTTCCATGTGCACTGTCACGGTATCTGACGGCACTGCTGCATCTGACTCAGTTTTCTGTGTGACTCACTCTGGTTTTCTGGGTTAGCACAAGTAGGAGGCCTTGCACTCCCACCAGATAGCCCTGTTTTCCGTGTGTGTGCAGGGCCTGCCCGCTGAGGCAGGATGTGTTGTCACACCACTAGCCTCTCTCGGCTCGCAGAGGAGAATTAGGAAACACAGCGGTTAGCCAGCGCGGTGGCTTTGGGATTCACTTGTATTCCGTGTCCATTTTATTAAGGAGCTTCCATGCGGAGGCAAACACGGGGAAAAGAGATGCCTGTTAAAGAACAATTGACCTTTTGCCTGTGCTTTGTCTTTATTCCTTTGTTATTGACGAAGATGAATGTGGGTTTGCTCTGCAGCTTTCCTCCTCCCAGCCCAGCTTCTGCCCTCTGTCAGACCCTGCAGTGAGCCCCCCTTGATCCTGCTTTATGACGTGTGTGGCCATGGGAATGCATCTCAGGGCTCTGTGCCTTTTCCCATGCTGCTGCTTAGGTCTGGAGCACCCTCCCCAAAGAAGTACGCTGCGCCTCCTCCCATGCCAGGTCCTCCCGCTGTACCACCAGCAACCTTGCCCAGCCCCCATGTTTCCTTGCCTACGCTATAATAGAAACAGGTGTTTGTGTAGTTGGTGGCACAGTGCCACTGAATTCTGCAGCAACAGCCCCTAAGTCCTGCGGCAACGTTAACTGATTCTGCCACCAGGAAATACCCTACGGTCCTGGCCCCTGCTGCCCCACACAAACGCACACACAGCTGTGGCATAAAGTTCATCAAGGAGGCATTTTCAGGTAAGATTTCTCTCCATGCTGTCCGGGAAGCCTGGCTCTACCCACGCGAGTCTTGTGAGGTTGCCCTGGCAGGGACGCATATCTTGGGGAATTGTAGGAAGAACACCAAGAAGAAGCCAGGTTCCAGGTGCCCAGTATTCGGAAGGTAGCATCCCCAGCTCTGTCTCCAATGACGTCACTAGACATGTTGATTTCAGTGGGAGCAGGAACACGCGCTAAGCAGTTCTTTTCTGCTCACATGAAAGCTAAGGCATCTCTTCCTTCTGGCCCTAGAACGCTGTGATGACTGGGGAGTGGACACCATGAAACAAATCCAGGTCTACGACAGGGAACCAGCTAGGATCAAATGCCCGCTCTTCGAGGCCTTCTTAAAATACAACTACAGTACAGCCCATTCGGCTGGCTTAACCCTGATCTGGTACTGGATTGGGCAGGACCAGGACAAGGAGGAGCCAATCAACTTGCGTCTCCCAGACAATCGGATCAGTAAGGAAAAAGACACCCTTTGGTTCCGGCCTGCCCTTCTCAATGACACTGGGAATTATACCTGCATGCTCAGGTAAGCAGCGCAGTAGGCATCAGACTTTAGGGCACCCAAATGCCTTTTATATAACAAGAAAATTGTGTTGCCAGCTTAATATCTTACTGTCGGGTGATGGCCACTTACATAAG
Organism: Emys orbicularis; assembly: GCF_028017835.1. NCBI lineage: Eukaryota > Metazoa > Chordata > Testudines > Emydidae > Emys > Emys orbicularis. The sequence goes on from NC_088691.1 coordinate 104,479,561, forward strand.
AATTAATGGTGAAAGAATGTGACAGTGACAAGAATTCTCAGTGCCAAGCCAATTTATATTATAATAATGCTTAGCACCTTGCAGACATTAATGCACATACCTCTCCGTGCTCACTGAGAGTGTCCATGGAGAGAATACTGGCAAAATCCACACGCCCTCTCCAGTAAGGCGCAATCTCTATATAGAAGTGGAGATAGCTTCAGAGGCAGGGTAATATGTCAACTGGATGCTAATTTGCCAAAGTTTCCTGACACCCCAAAAGAGTTCCAGGGAATTAAAAACAGCTCCGGGTGCAGGAGAAAATGAATGTAGCATCCCCAAAGCAACAGAGGAGATCTCAGTCTGTCTTCCTTTTTCACGTCTTAGCCCCGTTGTTTTCATGACGTTGGTAAAGGATGGTGCAGTACATGAGTTGTATTTGCATGGGGAAAACAGTCTTCAGGTTTTTCTAATGCACTGTGCGGCTGCTGTGTCTGTCTCAGTGTGTCTGTCTGGAGTTTTCCTACTTGCAAATACGACAATTCAAGCTGTATCTATCTCATTAGAGTCGTCATTTCTCTGACCCAAACTGTGACTTTTAATTTTATTTCATTCATAATGCCACATGTATAAACTAGACCACGCTAATCGCGTTTCCCTCCTTTGTGCTTAGAAACACAACCTATTGCAGCACGGTCGCGTTTCCCCTGGAGGTGGTTCAGAAAGACCAAGCTTCTTGCGTCAGCCAATCAATAAAACCCACCGAAGAGCTGTTCTATTTGGAGCATACTAACGAGAAGATCATTTGTCCGGATATTGATGGCTTTTATCCCCCCAGCGTAAAACCAACTGTCAACTGGTACAGGGTAAGAAAGGGAGTAGTGGGACTGTAGCCTGGGCCAGGCAGCGGGGTGCAGGGCTTCTCACCTGAAAGAGCAAGCTGTGCAACCCTTGCCATAGAAGAACCAGGAGGCCAAATTCTACCCCCAAACTCCCTGATGCAGCTCCACTGACATTACTGGAGCTGCTGCCACAATCTCGCTCCCTTGGAAGTCAGCAGTAAAACGTCCCTTGCTGGCACTGACGCAGGATTGGGGCCTAGATTAATCAGACTGGGACTTTTCAGCTTGGAAAAGAGATGACTAAGGGGGGATATGATAGAGGTCTATAAAATCATGACTGGTGTGGAGAAAGTAAAGAAGGAAGTGTTATTTACTCCTCCTCATAACACACGAACTAGTAGTCACCAAATGAAATTAACAGGCAGCAGGTTTAAAACAAACAAAAGGAAGTATTTCTTCACACAATGGACAGTCAACCTGTGGAATTCCTTGCCAGGGCATGTTGTGAAAGCCAAGACTATAACACAGTTCAAGAAAGAACTAGATAAATTCATAGAGGACAGGTCCATCAATGGCTATTAGCCAGGATGGGCAAGGATGGTGTCCCTAGCCTCTGTTTGCCAGAAGCTGGAAATGGGCAACAGGGGATGGATCACTTGATGATTACCTGTTCTGTTCATTCCCTCTGGGGCAGCCGGCATTGGCCACTGTCAGAAGACAGGACACTGGGCTAGATGGACTTTTAGTCTGACCCAGTCTGGCCGTTCTTATGTTCTAACAAGGAAGAGTTTAGCCGCAGGGTGGCCTTCTGGAGAGGGCAGTAGACCGGGACTCAGGAAATCTTGGTTCAGTTCCTGGGCTGTTGAATGACCTTGGGCAGGTCACATGCCCATTCTGTGCCTCAAGGTTTCCCCATCTATAAAATAGGGCTAGCCATACTGACCTCCTTTGTAAAGCGCCTGGACATCTACATCCCAATTATTACTATTAGGTGAAGAGGTTGGAAAGTGACGAGTGATTTTTGGGGGCCCGACTGGAGGCACCGCCTGAAAATTAGGCCCCTATCTGGTGTCTGCAGTTGGGTGCTCCTCACTTTTTAAAATCTTGATGTCTCCTTTGAGGTTTTCGAGATTCCGCTTGCCGTGGCTAGCGACAGGCATAGCAGTGTCCAGCTCTGTGCCTGGCAGGGCTAGGTGACACAGGGGTAAGAATGTTAGGGGCTGCATGCTAAGCCTGCGGGGAGAGAATCCCCTAGGTAGTCTCAGTGGAGATGCAGCCACACAGGGCTGGGAGGCTAAAATCGCTGATGTTTTGTACAGCGGTTTGAGATTCTTAGATGGAAGGTGCCGCAGGTGTGCAGCTCGCTGCTCCCTAACGACATTTGGGAATTAGTATATCTGGTCTAACTTCCTTTTGGGCCAAGAGGAATAGCTTCATTTTGGTGGTTTACAGGACTAATTTGTATCATCTATTGATGTTCAAATATTGACAATCAATTAGCAGAATGAAACGAAGAGCCCCACTTAAATCATTTTGCAGACAGCAAGCCGTAAAAGTCATTTTGCCTAGTAAAAGCCATTAACAATGGTATATTACCTCTGTCTTCAACTGTCACATTAAGATAAATCTGAGTTGGAAACGCACCATTCAGAAATAATCACTTGGAAAACATACAAATCTTTATCTTTTATGACAGTCAAGTTATCATCAGCATATTTAGAGGATATAAACCTTTCTGAAAAGGGGCCTGTAACTTGGCACTTGGGACAGGTTCCCTGCTTTTTCTGACAAAGAGGAAGGCTTATTAAGGTTCCTGTCCTGTGGATTTCTTTTGGTCAGTTGCTCATTTTGGGTCAAATCCTCAGCTGACATCAATCAGCGTAGTCTCATTGAGAGCAAAAGTGCTATGCCAGCTGCAGACGTGTCTGTGCAACTTGGTGTCAGTTTGTGAATAGAGTTAAGTTTAGTTCTTGTCCTTTTTTTTACTTCCGTATCTTTCTTTCTTCTGGGACCCTCACCCTTCCAGCATCTCAGCATCGCTAAGAGCTCTTTCTCTTATAGAACCTGATAAGTCAGAGATGGAATAAACCTACTAGGGTCATCTACTCCTTCGCCTTGCCTATTCAAGATTATTCCTTGCAGTACCTGCGCTCGCTGTCATAGAAAGAAGAAAAACCCAACACACGAAGGGGAGCAGTGGAGACAAAATTTTATTGAGGCAGTTTTGTTGGTGCCCGGATACTCCAGTGATTAAGAACATAAGAACATAAGTACGGCCGTACTGGGTTAGACCAAAGGTCCATCTAGCCCAATATCCTGTCTACCGACAGTGGCCAATGCCAGGTGCCCCAGAGGGAGTGAACCTAACAGGTAATGATCAAGTGATCTCTTTCCTGCCATCCATCTCCACCCTCTGACAAACAGAGGCTAGGGACACCATTCCTTACCCATTGTGGCTAATAGCCATTAATGGACTTAACCTCCATGAATTTATCCAGTTCTCTTTTAAACGCTGTTTTAGTCTTTTAAACGCTGTTATAGTCCTAATTAAAAGCATTGGAAGTGCAAAGGTGGTTAAGGTTTTACTTGCCAGCGTGTTCCATCACTTCTCTTGTAAACCTTTCCACAGCCCCATAGCTCTTGTTCTGGGACTTTTCCCCTAATCTCCAGCCAGAGGTTTTCCTTTTTAATTTCATCCCATTATACCCCTTGGTACTGAGCTAAATAATTCTTCTCCTTTCTTGGTGTTTGTACCCTCTGAATAACCTGTAGGTTGTTACGTCTCCCCTTTGTTTACTGCTTAGTTAAACTGTGTGCATTTATGCGCTGGTTTCCAGAGGTGCTGAGACCCGCAGATCCAGTTGGCTTTCGTGGGTGCTTTGAAAATCACAGCCTAAAAGAGCCTAATGGCCCAGGAGTTTAAGGGATGTTATGGCAGGAGACACTAGCAGGTGCTGTTACAGTCTCACCTGTTCGCTTTCTTACAGCGCGAGCAGCGTACAGTCCGAAGACATGCTGTATGGTTAGTTTTGTGATGTGGAATCTTTGGGGGAGCAGTTATAAACAGTAAGGGAGTTTGCTGTCTGTCTCAATCTCTCTAATTCTTGAGGCAGAGTTGCTCCCTGGGAACCAGGCATTGGCTGATATTTCTGAAAGAGGGGATTTGCCTGCAGGCTGTTTGTAGCATCCTCTGTTCCAGCACAGGTGCCTATAGTGTGAAAAAAGAAGTTAAACAAAGACAGTACCCATACTGCACATCAGTGATCTCTCCATCAATAGGAAACTGACCTGAAGAGCCCCAACAACTCATCCCGCTTGGAAGAGAGGCGAAGAGGAATTAGACATACAGTTCAATGGGAGCTGGGTGCCTGATTCCTTCCAGTTCCTATCCCAGCCTTAATCTTTCCTGAAAAGTAACTTGCTCCATCTGGGGAAACCGAGGCAAAGGGTGGACAAATGTCCCCCTCACCTTATTGGACTCATGAGATTTTGATGCTGTAGAACTTAGCCTTAGCCTGAATTGAATCAAAATCCAAATACTGCCTGCTAGGCTTATTCCAAGCAGAGATTTAGATTTGTATAGAGGGATTGAAAACAAGTTTCTGAATTTTTGTTCGAAAAATGTAAGTGTTTTGCTGTCTGCTTCTAGAACTGTGTGTTGGTGAAAGACTTCCACGACCGATTTCCCAATGGCCCAACACTCAACATTGGCATTGTCCGCGGTGCGTACGAAGGCAACTACACCTGCATTGTGAGCTACACGGAGAACGGAAGGACCTACAACCTCACCAGAAGCATAAGGATGAAGGTAGTAGGTAAGGAGGATAAAAAAACCATGCAGAATTGTAGCGGCAGAGATGAAAAGATCTGGAGAAGGCTCTTGCGGGCTCAATCAGTGACTATTGGTCCCATCTCTGACTCCTTGGCGTAAATGAATTAATTAATCTGCCACCACCAGGTGTGTATTTCGGTTTGCTGGGGTCAGCCTCCCCCGGCGTGTGAATGCCCAGGACACATCTCCGGCTGGGTGAGTAGTGCGAGTGAGGATGAGATGATCTGGGCTGGCCTCTGCTGGCATTGCCTCATCACGGTCTGTCTATGGTGATCTCAACTCACTATTAGAAACAGTGTCTCGTTTTTCCAGTGGCTGCTGTATGTTTCCTACCATCTCTCAGGCTGTATTTTAAAACTAGCAGGCTCATCTGTTCAGATTGTAGGATCTTCAGGGCAGAGGCTGTCTCTTCAGAGCTGCCTACTGTGTGCGTAGCACACACATGTGGTGCTATGCAAGTAACAAAGAATGCTCAGTCTAAGTGGCAGCAACCGCAATGCAGACCGTAAAGACCTGGTAGACACTAGAACGTGCTTGTGTCACGTGGTAACAGCTGTTCACGGAATGCATGGTAGGAGGAGAGAATACTGCTGGCAGGAAAAACCAGTTTTTGTTGTTGTTGTTTTTAAAGAGCAGCAGTAGAAAAATCTGTGGGATAGGCTGAACTGTAGGTAAAGGCCGAAGTGCCTAGATGGAGGTGATATTCCTCCGGACTGCAACTGGGCCCAGATCATCTATCCAGACAGCCCTATACTTGGGGGTTTTCAAAATCTGGATTGGGCACCAAGTTTTGTGACTGGGACCACTCTCTACTTAGATCAGCTTCTGCTCTTTGGGACATATGCACAATTCTTAGCAACTCCAGCGGGAGATGGGTACACACATCTGGGGGCTCAGGGAAGCAGGGGGTGAGTGACCCTAGTGTGCGGTCACAGAGGGTAGGGTATATGCAAATGGCTAGTTACTATAAAATAGTCTGAAATCATTCAATATCCTAACGAAGACTGATTGTGTTTTCAACTGGGACCCCGGGGTGGGGATTCTGTTTTCTGTTCTGCAGGGTCTCCAAACACGGCAATGCCACCGCAGATTCTCTCTCCAAATGCGAAAATAATCTACGAACTCGAAGCAGGTAAATCACAGCGGTAGCTGCCCACAGTGATGGGGAAGATTATCTTAAGCCATGTAATTAACAAGCACAGGGGTTCATTTCGGTTGCCTGCTTTCCCACGGCTCTCCTTCGCGTCTTTACTTGAAGAATATGGGGGCCAGGATTGCTTTGCAAGCAGCATGGGATCCTCTCTCTTTTCTGTCGCTTCCAAATTGCCGAAGCCCAATTATGGGACACGAGAACACAGCTTCAGGCAGTTCTTTGAGCAGACAGACTTACTGAAATAATAAACATGGAAATCAGGCTCCACCTGGTAGGAGCAGCTTCAGAAGCAGAGAAAGCACTGGAGAGAAGGGGGTAAAATGGGGCGCAGCTGGGGGCGTCCGTTCCTCAGAAGTGGCCAAGACAGGGATCTGCAGACATTCAGAGAACTTTCTACAGGTTTAACTGGACTTTCTCTGCCCCGTGCTGATTGTCTGGTTGTGCTAACCCTCCCCTCCCACAGTCTCCTTAGCTTATCTTCACTCCACACCTGCCCGTCTTCTCTCCTGCCCTCTCCCCCACCCCTTTCTTTCTATTTAGCCGATCTCCTCCTAAAATTATGCCCACCCTCACATAGTTCACTCTGCTGGTGTGTTTTCCCGCTTCCCCGGCCCTCTGCCTGTCTGGTCTCTTTAAATTGTTAGCTCTTCGGGGCAGGGACCGTCTGATACTCTGGGTTTGCACAGCTCCTAGCACATTCTTCGTTGATCGTTAGGCACGGACAGCTTCCGGGAGCTGCAGTATTACAAATAATAAATAAATAATAAACATGATTCATAACAAGGAGGAAGATCTTGTCCTGAAGGCACTGGATTTGGGCTCAGGAGATCTGGGTTCAGTCCCTGCTCTGCCACAGACTTCCTGTGGGACCTTGGGCAAGTCATTTACTCTCTCTCTGCCTCAGTTCCCCATCTGTAAAATGGAGACAATAGCCCCGTCTGGCCTCCCAGGGGTGTTGAGAATAAACCAATTATTGTGTGTGGGGAGGGACCCCACTGTCATGGGGTTTACTGACAGCTGGGGGTGCCTCCTCCTGGCCGCTCTGGGGACCAGCACCGTCCAGGGCTAGGGCCCCCCTTCTGCTGCTTGCTGCACATCCTACTGCTGCACTCTCTGTGACACCTGGCCCTCCGGCCAGGTCGCTGTGCACGCTTCCCCCTTAGGGGGTATCACAGTCTCTTCAAAGCCATCTTCCCAGTCACTGCCTAACTGGTGCCACTTCCACAGTGGCAGGTAGGGGAACCCGGGCCCACCCTCTACTCCGGGTTCCGGCTCAGGGACCCTCCACTCAGCAGCCACGGGCTGTTCCACCCTGGACCTTGCTGCCGTTTCCCTGAGCCCTTCCTTACCTTCCGGCTCTCCCCACTTCTCTGGGTTTGCCAGCCCCACAGCTCCCTGCTCCCAGGGAGTAACCGTAGGCTACTTGCCTCGGTAGCCCCAAACACACCTCCCTTTTCCCTGGCAGTAACTGCAGGCTGTTTCCCGCGGCCCCCTCTGTTATCAGCTTCCTGCCTTTATAAACCCAGCCCATTCCTTCTCTGGGCTTCCTCAGTCAGCCAGAGGATTACTTAAACCTCCTATTGCCCTCAGCTGTGGCCTGGCTGGTTGATTGGCCTCCTCCTTAGCCTACATGAACCCCTTCAGGGCAAGTATGGGGTGAACACCCCACCACAGGCGCTCACAATGTGGTGGTAGGAACCACTTAAGTACCTGGTTAGGGAGAGAGTTGTTTGTTTGTTTGTTTGTTTACTGTTTATTTGTAAAACAAAAGTGAAATATTCCCACTATTGCACGGTTATCAGACATTTGAAAATGTATTTTGGCCACATTCCTGGTAGTTTTTGTGTCTTTTGCTAGTTGCTCTTCAGAATCTTTTTTATTGACCTGCCTGATTATACTTTTACACTTGACTTGTCTGAGTTTATGCTCCTTTCTATTTCCCTCAGTAGGATTTGCCTTCCAGTTTTTAAAGGATGTCTTTTTATCTCTACCCGTCTCTTTCACTCTGTTGTTTAGCCGTGGTGGCATTTTTTTGGTCCTCTTCCTGTATTTTTTATTTGCAGTATACATTTAGTTTGAGCCTCTGTTATGGTGTTTTGAAAAAGCTTCCATGCAGCTTGCAGGCATTTCACTCTTGTGACTGTTCCTTTTCATTTCTATTTACACTCGGGCTATGAAAGGCCTTGGACAGTAGAAGCGATGCAAGGCTGCTGCTGCTACGTCCACTTCACCCTAATCCTCTGCTCCTAGGTGCCGAGCTGGTTCTGCCCTGCGAAGTTTACTTCACCTTTCTGAAGGACTCCCGAACGGAGCTTTGGTGGACGGTTGATGGAAAAAATACAGACGATATCACAGACCTGAAAATAAAAGTCTCCGAAAGGTAACGTTTCGTAACGTTCATTGCATAGCTTTTTCAGCCCTCTCCGCTAGCCGCACACGGGATCCCACAGAGAGAGGCCTGGGGTATTCAACAGCACTGCCCCTTTTGGCAACACCTGGAGCTCCCAATGGAAAAAGCCTGTTCAGGTTATTGGCAAGTCTCAAACTTTAGGAGCCAAGGGTCACTCGTTTCTTAGTGTTAGTCAGATCAAATCCCTTCAGGGTGCAGTGCGGCACCCGTGCGTAGTTATGATACTTAACCACGATCTGCTCATTGTTTGTCACCAAGTTTTCTTTCAAAAGAGACATTGTTAGGAGACTCCATAAGCTAATGAGAGCTCATCATTGGGAATAGCATCACAAACTGGCTAGTGTGTGCCACTGCCCTCTAAGGAACATAAGAACGGCCGTACTGGGTCAGACAGTCATCATTTTGTTCATAAGACTATTAATAAATATGATGGGTAGTAGAACCAATCCATAATTAGCTTGGAGATGAAACAGAATTCATTTGAAGATGAGCATTATCATCATTAGAATGCCATGTACATAAGAATGCAGGCCTTACTTACAGGATGGGGCACTCTCTCCTGGGAAGCAGCGACTCTGAAAAAGATTTGGGGGTCATGGTGGAGAATCAGCTGAACTTGAGCTCCCAGTGTGATGCTGTGGCCAAAAAAGCTCGTGTGATCCTGGGATGGAGGGCAGGGGGATATAAAGTAGCAGAGCGATTATTTTACATCTATTTGTTGCAGTAATGTGCAGCCACTGCTGGAATCGTGTGTCCAGTTCTGGTGCCCACAATTCAAGAAGGATGTTGATAAATTGCAGAGGGTTCAGAGAAGAGCCATGAGAATGATTAAAGGATTAGAAAACCTGCCTTACAGTGGTAGACTCAAAGAGCTCCATCTATTGAGTTTAACAAAGAGAAGGTTAAGGGGTGACTTGATGACAGTCTGTAAGTACCTACATGGGAGACAAATATTTAACAATGGGCTCTTCAATCTAGCAGAAAAAGGTAGAACATGATCCATTGGTTGGAAGTTGAAGCTAGACAAATTCAGACTGGAAATAAGGCATAATGTTTTAATAGCAAGAGTTATTAACCATTGGAACAGGGCTGTGGTGAATTCTCTGTCAATGACAATTTAAAAATTAAGATGGGGTGTTAGTCTAGAAGATCTGCTCTATAAATGATTTGGGGCAAGTTGTCTGACCTGCACTATACAAGAGGTCAGACTCAGTGACCACAACTCTCCCTCCTGGCTCTGGAATTTGTGAATCTATGACTAGGTGTTACAGTAGCACATAGGGGTTCCAACCAAGATTGGGGGTCCAGTGTGCTGGTTGTTGTACAGACACATATTGAAGGACAGTCCCTGTTTCAAAAAGAGTTTACAGACTAGACAGACAAAACGAAGTGGAGGAGAAAGGAAATCTTATTATCCCCATTTTAGAGATGGCTAATTGAGGCACAGAGAGACTAAATGACTTGCCCAGGGTCCCACAGAGAGTTTGTGATGAAGGTGGATACTGAACCCAGATCTCATGAGTCTTTGTCCAGTGCCTTATGGGAAGCCCACCCTTCCCCTCTAAAATGCCCCAGGACACCAGTTAAACAATCATATTTCGCACGCTGGCAATAAGCAAAAGTAATGCCAAGAAAATTAAACGAAACCAGTTCACAGAGCAACCAAAAGGTCAAACCGTTCTGCTGTAAACGTTCCTGTGAAAAATGAAGCAATTCCTAAATATGGGTGTGATTTTGCAAAAAAGAAAAGGCTGAATTGTGTGTGTGTGAGTGTATGTGTGTATATATATAAAAATCACAAACAGTGCAGCCAGCGTTAGCATGTGCAACCCTTTAACTTTTCTGTTCCAGCGTCGTTACTGACAACCTTGGACACAAGCAGGTCACAAAGATTCTGACCATTCCCAAGGTCACAGCCAAGGACTTGAAGCGGAACTACACCTGTCATGCCAGAAACACCAGAGGGGAGGTTCACCACGCGGCCCTGGTGAGAATGAAAGGTAATGGATTTGCTCAACCGCGGCTTAACGGATGCAGCAAGGCAAAAATCTTAGACGCATGGTCGAATGTGGAAGAAATTTCTTGGGGCAAGATGGGCCTTGGCTGAACGCGGTCATACAAGGGAATAGAGGGAGTAAATATTTCCTGCTCCCTCTGCTCCTGTGTAGCCTTCTTATTGCTACCCAGATTGCACTTCCGGCTATAGGGACGAGAGTGGAGGCTGCATGCCTGATATTCCCCACTGCGCTCAGGTGGGTGTGGAGAAAGATGGGGTGTGAAATCATGGTTCCAATCCCTCTAGGCACCAAGTGGAGCAGGGCCAAAGAGGCTAGTAAGTTGCACCCTGAAAGGAAGGAAGGGACGAACTCTCCCTCAAAGCAAGGGAGAATTCTGTCTGAGTCACGGTTCCTTGTTGGTGCCGCTTCTGGGGTGGCGCAGCGACTTGTCGCCCTTCCACGGGCTGAGCCTAAAGGCTCGATCTAGCCCTCGGGGAGCAGGGGCTCATGGCGTTCTGCCCCGAGGTGTTTTCCAGTTCAGGGGCCGGCACCAGGTTGTTACACTACGTCAGCGGTCAGACCCCTCTCGGAGGTGCCATCCAGTTGTTCTTTAGACATCTGTTATCTCCGTGGTGCATGGACACGGTTCCCATTTATCTCTGTACCGCGGGAGGAGAAGATGCATCCTGCAGCCGCCAGATCTGATGGCTTTTCTACGTTCATTTCTGCTGACCAAGCTGGGTTGTGTGGGAAGCTGCGGCCTTTTTTGTACTCTGTCTCTTCTTTTAAAGCTCGAGATCCCGGTCACTGAACTACATAAACCATTCTGCCCTAAATGATGGAAGAATATTTTCCTCCAACCCCGTGCCAAGCGGTACATGCAGTGGGTGCTGTCAGCACAGGATGGGGGAGCTTTTGCTGAGGCATGGCATTTCTGGACTGTGCACCAGGAAATCGAAAAAACCATGGGCTGATTAGACTTGCCGGTAGAGCTATGCACTGACCTCCCTTTGGAGCCTAGCAGTGGTCACTGTCCCAGGTGCTGTTCGGGCTCTTTTCCCTGCTTTAAACATGCCACCGCTTTGCAAGAGGGTCAGTGGAAACTCACCCTGGCATGAGCACACAGGTTCTTCCAACCGAAGCTGTTCACCCCTGTTAAACACAGTATTTTTAGTGTGGGGTGACCCAGGCCCTGTGCATCAGTAGAACAGGCCCGTGAGTCTGGATTTCACTTAAAGAAACAACTTTAGCCAATGTCAGATAACTGCCCTTCACTGGGAAATGCTAATCTGAGCATCCTCTCTGACCCTGGGGCCTCTTTGAAGAGAAAAGACGTTTGTGGTCTCTCATTATGGGTTTTCTGGCAGAGTGTCCCTGAGGCAGGTCACCACCTTACTGCTTCCCCGCCAGTGTGATCGGACAGACAGGAAATGCCTTTTGGACGTTGCTGGTGCTTGAAACCCTTCAAGGTCACGTTCCTTTGAGATGCCCAGAGGGAGACTAAACAGACCTCAGAGCATGAAACACTCCGCACCGTGCTCTGGTTTTGGTTCCTGCCTCGGTCACTGTGGGAGGGTGATCTAGGACTGCCAGGACTGTGGGCAAATTCCAGATAAAAAGTATAATTCGGAGACATTGACTTCGCAAGCCGACTTTTTCTAGAGCAGTTTCTCTCTTAACCTGAGAGGTATTTTTCCTGTTTCACACACCCATGTCACAGCAGCCAAAACCCTTTGTTCAGGCATGTCCGCACCAGGTTTCCTTAGCCAGGCAGACATTTCTGTTACCTCACTCACCTCAAGTGGGTGACAGCACTGTACAGAGACTGCCCGGCGGCACATCAGGAAAGACTGCTGTTTCTAAGAAGCTCCACCAGAGCGGAGTCTGCCCGGTTTAACTTATTTCAAATGCAAGATGCCAAAAAATAGACTTTTCCTGACTCAAGTCGAACAACTTTGTGGCTCCTACTCTCCATCTGTCAGCACGAGGCGTCGTCCTCTGGATTTCAAAGATCTTCATTAGCACGACGTTTGGCTCCTCATGTTCTACTCTGCTGCCGCCAGGGTTGCTGGGAGTTTAGACATGATTGACTCGAAGGAAGGCTTTCCTCACTAACGACTGCTTCACAGCTATTCTCCGCCCCTTTTCTTTATAGAATTGTCCACTCGCGACAATCTTTGTGTGTCTCTTCAGACAGGCGCCCCAGACAGAGCATGCAATTCATCAAGGCCAGAGTTTGGTTAGAGCCATCTATCTATCTGCCCACCTTAGGCTTTTCTCTAGCGGTCATCACTGTAGTGTCTATGCACTTACTTCTTGTCTCTGGATAGGAAAATGGAGATGCCTGGCAAGCTGACCCTTTGATTAGAAAACACAGCCATCCAGGACCTCACAGAACACTGTTTCTTGGCTGACTGATGCTTGACTGTCTGCAACTGTCTCTCTTTCCCTCCTGTCCACTTTGTCAGACCCCAGGAGAGTTGACTGGAAGCTTCTCTTTCTGTAGACAAGTTACTTATGTCCTCTTTTTTTCTTTCTGCTCCATTCCACAGCAGAGTGCAAGAACCAGCCAGGACCTCTGCAGGCTAAAGTCAACTAGCTGCAGACCATCACATCATGTCACTCGCGGCTCAAGCTGGCCAGGACCTAACCTCTCAGTACCATTTGCCTTATAAATGTTAACAAGTGGGCTTGTATTTCTTTTATGTTGGCTATGAAAAAATTTCCCCCTCTCCCTGCCACTGGTTTATATTCATTTCTGGCTCCTGGTTTTATTCTTCTTGGGATTGTCTCTTTCACGGTTCCGTGTATCTCTTGTACTGTTTGCTACCCATGGAGACTTGGTGGATTCTTTCAGTTTGTATATTCTCTTTCTGGTGGTTTGGTTTGTTCGCTAATAAAGCTCAGTTATATTCACGAGTTTTGTGATTCTTCTACTTACTGCTGATGGCTGTCTATCCAAACTGCCGCTGCACATGTCACTTAGTTCGGCTGTGCCCATTAAAAGAGCAGTATTTGCCTAGTGATGCCACACAGTTACCATGTTAATTCCTGTTCTAAGTATGAGGAAAAACAGGGGCATCTCAGATACTACTGTTAGCAAATGCTGGCTTCATGAGAGAGTCTGTCTTGCTTAGGACAAGTCATCTTACCTCTTTGGAAACATTTCAGTCTTTCCAGTGTTTTCTCAGAGCCTTCCTTCTGGTTCGTGACTAGAAACAGTCGGGGGATGCTACTGACATACTTGTTATCTCTTTGGGACAAGGCATGAGAGGAGCATAAGATGGTGGCCATGAGTTATTCCGCTCCAGGCTGGGGCTGTTGGTTACGGCCTGGCTTTCCCCGTATCCATGCGCCGATCACACCCACTGCACTTGCTACATGCTGTTTCCAAGGCTATGATTGTTCCTGAAAAGGCGGCTTTCACAATCGTACCCTCTGGGGCCAGCTTGAGCCTTTGGGCCCAGCCCAGAGTGAGGGCCATCCTGCAGCAGAAAGGAATTGTAACTCAGAGATTCCTCCCTGGCCTCTGTCTTGCTCCGGGAAGATGCGGGGAGTGACCCATCTTCAGTGTGTGTATGGGGAGCAGAACTGGCCCTTCAGTCATTTTGTCTCCCTTTCAATTGCCTCCTTCATGTTGCAACCGCCCAGCCTCCTAAAACTGCCCAGGGTGTGTGTGTGTGTGTGTGTGTGTTTTTATTTAGGCATTAGCCTTTGATGTCCTACAGAAACCTCCATTTACAGATGGGCTCACATTGTATTATGCCCTTCGGCTGCCTGTGATCCAGCCATGTGCCCATTAAAATGGAAGACCAGCGTATTCCATGAAAAAAGACCTGTCTGTTTTTAACCCCAGTTCTAGCTCCAAGGTACACTGTGGAACTGGCCTGCGGACTAGGATCCACCGTCTTGCTGGTGGTGATCCTGATCGTCGTCTACCACGTTTATTGGCTCGAAATGGTTCTCTTCTACCGGGCTCACTTTGGAACGGACGAAGCCATTCTAGGTAAGGGTTTCACAGAGTTACAGGGCCTGCTTCTTGCTGCCAGTCCCTTTGGTTCTGGAGATAACTTTGTGTCAGGCCATTTCTACCCCTCCAGAAGCAGGGTATCACTGACCCTAAATGTCCTTAACTGTTTTCCCTTTCGGCGTGAACGGAGTGCTCGCGAGAAGAGCCAGAGGCAGGGTCTAGGAGGGTATCCTTGCAGTAGGTGCGGCATGGCCGTGGTAGTGTAAGCTCTCCACACATTGCTTCATGGGACCGTCTCGAGGGACAGGGCTATGTTGTCCGGTCTCCGGCCTCTCTGCTAAGGGTGTGGAAAGAATGGTCTTCTGTCTCGAGCACAGAATCAGGCTTCTTATGTCACTCTGAGCTCATCCCCCAGGCACGCCGCACTGCTATTTCTTCCTATGGAGAACTGGGATGATAGTAGGTCCCTGGCTGGAATGGCGGGTTTGCTGCTGATCCCATGAATGTGTGCCAGGCGCTTTGAGTCTGGCCGAGGCTGGAGAAGCGCAGAGCCTTGTCTGGCGAGATGGCTCGTAGGTACAGGTCCCCGGCGTCTGTAAGACCGAGAGGCAGCAGGGGAGGCGGGGGCTGAATGGCGGAGGAAGGCACAGGCCGTAGCCAGTAACCGAAGTGTCTCTCTCAGACGGGAAGGAGTATGACATTTACGTGTCCTATGCCCGGAATGCCGAGGAGGAGGAGTTCGTGCTGCTAACCCTGCGTGGAGTCCTGGAGAATGAGTTTGGATACAAGCTGTGTATCTTCGACAGAGACAGCCTCCCCGGGGGAAGTGAGTATGTCCCGGGGGATGCCCGCCATTCATGCCCTTCCCCTTTAGTAGGTGGGAGGCCATGGTGATTGAGAGGAGGGTGAGAACAACCTGGCCTTTCATGTTACACTTTATTTCAAAGCAACGTCCCCCACGCCCTTAAACATCCCTCGGAGCAGATTCCGGCATCTTGCTTCACGGGATGTTGCAAACACTTGGAGCCAGTGTGCGGGGCACTGTCGTGGTCAAATGACAGTTGGTATTTTTCAATGCTCTTTCCAGGAGGAGTGCTGAACTGCGCTCTAAAAGCACCGCAAGGCAACCAGACCCCTATCCTTAAATAAAACTTCTGAACTGGCCTGAGGAGGAGAGGATAACGTTGGGGGGGGGGAGGGGGTGGACTGAGGAATAGGGGATTTATTGTACTAGCCCAGATCCGTAATCCATCCAGTGCATTACCACGTCACTGACCCTGGCTAGCACCCGCTGTGTCAGAGGAAGGTGCAGTAAACCCTGCTATAGCAGTGATGGGATGACCAGTCCTCAGGGAAAGTTTCCTACTAATCCCCATTAATTAGAGAGTAGCTCATACCCTGGAGCATGTCTATCCTTAGTAAATATCAGCATATTCATAACCCTGAATAGCAAATACTACATTTGTATTTTTGGGGGGCCCACCCATTACTGATGGACAGGGCCAAGGGACTCCACACCCGGGAGTGGCCAAATCCAGGACCCTCCTTGGATCAGTTGTACAAACCTGGGGTTGCAGAAGCAAAGATGCAAGAACAGCCCGTGCTCCAAATGCCCCATCTTCTGGGGAACCCCACATGGCTACAGGGCACAGAGGGTGCCAGTACCTCAGTAGGAGGCTAGATAAGGGCCACCGCCACTGAAGTCAATGGAAAGACTGCTCTTGATTTCAGTGGGCTTTGGGTGAGGGCCTGGCTGTGTCAGAACGTGTGCTGGTAAAAATCACTAGCTAGGGTGTTCCAAAGTAGAGGCTTGTGCACTCAGTTATCCCAAACCAGGAGTGACTCCCCTGGAGTCATACACCAGTCTGAGCAGCTGCAAGAGATCAGAATCAGACCCTGGGTCCTTTTGCTCTCCTAGTCCCATGCAGAGTCCGTTGACAAGGTGCTTGGGTGCCACCCCTTTGACAGATAAGCAAAGATGAATCACCAAGTGGGTGACCAGCCAAAGCCACTGGGTGGTTGGTCAATGCAAAGGCTGCACGAAGAGGCGAGCCGTACGCCAGCTTGTTTGTTTTCGCCAATGGTCAGGCTCTGGCAGATGCTCGGAAGGAGCAGGCTCCTGCAGCCAGCCCTGGATAGTTCAGTCCAGCAGCTGTTCACTCTCCGTTGTTCCCGTCTGCCTAGCTAAGGCCAGTGGTCAGTAGACGGAGGCCTTGCATCCCACAGGGTGTGAATGCTGAGAGAAAGGGGAAGGACCGTGGCTCCTCCTTCCTTCCACCCACTGACAATCCCAGGTGGGAGGAGGCTCAGGAGAACCATTTTTATGTCGCCAAACCATGGAGCCACAGAGCAGTTCCCACCAGGTGTTTGCACGGGTGTCACTTGACAGCATCATCTGGCCCTTTACGAAAACTTACAGTTTTACAGCAGGCTCCAATCCTGACTGGGGGCTTTGGGCACCGACTCAAAGTGAAAATAGCAGGTTAGTTCCGCCCCTGCCAAGCACCAGACAGCAGAGGGAGGGTTTGGTGAACACTGATGATTTAAGTTGTTTTGTTTTTTTCTAGGCTAAATCTTCAGGGTTTATTCTACTTCTTAACACAATTTTGAGGCAGCCGTGGGCTAAAAAGTGCAGTTCTGTGCTGCGAAGAGACTCTGTAAACTTGGCCTCTCCTTCCGCAGCAGATCTGCTCCCGGTGCCTGTTAGCAGTCAGATCAGCAAGTTGATATTTTTATGGTTTTCTGCTCCAGTTCACCTTGCAGAGCTGATGCTGCTCTGGGAGAGAGAGGTTCTGTCCCTTCTTGTGCATCAGCAGGATTGATTCATGAAGTTCCAGTCGTGTGTTGGCACAGGTGTCACTGGAAGGCATAGTTTAGCCTACCGTCTCTTTATTGCTGGTGGTGATGTACAAGAAGGAAAGAATCCAGCTTGGCTCTCAGATCCCAGGTAGGGTTTGCAGGGCTGGCAGTTAGACATAAAACGTATTTGCGGGCAGGTAAGTTGGAGTCCCTGAGAGGCGATACACTTGGAACCCCCAATGTCATTTTTGCAGTAAGCTCCAGGTAGAGCAGGTCATTAAGGGTGAGATGTGGCACAAAGCCAGAACTAAGGTCCCATGGCCCCAGAGTAGGAACAATGATGGCAGAAACAGGGTAGGCCTGTGTTGTTGGAACATGAATGGGAGGATCCTCACTCAATGAGGAAGGAAAGACGGGTAACAGAAAACGAAAGTACTTCACTTAGGAAGGAATAATCAACTGCATAAATACAAAATGGGAAACGACTGCCTAGGAAGGAGTATTGCAGAAAAGAATCTGGGGGTTATAGAGGATCACTGACTAAATATGAGTTAACAATGTAACACTGTTGCCAAAAAGGTGAACATCATTCTGGGATGTATTAGCAGGAGTGTTGCAAGCAAAACACGAGAAGTAATTCTTCTGCTCTATTTGGCGCTGATAAGACCTCAACTGGAGTATTGTGTCCAGTTCTGGGCACCACACTTCAGGAAAGATGTGGACAAATTGGAGAACGTCCAGAGGAGAGTAACAAAAATGATTAAAGGTCTAGAAAACCTGACCTCTGAGGGAGGACTGAAAAAATTGGGTTTGTTTAGCCTGGAGAAGAAAAGACTGAGGGGGGACATGATAACAGACTTCAACAAATACATAAAAGATTGTTATAAAGAGGAGGGTGATAAATTGTTCTCCTTAACCGCTGAGGATAGGACAAGAAGCAATGGGCTTAAATTGCAGCAAGGGAGGTTTAGGTTAGAAATTAGGAAAAAACTTCCTGTCAGGGTGGTTAAGCACTGGAATAAATTGTCTAGGGAGGTTGTGGAATCTCTGTCATTGGGGGTTCTTAAGATTAGACAAACACCTGTCAGGGATGGTCTAGATAATACTTAGTCCTGCCTCAGTGCAGAGAGCTGGACTAGACGACCTCTCGAAGTCCTGTCCAGTCCTACATTACTGTAATGAAGCCAAGCACGCATGGGGCAGAATGTTTCAAGAGCAGATTGGCTGGTTGCTTTAGGAAGTGCTTAACTGTTTCCTTTCCTTCTGGTGTTGGTCCCAGATGCCCATTAATTGACTACTCTCTTCCCTGCCTCGTTATGGTTCACGTCTCTGCTCGTTATGTTCCACAGCTATTTTATATCAGCAGGAAGGACAGCTCTGCGTCTGACCTACAGCTCCACTGTTCTGTTCTGGCCTGGCTCTCAAAGGGTGCTGGCTGCTGTGATTCTCTCATAACCCAGCAAATGCACATTTTCCTTGGGAACTAACTATAAATCGTTCTCTGCCTTTCACTCTGGTGTTCTCACCCCGCTTTCTCTCCATGTGCGATATCACCCACTCTGCTTCCTCGGGGACTGGTCCAGTTCAAAACAACAGAGCATCTTTCCTCTCAAAGGGTCCCAAAGCGCTTTCCAACCAGCGTGCACAGGGATTGCTTCATCCGCCTTGTGTGTGGAACCCAGGGGTTGTTTAGCACAGGACATGAGGAATATCTTGTCCCTATAAATTGCCTACAATGAAAAGGGCCATGGGAATTTCAAAGGCCGCTGGTGGTGAGTGTGTGAAGGTGGCATTTCCAGCAGCATGGTGCCCTCGCGCCGTACCAGAACTTCAGTTCAGCGTGACTCAGTGAGACAGTCATCTCTTGAGCTGGCCAAAAGTTATTCACACATTTCGGTACATGATTCAAATTATTTGGTGAATGTTTTTTACTGTTATTCAGCCAGCTCTAACCAGCATCTGCTGACTGGCCAGCACCACTCCCTGCAGCCCCTAGCCAATCCGTGGCACTCTTCCAGCGAAGAGTTGATACAGCCTTCCTCTCGTTGCCTTGTAAGATCTGGCAGGATCATATCTGAAGGTGGCAGGTCTGCAGGCAGACAGCGGTATCCTGCCCTCAGGGCAAGCCTGATCCTCTTCCTAAATTCTCTACAGAGAGAGAGAAGCAGCAGGGATCTGATTAAAAAAGATAAAGAGCTAAAGGAAATAAATCAGCCAAGTCCAGCACTACCGCTCAGCTGGGCACTGTGCTAAGAACTCCTGGGGGGGCAGAGCTTTCAGTCGAGCTCCGCCGTAATGTGGGTAATTGGCAGAGTAGCCGTCGCTTTGTGTCTGAGCGGCTGGGCTCTTCTGCTGCGTGTCCTTGCCCAAAAAGAAAAGCTCCTTGTTTACATCCCCCGGGGGGCATGGTGATGTCTGCCACCAAGCATCTGACCACAGCCATCACCAGGCGACTCTGGCCACGCCTCTGCCCTGTAGGAAGAAACGAATCTGGTGCTCGGGTCAAACAAGCATGGCCCCGAGCTGCACCGGCCTCTACGATGTGGCTCCAACCTCCTGTGCCACGCTCCGGAAGCAAAGACCATGAGAGTGCCATGGGGACGTGTGGAACAAGGAGTGCAGAAAAGGGCTCTCCTCACCCTCATGCTCCCTTGCAAAATGCACCGGCCACCTCCTCTGCCAAAGCAGGAGAATGTGCCCGAGAGGTAGTGACGCTCCATGTGTGAGCTCTAGTCCCCACCACACATCTGCCTCTCGCTGCCTCCGGCATGGACAGTGGAGTGGCTGGCATTGGTGCAGCCCGTCTCTTGGGGTGACCAGGGGAGCCAGATTTGCTAAACATAACTTCCTAGAATGAGAATCCACTAACTCCTGACAGGCCCCAGCGAATTCCTAAAGAAAGTGGGTCACCGGAATCTGCCTGCCATGCTGTGCCTGCAAGCGTACCTCTCTTTCTCTTGCTCTGCACGCTCACGTCTCTGCTTCTCTCCTGCCTGCCCATATCCCTTTGCTGTCGCTCCCTTCCAACCCGATCTAGGGACCCCTCGCCTTCAAGCCCAACCAGGGGCGCTTCCATACCCATCTGTGTGACGCAGGCTCACAGCAATGGTCAGCAGCTGCCGCCTTCTGGTTAGGTCCCCCAAGTGCCCGTCCCGGCCCACCTGGACAGCGGCGAGGTCATGTTCAGTTGCCGTGCCACATACGGCATTGCTGCTGCTCCCCCATCACACACTGCTGGGCTTCAACTCATCTACTTCTTAGGGAAACATGACAGGCCCTGAGATAGCTTTGGGCAGCTGGTACCTGCCCCAGAGCGTGCACCTGTGTGATAGGGAGAGGATTATGCTGTCCTTGATTACGAAGCAGAGGGAGATGGATTATCCCTCCAGTTCTGCTGGCAGGAGCGAATCAGACACCCTTGACGGCTCAGTGCCGTTACTTTCTTTTCCATTCTATTTTCTGCCCGTAAACTACGGAAGCTGCCGCTGCGAGATGCGCTTTCAGAAGGACTTTGCATTAATTTTGTGAAGGTGGCTAAGGCAAATCTGCTCGCTGCTGCTGGAAATCAAAGGCATCCGCTACCGTGTCACTGACTCTCACGGTGTCGCTTTAGAGACCCCACATTAAAAAGCCTGGTGCGGCTGAGGTCCCTGCATCTGGGAACACCGTGGTGGTGCCCTCGGTGTGGTGATGTGGGAGCCAGGCGCAGTAGCTTAATAATCGGTCCAGGAGAGTAGTTAGAACTCAGCAATTCAAAATTAAATTAACCCTCAGAACACCCCTGTGGGTGGATAATTACTATCCCCGTCTCACAGAGGGGGAAACTGAGGCAGGGGAGTGAAATGATTTACCCACAGGCCTGTCTGTGTGACAGCAGGATTAAACACAGATGGTCCCGGCTTCTCTTAGATCGCATCTCCGTCTAGCTGAGGTGACAGCATTGACCAGGTGGATGACACCCCGTGACAGCCGTGCTTTGCTCCATTAGATTGCGTGGCCTCCTTTTGTGTCCCATTTATAACTGGGATAAATCCAGGCCGGCCCAAAGCAGCCTCGCTGTCCACACGCGGCTGTCCCCCAGCGATGGAGACTATCACTGTAATGTGGCGCAATGGTGTTTACGTGGCACTGGCTCTGAGCGACCGCAGCCACGCTCTGCCCGTGGGGAGCCAGGCCATGTGGCTTGGAGAGAAGGGGTTGGGAGTGGGTAGCAGTTCCTTTGTGGATCAGAGAAGGCCCAGCTGCTGGGCAGGAGGGGGGTGCTGGCTGCTGGAGCGGAGGCCTGCCTGAAGTGGTTGGAATATCCCCATGCAGGTCTCACAGGGGGGCTCGACCTCTCAGGAGGGTCTGCTTTGCCGCAGTCGCTCAGCGGCGCGTTTGCCGCTGTCACTAACCAGCTCGGTGTCTTTCTCTCCCAGTTGTCACAGACGAAACTCTGAGCTTCATCCAGAAAAGCCGCCGCCTGCTCGTCGTGCTGAGCCCCAACTACGTCCTTCAGGGCACACAAGCCCTTCTGGAGCTCAAAGCCGGTCTGGAGAACATGGTCTCCCAGGGCAGCATCAGAGTCATCCTGGTCCAGTACAAAGCCATCAAGAAGAGCAAGGTGAAGGAGCTGAAGCGGGCCAAGACTGCGCTCACTGTCATTAAGTGGAAAGGCGAGAAGTCCAAGTACCCACGGGGCAGGTTCTGGAAGCAGCTGCAGGTGGAGATGCCACTGAAGAAGAAGACCAGGCGCGCTACCATCAGTGAGCAGGAGCTTTCCAATTCCTCCCTGCGAGATGTTTGATAGAGGAGGGGGTAGCGAGGCTGGGGATGGGACAAGAACGTGTCCTCTGAGGGTTTACAATGAAGAATTCCGTCTCGAGCATTTCAGAACGGCACTTCCCTACGGCGTTTCAAACTGCCCTGGTCAGAGAAGAGCTCACTGGCCACTGTTTCAAACGTGCCCCCTTTTATTTAGCTGGATAAGACTGATCAGCATTACATCCACTTTCAGGGGCTAAATATTTGCCATCCAGGAGGGGTGCAAGCACCTTTGGGGGAAGGGAGGCGTTTGCATGGGTCAGCATTCTCACTCTTGGGATCTGACCTGAGCTCTGCCCCTGTATTCTGGGACCTCGATCCCCCTTTCTCTCCTTATGACCTTTCATCCCTTCTGATTAGTGGCTCGTGGCGGTAGCCACTCCTCATAGAAGCACCGGGCCAGTTTGAACAAAGTCACCAGACTGGCTGTTATGCTTTCAGTAAGGATCCTTGGAGACGGGAGTGTCCACGTTGCTCATTCAGACACTCATGATTTCTGCTTCAGGATGGGACGTACACTACAATACATGTTCACACCTAGGACTCGGCTGGCCCGTACCGTTCCCAGATGTGTTCCCATGGGAACGACTCCCTTCAGGGACTTTACAAATGTGAAGCGATCGTCACAGAAATGTACTTATGTTTTGTTTTGAAGGTACTCTTGTGGTATTTGTTTTACAGCCCTTCTGGCAAAAGCTGGCCCAGCTCAGAAACTCATGGCAGTCTTCTGAGTTTCCAAGCCCCTGTGGTGCCCAATCCTCGGAATCGAGGGGAGTTTCTCCGTTAATACAGTGCCACAGATCCTGCCTTCACATGCACATGACCCTTATTCGTAGAACAAGCTCAGGGACTTCACAAGGGTTGCAGACGGCTCCGCTTTACTGCTGAAGAGTAGCGTCCCTGTTCAACCTATGCTGCTGGGCATTGGAAAACACTGTGGAAGGAGTTAAAGGAGACATTTTGTTTCAAAACCAAAACCCAAACCACCTCTCTCCAAGTTCTGCCCACATCTACATGCCCTTGGTACGTGAGTCAACCAGCACATCTGTTGGTGCCAGGCATGCTTGGGGTGGCACTTCGGAGAGCTCACATTCCACTGGGATGTCTGCACTTACTGCTCTCCCGGCTCAGAAGTGCAGCAGCGACAACATTGCTTGTATTTCACCGTATATAACAGGCAGACCTCAGCAGCTCTTGTTGAGACACCAGGGACTGACTCTGCACTAGGGTGACCAGATGTCCCGATTTTATAGGGACAGTCCTGATATTTGGGGGGTTTTCTTATATAGAAGACTATTACCCTCCACCCCCGTCCTGATTATTCACACTTGCTGTCTGGTCACCCTAGTCTGCACATACTTTCCAGATTTTCAGGGAAGGCTGAACGCCCCCTGCGCAGATTTTTAAGGAGTATGAAGCAATAAAGCATTTTTATTTATTCTCTTGTCCTGATTTTTGGTTTTGTAGATCCACCCTTTTTAGAACAACCGTTATGGAAGTGTATTTGCCAACCTATGTTTTGTTTCTGAATTCCCACTCTCTGAAGTGAGAAGCACCAAGGACACTAGCAGGGCTGGATGTGCAAGAAGCAGTGCGACGCACAAGGGGAGCGGGTCTGGGCCACGGGCACATGTCTGACCGGTCCTGACAAGTGTCTTTCATGGTCTTAATAGTGCCCGTTGGTGCTGGGCCCCAGTGCACCAGTCCTGCCTGCCTTCCAGCTGTTCCTTCATGCTCTCACTCTGCTCCCCCCGGTGACGTCAGTGGTAAAGCTCCCCTGTCATCAGTGGCAGCAGGGTTAAGCCAGGAGCTTTTGAAAATTCCACTCTGGGCTGCTTTACCCTGGATTAGACAGGAGGCAGCGGCACTGGCTGGAATAGGCAAGGGCTTGGCGTGCTAAGCCACTGTGCTGGAGTGTAAGCCTTTCCCATTGTCAGCTCGCTGGGGCAAGCATCTGTCTTATTACAGAGCCCAGCATCATGGGGCCTGGCTCTGGCTGGCGCTTTGAGACTCTGCTGTGATCGAAATGTTTAATATTAGAGGACAATCAGTTCTCAGGGCAGGTCAGCTCTGCCCTGCTTTCCTAGGGAAGGAGGATTGGTTTTTCCATGTGTCTGTAGATTTGTTAATCATTTACTAGTGTCCTAAAATTCTCTGCCTCCCTTGAGGCACCTAGATGTCTTGGGACATGAGGGCATTTTTGCTTTATTCTGGAATTGAGCGTTACTCCTGGCAAATGCATGTACATTGTTTGTGGCTAAGATTGTAACTCTTGGTTGACCTGTAACTCGCCCTGTCACCCGAGTAGCGTCAGGCTATCCGGAGCTGCTCACAAGCTTGAGTACCAGCCTCAGGGCAGATTGTGAAGAAATGGCACAAACCCCAAACTGGTTGTGAGTCCTATACCTAGATTTCACTAACCATCTATCTAGTGTGAACTCAAGCACTGTGACAGCCTTAACATGGAGTCACAGACAGTCCCCGTGGGCAATCCGATCTATCGTGCCACCTAGGTAAGCTTGTCCTTGTGATACGTGGTCCCTTACCCCCCAAAATCACAACAATATTCAGGTTACTCCCAGTCCCAAACGTCCAGTCACTGACCCCAGGTCAGTTGCACCCTATAGCTCACCAAAGCCAACACTGGTAGCCAATCCTATAATAAACAAACAAGATGTATTAAGTAAGAAAAGAAATGAGAGCTATTTCCAAGGTTAAAGCAGGTAACATACACACACAAATGGGTTCCGTCTTAGGTTCCAAAGGGGTAATAGAAGTTGCTGTAATATGCAAGTTCTATGTCCTTTAGGACTAACCCAGGCCAAGCCCTGGGGAACTCTTGATTAGGCTTAGAAATCTTTGCCCCTAAGAGTTCAAGCCGCACAGAGCTGGGGATTTTTATTCCCTTCCTCCCCGAGTTCAAATTGATGGGATGAGTTTACACGCAGGTCTCCTCTGCTGGGAGGGCGGGGAAAAGGGGCGAATGCAATTAATGTCTTTGTTCTTTGATGTTTCACAATGGCTCATTTGGTTTCAATGGGCCTTCTTGCAGAGCAGGGCAGGGCCTAACCCTTTCTGGAGGAAGCCAGCATTTTACATGAGTTAAAGCTCCTTTCCTGTTTGATGACTGACACAGCTAGAGGTTTACAACGCCAACACTTAATGTGACCTTATAACATGGGCTACAGATGTTAAGCGAGATTAATACATGCAGCATTCTACACATATTTCATAAAGTGTTAACACATTTTTATAAGTTTAATACCTATTTTAATAATCCTACCCCACAGCTGAGCCAGACGGGTTTCCAGCTCTGCATTCATCAGCGTTCAGTTGGGACCTAGGGGCCTTGGCATGAGCTGGCACCTGGTCTGCCAGCATCACAGCCCTGTGATGCCCATTGGTGAGACCGGGATGCACATTGTGGAGCCATTGTTAAAAAGAAACAGCTGGAATCTGTGCACTGTCCATCCAACTGGACAGGAATAGTTGTGCTGTGCTGGAGATACAGCCAAGGTCCCATTCCCGCAAAGCCTTTACGCACATACTTAGTTTTAAGCAAATGAATAGTCCTGGTGACTCCAAGTCCCGAGTGGCTTCCTGGAAGTCAACAGAACTGCTCATTTGCTTAGGATAAAGCAGGTATTTTGCTGTGCTGGGGCCGTCATCCACCGCTGGCTCTGCAGGAGGCAGTGTGGTTTCCTGCTGTCGTAAACTCCGTCTCCATGTTTTCACTTGTGATATAACCAGCACCTCACAGTTTATAAAACTTTGTAAAGCCAGGATTAACCTGTAATCAGGGCCGGCTCCAGGCACCAGCCCAGCAAGCAGGTGCTTGGGGCGGCCAAGGGGAAGGGGCGGCACATCGGGCTGTTCGGCGGCAATTCGGAGGCGGGTCCCTCTCGGAGGGAAGCACCTGCCACCGAATTACCGCCGAAGAAGAAAGCGGCGCGGTGGAGCTGCCGATCGCAATTGCGATTGCGGCTTTTTTTTTTTTTTCCCGCCGCTTGGGGCGGCAAAAACCCTGGAGCCGGTCCTGCCTGTAATGTGCATCGTTTTGTCCCATTTTTTCCTGCTGGGGCTTTGGAAACGTTAAGCATCTCCTTGCTATAAACGTAGGCAGAGTTATCTTCAAGCAGCTCTGACATCTGCATGCAGGATGGGAGGCCCCACATCACACTCCAAACACTTTTTGTTGTATTCTAAGTTGATTTAAAAAACAGCCTGCATGCATGAAATCTGAATGTCCCCACATCTCCCAGACATTAGCATCTTGCATCTCACCGCTGGCTTAGGTACCAGGAGATCCTTTGTTAATAGGCTGGTAGAGATTTATCTTAGGAAAGAAATCCCTGTGTTTAATTTTACTTGTCTGATTTAAAAAGTTTAAAAAAAAAATAATGGACCAGATCCTCCTCTGGTGTAAGTCAGCGTAACTCCATCAACATCAATGATTCAAGATGCTTGTGCCCATTCCCCGACAGGATTACCAAGAGGCAGGCAATCTCCATCAATTCAATGAAGAATAAAAGCATGCAAGTTACCATTGACGGCAATGAGAGCTGTTAGGCCAGCGTTTGGCTTTTTGAATGTCCCATGCGTAGGGCAGATGCTGGGGCCAGTCCCAAATAAGCCTATCCACTTATTTATGAATGGCATTTGGTTCCCAGTGCAGGATTTTAGCACAGCTCGTACCTTTAATTTGGTGCGTTCATCTGACTCCATGCTGTAACATTACATTAGTCAATAGATAGCTAAATGTAAAGTCCTTCATTTTATCTCACTGCGGAGGAGGACCGGTGAAGGGCATAAATCCACACCGTGTAGAGCTCAAGCATAGGAGTTTATTACACACAGTGCTGGCGGAATGTCACCTGGCTTATTAGGCTCAGAGACCCTGTCAATCAATTGATTACAATGGAATATATAGATTTTCCATGGGCGGGGGAAAGTGACGGGGTAGGCAGTTCCACACCCCGGGATAGGTTTTGCAGCAAGACAAGATAGCACATTAGCCAATGGTTAAAAGGTTACATAATGTCTCCGCCCATGGTCTCAAGTTAGCAAGTTAACATTTAATTAGTACTTTGATAAAATGTTATTAGTATAAAATATATATGTTGAATTCTGATTTGGGGTCCATAGGAATGGAGCAACTCCTTTGATTGTCCAACAGGTACATTCCTAGGGGTTAAAGCAAAGAAACAGTGAAAGTACATGACAGTACAGATTGTCTCCTTTATGTCTTAAGGCAGGGCATTGGTCCCTGGGAAGGGAGGTGGAAGGATGCCATATCTTTATACTGACGTGCCAACTTTTCATAAACTCAAGGTTGGATCTGTGGGAAGACTGTTTTCCTACAGGAGAAACACAATAGGAACAGGGATCCTTTGTTTAATTTGAAACATTGGATGAAACATAATTATTCAGTTATTGCTTCAACATCTGGCATTTCTACTGACCAAGCATATCTTAGCAAAGGCAATGTTGTCTTGTTTACCCCAGCTTTCTCTTAGCTAATCACTATTTGCTAGGCCTCTGGTCTCCAGACCAAACTCTGGACTTTGGGTCTGAAAAAGAGCTGGCACAATCCATATACCAGGTTGTTACATAAAATGCACATGGATTTTAACCTTTCAACTGGCTTTGCACACATTGGAATGGACTTTGCTTTCCATTTCATTTGCTGTTTTAAGGCCTTTTTCCATTCTACGTTTTCTCACTTTTGTGACGTATCAGTGTTGTTCGGTTATACATATATATATATATATATATATTACTTTTAAATAAAATGTTTATTTTCACTTTTGTATTTCAGTCTTTGCACGGTTCTCCTGAGTTTCATTTTACTCCATTTCTTCCTCAGCAAATATGTGTAGCCAAGGCGAAATGTTCTGTCCCGGTGGCAACATCTACTGTAAATAGAACCCTAGCGGGTGGAAGTCACCCCTGTGCAGAGACCCAGCATCATGAGGCCTAGGTACCACCTCAGTCACATGTATGCCATCCAAATAATGGTACCTATTCATGTTATAAATAGCACCCAAAGGCCCCAATCAGGGGCCCCCTTGTAGGGGCTGCGCGCACGCACACAAACACACACACACAAAGTCACTGCCCTGAAGAGCTTTCAGTCTAAAAAGACAAAAGGGAGATGGCATGGCTATTACCCCATTTTACAGATGGGGAAACTGAGGCACAGAGTAAGTGACATGCCCAAGGTCACCCAGGAAGTCTGTGTCAGAGCTAGGAATTCATCCTTAATCAAAGTCAACCTCTCCCTTAGGCGCTTATTCTCCCATCATCCATTTGTCTGGGAAGGCTTCTCATTCTGCTCAGGCTTACCTCTTTCCTATCTACATACTAGCAGGTTGTTGATGCACAAACTAGCCTTTCCAGACTGCTAGCCAAATGAATGCTTAGGTCACTAGACATACTCTAACTTTACAGCCTTTAAAGGGCTAATAGAAATGCGTCACTTTTAGATTCCTTTTGCACATAACTTTGGGGTGCTCTGCGGTGCACACAGATGCTACCTAAATGTGCAGGCACCAGACCAGAGACCTTCACAATGAAATCACTAGCGAGTAACATTTCCTGCCGGAAAAGCCAATCTCTGTCCTCCCCCCAGTCTGGTTCTGCATTGCACAGCTGAGACCAGACAAGCGTGTTAAAACTGCTGAATGATGCAGCAACGTAACCTTCCCGCGTGGCAGCTCCTAGACGTCAGGGATCTGAACAAGGGCGACGGAAGTTGCTGGGTTTGTTCTCCTGTGCAAAGGAAGCTCTTTATAGGGGATTTTTCTTCTTGTGTTTATTAAAGTTTTCCCTCCAGCACGCTCTGCCCCGGTCAAACACTACCAAGTCCCAGCTACCCTGTGCCAGATGCCATCACTCAGTGTGTGGCCAACCCTTCTGTGTTTATTACCATGAAAACCCAATGATGTCAATTAGGGTGAGTGAATTTGCTAAGTGGCACAGCCCTATTAATCCCCATCCTGTTCACTTGAAGCCATTAGTCACAACTGTTGCATTTATCAGCCACTAATACACTTTGTATAACCTGCATCATCTGAGCTATAGCCAGAAAGGCTAAGGCTGTTCCTTGGTTCAGTTCCATTTCAGTACTATTAATAGTAGTAAATACACGGGGCTTGTCTTCCACCTTTCCATCTCAGGAGCTCGCCTTACTGTACAAACTTTAATGAAGCCCTCTGCAAGGCAGGACTTTTATTATCCCCATTTTAGAGAAGGGTGAACTGAGACATAGAGGAGTCAAGGGCCAACATTTTCAAAGGTCTCTAATTTGGGATGCTTCAATTTTTGGATGTCCAATGTGAGACAAGAAGAGGTGGCTTTCTGGAGTTGGCAGGAAGCCCCCAATGATGTCCATTACAGGTGTAGCCTTCTGAAAAACAGGCTCTCGGAGCCAGATGAACTGTTTGCTTTCCTAGATTCCAAGCCAGAAGGGACCATTTTTGATCATCTAGTCTGACCTCCTGCAGAGAACAGGCCAGAGACCTGCCCCACACTAATTCCGAGATATCTTCTAGAAGACATTTGCATTGCTCTAGTGATGCAAAACAGCTGTAAACCCTATAGGCGGGTAATTCCCTACCTATCCCTTGGGGAGACTCTTGCTCCTTCCTGTGAAGTAGGTGCACCTGGCAGTGCTGGGGACAGAATGCTGGACCAGATCAAACACTGGTCTGACTTAGTATGGTTTGCTCCTAAATTCACTAGCAGCCTTGTAAAGAAAACATACCAGACAGACACAGAATCTGCCTGCCAACCCTCACCATGATGGGGATGCTGAAAAATCAGCTGTTGAGATTTGTTGTGGGCCGGGACCATGGGCAAGTAAAAGTTTGCTGGGCTGCACTAACCAATTTCTCTCTTCTCCAGCTGGGAAGGGCAATGCATGTGTCCAGTGAAATAGCCTCATTTGGCTTTGTTCTCCTCTCCCTCTCCCGCCCTTGCCTCTCTAGATACCACTGAGGCAGTTTTCGACTTCATTCAGCGAAGCCGGAGGATGATCGTGGTGCTGAGCCCCGATTACCTGACGGAGAAGAGCATCAGCTTGTTGGAGTTCAAGCTGGGCATCGTGTGCCAGAACGCCATCTCCACCAAGCTCATTGTGGTGGAGTACAGGCCGCTGCAGATCACCCATCCTGGCATTCTCCAGCTGAAGGAGTCCGTCTCCTTTGTGACATGGGACGGGGATAAATCCAAGCCATCTGGCTCCAAGTTCTGGAAGGCCTTACGCTTCGCCCTGCCCCTGAGGAGCCTGAGCTCTGGCTCGGGTTGGAACGAGAGCTGCTCCTCACAGTCAGACATCAGCCTGGATCCCGTCCAGAGGAGGAGGAGCAGGTTGAAAGGCCAGAGGGAACTGCAGAGCTCCAGAACGGGCGCTGCTGCTCAGAGCGGGGCGGCCCCAGAACCCAGGCCAAAGACCAAGCACCAAGCCAAGGAGTTCATGCCATGTCAGTGTTGCGTGACGTACTGTGACCATGGCGATAAACTCAGGCAGAAGAGCCCAGCCGTGCCCAAGTCCAAATGGGAGACTCACCTCTGCAAGCCGGTCTCGGGCGGAAACAGACTGGAGCCCCCGGCCGCACAGCTCTGCCAGTACACCGATGTGTCCAACAACAATGACGTCTGCGTTCTGTAGCCGAGTTCCCAGACCACAGCAGAGCCGCTGGGGATGCGAAGCGAATGGAGCAATGACGAGGGTTTTCGGGATTTCCCGGACTGGCTCCACTTCCTTGCACATGTCCTCATTCTTTTCCAGCCAAACGACGGCCATGCAGGAGGGCCGGAGTGATGTTACCAAATGTTCCACTCATTGGCATTTGAGATGGGAAAGACCATCTAGTCCCAAACTAATCTAGGGACCTCTGGGGCCTCACAGGGCATTCGTGGTTGGGTTGCTAAATAGATATAAAAAGACATTCAGTCTTTCCCTTATGTTGCTTTCCCCCATCAGCAGTTGCTGTAGTCGGCCCAGGGAGATGGGAGAGGGAAGAGTCCCTGTGAGGTGAATCGGAGGGGAGGTGTTGACTAAACAATCTCCTTATGAAGAGGTACAAAAGTGTGATGTGACCCCAGGCTTGACCCTCCACCTTTGAGTCAATTAAAGCTTCATTACTGATTTCCTTGTGGGCAGGATCCAACCCCAACTCCTGCCGAGGCCGGATTGGTCCTTTTCAGTGTTTCCTGTGGTGCTTTGTCATATCCTGGTTTAAAGGGACATGGTCACCGCTTTAAAAAATAACCCCCGAGACTCTGTAGGCCTTTTAGCGTGCCACTGGTCGAAGTCACCGTTAAGGTCATTGGAGCTGAAAGAGTGAAAAATAGTGTTCTCCAGACAACACTCTGGGGGTAGATTTTCAGAGGCACAGAGGGTGTGAGGTGCCCACCGCTCATTGTGCTTTCGAGAGTCTTCCCCTTTGTGCACAGGCCGTTTCAGTGGTGGCCCTGTCAGGCCAGTTCCCCCGTTGGTTGGGATGGGCCTTTCACACAGCCACTAACATTTAGAGACATGGGGTGGCCAGCCCCAAAAGAGGCGAGATAAGGCCTGAAACACACTTAAAAACCCCACTGTTGAAACGTCCTAGATTTCAAATGGACTGTGTCTCATTAAGTGATTCACGAAAAGAGCCCTTGATCACCTCCCTCGGGTCCGGCAGCAGTGTTTCCTGCTGTGCATCCTGAATTCCCTTTTCCTGTGCTTGGTTTCATCTCGACAGCCATTCCCCTCCCCCCAGGGCGGTTGCAAATACTACCACCTTCACCCCCTCAGCTGTCATTTGGTGTCACACATTGAGTTCTGGAGGCCTTTCCCTGGGAATTAATCCCTCCCCCAGCTCTTTAATCGGTCTGATTGCTTGTCTCTAAGTTAAGTGTGGCTGTTATTAATTTTTCTTCTGTGTGGGGGTATGCGTTGGGAATCTACTGTAGGAAGCGTGTGGCTACCAGCACAGAGGCTCGGTTGGGGTCAATGGACGCAGCTGCATTGATATAATTGAGTCAGTGCTGAGGGTCTGGCCTACATCTGCCTTCGATTAATACTGCCGACCCTCCCGTCATCTCTGAAAGTCAGATAGGTGGCATTCATTCCACAGCCTCTCCCCTGTGCCAAATCTTCTACCCTTTTCTCTGTCATTGAACATAACCCCCGGGGCTTTCCCATTACGATTCATGAGGAACTAAAAAACGTAGCGCACAGCTGAGGCAAACGTTAGGAGGAAATGGAGAAAGAACAACATGGTTGGGGAGGAATTCCAAATGAAACTTGAGTCTGAAATGAGCAGCCCTGTCTAGTGTGAAAATTCGAATATCCTCAAGGTCTCGCCCATCATTCCACCCACAGCAGAACTGTTTGTCCGTCTTTCTCCAGTACTGCATGACGCCAAGTTTTACATGACTCAAGCCAGGTTCATATAAAGTCACATCAACCTTGAGTGATTAAGTAGAGGAGGAGGAGTGAGGTTGTGTGTGGCAGGAGAGCTAGTAAACGGCATAGAGCTTCATTAAAAGGGAAGAAAACACACTAGCCTCCCCCGTCATGAACAGCTGGATGTGTCACCTCACTGTGGGGGAGTCTCACAGACCTGAAAATACAAGCGAAGAAATCCAAATATTTTGTAATCAATCATCGCCAGGAGCCGGTTGGGTTATTAATTGGAGGCACAGATCAGGTTTTACCAGAGAGCTCTGTCCTTGGGTGACCATGTTGTAAAGTGGTGAGTTATGTTAAGGACAGAGCTGCCGGTCAAATGTGTTGGAGAGGGTGGTAAAATTGTGAAGGGCTGTAAAAATGGCAAATTCAGTCCTTGCTAAGACAAACTCCCATCCCGCCAGGCAGGGAGGAGGTAAAATGCTAAGGGCCAAAACCTCAGATGGTGGAAATGGGCATGTAGCTCCACTGATTTCAGCAGAAGTGTGCCAGTTTATTCCAGCCAAAGAGCTGGCCTAATCTTTGATTATTTGCTATTATAACGACTGGGAGGAGAAGCCGAGTTTTGATATGTCACAAGAATGTGGACGTTCGTTTGTTGAAAATTGGTAACGCTTTGTGGCAGCTCGTGCTAATATGACTGGGATAGTTTCCTCTATCCAGTGTAGCTGCAGAGCTCCAGTGACTGAACCTTAGAATACAGTTAGGTTCATTCCCGATTGTGTGTCCCTCATCTTAATCCTTTTGGGGGGAAATTACTTCAGCACAGGATCCCAGCTCCTGGAGTCCTGTGATTTCTGTGGGAATCTTGGCTTTCATTTTAAAGAAAATTAGGGCTCTAGCCCTCATGCTTGTGTAGAAAAATGTAAAAACGTAATGCCTAACAGCTCCAAAAGCAGAAGGCAACTAAATGAGCCCCACATTTCTTTTTAAAAATCACATGAATTTTAAGGGTCTGCACCAGGGCTATGAATTGCATAAGGACTTGGGTGGGCCCTTTGCACAGGGGTGGATTCTACCCCATGAGAATAACAGTTAAACCATTTCACACTCCATCTGCTATTGGCAGGTGCAGACCTAACAATACAGTCATTGCTCTCCTCTTGGTAAAGATGCAGAGATATGCATAGACCTTTAGCGTGGTGATGGGGGTAGAAAAGGCACTTTCAGATCCATCCTTTTTTGACACATTTCTGGTATTAACATTAAAACTGACATTTTATAGAAACGCTTCAGTCTCGGCACAATGTTGTTGTCACCTTGGGCCTACTGTAGTATGTGGTATCTCACATGTGCGCGCACGCGCGCACACCCCTCCAGCAGAGCTGTCCAGTTACCACAATCAGCCAAAGTGAGTAGATCTTCCTCCTCAACTTGGGATCTGTGTACAGAATCTCCTGGTACAGTAAAACATTCAGACTCTATGGAGTTTTCCCCTGTACTGAGATTGCTGGATTGAAATGCTAATAAGTGTTTACTATACTGGAATAGATTGTTTGTTAGTTTCATCTAGACCAATATCTCCTGCCTCTGGCAAGGAGCAGCTGCTCATGCTCCAGAGGAAAACTTAAAGACATAATGCACAGAGCCTTTAGTACAATATTTATACAGACCGCTCCAGCCCCAGCTGCTGGTCAGATGATGTATTGAAGCATGAGGATTCCAAACAGAGCATGTTTCTAGGCGGGTCAGTGAAGGTGGAGGTTGGCCCACCCCTGCTTTTTTATTCTCTTCCTCCCTAGAGATCTGCTGAACTAATTGAAGCTCTGTGAAGCGCCGCAGTCTCCTTTCAATTTCACTCTGCTCCTCCAACTGCAGAGGGGGAAGGGACTTCTCATGTGCAGCAGGATGCAGAGAGCATCGGTGGGCCAAGGCAAAGACTTTGGGGCCCTTGTTCCTGTCTGGAACACACGCTGGGTGTTGTCAGCGCCTAAACTACACTTCAGCCATTTTAATCCTCAAGTTCCCAAATCTCACAATTGTGTTTTATAGGGGAAGCCTCAAGGAGGATACTCCAGTTAGGTTATCAAAGAGGAGATTAAGGCTGGATTACACTGGATTACAGGCTATAAATACCTGCATGGGGAACAGAAATTTGGTAACAGAGGGTTCTTCAATCTAGCAAAGTTATAATAAGAGTTAATGGCTGGAAGCTGAAGTGAGACAAATACACACTAGAAGTATTGTAAGCAAGACACGAAATAATTCTTCTGCTCTACTCCACACTGATACGGCCTCAACTGGAGTATTGTGTCCAGTTCTGGGTGCCACATTTCAGGAAAGATGTGGACAAATTGGAGAAAGTCCAGAAAAGAGCAACAAAAACGGTCTAGAAAACATGACCTATGAGGCAAGATTAAAAAAATTGGGTTTGTTTAGTCTGGAAAAGAGAAGACTGAGAGGGGACATGATAACAGTTTTCAAGTACCTAAAAGGTTGTTACAAGGAGGAAGGAGAAGAATTGTTCTTCTTAACCTCTGAGGACAGGACAAGAAGCAATGGGCTTAAATTGCAGCAAAGGAGGTTTAGGTTGGACATCAGGAAAAACTTCCTAACTGCCAGGATGGTTGAGCACTGGAATAAATTGCCTCGGGAGGTTGTGGAATCTCCATCATTGGAGACTTTTTAAGAGCAGGTTGGACAAACACCTGTCAGGGATGGGCTAGATAACACTTAGTCCTGCCTGAGTGCAGGGGACTGGACTAGATGACCTCTCGAGGTCCCTTCCAGTTCTATGATTCTATAAATAAGATGCACATTTTAAACAGTGAGGATAATTAGCTATTGGATCAGTTTACCAAGGATTGTGGAGGATTTTTGAAAAGATCCTGGACTTGAAGCAGGAATGAATTCAGGGAAGTCCCTCTGGCCTGTATTATACCAGAGGTCAGACTAGATGATCTAGCCTTAAAATCTATAAAACCCCCTGGGACACGTGTGTTAGGCATCCTCCACTTTTGTGTCTGTGGAGCGAGTGTCTGTTACCGTTCCACCTGTAGAGCCTGTCCCCTAAATTCAATCTCTAGTGACTCTCACTTTTAGCTCTGGAGGTCACCTGTTCAATCCCAGTATCAACTAAAATGCTGTCATCACAAAGACATGGGATTTCTCTTAATGAACTTGGGGGCAAATTGAGAAGGGACTCCAGGGACTGACTTTCAGAGGTCTTGAGCATCCCTGGCACCCATTCATACACTGTCAGGCCAGAGGGGGCTATCATGACCATCTCCTGTGTGCAAATATCCCCAAGCACTCTACACACTGGTGGTAAAACGCTGTACATATAGACTGGAGACAGATTTGGGATGTGACCGAGACAGACACAAAAAATCTGGAGATTTGCTTTGGCCCCATCACTTCTTATATCTCGCATTTACCCGTCAGTGAAATGCCGGCTCTTATCTATGGTACTTCTTTGGCTCCCACTCGCATAGTATCTGAGCATCTCACAGCCTTTAATGTGTTTGTCCTCTCAACACCCCTAGGAGGTAGGGAAGCATGTGCCAGGCAACGAACAAACACATGGTGAGAGACAGTCCCTGCTGTAAGAATCTCCATGCTTAGTCAGTGAGATCCCAGCCACCGGGACATTCAGTGGTTGGCTGTGGATGCCATGCTGACGGTGTGCTGGGCTAACATAGCTCTGTTTTCTCCCTGCCTTTCCTTCACGGTCCCTGGAGGGGTCAACACAACAGACACTCTTCAGCAGCAGCTTCATCATTTAACCGAAGCCCGAATGGGAGCATTTCTCTGCTGACAGCTCATTTCACATTTCATCAGTTAATAAATGGACTCGCTTTGGAATGTCCCTGTTATTTTCATGTCTCTGGGTAGCCACGTTTCTGGAGTACAGCAGCTGGCAGGCAGACAGCCCTGGTCCATTCTGGGATGGAGACGTGACTCTCTGTGCCAGGCTTGAATACTAATGCGGCACAGGGTCCAGTTTGGCTCCCTCTTCCTTCAAACCCACACCTTCCAGGAACACTGCCTCCCTCCTGATCCTCCCCAGCAGTCTCTCTGTACTGCCCCTTTCCTGAATTACTGATCCAGGTCTCGTTGGCTGTAAACTCTTTGAGGCCAACCCTTTGTATAGTGCTTGGACATTTACGGTGTTTTCTAAAAGCATTTGCCCCTTCAGTAGCAGTTTTTATGCAAGGATCTCCGAACATTTTATAGGGGTTAATGCCTTCAGCCCCACAACACCCTTGTGGTGTAGGAAAGCACCGATATCTCCATTTTACATGAGGCACAGAGAATGGCAGTGAATTGTCCAAGGTCACAGCAGAGCCAGGACTAGACCCCACGCCTCCCGACTTCCATTCCTGAGCTTGAACCACAAGGCCATCCTTCCTGTCAGTTTATGACTGGCATGGACAATAAATCACCCTTGGCACCTCTATATGCTTTGTCATCTACAGATCCCCACACTTTACAAAGGAAGGCAAATATCATTATCCCCATTTCATGGATGGGGAAACTGAGGCACAAAGAGTAGAAGTGACTCACCCAAGGACACATGGCAGGTCAGGGGCAGAGCTGGGACTAGCACCTGGAATTTCTGTTTCCTAGAGTAGTTGCTGTAGCTACTCGAATATACTGCTAATGCAGCCTGCCTTGGTGTCCCAGGGATACAACTGCCTCTGTATCTAACCTTGCTGGTAATAACACCATTGATCCCTTTCAATTCTCCTCCTCTGAGTCTGGTGTTTGGGCTTCCTCTTTAAATAGACTCTGACAATGCACTGGTAACAAAGCAGCATCTGGGGTTTCAGCTCGTCAAACGTTCCAGTATTTGACCGATATCCTAGGGACGTTTGGAGAGGTAAAAGCCTGGCGTGCTGACTTTAACACACTGGGCAAGGAGGAGAGCTTTGTGCAGGGAGCGTACTCAAATGACAGTGATGTGGGGGCTGCCCCGTCCTGAAACCACTAAACCCCGGATGTGTGAGCTACCTGCAGCAGGGCTGGTGAGCAGTCATCACTTCTATGAGAGCAATTCAATAGACGTGAGGATCGAGGTTTTAAAGGCCTTGTGGCAATGCATTGCCAAGTCCTGCAGCACAAGCATGTGCCAGTGGGATACTGCCTTCAAACCAATCCCATTGACTGCCCCAGCTTGGTGGTAGATTTCATATTGGAGCAGCTATGTGCAGATCACTCCTGCTGTAGATGGAAACCTGGGAGCTGTAGAGCAGTGGTTCTCATTTCTCACAGAGCTCTTCTAGGGGGTGCATCAACTCATCGAGACATTTGCCTAGTTCTACAACAGGCTACAGAAAAAGCAATAGCGAAGTCAGTAAAAACTAAAGTTCCATACAATGACTTGTTTGTATGGCTCTATAGACACTGAAATGTAAGTACAATATTGATATTCCAATTAATTTATTTTATAATTATATGGTAAAAATGAGAAAGTCAGCAATTTGTCAGTAATAGTGTGCTGGGACCCTTTTGTATTTTTATGTCTGATTTTGTAAGCAAGCGGTTTTTAAGAGAGGTGAAACTTGGGGGCACGCAAGACAAATTGAACTCCTGAAAGGGGTACAGTTCTCTGGAAAGGCTGAAAACCACTGCTGTAGGGAAACAGTAAGGATGCACTTTTGAGTAGAAGCAATTTTGTGAAGTAAAACCAATAAAGAACAATCCAAACCAATACCACAGATTGTAATACCCCTAAACTCAAACAGTGTGAGAGTGTTGGAATCCAAAACAGGATCTGGATTTGGGAGTGGCCCCACTTATAATGGGTCTAGCTCACTCCCAGATCAGATACCTCTGAATGTTGAGGGACTAGCGTTTCAAGGAGTGAATCAGCATTTTGAAGCTTTTAATAACTAGCTTTAAAAATAGCATTGGCAGGAATTAGTATTTCCAAATGGAGTTAAATGAACATTTTTCTTCCTTTCCAGAGATAAACAGTGTCAGAGAGAAAGGCTTATGCTCCATTATAAGCTATTAGTAAATCAGGCCTCCCCCAGGCACTTCTCCTTTCCCCTGGTCTATCATATTCCTCCCTATATTGTCCTTTCTCAGTTACCCCTGCTTTAGACCCCAGCCCTGTAATTAGACCCACCCCCAGAGAGCCCCACTGACTTCCCAGTGAACTATGAGTACGTGAGACAAGCCCATGAAGTGACCTTACTACTAAAGTGAAACACAAATGCTTCAGAACCCAGCATAAACCCTTTCCCACTTCTGACCTCACAGCCTCAGGTGAGTCTCTTTATACTCTACCCAATTAGTTAGCTCGTCAGTCAATTTACACTAATCAAATCAGCTGCAACCCTCCGGTGCAGCCCATCTGAAAAATAACCAAACATCCTCAAGCCAAATGGGCTCACAAATGCTTTAGGGGATTAGGTTCCCATCTACCACAACCCAGTCCTAATGAGCTGGTTACACTACAAAATGCATTCTTCCCTTGGGAAGTGGAAGGAGAAAATGAAGGTAATTGAGGATGGTTTTCCCCTGGGAAGTGGATCAAATTGTAACCACAGAACCAGGTCTGGAGAGAACGTCATGGCACATGCGGAGTACTATGTGCTTTTACAAGGATATGCACCAGTTACCCTGCTGGTGGACTCTTTATTCCACATCACTGTAGTATCTGAGGGCCTCATGATCTTAAGTGTAGGTACCCTCCCAATACCCCTGTGAGGTAAGGCAGTGCTGGTCTCTCCATTTTACAGATGGCAAACTGAGGCCTGGGGAGATACTAAGGGCCACATTTGTAAAGGTATTTAGGCACTTAATTCCCATTGGGAGATAGGTGCCTAAGTCACTTTAAAAATTTGGCCCTACGTGACATGCCCAGGGTTACCCAGGAAGTCTGTAGCAAAGCAGGGAAATGACTCATTATCTGGCATCAAGTGTCTTATCAGAGCTGGCACAGTATTATTCAGTGAATCTATATTGTTTGAATACCAGTGAAATTTGTCATATAAGATTGTCCACTAATACCTTTTTCCTGCTATTCCATCGGCTGTACCCATTATGTGCCAGCCCGGATGTTCCTGCTTTCCATTCCTTTCAACTGATTGAACATGCTTCCCATCTGTACAAAGAGCCGGATGTTTCTGGTATGCACCTTCCTAGATTTATCTGGAGATGGGGCTGATTCACAGAGTTCATCTCCACAATGCAACACTTCTGCAAAGCACAGAGTGGCTCGAGCTGGGTTTTTCTAGGTTAGCCCATTACAGAGAGAGGCCGGAGCTGGGGAGTTCACAGCCAGATCTGAACTTCAGTGGTGGGCGAGGGAGCCGGGATACAAGTCTCGATTTCAGGCCCACTGGACACAGAGGCCCAAGTTGTGTCCCTGAGATCTGTGACATCTACAACTCAGGGGCTTTCTGAGGCTGCTCTTGGTGGTGGTGATTAGAAGGCAGGATGTTGTGGGACCAGTTGGCACACCCATCCCCTAGTCCAGGGACCTGCCGAAGTCATGCCCAGAAGCACAAAGGCCAGGATCGTTGTGAGCTCATGGGCTGGCAGTAAGTGCTGCATCCTTCTTGCCAGGTGCAGATGGCAGACAGCGTTTCTGGCAGCTGTAGCTACTCAGCTACTTTGGTCTTAAGACCAAACTCTAAAACTCCCAGACTTACCGTTTGGAGTCAGACACCCCTCAGTGCTGGGTGATGCTAAGGTGGTGGCTAGCTCTCCAGAATGGTGTCCTCTTCCCAACAACCACCCCTCCGTCTTGCTCAAGTTTGGTTTCCAGCAGCTGCCTTTCATCCAGTTGCTGACCGTGGCCAGGCTCTGAGATCAGTGGGTGATGGTGCTGCATGTGGTATAAAGCGGGGTGTCATCCATGTATTGTTAGCATTCCAGTTAGTGACGTCTCATGGTGTCCTCCACTAGCTTCATCCAGATGGGTGATAGACTAGAGCAGGGGTAGGCAACCTATGGCACACGTGCCAAAGGCAGCACGCGAGCTGATTTTCAGTGACACTCACACTGCCTGGGTCCTGGCCACCGGTCTGGGGGGGCTCTGCAGTTTAATTTCATTTTAAATGAAGCTTCTTAAACATTTTAAAAGCCTTATTTACTTTACATACAACAATAGTTTAGTTATATATTATAGACTTATAGAAAGAGCCCTTCTAAAAACGTTAAAATGTATGACTGGCACGCGAAACCTTAAATCAGAGTGAATAAATGAAGACTCGGCACAGCACTTCTGAACGGTTGCCGACCCCTGGACTAGAGCCTTGGGACTCCACAGGTGAGAAGGCTAGTGGCAGAGGCGAAGTTGCATGTCCCTGCTCACTCTCAATGCAGCCCAAAAGGAAGGATTTCAGCCAAACCTCTGCTTTCCCATTAACCTTTGCTACATTTAGAAGCTAGACAAATTCAGACTGGAAACAAGCTGTACATTTTTAACCATGAAGGTAATTAACCATTGGAACAACTTACCCAGGGTTGTGGTGGATTCTCCATCGCCGACAGGTTTAAAATCAGGATGGGATATTTTTCGAAAAGACCTGCTCTAGGAATTATTTTGCGGAAGGTCTATGCAGGAGATCAGACTAGATGATCACAGTGATCCCTTCTGGCCTGGGAATCGCTGAGTCTTCCAGGTGGGACAATAATTGACTGTGATCCACGGTGTTGAATGCTGCAGATATCTACTAATATGAGGCCAGTTCGACACTACAAAGTTCAGCCAGCACAGTTGTGTCTGGTACGAGTGTGAAACCCCCCCCCCCCCCCCGCCCTTGGCGACATAGCCAGCAGAACTCCCAGCATAGACACAGCTATGTCCAGAGAAGAGGGCTTTCGTTGGCGTAGCAAACGTTCAAGTTGGTGGTG
Source organism: Emys orbicularis (assembly GCF_028017835.1). Classification (NCBI taxonomy): domain Eukaryota; kingdom Metazoa; phylum Chordata; order Testudines; family Emydidae; genus Emys; species Emys orbicularis. The sequence goes on from NC_088691.1 coordinate 104,520,616, forward strand.
TTACCATCTCGGCTGAAGAACTCCTTCTCTCTGCGTATGCTGTATCTACACAAGGGGGTTATGCTGGGATAGGCTCTGTAGCGTACACATGGCCTGAGATTAGACAGTGTCCCCGTATTAACCGGCAAGAAGAGGTCAGCCTCAGTGAAAATGCCACTAGTGGTGAAAGTCTTGTTTCTCATCAAACATGTAGCAGTTTCCCCCGGAGAGGTGTCCATGCCTGGCCAGCAGGGGACACCATGGCGGCATTGGCAGAGCTCAGTCATAAAGGCAGAGGCTTTCACAGGTCCCGCTATGCAATATCTCCTTGCCGACCATTTCTCCTTGCCCCACCCATTCAGCAGCACCAGACTCACGCTCAATTTCTAAAAGAAAACAACACACCCTGTTATCCTGCTAAAGCCACACTTCTTAAAGGATTCATTTTTTTTGGACACGTTTTCTGGGCCGTTACGTTAACATTCATGCTGGGAGTCTCATGATATTCCTTCTATATGTAGGGCAGGCATGCTGTCCAAGCCCCCCTGCTCATCCCCCGCACACACACTTCAAACCTGACCAGTGTATCTCAAGAGAGTGGAAACTATTTGTTAAATATATTTGCCCAGAAATTATTTATAGCTTGTTCCTAATCAGCTGTAGGGAAGCACCACTCCACACTGCACAAAGACGTCCTTGTCCGAAGAAGTAAGCAATGAGCTTCGGCATGACCATTCACTTCCTCAGTGACCCCGGTGACCGTGGACCCAAATGGCCAGCAATCTGTAGCCTGGACCCTTTGACCATTACAGGACATCAAACAGGAGTGACAGAGTTAAGGGTTGGGTTCTGTCTCCTCAAAGTGTTGTCAGACAGGTGTAGAAAATATTGACCCATAACTCCATGGCATGACATTGTCCTATCATGGAGTCGGGATATAGGCAAGGCAGGTCTCCCCAACACAAATTCAGTTCAGGATTCATTTGTCTAATGTCCCTCAGATTTATCTTCCAAGTCATGTGTGAGAACCTCTGAAAACTCAGGGCTGTCCTACAGTATGGTGGTAACCTCATGGCTTAGTGTGAGCACCCACTCTCCTCGCTAGCCCCAGAACTGAGATGGGGTCACAAACACCCTGATGCCAGGAGGTGTAGATTCAGGAGTTCAGTCCAGGGGGATTCAGCTCATACTACAACTATTTCCAAATTCCTTCTCTGTATCTAGGTTTGGATTTCAAGCACCAACCTCCCTCAAAGTTCAGAGCTGTTGAGATCCAGGCTTTTGGGTTAGACCCATCACTACGCTACACTAGTCTCTTCCGTTAAGGGGGCTTTTCTCCCGAAGAAACCAGACGGCTTCCAGGAATATTGAGCATTAAGGGACTGTATTAAGGTTCAGTCTTCAGCACTGACAGCAGCTGCTGAAGGGAGACATAACATGGGCACATATGTATTCACACAAATATTCAAGAGTAGGGCTGGTCAAAAAAAAATCCATTAACACTTATTTTCAACACATAATTAGGTTTTCAACTGAACCAAACTTTGCACTGAAAGTGTCAAAAATATTTTGTCAGAAAACCAAAAATTTTCAGACAAAAACCATTTCCCCTTCTGGTCTTAGATAATTTTTGTCTAAAATATTTTGGTTTTGAGGTTTTTGGTTTTCTGAGGGGGGGGGGGGGAAACCCAGAAATTTTCCATTGAACTTTTCTACAAAAAAATTTTTTCTCCCCATTTTTGTTGATTTTTTCCATGGAGAAAGCCCCCGTTTTCTGACCAGCTCCTATTCAAGACACTGTCTTTACATAAGAATGGACATACTGTGTCAGACCAAAGGTCCATCTAGCTCAGTATCCTGTCTGCTGACAGTGGCCAATGCCAGGTGCCCCAGAGGGAATGAACAGAACAGGCAATCATCAAGTGATCTATCCCGTCGCCCATTCCCAGCTTCTGGCAAAAAAGGAACATTTTTATGATTTGAAGGAATATTTGCAGGAAGCAAATTAGAGGAGGCTAAGGGTACATCTACCCCCCAAAAAACCCCAAACAAAACTCCAGTGCCAGTGAGTCTCAGATCCTGGGTCAACTGACACAGGCGTGAGCTCCGAGGCTCCAAATAGCAGTGTAGATATTCCCACTTGGGGTACGTCTATACTTACCTCCGGGTCCGGCGGTAAGGAATCGATCTTCTGGGATCGATCCCGGAAGTGCTCGCCGTTGATGCCGGTACTCCTGCTCCGCGAGAGGAGTACGCGGAGTCGACGGGGGAGCCTGCCTGCCGCGTCTGGACCCGCGGTAAGTTCGAACTAAGGTACTTTGACTTCAGCTACGTTATTAACGTAGCTGAAGTTGCGTATCTTAGTTCGAAGTGGGGGGTTAGTGTGGACCAGGCCTAAGGCTGCTCTGAAAACCGGCGAGTTGGGAGGGTCTGAGAAAATGTGTGTTTCTATTGACATTTTCTGTTTTTTTCAATTAAAACCAACATCTATCAAAACCCACAAAGTTTTCCTGCAAGTGTAACAAAAGCTGAAATAAATGTGTGCACAATTTTTTTAAAAATAAAAACAAAATATCCTTTTCTTTGGAAATGTTTCATGGAAAATACGTCCCGGTTTTTACCACTATCGAATTGATACTAATCCCCCCTCCTTCTCTGCCACGGCTCTTTGCTTAGCACTGTTATTTTTTCCTGCCAAAGGCTCCTCCAATGGTTTCCGACAGACCATCCATTGAGCTCATATTCTGATGAATTGACAATTGCTTCAAGAAGGTTCCAGGGCAACATGTTTTTGGAAAGGAATGTGGTGAGGCTATTTTTGCATCCATTTTTCATCCATTCCTTGCCCTCAAAATAGTCCCGTCACAGTTCCGGCACACGTGCAGGCTAGAAATAGAGGGAATTTTCCTTTCCAGTGCACCCAGAGATTCCTTTCCCCATTAAGGGTGTCTGTTCTAAACTTTTCAGAATAGCATCACTCTCCCCCACTAACTACCACATCCCTCCTGCGCAGAACTAATGACCTATGTGCATAGGGAGACACTTATCCAGAGATGGGCCAAAAAAAGATCAGAACAGACTGGCTGCTTCAGGACTTTCAGCCTGAAATAGCAAATAGCTAATTTTTTTTTATTATTGACCAGAGCAGCTTGCTCAGAATTTCCCTGTCTTCTGTTTAATGACCACAAGAGGGCAAAGCAGGCCGCTGTATGATGATTGTATAGCCAGGAGGTAGCTCACCCAAGAGGCCTGCTGTCCTTGGGTCACAAGGCTCTTAGCTGGAGGCTTTTCTGCAGTATCCTGCAGGATGAAGCCGGTCTGGCTGCTGAGTGGGGCTTGCTGGATAATAGCAGCGCGGTTGGCAGATGCACAATAGCACCCAGAGGATTACCTAGGTTTACTTTTTCTGGAGGAGTTTGAATTTCACCCAGAGGCAGCCATTGTCCAATGTTTCCTGTTTCTGGGGCACAGTGTCACCATGCAGTCTTGGGTCCTGTTTCTCCTCTTACAGCGTAAGTCAGGAGTAGCTCCACTGAAGCCAACGAGGCCAAGGCGGTGTTAAACTTTACGTGCCCTGGAGGAGTGAATCGCAGACGCACGGTGTCCCTGGGAGTGAAAAGAAACTCCTTTCTGTACATGCTGTTCCTACAAAATATCGGTGCCGTACAAGAAACCACAGCTAAGCACTGAGAAGCCAGAAAATGGCCAAGTAAAGGGTGCCCTTGCAACCTTAACTCTGCCCCCTTGTGAATCTGCACCACAAGACACTTCTTTAGTTAGGCCTTGGCTACACTTGGGAATTCACAGCGCTGCCACGGCAGTGCTGTGAAGCGCAAGTGTAGTCGCGCCGCCAGCGCTGCGAGAGAGCTCTCGCAGCGCTGTATGTACTCCACCTCTCCGAGGGGAGTAGCTTGCAGCGCTGCAAGCGAGCGTGCAGTGCTGCAGGCGCTGATTACACTGGCGATTTACAGCGCTGCACTCGCTGTGCTCGGGGGGGGGGGCGTTTTCACACCCCTGAGCGCAGCAAGTTGCAGCGCTGTACAGCACCAGTGTAGCCAAGGCCTTAGTGGATATCAGAATTAAGCTGCTCCTCACTTCAGTGAGCACTACAATATGGCCTGGTGTGCAAGCCCCTGCTCCCAGAGCTTTCTGGCTCCTGACTCCTCAACCCTGGGAGCCCCAGATCCCAAGCTCTCGGGCAGCTTGCTAGGTGGGCTGCCATACAGCCAGGGCGTTCAGGCTCCCAGGGGAACTTGACAGCCCAGGAAGCTTATTTTGGTTTGGAAACATTCTTGCCGCGGGGGTTTCCAAAACAAAATATGGCCGATTTCCAGGTCCACGAAAAATGCTGAATTTGGGGATTTAATTTCAGTGGTGCGGGAACAATTTTTATAGTGGGGGTGCTGAAGGCAGAAACCATGTATGTGGGTTATTAAGCCAGGGAGTACGGCAACACCCCCGGCACCAGCATCAATGCTTAATTTCCCCAAACTCAACATTCTTCCGTGGACTTGGAGGTCTGTCTCGCAGCCAGCTCTCCTACTGCGTATTAAGTACCAGGGGTTGACACAGTTCCCAGCACTCCACACTCAGCTCCCTTCAGCTTGCAAACACTTGGAGTGGAAATCACCTGGTGTCAGCCTGTGGCAGGAGAAATGCAAACAGAGAGTTGGCTGGAACACCTGGGTGCCAAGAGCAGCCGAGCCAAGGAGGAGAGGGGGGCTCGCAGCTTCTGCCTTTCAGGAGCGTCAGCTGGTATTCTTCTGCCCAGCAAGGACCCTGCAGACACAAGGGCTCTATCCCTGAAACGGACAGTCAGCCCAGAAATGGCACCCTCCGAAGGTCAGTCCCTTGCACAGGTGAGCCAGAGCCAAAGTCAATACTGCCCGTGCATGGCCCTGCTCCCAAGAACTGTAATGGTTCCTGAGGTTGTGTAACTGCTCTGTACAAATCCATCTAGTGAAGACATTTGTTATCCTGCTTACGGCCACACCGGACCTCGTAACGAATGTGGTGCAGACAACAGGCAGGGTCAGATCCTCAGCTGGTGTTCATTGGCGTAGCAGAAGGCCAGGACGCTGAAATCAGTGGAGCTATAACAACACCCACAGACCCCCAATTGTCAGTGGCCAGGATTGAACCTGGGACCTCTGAAGTTTAGTGCAGGAGCCTCTACTGCATGAGCTAAAAGCCACCTGGCGCTTAGCCACGACTGTAGTAGTCTCATCGATCTCTAGCAGGGCTAGGTGCCACTAGAGGGGGGCCCAGCGCCACACCACGCAGGCCTGGGTTATGCTACGCTGACTGACACCAGCTGAGGCTCCCCCCCACAATTACTGTATTACGGAGAGGCAGGGGGTGCCTCATAGTTAAGACTTCAGCCAGTTTCTCTCCACCTTCGGTATTTATCTGGCCCCCAGCCCCACACCCTGAGCCCCTCACACCCGTTAGTGTATTTATCCTCACAGCCCCCCTGTGAGGCGGGGCATTAGACCGAGGGGCGACTGAGGCCCAGCACCTCAAAGAGGCTAAGGCCCTGATCCGGGCAGGAAATCAATGGACGTCAGGCACTGAAATGCCTTGAAGGATCGGGGCCTACGTGACTCGTCCCACAGGACGTCTGGGGAGCAATGAACTGAAAAATGATACAACTTTACGTGAGCTTCCCCATCACTGACCTGCAGAAACAGGCCAGCAAATCGCCTGGTGACTGAGAGTGGAAGGGAGGGTGGCTTTGCAAGGCTTCAGGAGAACGAGGTGAATGGGTTGTGACTGGCAGGTCTTTACAAACGGCTGCTGCTCGGCACTGGCAACTCGCCAATGTCTTAGTCTCCCTCCTTCTCAGTCACAGCCCCCACCTCGTTAAATCGCCTTGGAAATGCACGGACAGCCGGAGTTGAGGGAAACAAGCGGTCAATAAGCAAAGTTGTGGAGAGCTTGGGGACTGATCCTCTTCTTGTGCATTTCAACTGCCATTAATGGCAGTGGGAGAACTTACCGCATTTGCCTTGGATTTAATTGGGAGCAGGATAAGGAACTCTGGCTGCAATGTTTAAGTTTGTTTGTTTAAAATTAAGCACCACAATCCATATGCTGATTTTCAGAAGCACTGAGCAGCCATTAAGCCCAATGGGAATGTCAGGAGATGACAAGTAACCTTTTTTTTAAGCCTTGCTTTCCAAACACGGATTAGTTTACAAGGTAATGAAGCAGCCCCAGAGGCCTGGACTCCTTTGGCTATTGGTAAATTGTATGCAGAGACTCTCACTTCTAGATCTAGCGTGAGACGTTAGTTGACAGACAGTTGTGATCATGTGTTCAGTGGCCTGCTATGATCTCAAGAGCCACTTCCTAGTGGCCAGCTATCCACATCACAGAGGACACTAACTGTCTCCTTTGCTACCAGTCTCATGAGATACACTAAGGACCAAATGGACATAACAGCTCAACTTCCAGAACAGAGTTGAAGCACGGTAGCTGCGTGGCATGGGAGAACCAGCTTGTACCATCCCTGTTCATGCTCCACCTGTTCTGTGCACAAGCTGCAGAGTTCTTTCCCCATCATGCTGAATCCTTTCTCCAACACTGAGTTCATTGAACCCATTTGTAGCGAATCAGGAGAATCTTAGAGAGCTTTTTAATGTCCGGAAATTAAGCCCATGGTGGGCAGCATGAACTGACGCCACCTGACCCTACACAGGTTCCATTGGTCCCAGGAACAAACCCTCGGCAGGTCTGAAGGATCAGATAGCATCATACAATGAACTCCCTCTTTTTGAAACATTCAATGATAAATGTTTAAACAGCTGCAATTATAAGGTTCAGGGAGGGAAAGTGAAAAGGCATTGTCTTGCATTAGAGCCACAACTGGAACGGGGCCAGAGGTGAGGCGTTTGTGGGTGACCTGTGTACATTTTCATTCATTTTGCTGAATCCCCTGCATGGCGTAACTTTCTCCGTGGGAGATTTAGCCAAGCAGTCAAAAGAAAAGAAAGAAATGTGGACAAACCAGCTTCCGTGATTTATTGCCGAGGGATATTGTTCTCGTTGGGCATGAGCTAAGTATTTCCTACTTCAGCTGAGGGGGAAGGAAGGTGCTGGATGGCACGCTTTGCCAAGACACAGATCTCTATTCTTCACGGTGTCTTGTACACTTAGGAGAAATGCAAGCAGGAACTGATCTTATCCATCCACTTAATTACTGGTTTAAAAAAACGTCTTTTCTAAGGTCAAGTGAGATTAGCAAAAGGAGCCAGAGTTCCTTCCCCTGATTAAATAGGGGGGAAGTTTCTTAAATAAACTTCTTAAGTGGAGTTAGGGCTGATGAAAGTTGCGGTCCCAACAGCCATTGGGTTGGTCCACACTGCTTTGTAAACCTAGGTTTACCATTGCATGTCTCACAGCTGTGCTAACGCATCCATACTGCACTACACAGACTTTCTGACTCAGCTCTGCTGCTTAACCTGCGTCCGCACTGCAAAATGACAGGGCTTGGACCTCAGTCTCGGTGCGACTTGGGCTCTGACCCACCCCACTCGCAGGGTCCTTGGACCCAGGTTCCTGAGAACTTGCAGATCTGAGCAAGACTGATTTTGGGGGAGGAGGGATCGCTCAATGGTTTGAGCATTCGCCTGCTAAACCCAGGGTTGTGAGCTCAATCCTTGAGGGGGCCACTTAGGGATCTGGGGCAAAATCAGTACCTGGTCCTGCTAGTGAAGGCAGGGGGCTGGACTGAATGACCTTTCAGGGTCCCTTCCAGTTCTATGAGATACATATATCTCCATATATTATTATTATGTGTGGACAGAAGGGGGACTTGGTCTCCAACCTGAGTCAGAGCCTGGGCTTAGTGTGGAGTGTCGACATGCCCTCAGATACTGGGGTTCTCAGAGAATAGTTACAGCAACAGCAGTGCCAGCTTTATTAATTATTATTATTATTATTATTATTTTGTATTAGTCATGCCTAGGAGCCCCAGCCATGGCCCCCATTGTGTTAGGTGCTGTACAAACAGAGCAAAAAGCCAGTCCCTGCCCCCAAAGCCAGTCTAGTATGTCTTAATTAACCTTGGCCTGGCACGATCCCCTGGGAAGTCAGTCTTCATGGACCATTCAGTCCCTGGGCTCTCTCCTAGCAATGCCACAACATGTTGGGATTGTGGTGTTGGTTATGGAGATGTGGATAATAGCCTATTAGAAACTAGACTGAGATGACCATGCCTGGTTAATTGCAAGTGGTGTGAAGTCTCTGAGAAAGCCCAGAGCTCCTGGACAGTTCCTTTGTAGGCCGGGTGGGTAACTGATGACTGATAAACATTTCAGGTCCTGCAAAAAGTCCTTTGCCTTTGAGCATCATGTTTTCGTGATTCTCCCGAGGGCAGAATTCTGACTGAAATATGGAAATACAAAGAATTGCCGTATAGTATTCGTTACGAATCATAAAGTAACGTGAGAAGGGTGAATGAATGGCTCAGAGGAATGGTGATGGCATAGACCCCTTAAGCTGGAGGTCACTGGTTTGACTTTTCTAGTTGGTGATGTGGGAATCGTTCATACCAGCCTGGAAATCCTTATAATTTGTTGTTTTTCCTTATTTTGTTATAATATAAATGAAAAAAAAATCCTATTTGTGCAATAACAGGAACAAAATGCCAATTTTTCCCGGGGGGTGTTGGGGGGTTGCGTGAAAAAGGATTCGTTTTCCTGATTCTATGACCAACTTTTGAGCAAAGCTTGCTTTGCTGCAGCAGCCTGTTAGCATCCATGCAGGCTTTCAAGGAATAAATGGCCATTGTACCTAAAACCAGACATTCAGGGGCCCTCCTCCCCGCCCATTGCCACCAGTTCCTGATATCCAGCCACCCTACATCCCAGTGGAACCATGCCATTTGCATTACATAATCAGAACATAAGAACGGCCGTACCGGGTCAGACCAAAGGTCCATCTAGCCCAGTATCCTGTCTACTGACAGTGGCCAATGCCAGGTGCCCCAGAGGGAGTGGACCTAACAGGCAATGATCAAGTGATCTCTCTCCTGCCATCCATCTCCATCCTCTGACAAACAGAGGCTAGGGACACCATTCCTTACCCATCCTGGCTAATAGCCATTAATGGACTTAACCACCATGAATTTATCCAGTTCTCTTTTAAACGCTGTTACAGTCCTAGCCTTCACAATCTCCTCAGGTAAGGAGTTCCACAAGTTGACTGTGCGCTGCGTGAAGAAGAACTTCCTTACATTTGTTTTAAACCTGCTGCCTATTAATTTCATTTGGTGACCCCTAGTTCTTGTATTATGGGAATAAGTAAATAACTTTTCCTTATCCACTTTCTCCACATCACTCATGATTTTATATACCTCTATCATATCCCCCCTTAGTCTCCTCTTTTCCAAGCTGAAGAGTCCTAGCCTCTTTAATCTCTCCTCATATGGGACCCGTTTCAAACCCCTAATCATTTTATCAGTGTTAGTCTGTATCTACAAAAACAACAAGGAGTCTGGTGGCACCTTAAAGACTAAATAAATAAGACCAAATAAATCTGTTAGTCTTTAAGGTGCCACCAGACTCCTTGTTGTTTTTCTAATCATTTTAGTTGCCCTTTTCTGAACCTTTTCTAGTGCCAGTATATCTTTTTTGAGATGAGGAGACCACATCTGAACGCAGTATTCGAGATGTGGGCGTACCATCGATTTATATAAGGGCAATAATATATTCTCAGTCTTATTCTCTATCCCCTTTTTAATGATCCCTAACATCCTGTTTGCTTTTTTGACCGCCTCTGCACACTGCGCGGACATCTTCAGAGAACTATCCACGATGACTCCAAGATCTTTTTCCTGACTTGTTGTAGCTAAATTAGCCCCCATCATATTGTATGTATAGTTGGGGTTATTTTTTCCAATGTGCATTACTTTACATTTATCCACATTAAATTTCATTTGCCATTTTGTTGCCCAGTCACTTAGTTTTGTGAGATCTTTTTGGAGTTCATCACAGTCTGCTTTGGTCTTAACTATCTTGAGCAGTTTAGTATCATCTGCAAACTTTGCCACCTCACTGTTTACCCCTTTCTCCAGATCATTTATAAATAAGTTGAATAGGATTGGTCCTAGGACTGACCCTTGTGGAACACCACTAGTTACCCCTCTCCATTCTGAGAATTTACCATTAATTCCTACCCTTTGTTCCCGGTCTTTTAACCAGTTCTCAATCCATGAAAGGACCTTCCCTTTTATCCCATGACAGCTTAATTTACGTAAGAACCTTTGGTGAGGGACCTTGTCAAAGGCTTTCTGGAAATCTAAGTACGCTATGTCCACTGGATCCCCCTTGTCCACATGTTTGTTGACCCTTTCAAAAAACTCTAATAGATTAGTAAGACACAATTTCCCTTTACAGAAACCATGTTGACTATTGCTCAACAGTTTATGTTTTTCTATGTGTCTGACAATTTTATTCTTAACTATTGTTTCGACTAATTTGCCTGGTACCGACGTTAGACTTACCGGTCTGTAATTGCCGGGATCACCTCTAGAGCCCTTTTTAAATATTGGCGTTACATTAGCTAACTTCCAGTCATTGGGTACAGAAGCCGATTTAAAGGACAGGTTACAAACCTTAGTTAATAGTTCCGCAACTTCACATTTGAGTTCTTTCAGAACTCTTGGGTGAATGCCATCTGGTCCCGGTGACTTGTTAATGTTAAGTTTATCAATTAATTCCAAAACCTCCTCTAGTGACACTTCAATCTGTGACAGTTCCTCAGATTTGTCACCTACAAAAGCCGGCTCAGGTTTGGGAATCTCCCTAACATCCTCAGCCGTGAAGACTGAAGCAAAGAATCCATTTAGTTTCTCCGCAATGACTTTATCGTCTTTTAGCGCTCCTTTTGTATCTCGATCATCAAGGGGCCCCACTGGTTGTTTAGCAGGCTTCCTGCTTCTGATGTACTTAAAAAACATTTTATTACCTTTGGAGTTTTTGGCTAGCCGTTCTTCAAACTCCTCTTTGGCTTTTCTTATTACATTCTTGCACTTAATTTGGCAGCGTTTATGCTCCTTTCTATTTGCCTCACTAAGATTTGACTTCCACTTTTTAAAGGAAGTCTTTTTATCTCTCACTGCTTCTTTTACATGGTTGTTAAGCCACGGTGGCTCTTTTTTAGTTCTTTTACTGTGTTTCTTAATTTGGGGTATACATTGAAGTTGGGCCTCTATTATGGTGTCTTTAAAAAGCGCCCATGCAGCTTGCAGGGATTTCACTTTAGTCACTGTACTTTTTAACTTCTGTTTAACTAACCCCCTCATTTTTGCATAGTTCCCCCTTTTGAAATTAAATGCCACAGTGTTGGGCTGTTGAGATGTTCTTCCCACCACAGGGATGTTGAATGCTATTGTATTATGGTCACTATTTCCAAGCGGTCCTGTTATAGTTACCTCTTGGACCAGCTCCTGCGCTCCACTCAGGACTAAATCTAGAGTTGCCTCTCCCCTTGTGGGTTCCCGTACCAGCTGCTCCATGAAGCAGTCATTTAAAGTATCGAGAAATTTTATCTCTGCATTTCGTCCTGAAGTGAAATGTTCCCAGTCAATATGGGGATAATTGAAATCCCCCACTATTATTGAGTTCTTAATTTTGATAGCCTCTCTAATTTCCCTTAGCATTTCATCATCACTATCACTGTCCTGGTCAGGTGGTCTATAATAGATTCCTAATGTTATATCCTTATTAGAGCATGAAATTTCTATCCATAGAGATTCTATGGAACATGTGGATTCACTTAAGATTTTTACTTCATTTGATTCTACGTTTTCTTTCACATATAGTGCCACTCCCTCCCCCACATGACATGTTCTGTCCTTCCGATATATTTTGTACCCCGGAATGATTGTGTCCCATTGATTACTCTCAGTCCACCAGGTTTCTGTGATGCCTATTATATCAATATCCTCCTTTATCACGAGGCACTCTAGTTCACCCATCTTATTATTTAGACTTCTAGCATTTGTGTACAAGCACTTTAAAAACTTGTCACTGTTTATTTGTCTGCCATTTTCTGATGTGTCAGATTCTTTTTTATGTGAATGTTTCTCATCTGATCTGGCCCTTACATTATCCTCCTCCATCCTCTGCTCCTGACTAGAACCTGGAGATTCTCTATCAATAGACTCTCCTCTAAGAGAAGTCTCTGTCCGATCCACATGCTCCTCTGCAGCAGTCGGCTTTCCCCCATCTCCTAGTTTAAAAACTGCTCTGCGACCTTTTTAATGTTTAGTGCCAGCAGTCTGGTTCCACTTTGGTTTAGGTGGAGCCCATCTCTCCTGTATAGGCTCCCCCCATCCCAAAAGTTTCCCCAGTTCCTAATGAATGTAAACCCCTCCTCTCAACACCATCGTCTCATCCACGCATTGAGACTCTGAAGCTCTGCCTGCCTACCTGGCCCTGCGCGTGGAACTGGGAGCATTTCTGAGAATGCCACCATAGAGGTCCTGGATTTCAGTCTCTTCCCTAGCAGCCTAAATTTGGCCTCCAGGACATCTCTCCTACCCTTCCCTATGTCATTGGTACCTACATGTACCACGACCACCAGCTCCTCCCCAGCACTACACATAAGTCTGTCTAGATGCCTCGAGAGATCCGCAACCTTTGCACCAGGCAGGCAAGTCACCGTGCGTTTCTCCCGGTCATCACAAACCCAGCTATCTATGTTTCTAATGATTGAATCACCCATTACTAACACCTGCCTTTTCCTAGCAACTGGAGCTCCCTCCCCCGGAGAGGTAACCTCAGTGCGAGAGGCAACCCCAGCACCGTCTGGAAGGAGGGTCCCAACTATGAGAAGGTTTCCCTCTGCTCCCATTGACTGCTCTGCTTCCCTGGGCCTTTCATCCTCCTCAACAGCGCAGGGGCTGTCTGACCGGAGGTGGGACAATTCGACAGTGTCCCGGAAAGCCTCATCAACATACCTCTCTGCCTCCCTTAGCTCCTCCAGTTCCGCTACCCTGGCCTCCAAAGTCCGTACATGGTCTCTGAGGGCCAGGAGCTCCTTGCACCGACTGCACACATACGCCACCCGCCCACAGGGCAGGTAATCATACATGCTGCACTCAGTGCAATAAACTGGATAGCCCCCACTCTGCAGCTGGGCTTCTGCCTGCATTGTCTCCTAGTTAATGAAAGGGTTGTTTAAGCAAGAGGTTTTGAATGTAGTTTGGTTTATAGATTTTAAGGGGAATAAAGGGACCCCCGCTCCCTTCCCACTCCCCTTCCAAACTCCCTTGCGAAACTCCCTGTTAGCAGCCCCTGGTCGCAAAAGCTCCCTGGTCACTTGTGCGCTGCTTTATAAAGCCCTGGCCTGTGTGAATGCCCCGCCCACTGATTAAGGCTCAGCCAATTACCAGAGGCTTCTAGCTTTCAGACCTTCCTTTGAAGCTCACATTGCAATCAAACAAGTCATCTCACTAACAGTAGGATCAGGCTCTAATTGCCCTGGATGACATTAGAATAATGCCTAGCTCTTTTCATGAGTTAATCTCAAAATACTTTACAAAGGAGGTCAGTATCATCAGCCCCATTTTACAGATGGGGAAAATTGAGGCACAGAGCAGTGACATGACCTGCCTAAGGTCACCCAGCAGCAGAGTCGGGAATTAAATTGAGGTTTTCTGAGTCCTAATCCATCATACTAGCCACTAGGCCACACTATAGCACAGTCACATGAAGCCTTTTGTGCTAAATACAAGGATCTGTTCCAGCTCTTGGTCATTGGAGATTTTTGTCCCCGCATTTGATTGCAGAGCGCCACAAAGGCTTCTAAAAGCACAAGGCCTGTTTTCTCTTCTCTGCTGTCAGTAAACTGCAGAGTTACCAAACCAGGCCATTGTCGCTGTGTTCCAGCCACGCTGTATTTCTCTTCTTTCCAATGTCACCTTTTTCAGTGGACAGTATACCCTCTGAGCCCCTCGCCGTGACAGCACATGGAGTTGGTGACCCAGCGTCCCCTCAGAGCTGTAATTCAGCACAAGGCATTCCATCACTTCCCATGACAGGGGAGTTTTCGTCTTCATTTAACCTGTGGCCTGGCAACCAGCTGAACAACACGCGAATGCAGACCCCCATGTCTGTTCAGCACCGCCTACGCCCCTCGCCTCCCACAGCCATGCCAGGTTACTGTAATTAAATCCTCTCCTTCACTTGTCAGATCTGCCTCAGGTACAGTAATTATAGCTTTACGGCGACACACAAGGTGCAGGATGACTGAGCCTGAAATGTCAAAAGGAGGATTAAGTGTTCTTTACCATTACACCGGGAAAGCCAAATCTGTGTGCAGTGACCCCAAACCTTAGCCTAAATCTACATCGCTTTGCTTTAAGTTACTAGCGCTGGTGACAAATTAATCAAGTAAAATCAACTGAGACTGTTTCCTTAGGGTGGGAAAGAAAAGAAGACCGTGAGAGGAGACATGGGGCGCAGGTGATGTAGGAGGAACAGTGTCCACATGTGGGATGAACAAGGCCCCCTTGGGGTGGTAACTGCAATGGGCCATTTCGTTTGAGTAAAAGAAAAATAGTCAGTGGGAAGAATCGTGTCAGTCTGGCTGCAAGGTTCCACAGTGATCTTCTCTGCAGGATTTTTGATTCATGCCATGTCCCGTTATGATCTTTTCCATTGGTGTGGTTACATGGGGGTATTATTTCCCCACAACCTACATAGGGTTGTTGGACCAGACTGTGGCGTTTAGGGTCTGAGACATACTGCAGCTAATGGAAAGACTTCCAGCTTAGAAAAGAGATGGCTGAGATGGGGGATATGACAGAGGTCTAGAAAATCTGGAATGGGGTTGAGAAAGTGAACAAGGAAGTGTTATTTACCCCTTCACATAACACAAAAACTTGGGGGTCACCCAATGAAATTAATAGGCAGCCAGTTTAAAACAAACATAAGGAAGTACTACTTCACATAATGCACAGTCAACCTGTGGAACTCATTGCCAGGGGATGTTGTGAAGGCCAAGACTATAACAGGGTTCAAAAAAGAATGAGATAAGTTCATGGAGGATAGGTCCATCAATGGCTATTAGCCAAGATGGTCAGGGGCGCAACTTCATGTTCTTGGTGTCCCTAAACCTCTTACTGCCAAAGGCTGGGACTGGCTTACAGGGGATGGATCACTCAAAAATGCCATGTTCTGTTCATATTCTCTGAAACATCTGGCACCGGCCACTGATGAAAGACAGAATACTGGGCTAGATGGTCCATTGATCTTTCCCAGTATGGCTGTTATGTTCATATAATCACTCAGCAAGAGTGGCCTTCACCACCAGCGTTTTTCCAGCAAGGCAGACTACCTAAACAGGTCTGTGCTTTGCTTTCTCTTCAAAAGTTAGGAACAGTGTCATTGCCAGCAGTTATAAGTTACTGCACAGCCAGTGGCGAATTAGCCCCTGGGCCCGTGCCCAGGGGCCCTTGCCAATTGGGGGGTCTCATAAAAATGGGCGCCCCATGCCCCATCCCGCTCCGCACACCAGGAGCTCCTGCTGGGGAGTGGGGTTGGGGTTCGGGGCCTTGCCCTGCTCCGTCCGCCCAGCAGTGGAGCAGGGCAAGCCCCTGTACCCCAACCCTGCTCTCCAGTAGGAGCGCCATGGGGGGCGGAGCGGGGCAAGCCCCCGCACCCCAATCCCATTTCCCTGGCAGGAGTGTGTGTGTGTGTGTGGGGGGGGGGGGCTGCAGGTGTTAGGGCTGGGAAGGGGGCCCCGTTTGCTCTGGCCCAGGGCCCCACAAAACCATAATCCACCTCTGTGCACAGCCCTTTCCAAGTAAACACATTTATTCTTGCTTGGGAAGACTAGAGAAGGGCTAACTTAGTGCCCATCTGTAAAAAGGGGAAAAAGGAGGAATCGGGGACCTATAGACAAGTCAGCCTGAGCTCAGTACCTGGGAAGCTGCAAGAGCAATGTATGAAACATTCAGTTTGCAAATACCTGGAGGATGAAGGGGTGATCACGAACAGCCAGCATGGATTTACTAAGAACAAATCCTGCCAAACCAGCTTGATCTCCTTCTTTGACAGGGTAACTGATTTGGAGGATAGGGGAATGCGATGGACATAATATACCTGGACTTCAGCAAGGCTTTTGACACAGTTCCACAAGAAGCAGGGAGAGACAAAAAGGCATCCTTTAAAAAGTGGAAGTTAAATACTAGTGAGGAAAAAAGAAAGGTGCATAAACGCTAGCAAATGAAGTGTAAAAATGTAATTAGGAAGGCCAAAAAAGAATTTGAAGAACAGCTAGCCAAAGACTCAAAAAAGTAATAGCAAAAAATTGTTTTAAGTACATTGGAAGCAGGAAGCCTGCTAAACAACCAGTGGGGCCACTGGACAATCGAGATGCTAAAGGAGCATTCAAGGACGATAAGGCCATTGCGGAGAAACTAAATTAATTCTTTGCATCAGTCTTCACGGTTAAGGATGTGAGGGAGATTCCCAAACCTGAGCCATTCTTTTTAGGTGACAAATCTGAGGAACTGTCCCAGATTGAGGTGTCATTAGAGGAGGCTTTGGAACAAATTGATAAACTAAACAGTAATAAGTCACCAGCACCGGATGGTATTCACCCAAGAGTTCTGAAGGAACTCAAATGTGAAATTGCAGAAATACTAACTGTACTCTGTAACCGATCATTTAAATCAACTTCTGTACCAAACGACTGGAGGATAGCTAATGTAATGCCAATTTTTAAAAAGGGCTCCACAGGTGATCCCAGCAATTACAGGCCGGTAAGCTTGATTTCAGTGCAGGGCAAACTGATTGAAACTATAGTAAAGAACAAAATTGTCAGACACATAGATGAACATAATTTGTTGGGGAAGTGTCAACATGGTTTTTGTAAAAGGAAATCATGCCTCACCAATCTACTAGAATTCTTTGAGGGGGTCAACAAGCATGAGGACAAGGGGATCCAGTGGATATAGTGTACTTAGATTTTCAGAAAGTCATTGACAAGGTCCCTCACCAAAGGCTCTTAAGCAAAGTAAGCTGTCATGGGATAAGAGGGAAGGTTCTCTCATGGATTGGTAACTGGTTAAAAGATAGGAAACAAAGGGTAGGAATAAATGGTCAGTTTTCAGAATGGAGAGAGGTAAATAGTGGTGTCTCCTAGGGGTCTGTACTGGGCCCAGTCCTATTTAACATATTCATAAATGATCTGGAAAAAGGGGTAAACAGTGAGGTGGCAAAATTTGCAGATGATACAAAACTACTCAAGATAGTTAAGTCCCAGGCAGACTGCGAAGAGCTACAAGGGATCTCTCAAAACTGGGTGACTGGGCAACAAAATGGCAGATGAAATTCAATGTTGATAAATGTCAAGTAATGCACATTGGAAAACATAATCCCAACTATACATATAAAATGATGGGGTCTAAATTAGCTGTTACCACTCAAGAGAGAGATCTTGGAGTCATTGTGGAAAGTTCTCTGAAAACATCCATTCAATGTGCAGCGGCAGTCAAAAAAGCGAACAGAATGTTGTGAATCATTAAGAAAGGGATAGATAAGAAGACAGAAAATATCATATTGCCTCTATATAAATCCATGGTACGCCCACATCTTGAATACTGCATGCAGAACGGCTTCAATGTGAGGAGAGATTAATAAAACTGGGACTTTTCAGCTTGGAAAAGAGGCGACTAAGGGGGGATATGATAAAGGTCTATAAAATCATGAGTGGTATAGAGAAAGTAAATAAGGAAGTGTTGTTTCCTCCTTCTCATAATACAAGAACAAGGGGCCACCAAATGAAATTAATAGGCAGCAGGTTAAAAACAAACACAAGAAAGTATTTTTTCACGCAACGCGCTGTCAACCTGTGGAACTCCTTGCCAGAGGGTGTTGTGAAGGCCAATACTATAACGGGGTTCAAAAGGGAGCTAGATAAATTCACGGAGGATAGGTCCATCAATGGCTATTAGCCGGGATGGGCAGGAATGGTGTCCCTAGCCTCTATTTGCCAGAAGCTGGGACTGGGTGACAGGGGATGGATCACTTGATGATAACCTGTCTGTTCATTCCCTCTGGGGCACCTGGCATTGGCCACTGTTGGAGGACAGGACACTGGGCTTGATGGACCTTTGGTCTGACCCAGTCTGGCCGTTCTTATGTATGACAATGGGCTCCAGAGTTACTTAAACTTAATTCAATACGACTTTCCAAAGATATTGCAGGAAATTGCCATCTATGGCACAGTGGCTATTACTAATCCTTCCATCCTTCCACCCTGTCTTTCATGCCAATTTCCATTTCAAGCTCTTTGGGGGCAGGGACTGTTTGATATTACGTAGACAGAGCCCCAGTCTCAGCTGGGCCCCCTAATTATAAATAATAATAGTAGAGATGCAAGAGTAGGGGTTTGTCTACACCAGGGGTCGGCAACCTTTCAGAAGTGGTGTGCTAAGTCTTCATTTATTCACTCCAATTTAAGGTTTTGCGTGCCAGTCATACATTTTAACGTTTTTAGAAGGTCTCTTTTTATACGTCTATAATATATAACTAAACTATTGTTGTATGTAAAATAAATAAGGTTTTTAAAATGTTTAAGAAGCTTCATTTAAAATTAAATTAAAATGCAGAGCCCTCCGGACCGGTGGCCAGGACCCGGGCAGTGTGAGTGCCACTGAAAATCCACTCATGTGCCGCATTCGGCACGCGTGCCATAGGTTGCCTACCCCTGGTCTACACTTACATTTTATAGCGCTCTACCTTGCTGGCTAAGGGGGGTGAAAAATCACCCCCCCTGAGCGCAGCAAGTTTGAGCGCTTTAAAGCGCTAGTGTGGTCAGGCGCCGAGCTTCACCCCCCTGAGCGCAGCAAGGTTGAGTGCTATAAAATGTAAGTGTAGACAAGTCCTAGGCTTCCCAAATCTCAGCCTCGGGGCAGTAGAGCTACCACAGCTCACTGCAAAGGGAAGAACTGGGACACCCCAGGCATAAATTCCCCTCTCTGCCCCAGCTGGTAGAGGCATTCCAGAGTGTCTGGCAGGAAACAAAGCTTTATTATCGCTTCAAAGGTGTGGATGCATTTGAGAGCAGATAACCATCAGCTGTTCTGATGACAGCCCAGATCAGGCAGGCAAAGGCGCACGGATACCTTTTAATGGGTTCTTTTCTTATCCAAATCATGACTAAGTCCTAAACCCTTCAGTGTGTTATTTTAAGACACAGAAAAGCACACAGAAGACTTAGATGATAGTGTTCTTTTGGCTCCCAGCAGGGAGCTTACTTGTGTCTGTGCATCTGTACGGAGTCCCCATCTTGGCTGCAAATGCAGAGTTAAATTTGGGACTCACAAACGCCAGTGCCCTCCAGCAGACTCGGTGGGGAAGCTGAGCGCGTAGACAGGCCTTGGGCATTTCAACTGCGGCATCATGCTCTGAGCAGGGTTAGATGCATTGCTGGGGCAATGAAGCCTTCCCAAAAGTGGGGGACCAGGGGGCCCTCCGCCCGATGGCTCTGCCCCTCCTCTTCCCCCCCGAAGCCCCTCACCCCCCCCAGCCAAGCCAGAAACTGGAACTGGGTTGGGGAGCCCAGGCCCCTCCACCTGCCCGGGGTGGGAGGGGGCCAGGATCTGCTCTCAGCCCATGTCCCTGCCCCCGGGGCCCCCTGCCCAGGTCAGGTAGAGGTTCTGCAGCTCCCTATAGCTGTCTGTGTGCAGGGGTGCCCGGAACAGGGGAGCCACGGGGCATGGCCCTCCCACTTTTTGAAAGTAGCCAGGTCTGGTCCGTCCAATTTTCACCACAGGTCCAGCCCCCTGCCCCTCCTCTTCAACCCAAGGCCCTGCCTCCCAGCCAGGTCGACAGCTGGAGCCCAGCCAGGGAGCCCGGGCAGCTGTGGGAAGCCATGGACCCTCCACCTGCCTGGGGTACGGGGGCCTGAGAGCAGCCCCCAGCCTGTGTCCCCAGGTCCCCCACTCAGGCCAGGTGGAGGGTCCACGGATCCCAACAGCTGCCCGGGTGGCTCTGACCATGGCCACGCAGCGGCTCCGAGGCCCTGCTCCCCGGCCAGGCCAGGAGCCGGAGCTGGGTTGGTCTAAGAGTCGCGTGGGCAGGAGTGGCGGAAGCTTCCTAAAAATGGAGGGGCCACTGGTGCCCGAACTGTGGCCCTGCCCTCCCCGCGATGCCCCTCTCTCCGAGGCTCTGCCCCGCCCATTCCCCCCGAGGCTCCGCCCTCGCACCACCACTTCCCCCAAGGCCCCTCCCCCATGCTGCCTCTTCCCCCAAGGCCCTGCCCCCACTCGCTCTTCTCCGCCTCCTCCCCCATCGCTTGCCCTTACGGCTAGTAAAAAGTGGGAGGGCAGAGCTCTCTCACTTTTAAAAGTGGTAGGGCCATGGCCCCCACTGTTCCAGCGCTCCTGCCCCTGTCCATCCATATCCTGCTACATCTAAGAGGAAATAATGGGACCTGATAAATTCTATACTTGGCAAACAAGCCAGTTCATAAAGCAGCATGAGAACGAAACAGCATTATCACATCAGGTGGGATGAACTTGCAAACAAACCCTTCACTCTGTTGGAATGATTTCTAGCACAGAAAAAGCAAACATCGGAAAATTCATGCTCCGTTACCCAACCGTGGCAATTATTTTTTTCCAGTTCCAAAATATTTTTAAAGTAAGTTGTCGTCCCCTCTTCCCCGGAGCAGCGTTGTGTAGAAACCAGCTTTATATGGTATAAAACGGCGGTTCTTAACCAGGGGTCTGAGGCTCCCTAGGGGGCCGCAAGCAGATTTCAAGGGGCCCAACATGCAGGGCTGGCATTAGACTCACTGGGGCCCAGGGCAGAAAGCAGAAGCCCCATCATATGGGGCTGAAGCCAAAGCCTGAGCAATTTACCTTCACGGGGGCCCCTGTGGGGTGGGGTCCAGAGCAATTGCCCTGCTTGCTACTTCCTAACGCCGGCCCTGGCTTTGATATGCAGATAAACAGTTGTTGTGGCACAGGTGGGCCGTGGTGTTTTTATAGCATGTTGGGGGGGGCCTCAGAGAGAAAAAGGTTGAGAACCCCGTGTGATGGGTTTGGTCACAGAGACCCCCTTGGGACGGTCACCTGATGTGCCGAGATTACCTCTGAGCCCGTTTTCCCTGCCAGCTTGGGACTCCATAACCCTGCCTTGTTGAGCCAGACACGTTAGCCTGCTGCAACACAGACCCAGGTCTGGTCCACGCCCCCAAAGCTGCAGACTTTAACCAAAAACTGCTCAGCGGATCACCTATCTCCAGCACCCAGACACCCAGTTCCCAATGGAATCCAAACCCCAAATAAATCCATTTTACTCTGTATAAAGCTTATATAGGGTAAACTCATAATTTGTCCGCCCTCTATAACACTGATAGATATGCACAGCTGTTTGCTCCCCCAGGTATTAATCACTTACTCTGGGTTTATAAATAAACAAAAGTGATTTTATTAAGTATAAAAAGTAGGATTTAAGTGGTTCCAAGAAATAACAGACAGAACAAAGTAAGTTACCAAGCAAAATAAAAAACAACAACACGCAAGTCTAAGCCTAATACATTAAGAAACTGAATACAGGTAAATCTCACCCTCAGAGATGTTCCAATAAGCTTCTTTCACAGACTAGACTCCTTCCTAGTCTGGGCCCCATCCTTTCCCCTGGTACAGTCTTTGTTAGTTCCAGCAAGCATCTTAGGTGAAAAGCAGGGGCTTTCTCATGACCAGGGCCGGCTTTAGGCCGATTCAGCCGATTCGGCTGAATTGGGCCCCGCGCCAAGAGGGCCCTGCGCCACAGCTCTCCACCCCGCCCCAGCTCACTTCCCCCTCCTCCCCTCCCCTGAACGCTCCGCCCCCTGCTCCTCCCCCGCCCCTGCTTCCCGCGAATCAGAGGTTCGCGGGAAGTCTGAAAAGAAGCAGGAGCGGGCAGGCAGCACCTGGTAAGTTGAGTCAGGGGTGTGGGAGGGGGACGTGAGAAGCGCTCCGGGGAGGCGCGGCGCGGCCCAGTCCGGCCCCGGCCGAGCACCTCCGGCCCCAGCAGCTCCGGCCCCGGGGCGCCGGCCCCGGTTCTGGCCGAGCGCGCCGGCCCGGCCCGCTCGGCTCGGCTCCGGCCCCCGCGGCTCGGCTCGGGTCCGGCCCAGGCCCCGCAGCTTGGCTCGGCTCCGGCCCGGCTCCCTTGGCTCGGGCCGGGCCCGGCCCCCGCAACTCAGCTCGGGGCCGGCCTGGCCCGGCCCGGCCCCCGCGGCTCAGCTCGGGCCCGGCCCCCGCGGCTTGGCTTGGCTCGGCTCAGGTCCAGCCCCCCGGCTCGGTTCGGGCCCATGTCCGGCCCCCCGGCCCGGCTCGGGTCCGGCCCGTGTCCGGCCCCCCGGCTCGGCTCGGGTCCGGTTCGGCTCGGGCCCGGCCCCCCGGCTCAGCTCCAGCCCGGCCCTGGCTGGAGCTCCGTCCAGAGCGCAGCCCAATTCCTGGGGGCGGGGCTTGCGGCAAGCCACGCCCCCAGGAATCGGGCCCCGCTCTTGCTAAAGCCGGCCCTGCTCCTGACTAGAACCCTCTTTGTCCTGCTCCACCCCCTTTTATAGCTTTGGTACAAGGCGGGAATCCTTTGTCTCTCTGGGTCCCCACCCCTCCTTCTAAATGGAAAAGTACCAGATTTAAGATGGATTCCAGTATCAGGTGACATGTTCACATGTCCTGTCTCCATTCTTCATTACCCACGGGCTGGTCTACACGCACACAGGAGGGGTTGCAAGTAAACAAACCCATTCGCAGTTCATTGATTCTGAAGCACCCTTAATGGCTTCCATTTAATATGTTTACATCAGTAATACAAGTTTATATCTTATTCTCCTAACTCCAGACATAGAAATAATACATGCAAACAAATGGGATGAACACACTCAGTAGATCATAAGCTTTGTAATGATACCTTACAAGAGACCTTTTGCATAAAGCATATTCCAGTTATATCATATTTACACTTATAAGCATATTTCCATAAAACATTATGGAGTGCAGCGTCACACCGCGGGTATAACACACATGGCTGGGTCAAAAGGACATATGGCACAGTCTGAGTTACCTTCTTACAAAAGAATGTTAATCACCACCACGTGGCTAAGCATAGGAAAAATAAGGACTGGTCAGTCATGTTCATCTTGCCCGATGCTGCTGATGAATGGTAGAACCCAGTAATCCCAATCAAAGATCAGTGCCCCAATGTGCTAGGCGCTGTACAAACTAGTTATGAAGACCGTCCCTGCCCCAGCGCACTCACATCTACACATCAGCCAGGTTGCAGAAGGTGGACAAAACTGACCAAAGGAGGTAAGGCTTTGGAAGGTGCAATGAACCAAAGAGAGTTTAGCATGAAAGCAGCAGCCCCAGTCTAGTTGCAATGTGGATCCTCAGTGAGTGATCTCCAGGTCACTGACTTGAATGTGGCTCACACATTGGTCCTAAAAATGCCAAAGGCAAAGCATCTACTGACTTCAATGCGGCCGGGATCCAGCCCTTCATGACCCTACCATGTCACCATTTGAAATCTGTTCCAGGCTCCAGCTATTTTCAAGTTTTCTATAGTGCCCTGTCACAGGGTATTCTACTCACCGTTGGGGCACCTCCTTGTGGCCGTGCCTGGGCCAGTTCCTGACCAGTCTGATGCCTGCTCCTTCAGTTGCTTGGTCTTTCTCTCGCGTTGGAGTCAGGTTGTCCCCTCTTCATAACTCAGGGTGCTCCCTCTTCATGGCTTGGGCCTCTGCCAGGTCACTGTAGTTTTCCCCATCTGGGGTATTAAAGTCCCACGGGCCCAGGTTCTGCCACTTCCCCAGTGGCTAGTAGGGCAACCTGGGCCTGCCATCCACTCCAGGTTCCAGCCCAGGGACCCTACGTCCAGCCACTACAATCTAAGCAATGCCCTGTCGCTGTTTCCCTGGGCTCTTTCCTACTTCCCTTTCTCTGCCTTCTGGCCCATCCCTGGGCGAGTGACCACCGGAACCTCCTCTGTTCCCTGTGGCTACTTCACCCTCTTGGATTCTTGCCAGAGTCCCTATTCCCAGGCAGGATCCCAGGGTATACTCCTGCCTCCTTGCCTCTCACCCGCTCCCCTCCTCTCTAGGGAGTGACTGTGGTGTTCCTTCCGGCAGCCCCTTCTTGCTCACCCCTTCCTGGTTTTGTCTCAGCTCAGCCTGCCCCTGCCCAGCTGAGCTTCATCATTAGTTAGAAGTCATCAGCCCTGACTCTTCCAGGTGCAGCCGGCCACGGGGCTAATGGCCCTTTCTGGCTGCATGTGGGGTGCTCCATCAGAGAGCAAGGCGGGAGTCGCACCCTTAGTCTCTCCATTCCTCAGAGTGGTGTCTGTGAGCTGGGGATAACAGCGCTGCCTTTCTGCCCTGGGGCCCCATGAAGTCGCGACACCTCCTCGTCAACCTCCTCCTGGCCCTGGCCAAAGTGGCCATCTTCAACGCCAGGAGGAGGATGCTGGACAAGGGGGTGCTCTGTGACTCTGGGGCCTATCTCCACTCCACTCTGGTCTCACGGCTCCAGGCAGAGTTCCTCTGGGCGGCGTGCGCTGGCTCCCTAGGCAGCTTGGAGGAGCAGTGAGTGCTGTCCGGGGTTCTCTGCTCGGTGTCCCCCGTTGGATCCCTAGTTTTGAACCTGTGGCCTTCACTCCTGACCCTGTTATTCATTAGTTGTCCCCCTATTCGGTTGGTTCCTGGGTCCAGTGGTCCCTCCCGCAAGGCTGGAGGAGGGGCCTTTAGACATGGGTGGGCTTGTGCTCGCCCACCTCCCAGGATTCCCACTAAGGCCTTACTGCCCTGGGGCGTGGGAGGATAAATACATCAATGCTTGTGAGACTCTCACATACTACTGAGGGGGGCCAGGTGAGAGGGAGCGAGAGAGATGCTGTTGCCAGTTTGTGGCCTGAGTTTCCGCTCTCTTGCTCCAGTGCCAGCCGGAATCCCTCCACGGCAGTTACACTGGTGTCAGTCAGAAGAATCAGGGTCACTTAAAAAATGTCCCTCAGCCTTGCAGTTCAGCGGTCAGTCCGCTGAGTTTTACTGCTCTGGATTCCAGCCCTGTTGCCAAAGCAGGAATAACCCCTCGTGGCCCTGGCAAAGGCAGGCCAGCAGGCTGAGGGCTTGTGTACACTTCAAGTGCAGCAGCGGTGCTTAGCGAAGCTGCTACCTACGCTGACGGGAGAGCTTCTCCTATTGGCATAGATATTCCGCTTCCCCGAGAGGCAGCAACGGGAGAAGCCCTTCCATCCCATAGCGCTGTCTCCATCGGGAGCTAGGCTGGGATAACTGCGGGGCTCAGGCATGTGGATTCTCCACACCCGAGTGATGTAGTTACACCGACAGCAGTGGGTAGTGTAGCCCAAGCCTCAGTCTCTGACCTGTGCAACTGAAACTAGTCTTACTGCCTCAAGGGAGGATGGCTGACCCAGCGTGGCTCTTGTGTCTCTTGTTTGCTGAGGAAGTCTGCAGTGCAGCGAGGAGGTGGAGCAGCTCAAATAAATGGGCAGGACTGAACTTCCTTGGTAATTTTGTTTTTCTCGTTTCTCTTTGTTCAGTCGCAGGTGCCTATGCCTGCCAAACTCGTTACCGTGCTGATGAATCTGCCTACGGATAGGTGAATTGCCATTGTAATACATGTATTCTTTTGGATAAACAGAGCTATCATATACAAGAGAACACTAAGTCTATTGTCAATAGCTATCGACCCACTCCTGTTTGTGTTTCGCTCCGATTCGTTAAGTGCTTTATGCCTACTTTTGAAAATAATGCACAAGCTGAGCAAATGCCAGCCTGGGGCCCCACTCATTGGAGACAATTAAGCAGCATTTGCACAGTTAAAGGCTGAAGTAACTTCAGTCATGTATTTGTCCAACGCTTTGCAGTTGCTAATCACCAGCTCTCTATCGCTAAGCGAACGGCTTCAGTCCGGCCACAGAGATGCTCTTTGGGTCTGTGCCCTGCACATTCAGCTTCTCAGAGGTACCTGAAATAAAGGAATTGATCAGAAGGTTTGGACACTTGGGGTCTGTCTACACAGCATTTTGGAGTGAGCATCCCAGCTTGGCTTGACAGATTTGGGTGAGTGGGGCTTGCACCAGCTGTGTAGACAGAGCTTTAAAGTCGCGGGTTTGGACGCCGAAGTCCATCCCCTCCCTAGGCTTCACAGCCCAAGCCACACCACCCACGCAGCAGACTTTAGCTCTCTAGCATGAGCTCCTCTAACCCAAGTCTGCCAACCCACGCTGGGAGACTCACTCCAAAATGCTGTGTAGACAGACCCAGGGTGTTCAACCTCGTGCTAAGCTAAGTTCATTTTTGATGGTTTTTGCTGGCCCACTTCTAAATCTTCAGGAATTGGAGAACGCCCCCACCTCTGCAGAGCGCAGTGACTAAAGCTTAGGCGCCCCCCCCCCCCCCGGCAAAATCGTGATAACCTGAACAAATGGAGTTTGGCTTGTGTGAGGATTGAAGAGGGCCCAATTCTGCCAGCCTTCTTCAGACGGGGGGAAATTCACCCCGTGTGGAGAGCCTACACAAGGGCTAAGCACCCCTCAAGTCCCCCTGAAGCCCTGCTTTGAGCATGGAGGAGATGTGGCTTTCTTGAAAGTTGCAGAGAGCATTTCTGTAGCTACATCCGAGCTACTCAAGTGTCTTTTAACCCAGAACAGTGTCAGAGCCTTACATTTATGACTGATCTGGGCCTTAGCGGTACATGGGATTCTTCCGTCCTAAGTGCAGGACTCTGCACTTGTCCTTGTTGAACCTCATCAGATTTCTTTTGGCCCAATCCTCCAATTTGTCTAGGTCACTTTGGACCCTATCCCTACCCTCCAGCGTATCTACCTCTCTCCCCAGCTTAGTGTCATCTGCAAACTTGCTGAGGGAGCAATTCATCCCATCATCCAGATCATTAATAAAGATGTTGAACAAAACCAGCCCCAGGACTGACCCCTGGGGCACTCTGCTTGATACTGGCTGCCAACTAGACATAGAGCCATTGATCACTACCCATTGAGGCCGACAATCTAGCCAGCTTTCTATCCACCTTATAGTCCATTCATCCAATCCATACTTCTTTAACTTGCTGTCAAGAATACTGTGGGAGACCGTATCAAAAGCTTTACTAAAGTCAAGGTATATCACATCCACAACTTTCCCCATATCCACAGAGCCAGTTATCTCATCATCGAAGGCAATCAGGTTGGTCAGGCATGACTTGCCCTTGGTGACTCCATGTTGACTGTTCCTGATCACCTTCCTCTCCTCCAAGTGCTTCAAAATGGTTTCCTTGAGGACCTGCTCCATGATTTTGCAGGGGATTGAAGTGAGGCTGACCAGTCTGTAGTTCCCCAGGTTCTCTTTCTTCCCTTTTTTAAAGATGGGCACTATATTTGCCTTTTTCCAATCGTCCGGGACCTCCCTCGATCACCACGAGTTTTCAAAGATAATGGCCAGTGGCTCTGCAATCACATCAGCCAACTCCCTCAGCACCCTTGGATGCATTAGATCTGGACCCATGGACTTGTGCATGTCCAGCTTTTCTAAATAGTCCTTAACCTGTTCTTTTACCACTGAGGGTTGCTGCCCATACTGTGCTGCCAGTGCAGCAGTCTCAGGGCCGGCTCCAGGGTTTTGGCCGCCCCAAGCAGCCAAACAAAAAACAAAACAAAACAAAAAAAGCCGCGATCGCGATCTGCGGCGGCAATTTGGCGGAAGGTCCTTCGCTCCGAGCAGGAGTGAGGGACCGTCCGCCGAATTGCCGCCGAACAGCTGGACGTGCCGCCCCTCTCCGAAGTGGCTGCCCCAAGCACCTGCTTGGTAAGCTGATGCCTGGAGCCGGCCCTGAGCAGTCTGGGAGCTGACCTTGTCTGTGAAGACTGAGGCAAAAAAAGCATTGAGTACTTCACCTTTTTCCACATCCTCTGTCACTAGGTTGCCTCCCCCATTCAGTAAGGGTCCCACACTTTCCCTGACCTTCTTCTTGCTAACATACCTGTAGAAACCCTTCTTGTTACCCTTCACATCCCTTGCTAGCTGCAACTCCAATTGTGCCTTGGCCTTCCTGATTACACCCCTGCATGCTTGAGCAATATTTTTATACTCCTCCCTAGTCATCTGTCCAAATTTCCACTTCTTGTAAGCTTCCTTTTTGAGTTTAAGCTCACCGAAGACTTCACTGTTAAGCCAAGCTGGTCGCCTGCCATATTTGCTATTCTTTCTGCACATTGTCCACTTCCTCAGGGGAAGGAAGCAGAGGATAACACCACAAGAACAAAGGGCATTCAATGACATTAAAAGGTTGCAAATTCAAAAGCAATACAAGGAAACACTTTTCCACACAATGTGTGATTAGACTGTGGAACTCACTGCCACAGGAAGCCCTTGAGCCCATAACTAATGATAACAAAAATATCAGGGATACTAAACCTCATGCTTTATAGCTTAAGCCGATCTCTAAATATTAGAGAGCAGAGGGCAGACCTAATGTGGGGGTCAGATTGCCCCACAACTGCTATTGTGGGCTTTTTTCACCTTTCTCTGAAGTATCTAGTGCTGGCCACTGTCAGAGGCAGGACATTTGGCTAGATGGACCTCTGATCCAATCTGGCAGTTCCTATACTAGGGGATGGGATATGTGTTTAAATCCGAGGGGCGGCACATTCCAATGGAATCAAGTAACTGGGAACTGGCCAGCAGTGGGAGAGCCCATCCAGCTGCAGATTTTGTAAGCAGTTGGAGAGCTGTGACTCATTGGAGAGGGCAGAGAGTACATGACAATTGCATTGTCTCGGGCTGATTCCAGTCCTAATTTATCAGCTTCAATAAGAGCTCAATTAGAGCCAGAAGTTAAAAATTACCAAGTGGGCTGCCGTGCACTGAGACAGACACCCACAAAGCTGGAGATAAAAATAGCCTGGCCTAAATGTAAGGCAATGAATAAAACAAGAGTCGTTTCTGAAAGGTTATTCTATGCCTCATGGGCCCCTCTTACTGACAGCATCACTTCCCCTCTCCACCGCAGTCCCACCACCATCATGAGCCGCACCTTGTCTCAAACTAGATTGTAAACTCTGGGGCGGGAGGGTCCTTTGCTTTGTGATGTACAGTACCTGGCACAATGGGGCTTTGGTCCTGATTGGGGCTTCTGGGTCTGGACACTACTATACATAAATGAAAGACACAAAGACATCTCCTTTGTCACTCCTGTCCTCTTACCTCTCCTCCCCTGGGTCATTTCTTTGTCTTATTCACTTATGATGTCTTTTAAACTAAGTGCCCCGGAGCAGGGGCTGTCATTTACTATACATCTGTACACCCTAGCACAACGGGGTCCTGACATGATTAAAGGAGGTCAGGCTAGCTGATCATAATGGTCCCTTGTGGCTTTCAAAAAGCCGATGAATCATCCTCGTCCCATAAACATACAAGAATAACTCTTCTGCCAGGTGTCAGCGGCAGCACCGAGGGCAGGTTCAAAATGTCTAGGAGTCCATGAAAAAATAAACCAAACACTGGCTCACGCCCCCTCCTGGACCCATACTCCTAAGTCAGGCTCTGGGAAATAAACTAAAACTTCCCTGGGTCACCTGCCCAGATGATTTTTCAACATACCAGGAGTTTGGTCATCCACATCCACACACATGCACACAAGTCTCGGTAAGTGTCCAGCTGCTGGAGATCCAGAATCTGTCTCACCATAAACCCCACTCACCTGTCCAGTTAGTCGGTGATAGCCAAGGGCATTATGGGATCACTCACCTCTACTGGGCGGCTCTCAGTGAAGTCTCCTGCATGCCACTGGTCCATTCATGTAGATTCCTTCCTCAAGCTGCAGAAGCTTCAGCTCGGGAGCTAAACACCACAAAGAACCATTGAACACAGTCCTTGTTTGGAATCAACACCCGCCCCCCCTGAGGAAACCAGTTCCCCCT
This sequence comes from Emys orbicularis, assembly GCF_028017835.1. Taxonomy (NCBI): domain Eukaryota; kingdom Metazoa; phylum Chordata; order Testudines; family Emydidae; genus Emys; species Emys orbicularis. Next base: position 104,550,543 of record NC_088691.1, read on the forward strand.
TCTCTTCTTTCTCAGAGCCCCAGCTTCCCCACCCAACCAAAGTCCAGTTCTTGCTCACTCAGGGTGACCTCTCGCCCAGACTATATTTGACACAAATTCGATGCCCTTTCTTGAGCACCGTCTGGATAATTATTTATTATTACATTTTACACTTAAAACATAAACAAAATCCAACCCAAACCAACTAACATGACAGCTGGAATTATGGGTAAATACCATGGAAACAAAACTGAGCACAGCTCTCTTTTCCGCTTCTTGTCAACAGAGGGATCAGAGAGCTCCATGCTATTATTATTAATAATAAGAATAATAATTAATATTTAATAAAGTAATAGTGCCTTTCCTTCCAAAGAATCACAGTTCTTCACAAATGGTATGCATGCAGCGACCCTGAAACACAGCAAGAAGGCAACACGGTATGCACATGAGCAAGTGGAAATGTTTGGTCAACGACACTGGGACAAACTCTTACTTTTATGGAACATGCTATTGCATCTTTAATGTCTACGTGGGGAGGGGAGGACTTTCGATTGGCTTCACTGAGCTTTGGGGTAGGCTCACAGAGGAAATAGGAGCTTTTTATTTGCTGCAGCCAGACACGCAGAAGAGGCCCCACCCTGTAGGGTGAATGCATCTACGTGTTGTATGAGGACATGGGAATTCTCAGGTCTCCTGATCACCCCAAGGTTCCTTCCTGGAGCTAATGGAGCTGATGCAAAGCATGGCACTCGAGTCTCAAGATCCATTCTCCGAGGAGTGCTGAACTCCCAGACAGAAGATGGCTCCAGTACACGAGCTGGGGAGCTTTCATCTACCATGGCAATCACGGAATCGTCCTGCATTGTCTTCTGACTCATCTAGTTAGCTGAACATGGGGTCTGAACCTGGGCATAGGCCTGGGTATCAAAGACACACCTCTAATGTCATTGGACATCACCTCCTGCAAAGGGAGGTCCCTTTTGGCAGGGAAAGTGGTCTGACTGTACACCCTGGAGAAGTCCTCCAGTCGGCTGATGGCAGTTGCCCTGCTCATGCGATGTTACAAGACTATAAGCCTTTGGGGCAGGGACCGTCTTTTTGTTCTGGGCCTGTGCCACATCTATTGCAACAGGGTCCTGGTCCGACTCCTCGGTGCTACCGCAATATAACGAATAAGAATAATCAGACCCCTGATCTGTCAGTACAATACATTTCACAAGGGGGAAAGGAATGGGAATCAGAATTAACAGCCCACAGTAGTCTAAAAGCAGTGCTAACTTCAGAGAGTCTGAAGCAGAGAGAGAGAGAGAGAGAGAATTCTACAGTTATAGTGTATAAAGGTGGGTGAGGTACTTTGGCAGCGAAAAGGCACGGCTGCCCTGGGAATAAATACCTTTAATTGCTTCCCTGAATGCCCTGAGAGTTGTTTAACACACAGTAAGTACACAACCTGCTTATTGAAAATATTTAGATCTATTCATTAGTTCAGAAAGTCAGGAGGAACCTGTTTCCCTCCCCCCCTTTATTATTATTTTTAAATCTAGCTCTTTGTCCCTGGATAGGCAGAGATCATTAATAATGGTTACAGGTCACACTGCTTGATAGGTTTTTGGAATCTACGTGTTTCACTCCGGTGCTATGGTGGGAGCGTGTTGGTGAGACTGAAGAAATCCCTAGCAGGAAAATCAGGGGAAAATCCATCAGCAAGGATTAATGCTGATGATGGCACATAGGACGGACAGAGCACTTTATGTTTGCAAAGCACTTGAGAAACTAGATCAAATGGACCCCACCTGTGCCCCTCTTGGAGGTAGGTAGAGAGGTGGCCCTGGACTGAGGCAACACCCAGAGCCTGGGCTATGTCAGGGACTCTCAAGATTGCCACCGTTCTGTGCTGGGGCTTATTCTGAGGGGAAACGTATCCCAAGCCACAAAACAGTAGCCAGCCTAAGTCAGCTGGTTTCTTCTCTGCTTCACCCCTAAAGGAGCCCCAGATGCTTTACAAACAAACAGCTGATTCTAAGTTCCTTGGGGCAGGACCCAGTTTTTGTGCAGTGTTTGTACAGTACTGTACTTAGCACGAAGAGGTCCTGATCCTACAGGTCTGACCACAATGCAACTAATATTCTGCTATTATTATCCGTTATTATTACACGCGTGACAGAGATCGCTTCACCTAGCACTACAATGCAGCCACCCCTGAGCTGGAAGCCAGCAGCTGTTGAACAGAGCACAACCCTTTAGGGCAGGAAATTAATTCCTGCCCAAAGTACTCTGCCAGTTTCTGACTTGCTTTTATTTTCAGCTCAGACCTAACCTGACGACACCTTTTTATTGCCTTTGGAAGAAATAATTTCTGTTTTCACTTTCCACCTGCTTTTTACACAATTTCTCTCTAAACTTTCAAATTGGCAGGCAGGCTTCTTTAGCTTTGATAACATGACCGGTCTCACTGAAAATGTACCGATCTCTGTGTGACCCTGGCATCTGGGCTCAGAACGGGTGAATTGTACCTTGAGTCCCAGTACATGAAAAGTGTCCTGACCTCATCTGAATTGAACACAGGTGGAAAGGAGTGTTAATGATTGGCTTTTGGAGTGATGCAGTGCTGGACAGCACCCTGTGCTATTTACACAGTGATCTAGCTAGCAGGATATGAAAGGGACTCCCTGGTATATTTACATATGTGCCATCAGATCTCTGTTTGACTTTGCAATAGAATAGAAGTTGTTTATAAAACCACAGTAAATTACCCTGCAAACCCTCATTCACACGAGTTGTCCTATTGCAGCCAGTGGCACTGTACACCTGAGTGTTTGCAGGATCAGCTATTATATAAAATATAAAAATCCTACCAGTGCCCACTCTAAATAACTCAGGTGCCAGAACAGAGGGAACATGCAACCTAGGGTGTATGGGGAGTAGAGGTGGGCTGTCCCAAGGTGACCTATTCCAGCTGGCTGGCTGGGTTCCTTATTCCTTACCCTCTTTGGAGCTGGGTCGGGAGGATTCACACAGCACTAGACCCTGCTGTGTAGCCCTGTCGGCTCCACCTCCAAACCATCCCAAGCCAACAGCTCTCAGGAAACCCCAAGACGATGCCCGCCCTCTTGGCTGCAGAGTCAGCTGGGGCTCTCCAGAGCTAAAAGTGGGAGCTGCCCTGCTACAGCTTGAGCAAGGCTCTGTAGCTGTACCAAGACTCTGCCGCTGCAGGCTGAAACAGCGCCTATCCTCTGTCGAGCGGCCCGGAGGGTGTCCTGTAATACACTCACTAATGGAGGCAGGCTCTGTGCCGCTCTTGGAGTTGTAAACGCCCTTTGTGATCTCCCCAAATCCTTCCCCCGCCTTGCACAGTGTAACAGTAGCTATTCTGCTGCTAGAGGCTGGGGAGGCACGAGGCAGTCACAGGATTTGCTCTGCAAAGTTTCCACGTACAGTAGAACCTCAGACTTACGAACTGACCGGTCAACCAGACACCCCATTTGGAACCAGAAGTACACAGTCAGGCAGCAGCAGCAGCAGCAGCAGAACACACACACACACACACACACACACACACACACACACAGCACATCTAGTACAGTCCTGTGTTAAATGTAAACTACTAAAAAATAAAGGGAACGTTTAAAAAAAAAAAGATTTGACAAGCTAAGGAAACTGTTTCTGTGCTTGTTTCATTTAAGACAGTTAAAAGCAGCATTTTTCTTCTGCATAGTAAAGTTTCAAACTTGTATTAAGTCAATGTTCAGTAGAAAACTTTGGAAAGAACAACCATAATGTTTTGTTCCGAGTGACGAACATTTCTGAGTTACGAACAACCTTCATTCCCAAGGTGTTCGTAACTCTGAGGTTCTACTGTACTCATTTGGGGCAAATTATTCAACTCCAATTCCAGTGCGAAACCAGGTCTTTTGGGCAGGCCTGGGAGAGCCCAAAGATGGCTTGGATTTTGGTGTGATGAATTGGTTCTGTCTGTACCACTCCTGACTTGCGGATGGTTTTATGAAATTACTGTGTCGTGGAAAGCTTATATGTGTGTGGATCCCCCATGAGCTAGCAGGGCTGTGCCGTGTCTCTGCCGGGCCAGAGACAATGGCGAGTGATCATCACTCAAGGATCAAAGTAGAACACCTTGGGACAATGGGTTTGCTCTAGCTGGGAGACAAAATTTCCTCATCTTGTCTGAAGGGAGGGGGGAGTGAGAGCAGCAGAAAATTACCAACAAAAGAAGCAGGTGACCCCAGCAGGAGTCTGTAAAGGGACTCACAGAGGGGAGAGCCATTCTGCCTTGGATCAAGATGAGGGAGGCTGCTGCTGGGGCAGGGCAGGGAGTGGGGTGAAAAACACTGACTGGGGATCCCCCATCTCCTCCCCTGGTGTCTTAATGGTCCCGTTTACTGCTTATATGTAAATTGAGGTCAACACCCATTCCTCTGTTTAGGATAGACCTTAATAACTCCTCCTGACAAACCTGGTTCACACATTTCAGCTGTAATCCCAGCACATAATCCTAACTCTTCATACCCGCCCTGCACGTACATCACACAAGAATATTAATGATCAACGAGTTCTTCATTTTTAAATGATACCTCACAAGGCATATTTTGTACCAAGAGTATTACACTAGTGTGGAGGGTGTGAATACAGAGGTGCTTAGTGTCACCGCTGTATCTAAACTAAAAAGAAAAGAGCTCAGCATGGATTGACTCTGTAACTTGGCTGTTTATAGAACAGGCAGGAACAACTGGAGATCACTCAACTAGGCCCCAAGTCTTAGAAAAAACCCTTCAGGGTAAAAGTCTTTGTAATCCTGGTTTTAAACAAACTTAAGGGTTGAAACTATTTCAAACCAGAGGGAGAAAGAACCCCAATTTGATTCTCACGATGCACTGAAAGAACCAGGAAATGAACAGCCCACCTGGTGAAAATGGCAAAAAGCACCATTCCCTCTGGGTAACAGGTGAAGAAGAGTTCACGCACTGCAATGGAGCTGGCTTCTGCTTTAGTGAAGCAGAATGTGCTTTGCTTTGCTTGGCAGGGAAGTTCCTGATGAGGGGCTGAGGCTCTGTCTGAATGAGTATAACCCTGTATGCATATGGTCTGTGCTGTTTAGAAGGGCATGCTCTGTCTGTTGAACCCCCCCGTCTGAGCTCCCCAGAGCCTGAGGAAATGGATAAGGTGCTTCATCTCTTCGGTTGGTGCAGTGTGCACCCCATTTGCAGTTACCCAGCTGTGCAGAGCAGGGTGCAGGGATAGGAAGACGTGACGCTACCTCCTCCCTACCCGATTTCGGTGATGTGTTCCACTAGGGGCAGCCCGAGAGGAACAGCCGCTGCACTCCCAGGGGCTCAGATACTGGAATTGTCCCCAGCTCTTGCACCAGGCCTGCAGCGTGGGGGCCACCTTGCATGCTGACTCCTGGTGGCCTTTATTATCAAGATAATACTTTATTAAAACGGCCATTATTATCAAGATGATACTTATCTTTTTCCTCCTTTAATTCGATTCCCTTTTATTCCTCTTCACTTAGACCTCTAATAGCATTCAGTACTTGTTTTAACTTTCCTAACTAAACCGCCAGCTTGTTTAACTAAAGGATAAAGGGAGCAGAGCTTGGGAACTGGCCAAAAATTGCCCAAATTAAGAAGGATTTAAATAGGTGTGAAATATGTAAATACTAAACAGGTTCCTCCATTGTACATGTGAATCACAGTGGCTGAGCAGGTGCATCTGAATAAGACCTAGGCAAATATTACACAAAGTCTCCCCCCCAACAGAATGTGATACTTTAAATACTTCATTGAACCTGGAGGGAGAGCCAGGAGAAACCTTTAAGGCCTGATCCAAGTCGACGGGAAGGTTTCAGTGATTTAGTTGCTACAATCGTGTACAAAAAAAAATCCTGGGAAGTCAAGAAAGCCAACTCTGGGCCGATGTTCTTTCTGTACATGGCCAGGAATCCACTGCAGAGGAGAAAGACGCAATGACAGTCTCTTTTACCTAGAGCACAGAAGACCAAACTTTGCCCAGACGAGGCCAAAGATGGAATGGGGCCGTGGAGATTGAATTACCCTCTGGCTCCTAGAGGTCAGAGTTGAGGCACGTTGGCATGGCAGTGCTTGTTGGGCCACACCTTCCTACACTGCTACCGTCACAAATGGGCATTCAAAAAACGGGGGTGGCTGCTACCTCTCATGTCTCAGCAAGTGCACTCCATACATCCCTAGCCTCCTGCTTTGGGTAAGGCTCAGGAGTTCATGATGCCTGGACACAAGGATCGTGCATGGAATATGGTCTTAGCTCAGCTGTATCCCTTTATCTCCCTTGAGGTTTGCATGAAGATGCTGTTGCGGTATGAGATAGACACCAAGTGGTGCTTTTTTGGGGGGGAGGGGAGTGTTTATTTTTAGGGGGGGTGGTAAATGAAAAAAGCTTTGATAACCATTTTAATCATGTTTCTGATACAAATGTGGGGGGGCGGGGGAAACAGGGGAAATGCGAAAAATGTTGAATAAGCAAAATTGGTTCTGTTTCAAACACACCAGAAGAAAAACAAATGTAAAATTTCTCAAGCCCTCCTCCCCCTTTTGGAAGTTTTTGACTGACTCTAATAGACAGAGAACTTAGAGCTCCTGACCCCCGGTCTCCTGCCATCATCACCAGAGGAGGACTCCAGCCAATCAGATGTCACGCTTCTGCTCCAGTATCTCTCTCCTCTCTCTGCTCCTACATTGTCCCTTGGATGAGGGAGGATATTCAGTTCATGCTTTTGGCCAGAAGATGGCAATGAGAAATGAGGTTTTCCAAACCAAGCTCTCAGCTCGGTGTATTTTGAAAGCACGTACCTTAGGGTGTTTGGTTTTGTCACAGCTTTAGCTCCAGAGCTTCTCTAGAGCAGTTGTTTCAAAGAAGAAAAAGCAGAGCCACATATCTCGAGGGGTGCTAGTGGCATATGGGCGCAGCCTGCAGAAGTAAAGCCAGGAGACGGTTTAAGACCAATTTTCCTATAAAGATCCTTTCACGGCTGGGTTGTACTTTTGTTCCAAAGAGATGCAGTATAATCCATTTCCGCCCAATTACAATGGCCAGGTCAGCAGTTTAGTGACAGGCAACCCGCCCCTCCCAAGTTTTGGCAATTTGGTTTGAATAAGCTCCCCCAAAATTTGGGAGCCAAACTTCCACCCAACTGCCATTAGTACCCTTGCAGTTACCCACATCTAGTGCCCCAGGTCTCTGGGTCTGAGTTTCCTCCATGGCTCGAGTCGTGCCAGGCTGCCGTTCTGGAGTGTTTTGAGAAGCCAGGACACCATTCTGGTACTTGCAGTACTATCACTTCTGGCACTTCCTTTTTTATAACTCTCGCACAGTCTTCCTCCCACATAACATCAGGGTATTTCGGGGGTAACTTCGCTGAATTCAGTGGCACTACACCAGTGTAAAACTGGCAAAAGAGCAGAATTATTCATCCTATTTCTCGTCTGCACGTTGACATGGAAGTGGGGTCTCTGTGCACATCACAGATTGCAATAATGGGGACCAGGTGAAAATTAGGCCATGAATCTTTTTAGCTGACTCCTATTCAAATTATCTGAACTTCTTTGATCTGCAAACTTCCTCCTGAAATTTCAACCCTGCCCCATGGTTCTTTCTGACTCGTCCAATCCCAGCGGAATTGGGAAGTGAAGGGGTCCTGAAAGATGGGGGGGGGGGCATTAACTCTATTTTTTAGATCTCAGAAAAAGTCACCTTTATTGTGCATATTAGAGCAGTGCCTAGAAACTGCAACCAGGACTGGGTGCCACGGTGCCAGGTGCTGCACAAACACATAGGAGGAGACAGCCCCAAAGAGCTTACAGTCCAAACAGCCAGTGTAAGGGGCAACAGGGGAGAAATGACTTGCCCAAGGGCAAATGGAAATTTAGTGGCAGAGCTTGGAATTGAACACACCTTTCCCGGCTCTGAGCCAATGCCCTATCTCCTGACCACACTGTCTCCTCTAAATTGCTGATGGTTTCTTTTGGCTGTGAGTTCCATGAGTTAGCAGTTCACCAAATAATTAAATCTTTTCTTTTATCTTGGCTAACCTAACAGCTCCCTTATCCTCTTTTTTGACATGGGGCGAGTGCATTTCCTGTGCTTTTCTTTGCTTACCTCCGTCACACTGGGAGATGTCGGAAAAGGAGGAGGTATCACTTGATGTCCCATTGATGGGGAGTCCAGTTGCCCTGCTCAAAGTGAGGTGAATGCAACACAAACCTGAAGGTGTTTATGTTGTGCCATGCTCATGTGGTGCGGTGACGATCCCTGGAGTAAGGGTGGAAGGAAAGGGCTGGCCCTTCTGGGGACAGACAGACTCCCAAGGAGAAAGGTTTTGCTGGGCCACCATCATCATGCAAACATACCCTCTGCAGCCTTCTTGCATGCCCCTGCCTGTGTTGGAGTTCCCCTCCCCCCCCCCAATAAGTCAACTCCCTAGACTTCAAAGGATTTACACCAGCTGGGGTTTAGACCTTTAGCTGAGCCAAGCCTCATATTCAGGCAGGATAAGCATGCAAAGGTCTGGATTCTCCTCCGACCTATCCAAACCCCTTGGAGCCAAAAAACTGGACTGCGGAACAACCCGAGACAGGGTTCTTTGTAAGAACTCTTGGACTTCCTGCCTCTTGTCAATCCAGAGACTCCATAATAGCAGATATTCAGGTGCCCCTGTTCATGGAACCTAGGAGCCCTCCTGGAACTTCCTGTTGATAATGGTCACTGCTTCCTACTCACCCCAGTGGAGCAGCGGTTCTATCGGTCGCTCTCTCCCTGGCAAGGCTGGTCTTGGGGGCCACTGGTTCTTCAAATGAAACCAGCAGAGGGCTCTAGAAACCTTAGAAAGCAGGTGATGGATCATAATGGAACTTGCTGGGTTTCCACGAGGGCGTGCCGCTGAGCGAGGAAGTGAAGCTAATGAAACATGGATGTTGACTGAACACCTAAAGCATGGGCTGGGGCAGTTGTGTGTGAGACTGGCAGGACTCAGGGCTTGCAGACGAGCCTGGGACCAGCACTTCGACCTACAACTGAACACCCAGATGGACCAGACCCCCTGCCTGCTCTTAAGCCCAGCAGCAACACCAGGCAAGCAGCCACTCAACGCTTATACCTGCAGCTGCGATGGTGTCTGCCTTGTTCCCGGCCTTCCTCCTGCCCTGCTCCAGTCCTGCTCCCCTGCTTGGTTCCTGACTCCTGCCATGACTCTTGGCTCTGACTCCTGGTTCTTCACTCCAGCTTTGACCCCCAGCGCTGGTCCTGGCTGCTGACTCCAGCTCCGATCACTAGGCCTGGCCACCCACACCCTGGTCCGTGACAGAGAGTAACTCTGATTTCTTTTCTGAATCAGCTCACCCATCCCTAGCCGCCCTGATTGAGTTAAGCTCAGCTGGTCTGAATGAAGACAATTCAAAGGTCTCTGATATTCTCTGAACCATTCACCCAGGCCTAATGTCAACATGGAAGCAGCTAATCAAAGCCTATTACTGTAAATGATCAAATCTGAGATGGCAAAGTTAATGAGTGAGTCTCCACAAGTGCCCCTCACCTGTTCTGTTTGTCTTTCTCTTGGTTTCCCATTAACCCTGGTATTTTCATTTCTCGTCACCTTGTGCAGTGGCATGGCTTTGGCACGCTGAGGCTGGAGGTCCCAAGTAGGGTGACCAGACAGCAAGTGTGAAAAATCGGGACGGGGGTGAGGGGTAATGGAGCCTATATAAGAAAAAGACCCCAAAATCGGGACTGTCCCTATAAAATAGGGTCTGTCCCTATAAAATCGGGACATCTGGTCACCCTAGTCCCAAGTCTGTGTTGTTTTAGGGTCTGCCGGAATGGAGAGGTCCTAGCACGTCATTATCTCCAGCACTTGATCTCGTCAAGTCCAGTCAGTTTCCTTTATGGAAAGTTTGCAGAACTTAAACCTCTTGTAGGAAAACTTGGGGACAGCAGCCTGGGGAGAGCTTCACTCCAGATTCAATCCTGCTTTTCTTGGGCACTCCCTGCAGTGACTCTGATGGGAGTTGAGGGGGTGTTAAGAATGCAGGAGAGGGGCCTGAAAAATCAACCCACTAAGAAAGAAATAACGATAGGCACCCACTGGGACAACTCTCGTGCGTAAAGTTAAGCATCTGCTAGCGTGCTTTACTGGGTCAGGGCGTGAGCGTGCTCAGAAGCTGGGTGTAGCATTTGGAAGGTTACTATGCACCTTACAGCTACGTGATGAATTTATGCTGGCTTTGTTTTTTAGCAGAAGGCAATTGACAAACACCATGTGATCCAAACCATTTGTCTCCATGGTAGTTTGCAAATGGAACCTTTACTTCAGTTCAGGCAGCGGACAGTGCTATGTTCACGAAGGGCACACTGGAGACATGTCAGGGATGACGGCCGTCCATCAAGTTAGCTGGCCTCAGGGATTCAGGTTGTTCTTTCCCTCATTTTAATTCCTCAGTAAGAGTTTCTTGACTTTCAAGGGTGCACAGAAATAAGAATAGTGCATTAACTTAATGATGACAAATAGCTGCTTTGGCCTTCACTGGGAAGACTGCGATAACCTAGGTCCGGTCTTTGTGCATTCCTGCTGCCTTCCAAGTCTGAATGCAGTGAGGTGGCAGCGGGCTGGCCCTCCTCCAGTTTGGCGTGTGGCTGACATTGTTCAGTGGGAACGTTCTGTGCAGGCTCGGGCATACGCCTCTCTTCAGGATCACAGCAAAGAAAACAAAAGCCCCTGGCCCTGAGTTTGCTGGTCTTATCTGCACCTATCACAGCCTCCTCCTTCTTCTTCAAAAGGGTGTGGCGACCCCACGGCCAGAGCATTTGTTCTATCTTGGTTAGTGTATTTGCACAAGACAGATGGATCCTCTGGAGCTGATGATCAGTGTTTCTCATGGACAGGGGATGGTTACGAAGGAACAGCGGAACACCAACAAATAATTAGTCAGCATCAACACCCTGTCTACATCCTTCAATGTAGTGTAGGCAAAAGTCCCACATCGCTTGAAAACTGGTTATTTAACAGACATTCCCCTTCTCTGTGTCCCATCCTGAGTGATAAGCTTCACTAAGACATCTGTGTCACTTTCACTTATAGGCAGGTGGATCATGTCTCTTTGGGGTAGGAGGCAGGGCATTCTCAGTGGAAGGGTATCTCCCTTGGGAACACATTACCCCTCTCTATCCATTAAAGGCTGAGAACAGTTGGTTGAAATTTTTTTGATAGAACCAATTTCCATAGGATGCCAAAGTGGGAGGGGTTCAACAAGATTAGAATTCAAAATGACCTGGCATAATTGGAGAACTGGCCTAAATTCAACAAGATGAAATTCATTAAATACAAGTGCAAAGTACTACACTTAGGAAGGAAAAATCAAGTGCACAAATCCAAAATGCGGAATTACTAGCTAGGCAGTAGTACTGCAGAAAATGATCTAGGGGATATAGTGGATCACAAATTGAATATGAACCAACAATGTGTTAAAAGACTAATATCATTCTGGGGTGCATTGAGAAGAGTGTCATATCTAAGACACAGGAAGTCATTGTTCCGTGTACTCATCACTGGTGAGGCCTCCGTTGGAGTACTATGTCCAGTTCTGGGCACCACACTTTAAGAGACGAACTGGAGAGAGTCCAGAGGAGAGCAACAAAAACGATAAGTGGTTTAGAAACCCAGACCTACGAGAAAAGGTTAAAAAGACTGAGCATGTTTAGTTTTGAGAAGGCAAGATTGAGGGGGGGCCTGATAACCATCTTCAAATATGTTGAGGGCTGTTCTAAAGACGACTCTGATTAATTGTTCTCCGTGTCCACTGAAGGTTGGAATAGAAGTAATGGGCTTACTCTGCAGCAAGGGAGATGTAGGTTAGACATGAGAGAAAGAACTTTCTAACTCTCAGGGCAGTTAAGCTCTGGAAAGGCTCCCCAGGGAGGTTGTGGAATCCCCGTCATTGGAGGTTTTTAAGAACAGGTTAGACAAACCTGTCAGGATGGGGATAGATGTACTTGATCCTGCCGCAGGGCAGGGGGCTGGACTAGATTTCCTTTCGAGGCCCCTTCCAGCCCGATGTTTTTATAACACTATGATTGATAATGGTACAGTAAAAAGGGTGTAAAGCAGGGGTGGACAAACCTTTTGGCCTGAGAGCCACATCTGGGTATGGAAATTGTGTGGCAGGCCATGAATGCTCACGGAATTGAGGTTTGGGGTGCAGGAGGGGGTGAGGGCTCCAGCTGGGGGTGCAGGCTCTGGGGTGGGGCTGAGGGTGAGGGATTTGGGGTGCAGGAGGGGGCTCTGGGCTGGGATCAAGGGGTTCAGAGGGCAGGAGGGGGATCAGGGCTCGGGGGGGTTGGGGCATGGGAGGAAGTCAGGGATGCAGGTTCTGGGTGGTGCTTACCTCAAGCAGTTCCATGTCCCTCCTCCGGCTCCTACGCAGAGGTGCAGCCAGACGGCTCTGCGTGCTGCCCCATACACAGGTGCTGCCCCCACAGCCCCTGGAAGCAGTGGCATATCCACCCTCTGGCTCCTACAGGGAGGTGCGGCGCCGGACAGGTGGCTCTGCGTGCTGCCTCATCCGCAGTCACCGCCTCTGCAGCTCCCATTGGCTGCAGTTCCCAGCCAATGGGAGCTTCAGAGCTGGTGCTTGGGGCGGGGTCAGTGTGCCAAGTCCCCTGGCTGCCCCTACGTGTAGGACCCAGAGGGAGGACACGCCACTGCTTCCGGTAGCCGCATAGAGCCATGGCACATGCGGAGTGGGGCAAGCCCCCGACCCCACTCCTCGGCTGGAGCGCCGGAGCGGGGCAAGCTCCTGACTCTGCGCCCCGGCGGGAGCTCAAGGGCCGGATTAAAAGGTCTAGCTGTAAAGGCTACCGTCTGTTATTAAGATATTTTTTCCAGTCCTGTCACTCAGAATCTGATCCTGCAATCTTTCTCGTGTTCATATGTCCATAGAAATAAAAGGATCAGACCCTACCACTGGGATGCCAGTCAACCAAGGGGTTACTGTTTCAGTAAGAGATCAGCACTTGGCCAAAGGCTCATTTCAAACTTTAACTTAATGTTTAGCTAATGGCCCTCTTAAAATCAGTTCAAGAAGAGTGGCTTCTTTCCAGCAGTGGGACTACTGGCTGGGAACATTTACCATCATGGGGCCAATTAGGATACATCTGAGCAGTTAGCTTCTATCATCGGTGTTAATACACTGTAACAGGAGATAACCAATTCTATCCAGTCATATTAAACATTAAACATGAAAGAATCCCCATTTAAACATCTTAGAGGAGAGGAATTCATTAGGGTTTTTTGATCTCAGTTGTTTATATTGCAGGATTAAACCCCCCAGCTTGTGACTGGCTTGGTGCACGTAGTTATATTTTAAACAACAGTAGGGATCAAATCATCCTTTTGAAAGGGAAGGAACACGCAGCCGGGGTTAATACAGAAACCACCAGAAATGAATGGCACGTTATGGAGTGTTTTGAAATGGTTCGAGCAGGAAGCTAGCGAGCTGGAATTTCTGGGTTCCATTGCTGGATCTAGTTGGCATTAAGAAGGATAATGTAGGGTTACATACAGGAGACAGGAAGGACTTTCCAAGAAGTTGGGCTTTATTTTATGGTGCATTTGATAGCAAGAAATTTGGCATAGACTAGAGGTGGATGTGTCATGGTAGACAAGTAGATAGTATATAGAGGAACCAGACAGAGGGTTGGGTAAATGTGGCTTGATTGTGTTATATATAGAAAAGATGTCCAAGGCGGAAGCAATGAGATGTCTCAGAGAGGAGAGCTGGTTGGAAAATGGAAAGCAGAGAAAGGCTAAAAAAGGACCAAGGTTAGGGGCTGGAGGCATTGCATATCAGAAAGGATTAAAGGAAAATATGCGAAGCCTTCGGTGGAAATAAAAGTGGGATTAGAGAGGTAGGATCATGCCAGGAAAGGACCAACTTCTACCTGAGGTGCTCAGAAGGTGAGGAATCAACAGTATTGAAAGCTGCTCTGAGAAACCATAGGATGAGAAAAGATGGTGTTGGTCGACAATGTTCTGTTGAAACTATTTTTGACAGAAAATTGAATTTTCAATTAAACGAAAATTTGCGGACAGGGTCTGGTATACTTGACATTTTTTGATTTTTGCATCAGAAAACGGATACACACTTTTTTTTTGGTTTGTTTTCAGCAGTTTTCAGGTGAAACGGTTTGATTTTCAGGGCTCAAAAACTGAAAGGAATTTGGTTTTTCCACAAAAAGCCAATATTTTCCACTGCAAAGGAAACCAGTTTCCAGCCAGTTCTACCATTGTCAGATGTGAGGAGCAGGCCAGGAAACACCTGGAGAGGGTCATCTGTGCTGCAGGGGAGCCAAAAGCCAACAATGCCTAAGAAGCCTCTGCTGAAGACTCTGGGTAGATCAGAGAGAGGCTCTGTTTGTTCAGGGTCTTGGAAAGACAAGAGAGATTGGGCACTAGACAGCGAGGCGTACCAAGAGGGTCACGTGACGGTTTCCTTTGCTCAGCACTGACAAGGAAAGCTCCCAAGGCGACAGCATGGCCATGAGGTGAGGGCTGAGAGAACAGAGGCAGGAGACAACAGGATGGCAGGAGCCCACAGAGGGTTGAGAGGATGCTGTTACTCAGGAGATGAGTTGGCTTCGGTGACGGCGGGGGACTCGGCTGCAGGAGTGAGAGGGAACTGTTGGATTGGAGGTGGATCACAAGAGGGGCAAAGCAATCAACAGAGTGAAAGGAAAATAATTAGGAAACTCCCCTCACCGCTCCTGGCCCTTCCAGCACTACCTCCGCGGACTGGCATTGGTTGCCTCGGTTGTTCGTTCCCTGGTATCCCTTGGAGGAAAGAGCTCAAGTAGGCACTGTAATTCCCCTCCCCACAGAGGAGCCCGCAGGGCAAGGCAATGGGCTTCCAGCTGCCTTGGACAAGCAGGGTTTGCCGATCCAGCGGGCCAGTGGCCAGTCCATTTGCTTTGTTCATTGTAGCCTCCGCCAGGCTGCAGAGAGTGCCAGCCACGGATTTCATTAATCCTACCCTCAGTTGGTCTGAATTCATCGCCACGAACACAATGCCTTTTTCTATCCACCGTGCCAGGGGCATTTATTTATTTATTTGTGTTCTGACACCATGTGTGACCTCCTGTTATTGCTCAACGCGAGCTGGCAAGCACAACGCAGCCAACGGAGCAAAACAGCCCAGCCTGCCACAAGCTGCTGAGTGTGGCCGGGCTGAAATGAACAGCCCATTCCAAAGGGATCCGTGGCAGCTTAGAGATAAAATAAATAGGAGGTGAATAAATAAATATCGCTCCCTGGGGCACGGGGGCACTGTCCCTCTGCACCACCCCTTTGCAAACAGGTCAGCCGTTGCAGCTGGACCCAAGCACTGGTCAAGGCAAGGCTGGTTTCATCTTGTTTAGACTACACGCTCCTGGAAAGAGCTGTGGTCTGATACTGTCCTAAGCCAGGTGCTGAATCCTTCCCCTAGCAGGATGGGCTCCCTCAGCTCCCATGGTCTTCACCAGGGAGAAGAGACCTGGTCAAATCATTTCTGCAAACAACGTTCAACGTTAATGTTGGCCTCTTCCCACTCTGGTCCTCCACATCACTGCAAAATCCCACCCTCCCTCCCTCCCTCTTCTCCTGGGCTATTGGGGGCAGGGTGTATCAGTTTCCTGTTCGGTATGCATGGGATTATTTGTTGGACAAGGGGCTATATTGCAGTCCCAGATATTTAGAATTCCAGCTGGGAAGCAGTTGCATGGTTTTCCATTGCACGGGATCCGTGTGTGCCCGAACCACAGAGGAGGTGGGTCTGTTACAACTCTCAGCCTGGCTCTTTAGCTCAAGCTATATCTCTAGACGTCCCCAGTTCAATCTCTGGCCTTGGCCAAGATGGTGCTCAGCGCACAGGCAAGTTTGGCCCTTGAATCAATTGCCTGGGCACCGCTACTAGCAAACAATTGTGGCACAACTCATCCGTCGGTGAGTCATGGGATCACAGCGTTCGGCAGCTGATCCTGGCCACCTGGCTTAGATTCCCCTCAACAAGGAAGAACTCCATGAAGTTGTGGCATCACTGGAGAAGGGGGTTGGGTCTCTACAAGAGACCGGGCGATGGCGGTTGCCTTGTGCAGCAGTCTACAACTAGGCTGTGTTGTGGTGGAGGCTGGCAGGCACAGACACCCGTTTGCACACATGGTTACACATGCTGTTGACGTACAGGCATATATTTTGTGTGTGCAACGTAGGCAGCTATTTTGGAGAATCTGGCTCAGTGTGGCCCCTGAAAACAAGGATCTTGAGGAGCAGCAAGTTAAAAAGAAATGGCCTTCAATAAAACTCACCCTGTAGGGTTGATTCTGCAGAGAAGCATTTTTTTTTTTTGGCACCAGTGAGCGCACTTTAAAGTTGGTAAGAAACATTGATAGGCTCATTTACTTGGATTCTTCAGCATTTCTTTGACTTTAGCCAGGGGAGGCCATGTGGGAGGCACAAGAGATTGAAACTTGATGCTACATGGGCTTGTTTGTATCCACTGGGGCTTGCAGTCACTCACTCAA
Source organism: Emys orbicularis (assembly GCF_028017835.1). Classification (NCBI taxonomy): domain Eukaryota; kingdom Metazoa; phylum Chordata; order Testudines; family Emydidae; genus Emys; species Emys orbicularis. The sequence goes on from NC_088691.1 coordinate 104,567,121, forward strand.
CTAGTACCAGCACATGGGCCAAGTGGAAAATGAATGGAGGAGTGGAGGGAGAGAGCAATCAACCCTGTCGAAGGCAAGATTAACATCAGCTGTGGGCAGCGCCAGGTGAGGCTGTACAGGCTGACGTTAATTACAAGGAACAGATCAATCAGAGCAAAGGAGGGGGTTGATGCCTTTCTATTAATAGAGCCATTCTGCATTTGTATTTCCTTGCAGTGAAGCTACGTGTTTAAAGGCATCTAGGCTTCGCCCTCCAACCCTGCCCAATGGCAGTCGTCTTAGAAGCTAAGCAAGCACATGGGCTCTCCAAGTGGCTCTCCCAAGATAATTTGGCCCGCAAAATAAGGAGAACAGCATGCTAGACAGGCCCATCTCATCCTTCAGGGCATCTTCTGCTTTTCCCTCTGCTCCTAAGGATGGATCCCTGAGCCTGTAGGGAACAGAGACAAGGTTCCAGGCCTGGTGGCATTGTGTGAACCCCTCAAGGCCTGGAAATAGTGACCAGCAAAGGGAGTGGCATGCTATTGTCTGGAGCAAGAGAGGAGTGGCAAGCCTGCTTTGGTTCCCAGTCTCTGGAGTTCTGCTAAAGTGCACTCCTCTCTAGCCCCTGTGTCTCTCTGACGCCAGCCAAGCCCTACAAACCATTGCACTGATTCTCGTGGTCCTCCTTCTGAAGTGCTTTGAGATGAGGCGATGCCAGGGATATCAACGCAAGGGGTTCTGGAGGGGATCTGAGGAGGACAGAGAATTCCTGAGAAGGGGAGCACACCTGTTGAGGCAGCTCTAGCCGATCATCTGAGAGCTCCTGGAAAATGGGAGTTTTCTCCTGAAACACACCGTCTGGTGCTATGTGCCCCCTAGGGGAAGGAGCCACGCCTGCTGAAGTGGTTTTGATTATCTCACCATCTATTGTCTGGAGGTCTCCAAAGAGGATGCACTGGAAGCCCTAATACTACTGACAAGGCCACCATATGGAGAGTCCCCTTCACTCAGCTCACAGAGACCTGAGTTTTTGGAGCTGAAGTCCCTGATTTCTATTCACCCACTGCATGTGGCTCTGGTTTCAGGATACATATGACCCATGGATTTATTATTGTTGTTTTCGATAACCAAAGAGCAGTCATTTACCTGCAGTTGGACAGACTGTCAATTTACTGTAGATTAAGGGACATATCAAAAGAAGACAGAACAAATGTCAAGTCCCCATGAGAAAGAGAGCATAGGGTGTGTTTCTCTCTGTAACATGCAGCACAAAATGGCAGCTCCCCTGCAAGATTCCTAGAAAATGAAAGGTGCAGTAAACAGACCCATGACACTTACACAACCATGTAAACTGAGCTGTCTCAGAGGGTGCCTGGATCTGTGGTAAACCCCACCACTGCTACCCACCTTCCACATAACCATAACCATGGGCCCCACAGTGGTACTGCCTCACAATATATTGGCATATGTTGCCCCAAAGGGGAACGATTATCCACGGTTAGGGAACTGGCCTAGGAGGTGGGGACCTGGGTTGGATTCCCTGCTCTGCCACGGATGCCCTGTGTGACCTTTGGAAGTCACTTAGCTTCTCTGTGCCTCAGTTCCCCATCTGTAGAAATGAAATAATAACACTTCCCTACCTCACAGGGTTAAACGAAGAGTGTGAAACACATTGAGATCTACCGAGGAGACATGCTATGTAAGCAATAGGCATTATTATTCGTAACGAATTGCCCATACCAGCAAATGAATGAGAACAGAGTCCACCCACCACTAGCCACTCCTTTCCTCTTCCTCCTTTGCACAGATGGCAGCTGGATGTTGTAATTTACTGAGACCCAAACTGCTTCTGTTCTCTGGGGCGTGTACCTGCTCTGGCCAGGTACCCTGTAGATCTAGCCCAAAAAGCTTTTGCCTGCCTGGCCGAGCTGTCTGGGAGGGTTCATGGATCGGTGGTAGACCCCATCACTGCTACCCACCCTCCGCAGATGTCTGAGGTACCCTGGCAGTAGCTTTCCAGCTAAACATCTTGCCTAATGGTACCGACCAGGCAATGCAGTTAGCAGGGGATCAGCACAGATCCTAACATGAGAGGTTTGCCACCACTGGTTTCCCCTCTATCGGCTCTGCCAGGGTAGTCCAGCAGTCTGGACAGCGTGTGATTTACTGTTCCCAGTGGAATGGAACAGGATCACTTTACACTGATTTACTCTCCTCCATTGTAGTTAAATATTTACATAATAGCAAGAGCTATGTAATTAAATGGCTAACAGATAGCCAGCAAATGTTCATGCTCCTCTGAAGTGACTATAATGGGCCACAAAGGTAATAAAAAGGATTTCATATCCCTCAAAAGGATCCCAAAGCAATTTGTGCGTAATTCTGCTCTCAGTTGCAGTGCTAAATCCCATTGAGCTCAGTGGGCTTGTGCCAGGGTAACTGAGAGCAAAATCTGTCCCTTTAAATGCATTAATTCACTACCACAGAAATGCAACCGTCTCTGTGGAGGAACATTGCAACTGTTCCACAGAAGAGTAAGGCGTCTGTTGAGTAAAGTGCTGTGTAATGCAGAATATCAGTGTGAAGTGTCCAGGGGCATTTAGGGAGGCAGAACGGAACTATCCATAATAGAATTAGGCCAGGACCTGGGGATTAACGGGGATATTTAATGACCATGGGAAAGCTTAATGATTCACGCTCCTCTTTGGCGCATGGAGGGACCACTTCACTCTGACTTGCTCGACCAGAGTTCATTCTAATTCTGAATAAGTGAGTGTAGATGGGTGGGCTCACCGCTGGCGCCCCCTCATGGCAAAGCAGGGCGTGGCTGGCTGTCCCACATCTGGAGCCCCTTGCGACAGCGGCTGTGGCCCTGGGCGATCTGCCTCTTCTCGTGACTCAGCCCTCTGGCCAGGTCCCATGTAGTGCCCCCATTCTGTGCCAGGGGAAACAGAAGTCCAACAAACAACAGTCCCCTGCTCTCCGGGACCTGCACACTAGATCTTCTGGGGGCCAGCAGGGAGATCCAGGCACTCCTCTCTGCTCGGGGCTCCAGCCCAGGGATCCTGGAGTGAGCAGGCCGCCTGCTTCCTCCTACCTCAGCCTGTCAGCAGATTTCCCCACAGCCCCTTCCTGAGCCCTTTGGGTTCTGCATTCTCCCCAGATTTCACCCTCCTTTCAGGCCAGGCATTCACGGGGCTCCCCTTTGAGTCCCCCAACAAACCCCCAGTGAAAATATAAACTTAAACCCACTTCGACCCTCCTCAGCTTGACCTTTGGTCCCACTTACTTTCCCCCTGCTCTGTTCCTCAGCTGAACACTTCCCAGGCAGGGCCGTCCTTAGGATTTATGGGGCCCTACACAGTATTATTAAATTGGTGCCCCTATGCCCGACTTGGGGCACAGTCACCCCACCCCCCCATGCTGACACACACCAAGCTTCGTACGCAGCAGACGCTGCGGCAGTCCAGGCTCGCAGCCCGGGGTGGGGGAGAGATGAGGCAGCAAAGGATAACGAGCCGCCCGGCCTGCCTCATGGCGGCGGAGAGTCACAGTTCCCCGCAAAGACCCTGTAAAAGGGTTTGCGCCGGGGCTCAACCCTTCAGGACAGGAGGGGAGCCACACCGACTCCCTACTGCACGAATTAAATAGTCCGTTAGCTCAGGACTCAGCCCCTCTGGTCCAGGGGGCTGAGGAAACCACAGTCAAGAACCCAGGCCCTCTGGAACAGGGGCTGGGCAGGCAGGCAGTCACTAAGCTCAGGCCCTTGGATGCAGGGCTGAGCACAAACAGTCAATAAGCCCGGGCCCTTTGTAACTGGGGCTGGGCGAGCGAGTCTATAAGCTCAGGTCCTCTGGAGCAGGGGCTGAGCTCAAGTAGGCTATTAGCTCTGGCCTTGGGTCAGGGCTGAGCACAAACAGTCAATCTAGCTCAGGCCCTCGGTAGCAGGGGCTGAGCACGAGCAGTCAATAAGCTCTGGCCCTTGGAGGCAGGGCGGAGCACAGATAGTCAATTTAGCTCAGGCCCTCTGGAGCAGGGGCTGAGCACAAGCAGTCAATAAGCTCAGGCCCTCTGTAGCAGGGGCTGGGCACACAGTCTATAAGCTCTGGCCCTTGGAGGCAGGGCGGAGCACAAATAGTCAATTTAGCTCAGGTCCTCTGGAGCAGGGGCTGAGCACAAGCAGTCAATAAGCTCAGGCCCTCTGTAGCAGGGGCTGAGCAGACCAGTAGTCCCTTAGCTCTGGCCCTGGGTCAGGGTGGAGCACCAATAGTTAATTTAGCTCAGGCCCTCTGCAGCAGGGGGCTGAGCACAAGCAATCAATAAGCTCAGGCCTCTGTAGCCGGGGCTGAGCACACAGGCAGTTTAGGAGCTCTGGCCCTGGGTCAGGGCGGAGCACAAGCAGGCAATTGGCCTAGGCAGGTAAGGGGCTCAGGTTCCTACCTGCGTTGGGTGAGGGGGAAGCCTGCCACCCGTGTGTAGGGGTGGCAGGGGGGGACACAGGCCCACCCACTCCACTGTGTCCCAGCCCGGGGCCCTAGCAGCGATTAGTGTCGCTGCCGGTCAGTGGGGTATCCTGACCGAAACACACTGCCATGGGCTCATAGGCCTCTGTAGCCTGACTGGGGTCGGCTACCCCCGGGCTACTTCCATTTTCCCCCTCAGGGCCTACCTCGTCTGTGGCATCGGCTGCGGTCCAGTCCATCAGTGGGGACTCCTCTCGGCCGGGGCTTGGCGGCAGGTCTGGTAGCTCTGTAGGGAAATCCGGCCACTGATCCTCGGGCGGTTCCTCCGGATAACAACAGGGCGGGAAGGATTCTGGCGGGGCCTCCCCTTCAGGGTTGCTGTGGGGGAGTTCCACGGGCGCCTCCCAGCGACGGGAGCGGACGGGCTCCGGCGGCTCCTCTTCGTAATGGGCTCGGGGCAGCTCCGGCCAGCTAGGGCATCCACCTCGGGCTTCCGAGGTATCCTGGCGGGGAGCTCCCGACCGCACGTCTGCTCCCTGCGGTGGCCGGCGCCTGACTGAGCTCTGGCTGCTGGCCTTTATACTTCCTGTCCCGCCCCTTGACTTCCGGGGGGCGGGGACAGGTGGCGGTGGCTCCGCCCACTTGGGTGTTTGCGCCGGGGCTCCCTCTTCAGGACAGGAGGGGAGCCACACCGACTCACTACAGACCCCCATACCTCTCCCTCATGCAGAATGCGCAGCGCTGGTACATTTGGCTCTGTGAATACGGCCCCTGCCTAAGGAGACTGCAGCGCATGCTGGGTGTGAGGGAGCCAACCCACTCTTACCTGCTGTCCCGGTGGTGCCCCACATTTTTGAGTGCCCTACGCAGCCGTGTATGCTGCGTATGCCTAATGATGGCCCTGCTCCCAGGGCTCTCTCCCTGGCAGGCCAGATCCTGCACCAGGGACTGCTCCATTCCAGTGGCTTCTCCCTGTCTCTCCTGGTCCCTGGCCAGAGTTCTCTACTCAGGGGAGATCTCAAGGCCAACTCTCCCCCAGGCTTCCTGCCCCTCCAGTGCCCTGAAGCCCTTCCTTGGCCCTGCAGGAGTCTGCCTACTGGCCTTGCTACGTGCAGAGTTCTTTCACCCTCTCCCTGAAGCCCTCCTTCTAGTCTGGGGTTCCTCTCTATATAGTAAGCACCATCTTTAACAGGGCCAGGCCCACCCTCCAGGTGCAACGAGGTACACAATTAAGCCCTCCAGCTAGGCTGACCAGATAGCAAGTGTGAAAAATCGGGACAGGGGGTGGGGGGTAATAGGAGCCTATATAAGAAAAAGCCCCAAATATGGGGACTGTCCCTATAAAATCGGGACATCTGGCCACCCTACCTCCAGCTCCCTTTCACCCTTTCAGACCTGGAGTGGGGTATACACCCCATCACAGCGAGGCGTAACCCTACACACAAGTACACATGCACAAGTCTCTTTTCGGCCAAATTCTGATCGGACTGACAGCGGTGTTAGTCCAGAGTAACTTCACTGGCTACAACGAAGGGGAGTGGCTCTGGATTTGCACCAGGGTCAGTTGGCTCAGAATCTGACCCAGGGATGGTTGGCTGTGGATGTGGATATCTGTGTGCGGAGTTACACCTCAGTTGGGATTATGCACATCCCATGATAAAGCGGGTCAGGGTGGATGAGAAAAGAAGCAACAAGAGCCTTTGCTTGAAATGCAGAATGAACATGGAGAGAAACTTTTGGAAGGTTCACAAAAGTTAGGCTTAATTTTCAGGTATCCTTGCACTGCTGGGTATCAAGTGGGATGAGAGGAAGAAGGCTAAAATACCAGCAGAAAGGCTATTCTCACCGCATTTCAATCCTGTTAGTACTGCTGGAAATCTCACGAGTAGGCTGGTTCTCCTGTGATTCCAAGCCCAGGGAATCGGATATTGCGCAGTGACGCCTCAAAGCATCATTCAAACTGAGCTCAAGATTCTGATCTCATTTCCACCACTGTCACGCTGGAGGGACTCTGCTGTAGCCAACTGGGTTTCTCCAGATTCTTACTGGTGCAACTGTGAACAGCATCTGACCATGAGCCAGCCAAACCTTTCGAGGGTTTGCCAGTCCTTAGTAGATTGTAAGCTCTTTGGGGGCAGGGATCCTCTTTCATTATGTAAAAAGCAACAAAGAGTCCTGTGGCACCTTAAAGACTAACAGATGTATTGGAGCGTAAGCTTTCGTGGGTGAATACCCACTTCGTCAGATGCATGCCTAAGCGTCAGACTAACACGGCTACCCCTCGGATACTTTCAATATGTGTGTACCAGGCCTAGTACAATGGGGCACTGGCTGGACGTTCCGGGTGCTGCCCTCAGACAAATACTGAATAACAATGACAGTAAGTCACTGGTAGCAATGACATGATTGTGTCCTGTGGAGTCCAGGCCTGATAAAATAAACGGGGGCTGTGAAATCAAAGGTCTAAAATGCTTCACAGATCACAGGGATTTCCCAGGCTGGCCTCTCCTGGCAGGCAGGAAATAGAGACTAGCTCTTTGCTCACAGGGTAAACTAGGAGATGGTAGCACTGAGGAGAGCAGCTTTCCAGTAAATACTGCTATTGCCTGCGGAGTGACGCTCCGGGTTTAGCAGGGATAATGCCCACTGCCACATCAGTCACAGAGGTTTGGCCATGTGCTGCAGGGGCTGGTTAGAAGGGTCTGAGCCAGAGCACTTGTGGGAGCCTTTCCACTGACTTCAGTGCACTTTGGGTCAGGCTCTGGGACAGGACAACGAACCGTCTCACAAACGATGTGCCCTCGGTCCGGAGACTGACCCTCTGTTCCCGGGAGGCCAGGCTTAAGACACACTAGTGGGAATTAACTACAGCCGGGCTAAGGCATATTGATTGTACCAACACTAGACATTCTTTTCCTTAGAGAGACACAATGAAGCCCCCACTAGTGCAGCTCTGGGAGTGCTACTGTAGACAGGGCGCTCTCTCCCTGGCATGTAACGGTGCTCAGAGAAGCTCCAGATGACAGGGTGGTTAAAGCACTGCTGGCCGCCAGTCGCTGATCTAGGGCTCCCATCTTTGCTCCCACTGACCGTGCTGCATTTGTGGCAGCAGCAGTAGGAAATTTTCAGAGAAAACTTCTAGTCTTCTTGGAATTGACTGGTGCTTATTTGCTTGTCTCGCTGAATCCCTGTCTGTTTCCTGGCAATATGCTAACCAGCCGAAGCAAAATGATGAAGTGCTGTGATGTTTTAAAGTGCATTTGAAACTGTGATTCCTAATAGCTGTAGCGAGGCTCCTCCTGACATCAAAGTTTCCAATGTGCAGGAGTGTTTAATGATCAAGCCAGCTTCTGGTTTCAGCACCTTGGCCAGAGCAATGAGCGTCCTACTTCAAATCAGCATGTTTTTAAATAAGGGGCCGGAGGGCTCCAAGAAAGGGGGTAGAAGGATGGCCTTTTCTTTAAGCCATATAACTGGAAGTCATGAGGCCTGGGTTGGATTCCTATTTCTGCTGATGAGCCGCTGGGTGACCACGGGCAAGTCATGATCCCTCTGTGCCTCAGTTTCCCTATCAGTAAAATGGAGATGATGCACTGCCCTATCTCACACAGGTGTTGTGAATCTAAATTTATTAAAGATCAGAGAGCATTTATCAGTCATCACAGGGAAGGTGCTATACACACAGAAAATATCACTCTTACCAAGTGAATGAATCATAGACTTACAGAATAATAGAACACCAGGGTTGGAAGGGACCTCAGGATGTCATCTAGTCCAACCCCCTGCTCAGAGCAGGACCAACCCCAACTAAATCACTGGTGTTAGGCAGTGTGTTCTTCACCTAATGCTAAGTTCAAAAGCAGCTGTTGGAATCTCTGTTGCTCTTATCAAACAGCCCTTTTATTGTCTACAAGTGGGATTTTCAAAGAAGCCTAAATCCCATGGAAATTCATTGCCTATTTAATTTTACACTCTGGTTCTCATGCCCTGGCACAATGCTGATATGTTGGGGTTGCAAACACTGCATTGAAATGTTTATTACTGAAATAATTAAATGATGCACAGTGAAGAAGCCAGATGAACGACTTGGGGGATGGAGTCTTCGGTGAATCACACTTCATCCTATAAATGATTCCTAGGCTGTTCGAGGCCTATGGCTGGAAGAGATGTATCTGGCTGCAGTCCAAGATTTGACTGAGATGTCTGTTTAAGACTCAAATGTGACTTCTAGAGGGCACGAGGGGTTAAAGCTGAGGACTCAATATGTGTCTTCTTGATGAACAATAAAGGAGTTCACATTCCAGTGAAAAGTGCATCTCTCTTTGGTCCCAGCAGGTGCATGGTTACTGATAAACCTGTGCAGTGCCAGATGAAGGAGTTAATAAGTAACACCACTCTACTTCTGGTGTCAAGTATAATTGACTTACATAAGATTTGCATTTTTGACTCAAGCCTTTTAGCTCTCAGCTCCAGCCTCGTAAACGATAACTTAATTCCATTTGTGATCCAGCATTTCGTGATCAGTGTAAAGATTGAAAATGATGAGGATATATATTTCTGCGTAGAATGAGGAATTTTTGTCTCCATGGCAATAAATTCTCTGGATTAAAAATGAAATGAGGTCATTTTAGAGAATGTCCTGGAAAATACTGGCTTGAAGGTTGCTAGAGGCTGATATCCTCTCTTAAGGCAGGTGCAGCATGGGATAGACAGTACATTGTTCAAATGATGCATCTGAGCACAGCTCTCAAAGGACGATCAGACTAGTTTAGTATCTATGAACCAGTCAATCATTGGCCTATCTTATCAGACTGCCAGTAAAAGTACCTGTGGGAGTAGCCGTAGCTTTGTAAAGTGGATGCTTTCCCAATGGGAACTGGCAGAGACCACGCCAATTCACACTGATGCAATGTGGAACCTTTCTCCAGCCTAGATCTGTGGCCCAATCTTGCATTCACTGAACACCCAAAATTCATATTGAAAGGCCTGATTCTGTTTTCGTCCAAGGTGATGGCAACATTCCCATTTACTTCAGTGGGAGCTGGATCGGGAGGTTGGGTGCTGTAGGTGTGAACCATAAACCGGATATAATCCTTATGTAGCTGAAGTATATCAGGAGAGTGTGTCAGTAATCCCTTGGGCTGGTGGTTTTCTTACACAGGTATCGCTAGTTTTATTAGAATAACATCAATGGAATGTTGCAGAGCTAGAACTTAAATCAGTGTACTTATAATTGTCACATGAATTCTTTTCTTGGGGGTGAGCACAATATTTTGTGCACATATTGTGCATGAGCACAAATTCACTTACTGGGAGTCAGCACTTATTGTTGGCCAGCATGAGGTTTCTGTGCCACTTAAATTGGCCTTAAGTGCGTAGTCACTGTTTTGTCACGGGGTGAATTTTAACCTACGGTATATAAATGATGGTTCATGGGAGCTGGGAGGAGAGGGATTTACAGCACCCAAGGGTTATTTCAGGTTTTATTAGACATAACTTACTGATGCAAATAAAATTGACTCTTACATATAATTAGAACCTCTTTTCAATCACACACATACACACAAATCATAAACATCCAAATATTAAGTGTTAAATTAATTGCTGTTTATATTATCACACATTTCTAAAGACACAGATTGGTTTTAAAATGTGCAGCTGGCATGTGTTACATTCACATAATGAAAAAAAAAACGCCTTCAGATAAAAAAATAAAACAAATGTTAATACAAGATGGATATTTACAGCGGGTAAAATTCACCCCTACACAAAGGGCCAGCAGCCAGTGCTTCTGGACCAGTTAAGTCTCACTTAATCAAACCCCATTTTAAGGGCTGAACCAGAATTTAAGTGGTATCTAGGCCTGCTGGCCCTTGGCAGTTAGCATTACAACAAATTTCCCCCGTAGTGTACAGCAGCTAGTGTCCCAAGTTCTATTCAGTTTGATAAGAACTGGTCCCTTTATACTGGGACCAGTAAAAGTAGAGTCAATGCCAGAATCCAGAACTTCCGATTCCTACTCCCTTGCACTAACTGCTTGATTTGCTTTTGAAACTCACAACCTAGTGTGATAGGGAAGGACTAGCCATATTTTACAGATGGGGAATGGAGGAATGGGGTAGATTAAATGACTTGCCCAAGGTCACACAGTAAGCATATAGGTTAGCCAGGGACTGAACCCAAATCTCTTGAGTAATCCCAATCCAGGCCCCTATTTACTAGGCCACCATAAACCATCAACTTTATCACAACAGGAACAATGTGTAACCCCAAATCACACTTTAATATTGAACCTGTTCTTGATTAAGTCAATGAGAGCAGGATTGGGCCCTTGGGAAATATATAATTTTTTAGAGGAACAGTAAAAGATAGATGTTCCTTAAGTCTGGCATTATGATTAACTTTCTTACAGTGGAAAAGTAGTAAGCCAACTAAGGAAGAAAGACTTGTTTTTTATTATTATTAATGCTCTTGGTGTCATAGTAAATCCAACTCAACTGATGATGCAATTTCTAGAGGAAATGTGGTCTGCTTTTGTATGAGAACTAAATGAATATTGCAAATAAAAATATTTCAGGAATATTATCTCAAATTCTTATTATCCTTTTGTGTTTGCTATCTGTGAACATTCATGTCATTAAATTTAATTAGTGTAAGTGGTTGCAAAGAGCAAATTTCAAAGTCACATGTTGCAATATTTGCCCAAAGCACACTTTTAAATTTGCATGTGCAAGTGTTTTCGCCAATCATGGAACAGAAGTAATGCCTTGGGACTTAATCTGGTCAGTCCCCCCAGCTACCACAAGTGACCTCAAAACAGTAAATACTTAGAGAACAATCTGTGAGAAACCATAGAGTTAAAATATTGTTGTGGAATAACACTGAGAAAACTGCAGGAAAAATTGGATAAATTATTCATTCTGAATTATTCACTCAGCTTTATAATTTATTTGTTAAATGCGAAGGGTGAAATTCATCCCTGTTCAGAGGCCTGCCAAAGGTCTAGGCACCACTTAAGTTTCATTTAAACTCTATTTTGAGAGTTTAGCTGGGACTTAAGTGCTGCATAGACTTCGTGCTAGAACTCTGCAGGGGGTGAATTTCACCCCAATGGTGTATAGTAAAGAACACAGAGGAAGATAAACCCCCTGCTCCAAGAAGCAAGTGATCTATAAATATCAACGAAAGATATTAAACAGAGAGAATGACTTAATCTCTCATTTTTAATTCATTAGGGTTAAAAATCAATTATAGGATTAAAAAAGTGTTGTTTTTAATGTTGTAAAAGTCACTCAATTCTACAGCACTAAACCTCATGCAATAGAATTGCACTGTCTACTCACATTGTGTAGTTGCTTTGAAATATATAAGAAATGTTCAGCTAGCTTGAGGATTAATCCTATGGTCACATTGTCGAATTACTTTGAGCATGGTATTCAGCACACACACACACAAACACATTTCATGTTAAGGAAAGGGAATTAAGCAATGAATTGTCTACACTCTGTACAACAGTAACCTTAACAACTGTACAAAACATCACCCTATCTGTACTTTTCTTCAACATCATCCTATACAGTCTGGACTAGAGCTGGCTAATGTCTTGCTTACAAAATAAAGGAGGAGTTATTTTTACCAGGAACTTTTCTGCTTTCATTTAAAATATACCTAAGCAGCAAATTACATTGCTACAGAACAACAGTAGCCTGGTTCCTGCTCAAGTTGGCAAAACCTCCATTGGCTTCAATGGAAATAGCATCAAACTCCTGGGGTTTAATTCGTGTGCACTATTGCACTGGGTTAAACATTAATTAATTAATGTTCCCTCCAATGCAAGCATTTCAACTGTTGATTCTATGCACAGAAAGCCTGCCTTATTATTTTAAAATAAGTTACGAACAAATAGAGATTCGCTTGTTGATTTAAATACCATGGGAGGAATTAGTTTAGCTCCTGAATCAGAAGCTCAAATACTGAGATTTTAAGGCACAAGAGAATATTTTGGATAGAAAATGGATTTTAATCCTCATCAATATAGAATAAAGTTGTATCTAAATTTTATATTAAAATAAGCAACTGGAGGACCTTTACTCACACAAGGCCAAGTCGCATTGAGGTCAATAGGACAACTAATGAGAGCAAGGATTGCCAGACTGGTCCCTTGGTTTTCAATGCTACCAATATTTAAGTATCAAAAAGACAAAGGGGGGTAAATTAGCAAATAAGGGTTACATAAAACATGTGGTTGGTAAGTTGACTTCATGTAAGTTGACTTCATTTTGTTGTTAGTTTAATAAAAGTGCTGTGCAGTTGAATAGCACCTTGAATCCAAGGATTTTAAAGCGCTTTCCAGATAGTGATGTATTTAGCCTCACAACCCTGGGAGATACGTGACTGGTAGAACCTAGAATGGGACATGGAAATCATGGTTCGCAATCAACTGCTTTAATCACTCGATGATACTACCCCTTAATCGAGGGATACATTCCCCATAAAAAGCGACAAAGAGTCCTGTGGCACCTTATAGACTAACAGATGTATTGGAGCATAAGCTTTCGTGGGTCATGCGTCTGACGAAGTGGGTATTCACCCACGAAAGCTTATGCTCCAATACATCTGTTAGTCTATAAGGTGCCACAGGACTCTTTGTCGCTTTTTACAGATCCAGACTAACACGGCTACCCCTCTGATACATTCCCCATAGTAAGTGTACTAGAAAAGCCCAATTCTGTCATTACTAACAGCAATTTCTGTAAACAAACATTCGGGCCAGTGTTGCTCTTGTGTAAAGTTGAATCCCCATACACCATCAAAAGAAACCAGAACCGAACGGGCTACATGTCATTTTCTGGAATGGAAAGCAACTGCCAAACTTTACAAGAGTGGCTTTTATTGTCCAGAGTAGCCCTGTGAAAGCAGCAGAAACTTAGTGTGATAAGGGCTGCTCTCCTGAGTAAGAGTTTCCACTAGCCCAGAGCACAATATTGAAGACAACCCACAGAATGTCCCTGGAAGTGACTCAGTACTAGACAGCACGTGAACCAATGGCGGGGCCAAGAGAATATTGTGAGTGGAAGAGAATGTATCTTTCGTGGTGGCTAGTAAGGCACCAAATATATATATTTTTACACACTATATAAAGCTTCTCCTGCCAATATATTGGGCCGGACCCTCCACTGGTGATGTCAGTGGAATTACACCAATTGACAGCTGCTGAGGGCTTGACTCATTATCTGTTTCCAGAGACATGGAAATAGCTTTGAAAAGCATCATGCGGTAAATGCGTTGGCTGCTTGGTTAGCGCAGAAAACCCACTAGATTCGCTGTGTTGCTTGTAACTTACAAGGCAACCTGAAGGCAATAGAAGCAAATCCTGCTCATTTTGAGAATGCATCCAAAAACGACAGCCATAATTGACTGTGTGTAAACCAACCAAGCATTACATTAAAGGACAACAGATCAGCAATTGCTTTCCTCCTACGCAATTTATGCAGCCACTGGGGGTTCCACTCTCCAGAACATCACTGATCTAACAGCCACAGAACCAGCCTTCATTCTCTGTCTGTGGTTGCCTAGGATGCCGGCACAAAAGGGCTGTGGCAGAGACTCTGTTCTTTAACAGTCCTCCCAAAAACCTTGCTCCAGCTCCTGGCTTCCCAGTCCAGGTAGGGGTGGTCACCAGAGTGTCAGAAACAGGAATGGTTGGGTACATTTCAGCCAGGAAGGTACAAGATGGCAGAAGCTGGCTGGTGGCAGAAGGGTTGTGAATAAGTGGTGGTAGATGGTCTCACAGATGTGGAGAGAGTTGAACTGAATGGAGGGCTAGTTTGTACATCTGGCCCTGCGCAGATACATTTCCAAATGCAATCTGGAGCCGTTCCTGCAAGAATTAGGAGCGTGCGGAGGTGAATGGGTGGATGATATAATGTAGCATTTCACACAGCATGAGATAACAGCCTGTAGGGAATGTTGCTTCTGTTCTCAGCATGAATCTCAAGTGCAAGAAAGGCTTCTGCAGTTGTAAGAGTTTGTAAACATGTCACTGATGGCAGTGCTCAGAAGTGGGGGCAAGGGGGAGTCACTCGGATTGCTTGGGGACCCAGGTGAATTTCCAGCCTCCGTCCTCCTCTCGGCGCACGAAGACCTGTCCCTGGTGGAAGGTGTGTGTTTTGACGTTGCGGTGGGGGCTCAGGGAGGTTGTAAAGGCCATGTCGGTTTTGTTTGGTGACACGTCGTTGGCGAAGTAAGGCAATCCGTAAGGCGAGAAAGGGGCACCGCTGGGCAGCGTCGAGGAAGCACATGGTGATGAAGAAAGTGGTTGGATGTAGGGTAAATCCTGCTTCCCAGGAGTGGCAGCGCTGTTTATAGGAGTCATCTGATCACAGCCATAAGCAGCGATTGGGTCCTCATCATTACAATAGTCCATTGCCTCCCCATGGCTCTGGCAGTACGGGCTTTTCCCAAGTTCAGAGGACAGGGCACTGTAGTTAGCTGATAAAGACTCGTCAATGGTGTTGATATCTTTCAGTCCCAGGGTTTGCAGTACCCAGGTCTCCACGGGCGGAGCAGCTTGTTCTTCGCAGGCAGTAAAATCACTGAGCAGGTTCCTCCTGGCTTTGGAGGGGTGAGGAGTCTCTCGAGGGGCCAGGTAACTGTCCTCTTTAAATTTCCTCTTGCCGCTTTTGAGAATTGCATGTTTCTTCTGGCCATTGTGCAGCAGCAGTTTCTATACAAGAGAACAGGGAAGACAGAGCAGATTAAAAGCCGATCACCCAGAGCCCCAGAAGCAACATGGTTCTGGCCAGAGGCTTTATCTGAACAGGTGCCTAACGTCGTTCTCATAAAGCGCACCGTTTACCCGGAGCTCATTTTCAGCTAGCAAACGCGGATGGCACTAATTATTTTGTGCTGTACAGTCTCTGGAAACAGCCCAAACCCCTACGAGATAAGAATACGACAGTGTCAACACGGCCTGAGCTTTGTTTGCTTTTTCACTCAGTAAGCCATGAAATGAAAGCTCCTGCACTGTACAGCCGTCCTCAAGACCGACCCTGCCAGCAGGCTCTGATCTGGCACCGGGGGGCTCAGTCACCTTCAGAGATCCAGGACTGGGTGGGAGGGGAACATGCATATGCCTCCCATGGTTCCCAGTGAGTGGGAGGGGGGCTGGGGAGCACAGAGCACGCCTCGGCATAGATAGCCCTGGGATCCACAGGGTGTGGGGGCTAGCTCAGTGGTTTGAGCATTGGCCTGCTAAACCCAGGGTTGTCAGTTCAATCCTTGAGGGGCCCATTTAGGGAACTGGGGTAAAAATCTGTCTAGGGATTGGTCCTGCTGTGAGTAGGGGGTTGAACTAGATACCTCCTGAGGTCCCTTCCAACCCTGATATTCTATACCCTTAGGGCAATTCAGGTGAGGAGAGCACTTCTGCACTCTCCCTTTTGACATCCTCTGTCAAGGATCTCAGTTTTCACTCATGCCACATGCCCAGCGGTACCACTTGCTTTGCCCGAGTAAGGACTGAGCCCATCCTTAGCAATAGTGCTCAGCCCCTCAATAGCACCATCAAGCTCAGCATCCCAAAGAGCTTGACAAATGTTTATTAACGAACCCCCACCCCCATGGCCCTGGGGTGGCAGCTAATTGATTAGCATTCGCATTCTGCAACTGGTGGGGCCGGGGCGCCAAAGGCTAAGTGACTTGCCCAAGGACAAGGGCGAGTCAGCGGCAGAGCTGAGAACAGAATGCTCCCCGTTACCCATTCCCAGGTTTGTGCTTCTGCTCTCTGAACAGCTGCTTTATTGACTCCGAAGCTGATTAATGCTAAATGCCTTGCTTTTTGGTATCCTTTCAGTGTAATGAGTTCTGCTCATTGGTTAGAAGTTTGAGGGGTTAGGGTTAGTCCATTGCTTCTTATAAACCCCCTCTCTCAAAGCATCATAAACCAAATCAGCTATAAATGCTAAAGATCAGGGCTGTCACATGGCTTAACCCTGTCTACATAGGCAAGGCCGACCATGACGACACACACTATCGGTAGTGCTTGGTCACCAATCTGGGGAGCATTAGAAGGGCCTTTCCACTTGCATGCTACCTGCCCACAATGTGGCCTTTTACACCTGTGTTTATTTGCATTTGCCTTTTAGGCATTTCACCTAAATGCTTCATTCCCTTCTCTCTCTCACAGACACACGTTTTCGTGGCAGGTTTGAACACGGTACCTTCGCCTTGTCTTCCAAACACTTAACCACGGCAGAATTCAGGTATTGTCGGAGGTTGTTATTTTCTTCATGTAACCTGGCAAGTTCCTCTTCCTTCTGTAGCAAGGTGTCTTGAAGCTGTGAAATACAGATATCGATGAATAGACGTTTCTTAGCTCTGTTGACTTTGTAACCTGATAAATTCCCTGCTCTATGGTCTGGTGGGATGTGATGATTTTGGTGTTTGCTTTGTGAATTCAATCCTCAAGAACCCCTTGTCCCTGTAAAGCTAAGTGGCATGACTGTTCACGTCTCACATTTGACTTCTCCTATTCTTTAGCAAATGTTTGAAGAGATTATTTTGAAAAACTGTAACTGCAGAGGAATAATAGAGGTGTGCAGGGAAATGAACTGCAAACAGCCCTTTAAATACACAGAGATTTTCTCACTCACAATGCTGCCAGTTTTCTTCCTTCTGCGTTTCAAAGAGTACTTAAGCTTCCTCTGCATCCCTGGCTCACTAACCTCTACCTGGCTAGAGAGAAAAGGAGGGGGCGAGAGAGCAGATTATAAACTAGACCTGGGTGCAGGCTGCAACATTCAGATCCAGGTGTCATTATGTATATTACAGGCTTGAGCTGTATATAAATCCATGGTATGCCCACATCTTGAATACTGCGTGCAGATGTGGTCACCCCATCTCAAAAAAGATATATTGGAACTGGAAAAGGATCAGAAAAGGGAAACAAAAATGATTAGGGTGTGGAACGGTTTCCATACGAGGAGAAATTAATAAGACTGGGACTTTTCAGCTTGGAAAAGAGACGACTAAGGGGGGATGTAATAGAGGTCTATAAAATCATAACTGGTGTGGAGAAAGTAAATAAGGAAGTGTTATTTACTCCTTCTCATAACACAAGAACTAGAGGTCACCAAATGAAATTAATAGGCAGCCGGTTTAAAACAAACAAAAGAAAGTATTTCTTCACACAACGCACAGTCAACCTGTGGAACTCTTTGCCACAGGATGTTGTGAAGGCCAAGACTATAACAGGGTTCCAAAAAGAACTAGCTAAGTTCATGGAGGACAGGGATGGTGTCCCTAGACTGTTTGCCAGAAGCTGGGAATGGGCAACAGGAATACGGATCACTTGATGATTACCTGTTCTGTTCATTCCCTCTGGGGCACCTGGCATTGGCCACTGTCGGAAGACAGGATACTGGGCTAGAATCATAGAATATTAGGGTTGGAAGAGACCTCAGGAGGTCATCTAGTCCAACCCCCTGCTCAAAGCAGGACCAACCCCAACTAAATCATCCCAGCCAGGGCTTTGTCAAGCCAGGCATTAAAAACCTCTAAGGAAGGAGATTCCACCACCTCCCTAGGTAACCCATTCCAGTGCTTCACCACCCTCCTAGTGAAATAGTGTTTCCTAATATCCAACCTAGACCTCCTCCACTGCAAGTTGAGACCATTGCTCCTTGTTCTGTCATCTGCCACCACTGAGAACAGCCAAGCTCCATCCTCTTTGGAACCCCCCTTCAGGTAGTTGAAGGCTGCTATCAAATCCCCCCTCACTCTTCTCTTCTACACACTAAATAACCTCAGTTCCCTCAGCCTCTCCTCATATGTCATGTGCCCCAGCCCCCTAATCAGGATGGTCCTTTGGTCTGATCCAGTCTGGCTGTTCTTATGTTCGTCACTGCTGCCCAAGATGCAGCAGTTCACACTGCTAATTTTAGGGTGCAAGGCCCAGGAGAGCTAGCATGAGTGTGTCTCCCCAGCCTGGAGGCTCGCTCCCTGCTGCAAAGCAGACACACCCTACAAGTCTCAAATGAAGTCGGAGCCCCAGTGTGCCAGGTCCAGCACATATATACAGTGACAGACATCTCTCCCCAAAAGAGATTGTGTTCTACATAGACAAGACACATAACGGGGAAGAGAAAGGAAGTTTGTGGATATTTGGACCGAGGGTGAAATCCTGGCCCCATTGAAGTCAATGGCCAAACTTCCATTGACTTCAGTGGGGCCAAGATTTCGCCCCAAGTGTTTTGGTTCAGGGTCACTCTGTTGTGATCTAAACATTGAGCTAGGTACAAGCAGCTACAATGGGAACCGCTTAGCTTGGAGAGTTCACTGGCTCTCCTGCTGCTTACTAGCACTCATGGAAAAGGAAAAAGAGCTAGAGAGGTGACTTCTAATCTTGGTGCTTGGTCCTGCGAAGACTCATGCATGTGACGAACTTTGCTCAAGTGGGTACCCCCACTGCAGTCAACAGAACTAATCATGTGAGCAACCTTACGCATGTGTGTCAGTCTTTGTTGCCTCAGACCCTAAAGCAGTTCCCAGTGATGCCTCTGCTTTTTTGGTGGAAGCCAGCAATCTGATCCGGTGTGAAGCTGCTGGACTTGTGACATGGGCAGACAGCAACGCTGCTGCTAATTGAAGTCATTCTAGTTTTACACATCAGCATAAGGAAGGAGAGAAAATAAAAGATTCTGGGCTGTCAATGTTTTCCATACTCATTGTACAGAGAACCACAGATTTATGCACACATTCTCCTGACCCAGAGCTTTAGGCAACTGTAAAATGAAATTCTAGGAGTAGCATAAGATGGTGGGTGGAAGAACATTTTAAAACTGTAAATAAAAGTGCTATTCTCCAGTGTGTGAGTTGTTTGAAATGTTACCTGTTTGTTTCTGTAGAGCTGGGAGGACAGCTGATCTCCTTGCCACGTGTCATCTGGAATAGTAAAATCCAAGCCACAGAACTGGTCTGGACAAAAACAGACATCAAAGTGATTAAACTGAAACCCACATTTTCCAAACCAAGCGTAAAATCACAATCATGTTTATTTTAATCCCAATAGTTTACTTCACTTGAATGAAGGAAAAATTGTGTTGCTTGATAAGCAGCAAAGAGTGGTCCTTTAAAAAATGGATAATAAATTAGTAAATCATCCGAGTTTGTTATGAGACACCGTTGGCATCTGGAAGATCTTTTTCCTTGCGCTCTTTATTCTTTGTTTAAAATTCCTCTTCTTTACAAGAGGAACCAAAGCTTGGGAGAGTTGTTTGTCAGGCAGCCTGGGCCAGTGGCCAGGGCATTGTACTGGGACTCAGGACACCTGGGTTCCATTCAGGGCTCTGCTGTGACCTGGGGCAAGGCACTTCACTCTCTATCTCAGTTTCCCCCATCTTCAAAAGGGGCGAACTGACCTTCCTTTGTAAAGTATTTTGAGATCTATGGCTAGACGGTGCTGGGTACAAGAGGTGAGTTCCCAACAGCATTTCAAATCATGGAAGCTAGAGATGAAACAAGCAAACCTTCCTACCAAGGTAGGGACTGCAGGGACACGAACCAGAACCTCTCTGACTGAAAGCTGGATGCTCTACTGACCGCACTTTCTATTCTACCCCGCCCCGTAGAATCGGAGAGCTTTCCAGTGGTGTGGACAGTAGGCAACATGACGATCATAATGTCACCTGTGGTTTGTTCTCTGTCTCACCCCCTCCCCGGGGGAAATTGTGCAGTGCAGTACCCAGGAAGCCCGGTCACAGAATCCCTCCTTTGTTATACAACTCTGCTAAAATCAAAACTATGGCCCAGGGTGTATAATTATTAATGATTATTAGTAGTATTGGGTTATATTATGGTAGCATCCAATGGCCTCAGATGAGATCAGGGTCACAGTGTGCTAGGTGCTGTTTAAAAACAGAGTGAGAGACAGTCTCTGCCTCAAAGAGTTTGCAGCTTAACTAGCCTAGACAGACAAAGGGGGGGGGGGGAGGAAGGATTGTGATCCCCATTTTACAGATACAGAAACTGAGGCACAGATG
Organism: Emys orbicularis; assembly: GCF_028017835.1. NCBI lineage: Eukaryota > Metazoa > Chordata > Testudines > Emydidae > Emys > Emys orbicularis. The sequence continues at coordinate 104,587,606 of NC_088691.1, forward strand.
CCCAAATCCTCAACGGGTCTTAGGTGCCTAATTCCCATTGATTCCCATGGGAGTTAGGCACTGAACTCCCTTTGAGGAGGTGACGTACGGGACTAGGGATGTACCCCAGGTCATACAGGGAGTCTATGGCAGAACTGGGAACTGAAATCTCCCGAGGCCTGTAACCTCGGGGGGATCCTGTCTCTCTGGAAAAGACAAACGGAAGCTGGTGCTGCACGGAGACCTGAGAACATCTCCCAGGAGCTGCCTGCAAAGTACCCCTGACTGAGGGCCCGTGTCCCTGCCGGCTCAGCCCGCAGAATCAGCTCCGCCAGCCGCCCTCCGGAGCGGCAGCCCTCCGCCAAAAGCCAGACCCGCTCTTCCCCGCTCCGCCGTGTAGACACAGCGCGGGGATCGCCGCCCGCGGACCGGGATCAGCCGGGCCCCAGGGAAGCGTTGACCCGACTCTGCAAAGCGAATGGGCTCCGGGAGGAAGCTCGGAGGAGAACACCGAAGTTAAGCGCCCTCTCTCCAGGGGAAAAGCCCCCAGCTCTGGGCAGCGGAGCGGGGCACGGTCTCCAGCTAGACGCTCATGTCCCCTCCCTCCACACGCGCGCTCCAGGGTGCATACAACGGTGGGGACCTGCCCGACTTCCCCAGCTAAAGCGTTATCCGCTCCGCTCCAGCTGGGGCATTCCTTCCCCCCGCGGCATCTTTCGGGGCCAACTCCCAGCGGCCGGCAGCCGTGGAGCAGCAGAACTTACCCGGAGCCTGTCCTTCTTGTGGGTTCTCCCTGGTGTTGTCCAGGAGACCAGAAGCCCAGAAAGAAACCCAAGTCTCCTTGGAAACATCAACACTGGCTGCTGACGTTGAGTCGGAATAGGGGCAGTCATGGCCCTGGCCCCCTACAAAGTACGGATCTTGGCAGGAAAGAATGGTGCTCTGTGAAATGAACACGGGGCGCGGGGAGAGGGAAAGGCAGAGACAGGAGAAATTAGAGACGTGTGGTGTGTAAAAACCAGTGCGGAGCCGCTCGCTCTGGGCTGGGGCTCGATCCCCCTGCTCTCATCTCCAGCAGTGAAACCGAGTTTTAAACCAGGGGGGAGAGGCCAGAGCCTCAGGCACTCGCTGGGTTCTCAAAGGCAGGAGACATCTCCCCGGTTGAGGAAGGGTTTTCCGGGTCCCACTGCGTTCTTGGGGGGTTTCTGATTAAACAGTGTCGCAGCCACCAGGCCCTGACAGGAGAGAGGTGCTTAGAGGTGGCAAAACCACGAGCTGAAAGCATCTTTAGTCAGCTCCTCAAACCTGCCCCGGCTTTCCCCCAGCTCTGCTGTCCTCCTGAGCTCGGTCAAAGCTCAGTCCCACCTCTCTGCCCAGCCCACAGCTCCCCAGACACTGTCTGCAGCGAAGGCGGCTGGCTGTGCCCTGGGGTGTCTCCCTCTGCTCTCTCCTCCCACCTCAAGGATGAGTCTCCCCCAGATATCCTAGGCTCAAAGGGGCCCGGGCACTGACACTTGGGAAGACCCATGCTGCAGCCAACGTCTAAGGTTTGCCCAGAGCCGCCAAGCAGCCTGTTGCGGATGCAGGGGGAGTGTGACCCAGCCCTGGAGCCCAAACCACCTTGGCTAGATGCTGCGATCAAAGCCTGCTAGCCTACATGTATATTCCCACCCCCAGCTTTGCCAGTTCGCCAAGTGATTCCCTGTACACCCATCGATCCCTTCCTCCAGCATATTCACACGCAGGGTCACCTCTGAACGAGAGACAGAAACCAGACCGAATGCACTCCCCCTCCTAGGCTGCTACCTCGAAGTCCATGGCGGTGAGTCACCTACTGCAGTTCTAGCACACACATCACCTCCAGCATCCAGGCACTAAGCAAAGGTATGCGAGAGAGCGACACTCATTCGCTTCAGTTCGTTTGGAAACACTTCGGCTGTTTAAAAGGAGCAAGCGATCCAGACCTATCTTGAGAGTCATTGGCTATTCAAGTCTTCCAACCGTCTACACAAAGCTAGGAGAGTCACATCCAGTCTCTGCAAGTTTGCACTGGTCCCACTGATCAGGAAAAGTCTGGGCTCGTTTCTGGAAGTGTGTGCCCCCCACCCAATAAACCAAACCTGCTGCAAGTGAGAAGTCTTTGCAAGGCAATGACAAAGCTTAGATCCTTGAAAATGAGCCCCTACAGCTATGGAAAAGCAAAGCAGCAGTCTGGGTTTCCAGGTACAGAGTAAGTTTCCTCAATACCAATCTTAAACAAACAGGGCACACACTATATTGCAAACCCTCAAGGCAAAATACCAGCTCCCCCCCCCCCTGACTTCAGGTCGAGAGAGATCCAAAGAGCACTTACCATTTTAGTGGCAGAATGAGATGCAGGGCTTGGGAGCACGTTTCCTCTTAAAGCCCCAGCGAGCTTTAATTGGCTCTGAAGGGGGAAAAGACAGGGGAGGCGAGTTCTAATCTAAAGGAGTTTCCAGTGACGCCTCAGAGCTTTCTTGAATCCCAGCAATCTGATTTGGTGTAAAGCTGTCAAACTTGTGACGTGAATAAACAGCTAACTTGCTGAAATCAAAGTCATTCTGGTCTCACAAATCATCATAAGGAAGGAGGGGGGGAAAGAAAGAAAAAGAAATGTATAGGCTACACAGAGCTGGTGTGTCTGAGATTGATTCCAAGAAAATCACACAGATTTACGAAGGCATCACACTGTTAGAGCAGAGGTGAGGTAGCTGGTGATGTGTTTTGTTTTATTTTTAACCCTATTTAGCAATTGTAAAGCCCAGCAGAAAGACTCAGGGGCAACTCATCCAACTTGTCAAGGTTGGGAAGAGACTGCTCATTGGATTTACTCATGATGGGGTCAGGAGATAGCAAAGGAGACTCAAGGCAGTTTTATCCACATCTCCAAGGAGCAAAGCCTGGTTTGCAGAACAGAAGAGGCTGTGATGCCAAGCTTTTAAATGGCTTATTTTATTGGGAATTACTCTGCTTCCAGACCCCGGGCTTCCAGTAACAGATCTGAGTCTTAAATAAACAGGTAGGGACTGAAAGGGTTACTGGTGTATAAGAAAGGTTTGCACAGTAGATAGATATCACTGTCGACGACATACGCGTGGGTATAAACGAATATAAATGAAATCAAATTTCCATGGTGATTACAATCCCTAAATAGGGTGGTCTTCTGGAACAAAAAAACCTTCACTGGGGTCTGTCTTTGTATAGGATAAGGGGCTGGTGTGAAATGAGGCTAATAGCAGAGCAGTTGTTCGATCAAGATCCTGCCTCCTGCCATGGCCAGATCTATAAAAAAGGTAGGTAACCTGACCTGGCTGTGCACACAATCTGCAGCCGGCACATGGGAAGGGGGGGAGCAGGCTGGCATATGGAATGGTCTTCCATTTCCCCCCTGGAGGATGCGTGGTGCCCGTAACCCATTAGCAAGGCTCAGTGACACTGACAAGCAAGGGGGCGATTTACCTTCCATTCTCTTGTAACCCACAGCTTTCCCTAGCCGAATTGCCAGCTCAGGAGACGTGAACCATCACATCCCCTTTCGGGATGAAAGGATCACGAGAAAAAGGGGCTGGTGCCTGTAATTCCCCGCTCCCCGTTCTGCAGGGCGGTTCATGACACCCCCTGGGCACCCCCATGAGCCTCTCGGACATAACGGATCGAACAGCCTCGCTTCTCCCCGGGCCCGATCTCGGCGTGTCCCCACGCAAGCGGGACAGGCGGCGGGGGCCGGGTTTGGAGGCGTGCGCCGGGCAGGGCCCCAGCGTGGCCCCGGGATAACCCCGAGCGCCTCCTGGCGGGGCTGCCCCGGGGGTGTTGATGGTTGTGGGGTCCCGGGATGGGGCCCCGCGGGTGTTTGTGCGGATCCTGTCTCCAGGGGAGGGCCCCCAGCCGCGTGTGCTCGGCGCTGCTCGCAGCCCCGCCGCGGGCAGCTCAGCCCCGGGCAGGGCCCGCGCCAGGCCGGGCGCTCTGGGCCCCGAGCCGGGCGAACGCTCGGCCCCCAGCCGCGCCGGGGCCTGCTACTCCGGGGCGGCAACGCCCTGCAGGGCCGAGCCGGGCCGGGCCCGCCAGCCCCCGCCGAGCCGCCCGGGCCGGGCCCGAGGCAGCTCGAGACAGCGGCCATGTTGGGCCTCCCAAAAAAAAACAAAAAAAAAACCCCACACATGCGGGGGAGTTGAAAGGTCACGTCAACGTCATCACCTTGCGCCCAGCTCTGGGGGGGAGGTAAAGGGGGGAGAGTCCTGGAGCCGCCCCTCCCCCCCGCTTGCAGCAGCAGCTGGTGCCCAGCCCCTCCTTCCCCCCTCCCCCGGGCAGAGCCAGGCCGCTCCAGCCCGTCCCCCCCCGCAGTCTGCAGTGCAAGGGCCCAGCCCCCGCTCCCATGCACAGGGGGCTCAGAGCTGGGGGGAGGCAGAGGTAGTCCCAGCCCCCCCCCCCCCCATGCACAGGGGGCTCAGAGCTGGGGGCAGAGGTAGTCCCAGCCTCCCCCCCCCCATGCACAGGGGGCTCAGAGCTGGGGGGGCAGAGGAAGACCCAGCCCCCCCCATGCACAGGGGGCTCAGAGGGGGGGGGCAGAGGTAGGGATCCCAGGCAGCAAGTGTGAAAAATCAGGACTTTTATTGGGGGGGGCATATAGTTGCATATATAAGACAAAGCCCCCAATCTTGGGCCGGTTTAGGGGCTATCAGGATGTTTGGCCCCCCTAGGCAGAGGGGGTGATGCTCCCTGTCCATGCTGGCGGGGGGCGAGCTAGGTAGCCAGATCGATGTAAATGCCTGAGCTGGAGCGAGCGTGAGAGGGAGGTTAGAGACATGTCTGTAGGGCTCTCGCTAGTACTGCACCTGCTGCACCTTCAGAGGATGCACAGCCCATGTTCAGACATGCAACAAAACCCGCTGGGCGCTGCCCCATACCTAGGTCTGGATATGAAAGAGACCGTGCAGGGTGTACGTGCTATTGACCTCAGCCAGAAATATTAGGAAATCCTCACATAGGAACACATGTTGGGGGTGGGTTCTTGATATGAACATGACATGGGCCTTCTACACACAGAGAAATCTCTTCCAATGACTGCATCGTCCTGCCAAGCTGCTTGTTTGTATCCAGCTTTCTCCTGGCATTATTTGCACATACACTGGTCGTTTTAAATTGCAAGGCAGAGGCACAAGGGAGACACCTGTTTATCAAAAGGGCAGCAGGAAAAGAGCCCAAGTTTTTTACCGCTTTCCCCTCCACTCCCATTATACTCAACCCCAAGCTGTTCGAAGAGCAGCATGCAATAGAAAAACAGAGAGGCTAATCCTCTAGAAATAACTGTCTGTGGAGGAAGGAGATGAGGGACCCAAACTATACTGCCCTCTATGGGTTTTGTGCTAGGCCTTACATCTTGACCCTAAGGAGCGAGTCTGGGCAAGCACTTCCACATCCTACGCAATACAAGCAAAGGCAGGAGCTTTAAGGTTTTCTGTGTGCGTGTGAGGAAGGATTTAATCCTTTGTGTAATTAGCTGGAAAAAGGAGCTGCACTCCATTCAGAACAGTGGGCAGTAATAATAATTAATGGAAACCTCGATTTTTTCCAATTTCAGGCTTCAGGCAGCATTTTCCCCGGTTGCTTTTGGGGTTTTGTCCTCACATAAGTAAGTAAAGACAAACCCCACAATATTCTCATGGTGGGGCCCAGTCGGCAGAGCACAGAACTGGGAGACAGGACTCCTGCATTCTGTCACGGAGTGAACGGAGCCAAGTCACATTACCTCTCTGGGCCACAGTTTCCGCACATACATTGAGGATAATGCTTTTCTTTATAAAGGGGTTTGAGTTCCAAAGGTGGAAAGCCCTATATAAGCACTCGGTATTATTACAAGTTCCAGATTGTCTTCTGAGATGTCAGCATAGGGATTTTAGATCACCAAAAAGCAAGTACTGTTTGGTTTTTAATTTGAGCCTCGGAGAGAAAAGTTAGTCTCACAAAATGATATATTGATTTTATGAATAAAGTTGTCCGAAAAGCTTCAGGTTCCATTAGCAGCTCCACAGCAACATTATATGCAGTAAAAATGAATGAAAAAAAAGATCATCCCTGCTAACAAATTATTTTATTATGATCTAAGGAAATAAAAATACAGGAATGGTTGATTGGCAGAACTTTTAGGAATCTGTGAAGTCAGTGCTAAGTCTTTTTCTTATTAGAATTAAAGTTCAAGGGTGAAAATATGACCCCACTGAAGTCAATGACAAAACTCCCACTGACTTCACTGGGACCAGGATTTCACCCTAAATTTCATAAGTGCTTAACTCCAGGATTTTAAGAGCATTTCTGGCACAGGCTTATTTGCAAAATTCCTATGCGTTGTTCCTACCGTTCCATTATTCTCCAGTAAACTGTGGATAGGTCAGTGGACTAGGACTCAGGAGACCTGGGTTCTAGTCTTGACTCTGCTGCTGACCTGCTCGGTGGTCTTGGGCAAATTAGCTAATGACTCTGTCTCAGTTTCCCCATCTGTAAAATGGGGATAATAATCCTGGCCTCCTTTGTAAAGGGATTTGAGATCTATTGATGAAAAGTACTAGATAATAGCTAGGCCTTATTGTCATATGATCACTCTGGCACTAATCCTGCTTGGGTCTTTTTGATTTACTTCATATTTGTGTGTAAGGCTGCACTCAGTCTGTTGTGAACTGACTCCCAGCAGGAATGTCACAGTGACGGTATTCCAGGGAACACACACTGAAATAGCAGCACAATGCACGGCACATTGAAAGGGCACCATTGCGCACAAAACGAAAATAAATATAAGGGGCCTAATTCACCAGTTGCTCCAGTTTGACACCAGTGTAAATGCATTGCTTTCCAGGCCAAATTCTGGTCTAGGTTATTGCATCCTGCCATGCCTAAAAACTCATCTTCACTAAACCTTCTAAACCGCGCTTTAGTGTTGCTGTTAAAAAGCTGCCGCGTTCCACCTCCGATGTGCCTTATTTCGGTGGTGAGTGAATGATTGTTTCACATGTACAAGCCTGGGATCAGATCCACACAGGCAGACCCTGGCACTTACTTGGAGCTCCACTGATTGCAGTGAGGCAAAGATGCACCTTGATAAATCTGTGAGTCATCATTTGTAAAGAGGCATCCTAAAGTCCTAGAAATCCATAGAAATCTATGTTGTCCTCGTTATTATCTGAGCCTGCTATCGCATGGACCATAGCCACTCACTGGTCCATGAAATCAGAAGGACGTTTTTTGGGATCTCTGGCAGTTCACAATAAACAGATTTTATCTATTTTCATTGATAAAAGGCTGCTAGCCAAACCATGCTCTCAGTGCTTCTGTGACCCAGCGTTCCCTTTCCCACGTGAAGCAGCGATTTGGCTGTTTATCAAATATTTGGAGGCAAAAAGATTAAAATGCAAAAATGTGAAGTTGTTTCTATTTGTGGCCTTACTAACAAGTCCTCTGAGCCCAGCACTTTCCTTAACTTCAGCATGAGCAGGATTGGGCCCTTCAAATCTACTTACCAGAGGAAATTCCATGTACTCCCCTAAACACCAGCTCCCATCTTGAAATTAAGACATGATCTAAATAAATAACTTTTTAAAGTGCTCATCCTATCCTGCAGGCGACAAAACATAACATGGCCCAAATAGAAATCCAGCAAATAACACCCACTACACACAAGAAATCAACCAACAGACCAACCAAAATTAATGTAAAAATACATCATCTTCTCCAAGCATACCAGCCTTCAGCCAAGCATACCAGTTAGATATAATGCTGTGTTGTGATTTTGTCTGTGTTTCCATACCTGTTCAGTTCCCAATGGGTCAAATTCATCCCCGGCTTAACTCCGGGAATGAATTTGGCATTATGTTGATTTATCAGCGATGGGTTGGTACACTTGGACTTCTCCCAACACAGTTAGGAAGGTGGTGACATATGGCAGCAGTTCCCAACCAGGGGTCCGAGGCCCCTTCGGGGGCCGTGAGCAGGGGGTCCACCAAGCAGGGCCAGCAATAGACTCACTGGGGCCCAGGGCAAAAAGCCAAAGCCTCACCACCCCGAGCCCCGCCAACCGGGCCTCAAGCTGAAGCCTGAGCAGCTTAGCTTTGCGGGGCCCCCTGTGGCGTGGGGCCCTGGGCAGTTGCCCTGCTTGCTACCCCCTAATGCCAGCCTGGCTTTTACATGCAGATAAACAGTGGTTGTGGCACAGGTGGGCTGTGGAGTTTCTATTGCATGTTAGGGGGACCTCAGAAAGAAAAAGGTTGAGAACCCTAGCCATATGGTACATTTTTGGAAAGTTATTTTCCCCTTGATTTACAATCATTTTTCACATGTAACCTCTGACAATGAAAGCATGAGAGAATCATCACCTCCATATACAACCAGACTAAACTGTGATTTCTAGATTTATGGGAACTTCATTCCTTTTGGAAGTTGAAAATCACGTACTGTGTCATTATAAGGATAGTATTCCCTAAACTAGCTGCAAAGTCTCAGATTTAACCTAAGATATTGGATTTATGATATTATATGTGAATGATATCCATATAGATAAAACATATTGAACTGACTCGTATGTGTGTGCACAATGCCTTCTACTGGACCTGCTCACCAGTGTGTCATAGATCCTATACTGCTCACAGCTAATTATTAATGAGCGCTCCCACAGTTCAGATATCAGGAGTTTGTAATTGTGACTTTTGGCACTGGAAGTTTTGAGTTCTCTCCCTACACTAATATATATGTGCTGTGCTTGGTGTTGCACAAGACACAAAACTGGGTGACTGGGCAAGAAAATGGCAGATGAAATTCAATGTTAATAAATGCAAAGTAATGCACATTGGAAAACACAATCCCAACTATACACATACAATGATGGGGTCTAAATTATCTGTTACCGCTCAAGAAAGAGATGTTGGAATCATCATGGGTTGTTCTCTGAAAACACCCACTCAATGTGCAGCGGCAGCCAAAAAAGTGAACAGAATGTTGGGAATCATTAGGAAAGGGATAGATAATAAGACAGAAAAGATCATATTGCGTCTGTATAAATCCATGGCACGCCCACATCTTGAATAGTGCGTGCAGATGTGGTCGCCCCATCTCAAAAAAGATATATTGGACTTGAAAAAGGTACAGAGAAAGGCAACAAAAATGATGAGGGGTATGGAACATCTTCCATATGAGGAGGGACTAAAAAGAGTGGGACTGTTCAGCTTGGAAGAGAGACGACTAAGGGGTATGATAGAGTCTGTAAAATCAGGAATGGGTGGCCATTCTTACGTTCTTAAAGAAGCCTTGTTTCCCAGCTAGAGCGGTTTCTCATTTAAATAATGAGTAACGGGGTATAATGACAACCCAGCCTGTCCTAGAATACAAGAACAAAGGGGGAATTTGATGGAATTGAAAGTCAGCAAATTTAAAACTGATTAAAGGGAAAACCTTTTCACACAGAGCAAACAATTAGTCTGTGGAACTCACTGCCACAAGATACCAGTGAGGGGAAGAGCATGGTAGGATTCGGAAATGATTTATTGGACAGTTGTATGGGTAAAGAGAACATCTGGAAGAAAACTCAAGAGTTTTGCAAGGGAGATAGCCCCTCCTGCATTAAGATTTAGGCCAACCTCTAATAATTCATGGTCAGGAATAAACATTTCCTGTGAAAAGTTTTTGGCTTAACTCCCTACTGCAGGTTTCTTGTAACTCTCTTTGAAGTAGCTGGTATGGGCCACTCTCAGAGAGCACTCAGAAAACAGACCTGCGATTTGTACCCCTTTAGCTTTCTGCAGATGTGTACCTGCCCTTTCTGTTCCAGGTTTGACAGGTGACTGGCAGGCATATTTTCCACTTCTGGTTCTGCAAAATTTTGCGAGAACAGATGTTCTGAGATTGCAGTCCAAACCGATGGAATGCCCAGGAGAGCAGCTAGTGTCTCACTGTTTTGACTATGTCTTTGTGGTTAGGGCGCTGGACTGGCATCCAGGAGATTAGGGGTCAGTTCCCAGTTCTGTCACTGACTTGTGTGACCTTGGGCACATCCCTCCATCTCTCTGTACTTCAGTTCCCCATCAGTAAATTGGGAATAATACTTCCTGTGTCCCATTTATGATCTGTGTTGTCTACGCAGATGTTAAATTCTTTGGGGGCAGGGACTCTCGCTTACTATGTGTATGTACAGCACCAAGCACAGTTGGATCCTGATCTTGGTTGTGGCCTTTGGGCTCCATAATCATAATTTTGTAGAGAAATCTCACCTCACAAGATGTTGGGACTGTTGAATCTGATGTGGAACACTAACCTTGATTAGGTTTTGGAACCACAGCCTATTCCTAATCCAGATCAAGACCCAGCAATGCCCCAGCCCATTTTAATGACATTCCTCTGTATTCAATATAGATGTACCCCTAAAGCTGTTTAAATGACTTGCTGTGCTGCAGCAGAGAAGTTGAAATCTCCATTGCAATACACTGGCCCTCCAGCATGGGCAACTTGATGTAAGCAGCCTTCGTGGCAGATATTCTAAGTAGTAGATGATTTGGATAAGGGTTTTTTACCCACGAAAGTTTATACCCAAATAAATCTGTTAGTCTGGCAGATTCTTTAGTTTTTTACCGTTTTTAAGGTGCCACCGGACTCCTTGTTGCTTTTGTGGATACAGACTAACACGGCTACCCCCTGATACTTGGATAGTCTGTATTGATCAAAGGCAAAATTCTCTGGCCCGTGTTATGGAGGAGGTCAGACTAGATGACCATAGCAGCCCCTTCTGCCTGCAAAATCTATGAATCTATGGAAAGAGAAAATTCCCCTAAAATTTATATTTCCCCCTATGATGTTTTCCACTAAATCCAAGCCATTTTGAAAGGAGAGTCTGCCAGAGGAACTTTGCTGTTAGGGCTACACCTCGTTAATACTGCTCTCCCTTTTGGCTGGCTCTCTGGAGCTGGCAATTTGATTGGCACTTCTCCACCTCTCCTTGGGCGCAGAAGCTGGGCACTTCCATTCTTGGCCAGCAGTCGGGAGACTTGGCAGACTTTGCGGAACTGAGTAAATACGTGCAGGGCATCACTTCATTGCTGAACGATGCAGCAGTTGCCTTCACTAATCAATAAAGAATGGAAGAGTCCAAGGATGGGTTAAAAGTGTGTCGGGGCAGCGAGGTGAAGGGCACTGTTCTCATGAGCAAAGAAATATATTAGGGCTTTTATATGTGCCATTCAAATGTTTAGCTAAAACAGTAAGTTCCTCGGAAAGCACTCTGGAAAACAAATCGGACCATATCCATGAACCATCCAGTTCTGGTTCCTGGAACTAGCGTTGGAGGAACTTGTGATGAAAGGGAATAACTTTGTCAGTAATTCAAATACAAGAACGGCAGCTGATTTCAGACTTTACTGTAGAGCCAGCTGGCAAACAAGTATTCCATATCACAAAGGATTTCGAGATTTCAAAGTCTGGCTTTGTTTGTAACCGTAATGAAACCTGAAATGTTAAAAATTCTCCACAAAGCAAAATTCTGAAAAAAATAATCATTTTGGATTCATTGAAATGTTTTATTTCAGTTTTGACATTCTATTCTGTTCTATTCTATTCTATTCTACCAAATTTAAAAAGTCAAAATAACAAGTCATTTCAAAACAAACTCAGAATGTTTTGTTGCAAATGTTGAAATGGGATGTTTTGACATTGTTAGAACTTTTTTCATTCCAAAATGGAATTTTAGCAAAATTGATGTGATTTCTCAAAGACTTTCAATTTTGGTGGAACTGCATTTTGACGAGTGCTGGGAAGAGACTTGACTTTACTTCTTGGCACCAGTCACCAGAGTGACAAAAACTAATACCCTGGTATTGCCAGGGTCCAGGATGAGTTATCCACGCCAGTGGCTCTCAACCTTTCCAGATGACTGTACCCCTTTTCAGGAGTCTGATTCGTCTGTACCCCCAAATTTCACCTCACTTAAAAACTACTTGCTTACAAAATCAAAAATAAAAATACAAAAGTGTCCCAGCACACTCTTACTGAAAATGTGTTTACTTTCTCATTTTTACCATATAATTATAAAATAAATCAATTGGAATATACATATTGTATTTACATTTCAGTGTATAGTATATAGAGCCATACAAACAAGTCATTGTCTGAATTAAATTTTACTTTGTACTGACTTTGTTAGTGCTTTTTATGGAGCCTGTTATTAAACTAGATAAATATCTAGATGAGTTGATGTACCTCCTGGAAGACCTCTGCATACTCCAGGGGTACGCATACCCTGGTTGAGAACCATTGATCCATGCACTCCAGTGGCTTTTGTTTCATCTTCTCCTTTATAAAAAAATCAAATGCAAATAAATCCCATCCCCAGCTATAGTTAACACCCACGTACTGATCTGATTCCAGGGTGATTTGTGAAGCTCACTGGCTTTTTGGTTGCTTAGCTAAATTCTAGTTTTCAAAGTAGTTTCACCTGCAGTGGCCTGTTCACCTGCTGTCTGTATAATCCATCTGTTTTGTAAAGCCCTTTCCGATCCTTCAGGTCTAAAGGGGATCACAATGTGAGACAGATCTATATTGCAAAAGCTGGATTTGGATCTAGGTCACTGAAGTGTGAGGAGGTCTGTGTTTGAAGTTCTGGTGTTGATCTGAGATAAACCTTAGCTGGATCCAGATTTCAATCCAAATTTCCCCAGAGTTCAAGAGAGTTTGTATTCAGTGTTGTAGCTTCGTCCTATCGTTAATCTCTAGGAGATATAAATGTGTATGTGGAGGGATGGTGGTAAACTCATTGGATTTGAGTCACGCTCTTATGTTCAGTGGAAATCATGTCCCTAAAAGAAGCAATCTTTAAAGCAAAGTGGTGCAGATATATTACTACTATGTGAAAAAACCTCATAGTTCTTTCTCTTTTGATGTCTTTTTCAGATCAACCAATCTCTACTGAATAGCACTGAATATGAAAGTTCCTTTTTCACCAAGTGTATGGTTGGTGATGTGTACTGGAGGAGCAACGTGGTACTGACATTTTGTATTGGCCTTCAGGGCTTTATTGGATGTCAGCGTGTTTGATAGGATCATGAAGTATTTGAACACTAGAGGGCTTCCTGAAATCACTCCCGATAGCCTCAAACACACAAGTTGAGAAAGAGCTTGTCTGAGTAAATCAGGGAGATATTGCTCTCAGTTTTTTAAATCAGGATTAAGTTTGAAGGGGGAGGTGAGTAGAAATAGAAATTAGTACATTCAATCATACTAAGACAGTCTAAGACTAGGTTTAAGCTTCCTTATAACAGCGTGAGGGTGTCTGTGTATGATTCTCTTAAGATTAGAGCTGGGAGAAGAACTTATGTGATGATTTCTGCCTCTTTTTCTATTTGAGAATTGCCCGGGAGCAGCGGACAATTGTCTTCAATTTATTCAGTGTGCAAAACTATTCACCAAATCGTTTCTGTGAATAACTCTTGGTCTGTAGGTCCATCAATGGCTATTAGCCAGGATGGGCAGGGATGGTGTCCTTAGCCTCTGTTTGCCAGAAGCTGGGAATGGGTGACAGGGGATGGATCACTTGATGATTACCTGTTCTGTTCATTCCCTCTGAAGCACTTGGCATTAGCCACTGTTGGAAGACAGGATACTGAGCTAGATGGACCTTTGGTCTGACCCAGTATGGCCGTTCTTATGTAGCTTGTTCATGAACAGTATATAGAGAATTCTCTCCCACCAACATGTTCAAAATTTGAATCATGTTGGTTAGTTTGGATTGGACACTCCGATCACATGATATAGACTTGTTCCCTGATTGGAACAACATAATTCTAGATTCTGATTTCAGGTGTGAAAACCAGTATTGCCAGCTCCATGAGTTAAAAAATCATGAGTTAGGCCCTAAAAATCATGAGATTGATTTTAAATTATGAGATTTGTTTTTTAAAAAGAATGAATTTATCTGCCTTTTAGAACTGAGCCTTTAAGGGGTCATGTTTTCAAGGTTTTCTCTGCAACCATAAGTGCTAGAAACTTACTTTCATTAAAAATGAAAGCTGAGGTTCTTGTGTAATCTCCTGACTCTGGGGGTTGAAACTTTAAGAAAAGTACCTAATATGACAAGAGTGGTGATAAAATTCTGAGAATTAGCAACACTGGAAACTCATCCTTATTGATGCAAATTTCCTCCCAGCGAATCTCTCCAGTCTAACGCTGCTGTAACACCGTTTTCCCACCCGATTTGCCTCAAGTTAGGCTCCCAAACCCTTATTTAAGTAGCAAATTAAGGATACAGGAGCCTCACTTTAGGCACCCATTTTGGAAAAACTTGACCTTAGCGTGATTTTCCATTTCCAATGAATCTCCTTCCTTAATCCCCAACAGTTGCTAGGAGAGGTATCAATCTAACATTGCATTTAAAAGTGTGACCAGAAAAACCTCCCTGTTAGACTTTTGTGGTTTCATTTCAGGATCTCAGCTCCCATTTAAACATTGTTCTCTAAAGCTCTGCAGTCAGCATGAACTGTAATATTCCTGGTGTGCACAGTATTAACAGTCTCTTAATATGTCTGATTGTATTATATTTTCCTTTAGTCATGCTCACAGACACACACTGAGCTTTCCTCCAAATCTGACAGGAGGGAGATGTTAAGCTGTCAATTCTATAGGGGTGCAAATTAATTAGCATTCATCTGTTTTTGTTCTTTAGCATATATTTGTTAGGATACCAATATTCCATTGTACACCACCTTTTCATACCAAAGTGCTTTCCAAACTCTAGAGACAGAAATAATTTCACCTGCCACTAGAAATGCAGCTTCCTCTGGGGAGGAATAAGGCAGTCATTTTACAGTGGACAACAGCACTATACAACAGTGTAGGACAGGAAGTGCAGTAGAGTATCATATTGTACCATGATTTCAACAATTTCCATCCCACCATCAACCTCAGCCTAGACCAGTCCACACAAGTGGTCCATTTCCTTGACACTACTGTGTTAATAAGCGATGGTCACATAAACACCACCCTATACTGACCGCTATATTTACCTACATGCCTCCAGCTTCCATCCAGGACACACCACATGATCCATTGTCTACAGCCAAGCTCTAAGATACAACCGTGTTTGCTCCAATCCCTCAGACAGAGACAAACACCTACAAGATCTCTATCAAGCATTCTTAAAACTACAGTATCCACCTGTTGAAGTGAAAAAACAGATTGACAGAGCCAGAAGGGTACCCAGAAGTCACCTACTACAGGACAGGCCCAACAAAGAAAATAACAGAATGCCACTAGCCGTCACCTTCAGCCCCCAACTAGAACCTCTCCAGTGCATCATGAAAGATCTACAACCTGTCCTGAAAGATGATCCCTCACTCTCACAGATCTTGAGAGACAGACCTGTCCTCACTTACAGACAGCCCCCAACTTGAAGCAAATACTCACCAGCAACCACACACACAGAACAAAAACACCGACCCAGGAACCTATCCTTGCAACAAAGGCCGATGCCAACTCTGTCCACATATCTATTCAAGTGACACCATCATAGGACCTAATCACATCAGCCACACCATCAGGGGCTCATTCAGCTGCACATCTACCAATGTGATATATGCCATTATGTGCCAGCAATGCCCCTCTGCCGTGTACATTGGCCAAACTGGACAGTCTCTACGAAAAAGAATAAATGGACACAAATCTGACATCAGGAATCATAACATTCAAAAACCTGTAGGAGAACACTTCAACCTCTCGGGTCACTCAGTAACAGACTTAAAGGTGGCACTATTGCAACAGAAAAGCTTCAAAAACAGACTCCAACAAGAAACTGCTGAACTTGAATTAATATGCAAATTAGACACCATCAACTCAGGTTTGAATAGAGACTGGGAATGGCTGAGCCATTACACACATTGAATCTATTTCCCCATGTTAAGTATCCTCACACCTTGTTGTCAAAGTGTCTGAAATGGGCCATCTTGATTATCACTACACATTTTTTTTGTTTGTTTGTTTTTCCTGCTGCTGATTATAGCTCATCTTAATTAATTAGCCTCTTAGAGTGGGTAGGACAACCCCCACCTTTTCATGTTCTCTGTATGTGTATATATATATCTCCTTGCTATGTGTTCCATTCTATGCATCCGATGAAGTGGGCTGTAGCCCACGAAAGCTTATGCTCAAATAAATTTGTTAGTCTCTAAGGTGTCACAAGTACTCCTGTTCATATTGTACTGACTCTCCAAAGGGGAATTTAAGTAGGCAGAATGTAATTACGTGAGCAGGAGAATTTGGCTGTCCCACCAGGGCTAGCACCTTTCCTCTTTCACAGAGTGACAAAGTGATCAGGACTTTGGTTTTGTATCTCATTAGAAAGAAGGATAACGGACAGGGAAAGGTACTGTCTGCTTGAGCGAGTCAAAATATAGAAAGAAATCAAAGGAATTTTGGCAAAATCAAAATCATTTTTCATGCTCCTGTATGTTGTAACTGTCTGATTATTCATTTTCTGAATTTTCCACAGATTTTTTTTAATTTAAAAAAAAATCTTTGAAAGTGGACATTTCCAAGAATGGATTTTTTTTCTCTCTTTTGAACTCAAAAGTGTTTGAAAATTAAATGGTTCACTCTTATAAAAAAGAATTAGCAGTGTGACCACAACAGATAAATAAAGAATCCAAAGAATAACTAAAATAATTTTGCTGTTGTTGTTAAAAATCTCCACTGACACCTTTTTTGAAAAATGGAAATGGTTTGTCCAAAAGAAAAATTCCATTTTGAGCACAAATAAAAAATATTAGATGTGGCTTGGGCAAAATCCAAGGCCATATTGTTCCAGTTTAGACTCCAGTCCTCAGAACCCTTAAACACATCCTTACCTTTTAATATCTGAGTAGTTCCTCTGAAGTCAATAAGACTACTCACAGGCTTAAAAAGTGAAGTATGTGCTTAAGAGTTTGCAGGACTGGCTCCTTTATTTGCTAAGTCTTGAGAGAAAAAAACAAAGTAGTTACAAATGGTAACAACATTTTGTGGAGTTTTCTCCCATTTTTTGTTGTTGTTGAAATTTGAAATTTCAATGAAAATATTGGTCAGAAAATCTAAATTTGGAAAATTCTATCCAGCTTTCGCTAAAAGTAAGTAGCAGACATCAGGAGAGTTTTAAAAATGCAGCCTCGTTGCCAAGCCAGCAGTGCCTGTGCCAGTTACTCCTATTATTGATTATTTGGATTACACCAGCTTCTAGAGGCCCCACCTGAGATCACAGCCCTGTTGTGCTGAGCTCTGTGCAAACACTTAGGGTATGTCTACACTGGCAGAATTACAGCGCCGGCAGTTACAGTACCGCTCGCAGAGCGCTGAAGGGAAACCGCTGTTGTGTGTTCACACTGTCAGCTGCCTGGACAATAGCGTGTTCACACTTGCAGCACTTGCAGCAGTATTTGGAGCGGTGCACTCTGGGCAGCTATCCCACAGAGCATCTCTGCCTCTTCTGCCGCTAAGAGTTGTGGGAAGGCGGAGGGGGTTGCGGGGCATCCTGGATCCTGTCCCAGTGCCCCGTGATGCATTGCTTCGCATCCCAGCAATCACTGTGCTTCCGTCCACATTTGGCACCATCTTTCAACGGTTTGTGTACTGCGCGCCCTGCCTCTTCAGTCTGTAGGAATGGATCCCGAGCTGCTGACCAGTACGCTGCTCGCACTGACCAACACGTCACGAATGGCAGTGGAGTTATTCCTTAAACTTCAAAGGCAAGAGGAGTGCGAGATTGATCTTGGCACGTGTAGTAACTACGACACGAGATTGCTTGTGGCATTCACAGAGGTGCTGACCACAGTGATACGCCACTTTTGGGCTCGTGAAACAAGCACTGAATGGTGGGATCACATCGTCATGCACGTCTGGGATGACAAGCAGTGGCTGCAGAACTTTTGGATGAGGAAAACCACATTCACGGGACTGTGTGATGAGCTCACCCCAGCGCTCCAGTGCAAGGACACGAGATTGAGAGCTGCCCTGCCGTTGGAGAAGCGTGTGGCAATTGCACTGTGGAAGCTGGCTACTCCAGACTGCTACAGATCGGTCACTAACCAGTTCGGAGTGGGAAAGTCGACCGTTGGACTCGTGTTGACAGAAGTGCGCAGGACCATTAATCACATCCTGTTCCGAAAGACCATGACTCTGGGCAATGTGCGTGACGTTGTGGATAGCTTTGCACAAATGGACTCCCCTAACTGAGGAGGGGCGACAGATGACACGCATATTCCAGTTCTGGCACCAGACCACTTAGCCACCGAGTGCATTAATCGCAAGGGGTATTTCTCTATGGTTCTCCAGGCGCTTGTGGATCACCATGAGCGTTTCACAGACATTAACGCAGCCTGCTCCGGAAAGGTGCATGATGCACACATCTTTCGAAACACTAGCCTGTTCAGGAAGCTGCAAGCAGGGACTTTCTTCCCGGATCAGAAGATCACTGTATGGGAAGTCGAAATGCCCATTGTGATCCCGGGAGACCCCACCTACCTCTTAATGCCATGGCTTATGAAGCCATACATGGAGCACCTTGACAGCAGCAAAGAGCAGTTCAACAACAGACTGAGCAGGTGCAGAATGACTGTTGAGTGTGCTTTTGGCCGTTTAAAGGCCCGCTGGCGCTGCCTATATGGGAGGCTGGACCTGGCTGATGACAATATTCCTATGCTTATAGCCACGTGCTGTACGCTCCATAATATTTGAGAAGGTAAGGATGAAAGCTTCACTCAGGGCTGGACCACTGAGGCTCAGTGCCTGGAGGCTGAATTTGAGCAGCTAGAGACCAGGGCTATTAGAGGGGTGCAGCGTGGGGCCATAAGGATCAGGGATGCCTTGAGGCAGCAATTTGAAGCTGAAAGCCACTAATATTTGTTACTATGCTCGGGAGTGCAGTGCTCGTAATTCTAGGTGGTGATTGTGATTGGTGCAGACGATGCACTATGAAGGTGTAAGAAAATTGCCTGTTGCTTTGCAGGGTTCTGTTTGCTTTCAATTAATGGAATAAAGATTGCTTTCAACCCAAAACAATTTTTATTAGAAAACAACAACCAGAGGAGAGAGACAAACCAAAAACCAATCAGCACTGTGGGGTATGGGGGAAGGAAGGGTCCCAGGAGGAGGTGGGGTCCCGGGACGGTTAAAGATTTGTGTATGTTCAGGTATCATATCCAACCTTCTCCTTTGGAGTATAGTGCAGCGGGTACTGTACTTCAGCAGGGCTAAACTGCAGAGGGACGGGTGTTGAGTGCAGGGGGTACTGGGAGTCTGCAGGGCTGGACTGAGACGGGGCAGAAGTGGAATGCCGCGGGTACAGACTGGAGCCAGGAGGTTGATAAGAGTGTGTTGGTGGTGTCTGGGGGGCACATGGGAAAGAGTTTTGCGACAGCGGCTGCAGGGGAGGTCGGGCGCACAGCTGCTCGGTTTGCAGTGCTAGTAGCGCTGGAGTGTGTCCGTGTGGCGCTCCGTAACTGTTAAGAGCCGCTCCGTGGCTTCGTTCTGGTGCACCGCGTTCTCCTTTCTGTCCCTCTTCTCGCTGTCCCGCCACTCCTTCAATTCTTGTTTTCCAGCCGCGCAGTGCATCATGACGTCACGCAGAAAGTCCTCTTTAGTTCTTCGTGGCCGCTTCCTAATTCTGCGCAGCCGTTCAGCCGGCGATAACAAAGAGGGAGGCTGGGCTCCCAAGGTCATATCTGTGAAGCTAAAATGCAACATTTTACAGAAGCAGTATTGTTTGCAACACACAGAGCACTGATTTAAAACACAGCCACTATTCACATACTTGTCACTAACTGGCTGACCCCAGGCAAGCACACATGAGCCACAAGACCCCCAAAATGGTGAGTAACCGCAGGGGCAGGGGAAATCAGTGTTCCAGGACCGTACTGTACACTGGGCTCTCTTGGGGAGAGCCAGCACTGGGGGTGGGGTGGGGCCTTATAATCATTCCTGTCCCCACATTTTCCACAGGCTGTGTTCATTGTGGAAGATATCTCGCTGCTGAGGGTGAGCAGGGAATCAAGGGAGGGTCTTCTCCAAGACTGTGGCTTCCACCCTGGCCCTTATGCAGCTCGCCTGTGTGCAACAATGGTTCCCCCCCCCATGATCGCACATCGGCGCGGGAAAGTTACCCTTAATGGGGCAAGAAACAAAGCAGCTCTGCTAAAGAACCTGCGGCAGCGGATTGCCCAGTATCTCCGTGAGAGTTTCGTGGAGATCTCTGAGGCAGATTCCTGTGAAGTGAGGGAGTCAATCAACAGCCTGTTCCGCTGCTCAGACTAGGCATGTGGTGGTACACGCATCATACAGACACAAGCCTGCTTTCTGCAACCCCCCTGCCCCCAACAACTCGCCTCAGCGATTCCCAAAATCAAAGCCACTTACCGGGGGCCTCCTCTCCTGTTTGTGCTTCGCCAAGATCCGATGGCTGTGACTGGCTAGGCTCCTCTGGGGTAGAGAAGAGCTCCCAGCTGCATGCATTTCTGACCTTCGAGTTGACCTCTGCCTCTGGGTCCCCCACCCCCTCTCCCTCCTCATCCAAGATTTCCTCCTCCTGGCTTGGTCCACTCTCGAGTGGCACGTGAGCCACCAAAGTATCCACAGTGGACTTCGCAGCGGACATGGGGTCGCCACCGATATCGCGTCCAGCTCTTTGTAGACCTGGCAGCTCGTGGGCGCAGCACCGGAGAAGCAGTTTGCCTCTGGCACCTTGTGGCAGGCGTTCTGCAGCTCCTTCACTTTGACCCTGCACTGCAGTGTCCCAGTCACGGCCCCTTTCTGTCATGCATCTAGAAATCTGGCCATAGGTATCATAATTCCTACAACTGGAGCACAGCTGGGACTGGGTGGCCTCCTCTCCCCAAATGCTGACAAGGTCCAGCAGCTCAGCATTGCTCCAAGTGGGGGATCGCCTGGTGCGTGGAGCAGGAATGGCCACCTGGAAAGATGTGCTGGGACCACTACACACGTCACTGAGCAAACAGGAAGGGGACTTTCAACATTCCCAAGGAATTTGAGGAGTGGGGCTCACGGCTGGTCACCTGAGGGCAGGGCAGTAGAGTCAGGGCCGTCCTTAGGCATACGCAGCGTACGCGGTTGCGCATGGCACCCGAAAATTTGGGGCACCATTCTCCTCACTGGCCACGGCTGGAATCCTCTCTTCTCCGGCCCCTCCCCCATGCTGGGCTGACAGGACCCCAACCCCGACCCCTCCCTCACTCGCTCCTCAGCCGGCCGAGGGCTCCAGCCTCCGGCTCTGCCGCCCCAGCCCTGGGGAGCCCAGAGTGGAGTCCCTCCCTGGACCCTGCCTGCACCGCTTGGTCTCTGGCGGGGGCCAGGACAAGAGGAGCCAAACTTTCACGTGAGTCAGTGGGGTTAGGGGAGCCGGGCCGAGTGAGGAGGGGACTTAAAGTGACAGTGCGCTCACTGTCTCACACTTCCCTCACACACACACGCACACACACTCACACTGTCTCTCTCACACACAGACACTGCCTCTCACGAATCCCCCAATATAGATTGTCACACACACACACAGAGTCTCAAACACACACTCTGTCATACAGTCCCCCAACACACAGGCTCACACACAAACAGTCTCTCTCTGTCTCTCTCACATGCACTGGCTCTCTCACACACACACATACACACTCTGTCACGCACGCACACACACACACACACACTTGTATTATTGTTGTTATTACTGCTTGGTACTCAGGGCCGGCTCCAGCTTTTTTGCCGCCCCAAGCAGTGAAGCGGGGGGAAAAAAAAAGATAAAAGATAGAGCCGACTGGCGGCATGTTGGTGGCAGCTCAGTCGTGCCGCTTCATTCTTCGGCGGTAATTCGGCGGCGGATCCTTCACTCCCTCTCTTCCTCTTCGGTGGCAGCTCAAAGAGGAAGAGAGGGACTGAGGGACGCGCCGCCGAATTGCTGCTGAAGACCCGGACGTGCCGCCCCTTTCCATTGGCTGCCCCAAGCACCTGCTTCCTTCGCTGGTGCCTGGAGCCGGCCCTGTTGGTACTGCCTGTCCAAATGCTTGTGGTGAGCCAGGAGTGGCGAGGGGCTGCAGGAGGGCCGTGGGCTCTGGCAAGATGCAGCCCCCATGTGACAGCGCAAAGTCCGCCTTGAGCCACTGCCATAGTGTTTGCTGTGTACAAAGCTCGGTGTGTGTCAGCAATGGGGGGAGGGGTTCTGGGGGTCCACAGGCAGGGGTGGTAGCTGGGCCCCCTCAACACACTGGGGTCAGCGGCGCCGGCTGGGGACCGCTTTCAGTGGAGCACAGGGGCACCAGTTTAATAATACTGCGTAGGGCCCCATAAATCCTAAGGACGGCCCTGAGTAGAGTTGAAACCGATGACCAGAGAGGCGAGAACAGGCATTGTGGGACACCTCCCGGAGGCCAAGCGCAGCGCTGTAATCTCCACAGTGTCTACACTGGCACTGCGGTGCTGTACCCCCAGTGCAGAAAGCTCTACGCCTCTCGTCGGGGTGGTTTTTCTACAGCGCTGCAACTGCGCAATTTCTGCGCACTACGTGGCTTGGCAGTCGCTAAGGGGCTGCGCACTAAGTGACTCGGGCGTTACAGTGCAGAAAGCTGCTTTACTGCGCAGAAACTTGCCAGTGTAGACAAGGCCTGAGTCAGACAGTCACTGTGTGGTAGAACTTCCAAGCTGAATAGACAAGGCAGAGAAAGAGTGGGTGAGGTAGCAGCAACAGAAAGGATAGTCCAGTGGTTAGGGACCTAGCCTCAGCCATGATGACCCAGGTTTAATTCCTGCTCTGCTACAGATTTCCCCTGTGACTGTGGGGAAATCATTTAGCTTCTGTGTGGCTCAGCTCCCCATCTATGCAATGGAGATAACAGTCCTGCCCTGAGAGGTGCTCGGTGATGGGAGCTGATGTGGCAAAATGGCTTGCCCAGAGTCACCCATCAAGTTGGTTGGAGAGTTCGGGGTAGAACTGTCAGGCCAGGACCCTACCCACTGAAGTGCACTGCCTCTTTACCCATTCACCGCAAGAAGGGAATTCAGCGAGAGCAGGGCAATATTTTTTCAGGGAATAGCAAATTTGCTGAAAAATGCATTTTTCTGGGCATCAAAACTATTTGAGAATTCGGGTCGAGTTCAATGCGTAGTTCTGGCTAGAAACTATTTTTTGAAAAAAGTCAAACCAGTTTGTTTTGGCCATTTGGAAATGAAACATTTCAGGTTTTCATTCGAAATTGGGTCCCCCCACCCCAAATTTAACTAAGTAAAAAAAAAAAAAGTTGAAAAACACCTGAAAATGACCCAAAATAAAACAAAAACCAAACAAACAAAAAATGGTTTCAGGTTGAATAAAACATTCTAGCCACAGTTGGCCAGAGTCTGACCTTCATTACATTGGTGAAAATCAAATGGAATTCCATGGAAATCAAGGGAGTTACTCTGTGAGTAACCTACCTAAATCTGGACTATCATTAAACATCTTCCGACTTGCTACTTTGGCTCAGTTACAATGAGATGAAGAGAGATTTTTCCTTTAGAGAAAACATTTGGTAAAACTTCTTCCAGGGCTCACACATAGGCAAAAATATTCTGACAGAAGCTCTTATGCTTTGCATCTTGAGCAGTGAGCTTTGCGTTTCTCAGTGTACAACCTTCTAGAAATTGGGCTGTTTGCATGATTTAGCCCACTCGTTCCAACGCTTGCTAGTACATAAACCAGAACGTGAGTGTAAAACAGATCAGTGTTGTATTCAGCGAGCTTACCTTGCAATGGTGCTTTCCACTCTGCATAGCACACTGATGCTTTATGTATTAATTTCTCATTGCTTGGTAGCTATACTACTACTTTGTGTTTGACGGGCTCATAATCAGTGAGATAATCAGGTCCCCCTTCACGGTGTAACAAGAGACCTTAAATCACAGAACTGGGGAATCAAAGGCAGAATTATGTTAGAAGTTAACACTCTGCCAGCAACCAGACTCACAGCAATTGGTTAAGGAGGGCCATCCCAGTAGACTTTCATTCACCAGACTTCTTGAGTTGACCTGCTAGCATTTTCCCCTCCCCCTCTCCTTCCTCTTTATTTTCTTTATTTTTTCCCCCCTCAAGTCTCTTTTGATTTCACGCTGGCTTTTTAAATTGAGGATAAAGTTAATTCACCTAACAATGCCACAGCTGGAATTAAATATGGCTGGTCGCCTATGTGGAGGGGAGGGGCCGGTATTGGCCGGGGATGCTTATTGGATCCCCTAACACCCTTAAGGGCTGTTGCTGCTTCACTGGCGGTGCCTCTAGCGACAAAGCAAGAAGTTAACTAATTACGAACATATGGTTCAGCAGCACTCGACTCAGCAGACACCTTGTTAGCTAGGAGCCGGCTAGGTGTTCTGAAGGAGTGAAGGGCAAAGTTTTGGGTAGAAGGTGTGGTTCGAATCCCACCGACAAGCCTAAGGGAGACTTGATTGATCCTAATCTATTCTTTTTGTTAGGCGGCAGCATGCTGCTGGCAGGAACAGCTTGGTAATAACAGAGATTTGCGGCCTGTAAGTCCTTGTGGTTACGGTCAGCACGCGACACTCAGCCGGCTCCTCGCATGCCCCTTGCTTAATTGGTCTCGATGGTGGGAACTGAAATGAGACGGTAGTTCAAGGTGCAACACATGGTCTACCTGAAATTGCACCCTGCAAGCTGTAGCACAGATGTCACCCCTGTAGCAGCGGGCTTACCACAAGGGGTGCCGGAGTGTCCGTAGGGAAAGGGGCAGGGGACCTCTGAGGGGATCTGCGGATTTTCACTGCTTAATGTAGAATTAATTAGAGGGAAGTTTAGGGAGATACACACAGAATTTATTAGGAAACATGTCAGGCAAGACTACAGCTGTGCCTGCACTGAGGAGTTGGCAGGCATTGAATGGACATAGGAAAGCCTTTGGGGGGGGCATATCAGCTAGTGGGGTGCATGTCTGCCATGTCTATCTGTTTAGCTATCATGCACAAATTGCTGTGGTGTCTGGGCACGGTGTGTTATTTGAAATAGGCTATATTTTGATGCTGATTTCATTCTGACCATCAGTGGTCTCAAGGAAGCGTGGGTCTGTAATTGCCTGGAAATGTAATTCGTTTTGAAACACTCTTTGCTAGCTCATGCAGTTTGTTTAGCTACCCTGGCAATGCTGTTGCATCTCAAAGCAGGGCTGGCAGTTGGGTTTTAATACTGGACAGTGGGAACCGAGTGAACATCATGGGGGAATGGTATGGCTGTGTCAATGGGGGGGTGCTCTCAGCCCAGTTAGAAGCAAAACACAGATGGGCCCAGGGTGGAGATAAAGCAGCATCTGACACTGAAATCTGACCTTGAACGGCAGGATTGAGAAGTCCAAATAAAGACAGACCAACTTATTACCGTGTGTCTTGGATGTGCGTTTCAGCATCATTGTTAGCAGCACTGGATTTTGAAAAGATCAGAAAACTTACAGACACCCCATCCCCCCACTCCCCTGCAAGGTAGGAAGGGTAAGTGTTATATATTCTGAGGGTGGCCAGTTGGGAAGTGTTCTGCTGTCTCATTGACCCCCTCTCCACCACCCACATCAGAATTTGCTAATTGTTTTGGCCATGCCCACACCACCTAGGCCCACCCTAAGCCTTGTCACAGGGTTACCAGTTATCATGATTTTAGTCACTGATTCATAGAGTTTAAGGCCAGAAGGGACTACTGGATTATCTAGTCTGACCTCCTGTACAGCACAGGCCATGTAATTGCACCCAGTTACCCCTGTATTAAGCCCACTAAGTTGGATTTGACTAAGCATCTCTTTCAGAAAGGTAGCCAGTCTGAATTGGAAGACAGCAAGAGATGGAGAATGCGCTGCTTCCTTGGTAGTTTGTTCCAATGGTTAGTCACCTTCCATGTTAAAAACCTGTGTCTAATTTCTAATTTGAATTTGTCTGGGGAAAAGTTTGAAAATGTGAAACCTAAAAGCTCAAAGACCAGAAGGCCAATAAAGAAACCCTCACTGCTGATTAGTATTTAGAACCCCCATGATTTTAAGCCAATCTCATAATTTGGGGGGGCCTAACTCATGATTTATGAAAACTTGGGGTTGATGATACTATGCTGTAAACATGGGTGCATTCATGCATGCACATCTTGACACCAACCTGACCTGCTATTTAGATTAGGAGCTCGATTGTTGGGTGCGACCAAACTGCAATTGGAGCTGAACCCAAGTGGGGAAACAAAGCGATAAGGACTATGTTTTTGTCACACATTTGTACAGCACCTCGCACACCGTGGGGCCTGATCCAGGATGGGAGCCCATATGTGCTACCTCAATACACAGAATAATAGTAATACATCGGAATATTAGAGAGACAAGGTGGGTGAGATGAGGAAGAACTCTGTGTGCCTCAAAAGCTCGTCTCTCTCACCAACGGAAGTTAGTCCAACAAAAGATATGACCTCACCCACCTTGTCTCTCTAATATCCTGGGACCGACATGGCTACAACAACACTGCATACATAAATTGCAGTAGATCATCAATGGGCAAAGTCAACTTGATTCTGAAATTTCACTCAACATATCATGGTAAAAATCAGTCGGCGGTAACAGGAATATTTCTTTCTATATATTTATTTATTTCTGTTGATTTACAGGTGTTATTACATCTGTCCTTTGCTGACACATTGTCAAAATACTAGTAGCTGAAAGCCTGTGCTGTCACCTGGGTGGGGCAATTGGGCCAAGTAACCCACCATTGGCGCAGTCTCCCTCATGCCCCAATGAAACTGCTGCATGCAAATTCACTGTGGAATAAAGGTGTTGATTGGTTGAGTTACCGCTGCTATCACAATGGTGGAGGACTCTTGGTATGGCATAGATACACGCCTTACTATAGTTGTACACTGCACAGGTGTAATTCATAAAGTAAAAATGGCTGAGAACTTAAAAAATTGGATGGTAACAGATTGTGAATCCTGGTGATGACTGAACCGGGTGATATTCTAAAAAAAAAACTAAAAAAACCCAGCCTATTACCCACACTTGTAGCTGTTTTCATCACTTCACTCTGACTCAACATACTCTGGTCTTTAGAGTGACACATAGACAGAGTGACAATCCTGGAATCTCATTATATAGATAATTATATAAACAGAATCTCTCAGGAACCTCCCTTCGCCATATAATTAACATAATAATCACCTGGCTCAGGTGTTGCCCAAGGACTGATGGAGTAGTTGTATGATTGTGTCTCTGTGAAGACTAAGTAAAATTTAAAAAGGAGCTGGTTCAATAGTGCTTGGGTAACATGGAGCCATAGAAAACCTTAACAGACAGATAGAGAGATATCCAAAATTTTGTAGTTAGTCTCATTCACTCCATCTATTCTACAGGAACAGAATTCTCATTTTCTCCCACTGCTACGTTTTGTATCAGAAGAAATGGAGGCCGATACCATCTATAGGTGGTGTCAGAACTACCCAGAGCCCAGTACGTCTCCCATCAGCATTTGTTTTAATCGCTGGAGCATAAGTACCTCCCCAGGGAATGTTAGAGATGAAAGAGCTACTCTCCAGTGGTATATGCAAGGGGGGTGCAGAGGGAAATTAATCAAGTGTAGTAGCCTGGAAAAACTCTTCTCTGCAGAGTGTGATGATGTCAGGTTCAGCAGGAGAACTGGAAGGAAATCAGAGCAAAGTGGCTGACCAGAGCAGTGTGTGAGGTGGCTGATTCTGCACGAGTCTGTTCAGGAATTCATTCTGGGGAAAAGATCTAGGGGGGAAAAGGGGAAGTTTGTATTTTGCCACTATGTACCGCTTTGAGCCATGGTAGTAATTACTGAGGTTCTGCAGGTCACCTCCTGCCTTTATGGAAAATCCCAGCCCACCATAAGGTTGGAATGTGGATATCAGGAGGTGAGCTGATTTCTGAGGAGATCTGAAAGGAAGTTTCTTTCCCCCCATCTACAGAATGACACAACTGTTTAGGTGGCACTCTGTGTATTGAAACTTTCCAGAGAGTTATCCACTATTGGCCATTGTCAGAGGCAGGATGCCAGGTTAGATGGATGAGTGATCTGATTCTGTATGGGTAAGCCCAGCACGGTGCAGAACATTTAAGGGTGCTGTTCCCTTTTCCCCAGGTGCTACGACTGTGTAGTCCACTGAGGGAAGGGGCTAATACCTTTTCTATAATTCATACCAGTATGTATAGCCAGACCTATGGCTGGGGAGGGCCTCTTTGCTTGACTCTGATCTGATCTGTAAGGTCCATTGTGTCGTCTCCTTTCAGTCTCTCCTCTGCACTCACTTCTGCTGCAATGTCTATGAGACATCGGCCAAATAATGCTAGCCATGTTGTGCAGAAACCAGGGAGAGCAGATTCTATGTATTTATTATATTTTGTAAAAACCCCTTTCAAGTGCTATGGACCCCATCTAGTTAATAATTAATAACGAACCTCTGTAACTAACAGGAATTTACCTCCGCTACATCCCTTCTCTGTTTGTCAGACTCACTCATTCAATCTTGATTCAGATTAGACTGTGAGCTCTTCTGGGCAGAGACCATGCCTTACTGTGTGTTTGTACAGCAATGGGAACCCAATCCTACCCGAGGAATTTGTGTGCTACTGAAACAAAATCATAATAATTAATAATGAATTGCTCAGTGTCAGCAAAAAACAACGAGGAGTCCTTGTGGCACCTTAGAGACTAACAAATTTAGGTGCCACAAGGACTCCTTGTTGTTTTTGCTGATACAGACTAACATGGCTACCCCTCTGAAACCTACTCAGTGTCCGCATCTCTTTTGTGATTCTCATCAGACAATGGCTGGGGACTGAGGTAGGAACTCCAATGTCTGAAGCTTTGTGTGAGCCATGGACTTATTTAAAATAGTGAAAGTCCATGAATTTCAAGGGCCTGATTTTCATTTATACTAAGGCCCCTTTACATCACTCTGGCATTGTAACAAAGCCCTAAAGTGAGTTCTAATGTAATTTAACCCCCTTCTAGGGCTCGTTTATACAGTTGGAGTGGTGCTAAGTGACCTTCAGGCCTGGCGTGTTTCCAGAATTTCCTCACAACACATTTCCCTTCCCTGGCCCAAAAAAGTAGCATTGGCCAATGCAAACCTTCTAAACGAAACACTAGCATTCCTCACTGGGAAATCCACCTGCTCTCACATTTAGTTATGAAGCCAGGGCTCAGGCCAGGGTCATCCAGAAGACCAGATTGGGTGTGTGAAGCTTGCAGAAAATCTGGGCCCAGTTTTGAAGGAGGCTGGGTCAGTTAGTAGTTTGGCACCTAATTCAGCGAGGAGTTTGAGTTGTGGCATTTCAGTTTCTGGTCTGAAATGTTCTGAAATTTCCAGGCAAAACTGGGGTTCTGGTTCAGACCCACCACAGGAAACAAACCACTGCCAAGTTTAGCAGAGTTGTTCTTGCTAACATTTGAGGATGCCGTTTGGGTCCAATGTTGCAGTTTAGGGCCATCTCTAATCAAAATTATAAACAATTGGTGGGTTTATCTGATTTCAGACTGAAAGCAGGTGGTGCCTATCTGATAGGAGTGAGCTTCACTTTGAGTCTTTGGGGTCAGTCGAATGAAAAATCAAAGCAAAACTCGGCATGGGGGGTGGGGCAAAGGGATGGGATGAACACACAAAAATCAAACCCAAAGGAAATAGCCTCACAAACCCTCGCACAGTCAAATCGATGAGTTCCAAGCAGGCAACACAGGGTTCCTGATCCCATGATCTGACACTCCTAAAACTCCCAGCCCCTTTGCTTTAGCCCAAAGAAACTCAGATCACTTTGGATAAAGCATCTGAGCTGCTGAATTTATCTTGAGCATCCCTCATTTCTGATTTTCTTGGAATCGTCAGTTCCGATCCACAATGAAATCAGAGCAGCCACTGCGTCTGACTCTCCGGCTTTTCTACCATGCAGTGCAAGGCCCACTGGTCCCTTTCCCGCCAAATATGACCCCAACCATTAGGATGAATTGCATCCTACTGCAAGCAATATGTCTGCTCGTTAACATACAAAGACATTGTTTAAAGCCCTCTTATGATTTTGAACAAACTGGCCCAGCAGGGGCACTGTCACCTCCCCTCCCTTATGGGCACAACAGCCTGTGTTTGTAAACAGAGCCTTATTGGACTAGCGGGAGACACAAGAAGACTGTCAGCTAGTTAATTGGATGTCAACTCCCTGCCGGGAATAAAGCCTAATGAGCCATCCCATATAAAGAGAATGGCTCTGAGAGAAAGGCAAAGATTTGTACAGCAATAACTGCATGTATAGATAAGCCTGGAGCCCGCCTGTCGGGATAAAGAGAGAGCAGCATTTGGGGACAGAGGGTTTCCCTGTTTGGATTTAGTTCAACAGAGATTAAACCGAGGTTATGAATCTATAAAGATGATGAACAATCACTGGTGTGCGTATGCACATGCGTTGGCTTAATAATAAATTGGGCCGTATACTTCTTTTTCGGTGAATGTGTATATTGGTCATCTTTGCGTTTTTCTGGAAAATGCATACTCACCCTTAAAAAAAAATCAAATTGACTTTTTGAAGGAAAGTGCAGTAACAAGACGTGAGGAAAAGGAATAACAACAGGAAAGCATGAGCCAGCTACTTCCAGTGAATGGTATCTCTCTACTTCTTCCTAGGTTGAGCAGAGCAGGCTGGGAACAGATTTTTTTCTCCTGGAAAAATTTAGACAAAAAAAAATTATTTTTCATTTTTGGTGAAAATTTTCAGTGAAATTTTTCAGGTTTTCATTGAAAATGCAAAAAAAATCAACAAAAAACCTTTTCTGGGAAAATGTCCATTTTGTAGAAAAGCCATTTTCTGTCAAAAACCACTCTGATGGCAAATCTTGGCCATATCTAGTATTCCTACATACTGTAAATATATACAAAGAGGGAGAAAGAGGAAGAAAAAAAGAAAAATTAGACACTGATATAGGTCTTATAAGAAGAGGGTATCTAATTATTTGGAAACATTACTAAGGCCCTTCATGACTTGTATTTACTGATTTTCCCCTTAAAATTCCCAGGGTTTTGAAAAAGCCTATATTCAAGTTTGATAAATGTTCACCCCAATTTGGTTTGTTTTGGGACCTGGAATTTTTTTGCAGAGGAACCGGTCAGGGCAGCGCTGAAAGTCGGGTGACCAGATGTCCCGATCTTATAGGGACAGTCCCGATTGTGGGGTCTTTTTCTTATATAGGCTCCTATTACTCCCCACCCCCGTCCCGATTTTTCACACTTGCTGTCTGGTCGCCCTAGCTGAAAGGCTGGTGGGGCTAGGAGGTCTGTCGGGGGGCCAGTACGCATGGGGTGCCCCATTCCTGATCCCCGGCCCCTCAGTGCAGCCCGGTTAGCTTCCTCTGTGCTGGGGGAGGGATGGAGGAGGTGAGAAGGGGCAGGGAGCCAGGTCCCAGCAGCTGAGACTGCCCGACTGCTGCAGGGAGTGGAAGGCTTCCTCAACTGCTACATGCTAAGTACCTCCCCCCATGAGTCCCAGGCACGCTTCTGCCCCCTGTGAGTACCAGGCACCCATCCCCCCATCTCCTGTGAGTATTGAGCATTCTGCTGCTACTGCTGCTGCTCTGAGACTTCAATGGCTCCCATGGTGGCTGCATGACCCACAATGGGCATAATGACTTCTTGAGCTGACTGTGTGCTGGTTTATCCACCACCTTTGTGCTGCCCTCCCTGGCATGGGGGAGGCTGCCTCCTACATCCTACCCCAGAATGGGGGCTCTGCATCTGGAGACCTCAATGCCTTTAGTGCATTCAAAAATGGGAAATGTTGTGGACAGAGATGGACGCCTGTCCAGGTTTATTCAAGACAGTCCTGATTTAACGAGGGCTTTTCTGGATACTTCAATATGGCCTTCCTGTGGACTATGCTAAACAGAAGGTCAGACTAGATGGTCACAATGTTTCCTTCTAGCCTTATATGCTATGAATATAGGCATGGAAAGAAAGTACCCTAAACTATATTTGAGGATCACCACACAGTTATCCCCAGGAGTGGGTTATGCAGTCTGGGTAAAATGTCCCCTCCAACACCAAACCAACATTTAGATTTTGAAATATTCAGGTAAGTGTTTTTCCCACTTCTAGTTTCCAGGTGGAATTGGCTATCTGGGACCACAGTCGTGAGGGATGAACTATTGCTAGGTCATCTGGTATTATGAAATTTCCTGCCCAGTTTATGGAGACTCCGGAGGCTTGGCTATTCTGGAAAAACTTCAGGACAGGCATCCAAACTGCTGGATGCTTATCCAAATTAACCCCTCAGATTCACTCTCACGCTGTGAGGTTTTGCTGAGATGGGGTGGTGCTTCATTACAATGCAATGATGGAACGTTACAAACGTTGGTGGGACAAAATACATTGTTAGTTTCCTGGGATATGGGTCTTGATGCTAATATATCAGTTGGCTGAGAAACCATTGGTTGCCTTAAGAATTCTGTTATTCACCATGGCTGGGATATGGGCCAGGATGCATCGTTGGGATCCTTCCCCTCAAATCTTTTGTTTTCACTATGCACTAGGATGATAACTCAGATTAGGGGAGTGCATAACTCAGGTATTGGTAATTTGAGAGATAACCTTTCACCCACTAGGTCAGTGGTTCATATCCAGCCCACATTAGCAGTGATTTTAAGTCATTGTCAATTGGTGGCTGTTTGTGGTTTATGTGAGATGAAGAGCTGGACTCAACCCAGTTCTAGTGAACTGGTGCCACATCAAAAAAAGACAGCCCCACAGCTGGAGTTAGTTGGCAAGGATGGAACAGGCTATGGAGACTGAACTACCATCTCACCCATTTAGTGGGGGTTGTCACGCCGTCTGGAGTGGCTCACAGCTGTGAGTGCCAACTTCAGGGCAGACTGTCAGAAAACAGGGCAGACACCCCCAAATTGGTGGTGTGTTCTATAATTAGATTTCACCATGGCAGTACCAAATGTGCACTCTTGGATGACTATACCAGTCTTACCACGGAGTCACAGACAGTCCCCTTAGATGTTCCAGTTTATCTTGCCACCCAGACAAACTGGACTTAGTGATAAATGGTCACTTACACCAAAGCTCACATCACATCAGGTTGCTTCCAGTCCCAAGGGACCACTCACTTACCCCAGGTCAATTGGTACTTTAGATCTTACACCAAAGACAACACTGGTAGCCAATTCTATAGTAAACTAACTAACGGTTTATTAGCTAAGAAAAGGAAGTGAGAATTTTTGAGAGGTAAAAGCAGTTAAAATATATGCACAGGTGAGTCACAATTTGTAATTCCAAATGATAGCAGAGATGTAGTAATCTGCCAGTTTCCCAAAAGTCTCTCAGGGCTATCCAGAAGCACTGTGGGGATCTCCATCTTCTCGTTCACTTAATCCACCCTGTTAGAATCCAAAGAGCCCAGAGATGCAGGATCTTTTCTTGAATCCATACTTATAGCTTCTTCTCATAGAAAACAAGCTGACAGTGTCCCTACCCACGTGGGCTTTTCCTTTGATGACAGAGGGTGAGGAATGCATTTTGAGTCTTTGACCTCTGATCACCACACACAATGACCATTTGCTTTGAAATTAGCTCTTTTCTGTTAAAGTTCTTCATTTGCATTCCACAAGGCTTCTTCCTCCTTTGATGGGTTATTTAGTTACAGGGGTATTTACAATGTCAATGTTTGCTATTATAGCATGACAGGGTACCGTGAAGTAAAACCAATACATGTAACATCCCGTTAGTTTTCATGAAGTTTAAACACCAAATACACTCTTCTACATTTAACAATTACTTTGATCGATACTAATACACAAGTGAATTGATCTGGGGTTTTGCCATGAGCTGGCACCTGTCTGCCAGCGCCACAGGGGTCCCTCCAGAATAGTGTTGAATCACATTGGCAGGGTTGTGCCCAGGCTGTATCTGTTCCATGGATAAAATCAAGGGCTGTCAATCCTGCACTAAATTAAAAAAAGAATCATAAGAAGTAATGTGCTTTATAAATGCAGGTTAAGCACATTATAATTACAGTCAGCCATCTGATTAGTGCAATCCAGCAGCATTGAGCTCTGGAATTAAGTTGAATGTACAATTAATAGGAGCTTATATTAAAGGCATTAGCAGAGTTACAAAAGCTTTGTAACAACAGAGGTTGACCCGGCCTTGGGCACAGACAACAGGCGTTTGTGTTCTATAATTAGCACTCGCACAAAAAGTCACTACTGTTAATTTGACAGTTTTCCCGTTTTCCTTTTTAAGAGCAGAGCAGTGAGTCAGTCCTCGCTAGGCCCCAGTCGGGTGCACATTCTATGTGGCATTACTGTAGCTTGGTCAGTAAAGATACAGCAACAGACTTTATTTTCTCTTAGCTAGGATGTAGTGCCAGATTCTCTCCCTGAACCAGCTCAGGCTGTGTAAACTGGTCAGCTGAAACTCCATGCCAGGGGGCACTCTGCTGGCTCCTGTGCCAACCCCCATCCCCACCCTATACTGCTCTTTCTGGTGCTGGGGTTGGCACAGATTGGCCCACAAAATCTGGGAATGATCAGCAATTACTTAAGGAACCTCTGGTCCCACCACGTGCTCTCTTGAGGCAAGCAGTTCTCCGCGCAGGTGAGAATCTGACCCGCTAGGTGACCTCAGCTCTGCTTTTCCTTACAGCCTCTGTCTGTCATATCGGTTTAGATGATAGATTCTGCAGGGCAGATGCTGTACAAATCCATTGTAAGAGACAGCCCCTGCCCTGGAATGTGTAACATGCACAGGATAGACCAAGGCCTGGAGGGGAAACAGGGGTGAATTGACTTTGCCCAAGGTGCCCAGTATTGCCAGTCCACAGCATGCAAAAATCATGAGTCAGCCCCCCAAAATCACAAGATTGGCTTAAAAATCATGAGCTTTTTACAAAATAATAAATTTGGGGTGGGCGTTTGTGTTTTGAATTCGAGACTTTAGGGGTCACATTTTCATGTTTTTCCTCAATGATGTCTAGAAACTCAGCTTGAGAAAGAAAGAAAGAAAGAAAGAAAGATGAGATTCTCATGTATTCACAAGAGCTGGGGCTTTAAGAAAAAACACTACTTTTAATTTGACACCAAATATTGTGATATTTGTGATACAACTGCGAGAGTTGGCAATGCTGGTGTCCCACAGTAGATCAGTGATGCAGCTGGGAACAGAACCGTAATACAAATGCTAAATAAGCTGGAGCAGTAATATGAAAGCACGTGTCTGTGCAGAGCCACAGAACTCAAAGAACAGGATAGGATGATGTGTGCGGATCAACCAACCCCCTTTACTGGGTTCACAATGTGCAGGGGCAGCTTTTTAATTTTGAGTTCCAGATGCAGCTTGGAGTTCACGTGTGGTTTAACAGCATGCATGTAGTGGGGGATGGGTTAGTCAAAGAGAGGGCTAGCAGTGTGCGTGAAAGAGTGTCAGAGGTTGAAGAGTGAGAATGAAGTTCTGTAACAGGTTTCAGAGGGGTAGACATGTTAGTCTGTATCAGCAAAGAGAACAAGGAGTACTTGTGGCACCTTAGAGACTAACAAATTTATTTGAGCATAAGCTTTCGTGGGCTAAAACCTACTTCATCGGACGCATGCAATGGAAAATACAAAGAACATGAAAAAATGGGTGTTGCCATACCAACTCTAATGAGACTAATTGATGAAGATGGGATATTATCAGCAGAAGAAAAAAAACTTTTGTAGTGATAATCAGGATGGCCCATTTCAAACAGTTGACAAGAAGGTGTGAGTAACAGTAGGGGGATAATTAACATGGGGAAATAGTTTTAGTTTGTGTAATGACCCATCCACTCCCAGTCTTTATTCAAGCCTAATTTAATGGTGTCCAGTTTGCAAATTAATTCTAGTTCTGCAGTCCCACGAAAGCTGATGCTCAAATAAATGTGTTAGTCTCTAAGGTGCCACAAGTACTCCTCGTTCTTTTTAATGAAGGTCTGTGTTCACCTCCAGCCAAAACAGTGTCGAGTAGCAGTAATTAATCAGCTACCTAGGAGCTCATCAGCTGATTCGGAATTGTTGTGGCACCAATGCAACGGACCGTCAGGACTTTTCTCCAGGAGAAGGGGTAAGAACGTCTGGGGTGAGTGGCATAGAACTGGACGTAGGTACTGACCTGTGACTGAGAGAGGCATATTCAGGGCTGTTGGCAACAACAGATGAAGATCAGCTGTATGAGATCAAAGTCTGCCTGCTTACCCTGAGGAAGTTCCACTGATTAATTCAATTTCTGGTCCCCTCGCCATCTACACTGAAATCCTCAGTATGTTTATTTTCCATGTTAATTCCCGGTCCACAGCAACTGCCCTTCCAATGGAGGGGGGCTGGGCAGGGCTCCTCTTGGAGTCTGTCGATGCACTGGCCACTAGGGGTCACCAGACAACGACAAGGGCATCCTTCAAGCTAGCAAGGACATGCACCTCCAAATCCTATGGAGACATATCTTAGCAACTAGACTCAGGTCACCCACATGGTGCTTCTGCCAAACCATTGGATCCACTGTCTGGTCCTTGTTAGGTGGAGATCTCATGGGAATACTGATCTTGCAAGAGGTCCACCATTTTGGGTCAAAACCACACGAGAAAAGCTTGTAGGATTCCCCCCTCCCCTGTTGCTGGACCTGATTTTCCCTTAAATACTGAACACCAGGACCCAGCCTAAACCTAATGTGCATCCAAATGCTGCTTCATCTGTCCATCTCCATTGAGAACACTAAGCTGTCTTCGGCGGTGGGCTCTCCCCAGTCTCTGCTTCTCCAGCTAGCCATCACCCAGCATCATTTTCTAGGCAGCTATCGGGAGAGGCTTCAGCCTCAACCAAAGTTATTTAAACATTATGTGTTCAGGGTAAAAAACTCCCTCTCTGTTTGATAGATATCTTCATATTTAGATTTAGATCTGGCCTGGACCCCAACGGCAAATCTTCTTTCTCCAGCATCCACACCTCGTGGCTGGCAGCGGGATGCCACATTCCCTATTCAAAAAGGCTGCAATTCTTCTATAGCAGTGGTCCGCACTCATGCAACGTACCACAACATTAAACGGTGGTTGGGGCCGTTACTGCAGGGGAGTGTAGCATTTTATTCAGGGATTTCGTCTTCATTGTATTGCTTCTATTTCCTATAGGTTCTTACAGTGCCCTCATCACTGCATTATCGGAGCACCTCCCGGTAGTTCACTAAACAATGGGACTCGCATTTGTCATATTTGGTTCATTCTGGTTCTAGAGAGAGAGGAGAAGCGGTTAGTTCTATGTCACTTGAGACAGGAAGGAAACCCTGAGTGATCAGTGGGAATCATAGATTCATGGGAGAATCAGATAAAATTAGGATCATATTCCAATCCATTATGTATATTTTCTAAGCATAGCATTCTCAGCATTGCATTTTTTTAAACTCTTCAGTAGACAGGCAGAGAAGCAACGTTTGCTTGCCTTCCCCTGTGTGTGGTCCATTTTTCTGACAGTGCACCGTTATTTGAATCCATACCCCCATCTTCTGTGACACTGTCAGCTCTCACTAGCCAAGCAGGGTTGAGCTGTTGTTAGGGTGACCAGAGGTCCTGATTTTTTAGGGACAGTCCTGATATTCAGGGCTTTATCTTATATAGGCGCCTATTTACACCCCCCCCCCCTTATTCCGATTTTTCACACTTGTTGTCTGGTCACCCTGGCGGTTTTGATCTAATAGAATGGCTACTTGGTTAGCAATGATGAGATTGAGGTTCTTTCCCCAGAACAACTAGTTGGAAAGTGGTTTTATTTTTTGCAGAAAATCCCAACTTTTCTTTAAAATCTGAAAACTCAAAACCCAAGCATTTTTCAGTTTCTCGCCCAATATTTTCAGTTTCAGATTTTGGGTTTTCTGATCAAAAAACCAAACCAAACTAAGAAACAATTCCTCCCTTCCCGCACACACACACACACACAAAAGAAGAAGAAGAAGAAAGCAAACACTTTCCTCAAAAAAGTATTCATGTAATTAGAAACCCAATTTTCCATGAAAGTTTCAATGAAAATTTTTAACCATCGCTCATTCCTGGCTCTATATTCAGAAGCAGGAACACCCCCAAAGTGGACTGTTGATTGTTATATTAAATTATCTCCCTTTAAGTTATACCGAAACAATGCCTCAAGTAGTGCTAGAGGGTATTGTATGCAGATGGAAGTTCTGCTCTTTGGTTGAGATGTAAAGCTGAGGACCCAGCAATGTAATTATGTGGCCTACATCACTGCAGTATCTGAGCAACTCACACAGTCTAACTCTCATAACACCCATGTGATATGTGGAATTATTAGCCCAACTTTGCAGATGTACTGTTGCTGTGAATTATTAAACAGCTGCAATTTTTGACACCGGGGTAGTTGCATTTCAGTGGTTGGATTACATGATTCATGGTTAAGGTCTGTGTGTGATTTTTAGAGCTAATCAAAAACCAGAATTTCTGTCCCATGAGAAATTCCAGCATTCCGGTGTTTGTTTTTGTCCTGAATTGAGATAAGTCAAAATATCAATTATTTTTGCTGAGTGAAAAGTTTTGAATAATTTCAGTTCAGAATTGGCCTATGCTCACCATTTGTTTTAAAATCTTCCACAAATGTGCTCCTCAGGTACCTAGGCTCTCTCTACTCCCCTCCACTTGTTTATCATGGATTCTGTTCTGTCCCATCCCGCAGTCTTATCAGTGCTGGCGCAAGAGCCTTCTCCTCTGCATCTCTTGGCATCTTTATCTCTCTTCTTCATTGACTCTCCATCTGTTTTCCAGATCTCATCTGATAAACGAACATTTTCTCTCTTATTGTCTCTACCTCTTAATTTCTGTCATCGCTCTTCCATTCTTTATTGTTCCTCTAATGCTTATTTATTAACTCTATAAAGCTATTTGAGAGATAATTTGTGTGAAATACACTTTACAAATAAATTTGTCTCATAATGTATAA
Organism: Emys orbicularis; assembly: GCF_028017835.1. Classification (NCBI taxonomy): domain Eukaryota; kingdom Metazoa; phylum Chordata; order Testudines; family Emydidae; genus Emys; species Emys orbicularis. The sequence continues at coordinate 104,626,603 of NC_088691.1, forward strand.
TTTAGCTCTGTGTGTGTGTATATTCCATTGATATGCTTATGGAGCGTATATTGATATGGAGCTAATAGAAATATATCATTGTGTGAGTGTGTGTATAGAACTATATATATATTAGGGCTGTCAATTAATCACAGTTAATTCACGTGATTAACTCAAAAAAATTAATCGTGATAAAAAATAAATCGTGATTAATCACACTGTTAAATAATGGAATACCAATTGAAATTTATTAAATATTTTTGGATGTTTTTCTACATTTTCAAATATATCAATTTCAAATACAACACAGAATACAAAGTCTACAGTGCTCACTTTATATAATTTTTCATTACAAATATTTGCACTGTAAAAAACAAAAGAAATACTATTTTTCAATTCACCTCATACAAGTACTGTAGTGCAATCTCTTTATCATGAAAGGGCAACTTATACATGTAGGGTTTTTTTGTTATATAACTGCACTCAAAACCAAAATAATGTAAAACTTTAGTGCGTACAAGTCTACTCAGTCCTACTTCTTGTTCAGCCAATCACTAAGACAAACAAGTTTGTTTACATTTACGGGAGATAATGTTTCTTAATCACAATGCACCTGAAAGTGAGAACAGGTGTTCGCATGGCACTGTTGTAGCTGGCGTCGCAAGATATTTACATGCCAGATGTGCTAAAGATTCATATGCCTTGTCATGCTTCAGCCACCATTCCAGAGGGCATGCTTCCATGCTGATGATGCTCGTTAAAAAAAAATGTGTTAATTAAATTTGTGACTGAACTCCTTGGGGGAGAATTGTATGTGTCCTGCTCTGTTTTACCCACATTCTGCCATATATTTCATGTTATAGCAGTCTCAGATGATGACCCAGCACATGTTCGTTTTAAGAACACTTTCACTGCAAATTTGACAAAACGCAAAGAAGGTACCAATGTGAAATTTCTAAAGATAGCTACAGCACTTGACCCAAGTTTTAAGAATCTGAAGTGCCTTCCAAAATCTGATAGGGACGAGGTGTGGAGCATGCTTTCAGAAGTCTTAAAAGAGCAACACTCTGAAGCAGAAACTACAGAACCCGAATGACCAAAAAAGAAAATCAACCTTCTTCTGGTGGCATCTGACTCAGATGATGAAAATGAACATATGTCGGTCCGCTCTGCTTTGGATTGTTATCAGGCAGAACCCGTCATCAGCATGGGTGCATGTCCTCTGCAATGGTGCCTGAAGCATCAAGGGACATATGAATCTTCAGTGCATGTGGCACATAAATATCTTGTGACGCCGGCTACAACAGTGCCGTGCGAACACCTGTTCTCACTTTCAGGTGACATTGTAAACAAGAAGCAGGCAGCATTATCTTCTGCAAATGTAAACAAACTTGTTTGTCTGAGCGATTGGCTGAACAAGAAGTAGGACTGATTGGACTTGTAGGCTCTAAAGTTTTACATTGTTTTATTTTTGAATGCAGGTTTTTTTTGTACATAATTCTACATTTGTAAGTTGCCCTTTCATGATAAAGAGATTGCACTACAGTACTTGTATGAGGTGAATTGAAAAATAGTATTTCTTTTGTTTTTTACATTGCAATATTTGTAATCAAAACTAAATATAAACTGAGCACTGTACACTTTGTATTCTGTGTTGTAATTGAAATCAATATATTTGAAAATATAGAAAACATCCCAAAATATTTAAATAAATGGTATTCTATTATTGTTTAACAGGGCAATTAATCATGCGATTAATTACCATTAATTTTTTTAATCGCTTGACAGCCCTAATATATATATACACACATATAAAACAGAAGGAGGCCTTGAATTAATCACACACACACACACACACACACACACACACACACACACACACACACACATTGTATATCCTGAATCCAGATAGATTCCATACGTATAGCCTGATTGTTGCTATTATGCTCCAGAGTGTGTTTTCAAAAATAATTTCCTGCCACATTCCTGACTGTATTTGCCGGCTGAGTTTATCCTCTTCCCTGCTGTTCCATGATCTGCCCCTAGGTTACTAACAACCCCAACAGACAGCCTGGCTCATGCTACCTGCTGCTTAGACGCAGATTAACTCACTACCAGCCATATGGACTACTGACTTCACAAATTCCTCTCCGTTTGCTTTCCGCTCTTAGGAAAGTTAATGGACAGTTTGGTGGTAAAGGGGGGAAAAAACCCAAACCTGGTGGTGTTCAGTCTGTGCTATAATCACCTGCTCTTAGCACAACTGGCACCTCCATCTGCTTTGATGCAGCTATTTGTGCACACAAAGCAGATTGCTGTGTTCTGTGCAATGAGGGTTAACATCATCAATGACTTTCCATTTACTAATCAAATTCTACAGAATACGTAGATTTCTATGACGGGTGTGTATATTATACATTAAATCAATATATAATTAGACGTGTACGTGAATGCGTACACATTTGTGATATACATAACCTTATGTAAGTATATTCCCAACAATATCTCTGTTAAGAGGATGGACTTCTTTGACTTGCACCAGCTTGCCCACTTCTGTTAGCGGCTTTTCCTGCTGCACCCCTCTCGCTTGGTTCCTTAGCATACAAGTTTTAGAGGTGATCTGTCAAGGGGTGTAAATTACACATGTGGTGAGTGTGGTGTGAGTGTGAGTCCAAGAAAATCAAAGTGAATATAAGGGAATCTGTGTTGATGCAACATACATGCTGAAGGAGCTGGAATAAGGTGTATGTTACATTATTTTTGGTGTTGTGCACAGGCTCCAACTGAGATCAGGGGCTCCAGGTGCTAGGCACTGTCTGCCCCAAAGAGCTGAGAATCTAAGTAGAGAAGACCTGCAAAAGAAATAGTATTACCCCTGTTTTAGAGATGGGGAGCCAAGGTGCAGAGAGATTACAGGGGAGATTTTCAAAAGCACCCAATGGAACTTGTGTTCCTAAATCTCTTAGGAGCTTTGGAAAATCTCCCCCGTATCATGATTGGTAGAACTGGAGTCAGAGTGCCCATGTTTCCTGATGGGACTGTTCCTGAGAGGACACCAGTGGAACAGAAAACACAAGGAGTTAGGCTGGAAGCAAGTCAGCCATATGGACAGAGTAGTCCACAGGGTTCAATAAATGTAATACTTGTGCAACTTAGCCTGCATTTGGTGTCACTCTTTGTGACGTGCCCAAGGTCACCCAGGAAGTCAGTTGCAGAGCTGAGGAATTAATCCAAATCTCCTGAGTCCCAATCTCCTGTCTTAACCACAAGAACCTTCTCCCATCTATTTAAATTTTAAAAGATTCACTTAAACTCATTTAATTGAATATTTTATGCAAGCAAATTTTATCCCATGGGTTCCTCACAAATTATTTGCTACAACTATTGCTTTATATATTTCTTCGGCTAAGAATTGGTTCCAAAACCCATTGAAGTCAATGGAATGGCCTTTGGCTCAAGCTCATAATTTGCTATTTGTTCGGTGTGATTGGTCACCTCACCAACATGGAACGATTTCTGATTCTTGTATGGATGGCAGAATGGTTTATAAACAAGAGGAGGCCTTGAATTAATCATCTGGGGTGCAAATACTTATTGACATGAGTATTCATGACAATTCCAGCATGAACAGTTGTGTGAATACATATTCCCATAAGTACTAACAGCACTTTTCTTTTTCTGAACATTCTTACAAACAAAGAATTGAAGGAATTCAGAGGCTACAAATAAAAGGTGTAAATACCACTGAAATCATTTTTATTAGAATGAAGATTAATAAATGTGTGTTTGGGTTTTTTTTTTTTGCAATATTCACCTACCCCTGGTTATGAGTCTTCATTAATGTTTGTAAAGTACTTTGTTTCCTCATATGAATGATGCTGAAGAAGTGCAAAGCACTCTTGTTGGATAACAATGTAGGTATTGCCAATACAGAGAAGGACTGGGATATTATACAGGAAGATCTGGATGACTTTGTAAACTGGAGTAAAAGTAATAGGATGAAATTTAATAGTGAAAAGTGCAAGGTCATGCATTTAGGGATTAATCACAAGAATTTTTGTTATAAGCTGTGGACGCATCAGTTGGAAGTAACAGAGGAGGAGAAGGACCTCGGAGTATTGGTTGATCTCAGGATGACTATGAGTCGCCAATGCGGTCTTGGGATGCATCAGGTGAGGTAATTCCAGTTGAGATAAGGAGGTGTTAGTACTGCTATACAAGGCACTGGTAAGACCTCATCTGGAATACTGTGTGCAGTTCTCATCTCCCATGTTTAAGAAGGATGAATTCAAACTGGAACAGGTACAGAAAAGAGCTACTAGGATGATCCGAGGTATGGAAAACCTGTCTTATGAAAGGAGACTCAAAGAGCTTGGCTTGTTTAGCCTAACCAAAAGAAGGCTGAGGGGAGATATGATTGCTCTCTATAAATATATCAGAGGGATAAATACCAGGAAGAGAGAGGAATTATTTAAGCTCAGTACTAATGTGGACACAAGAACAAATGGATATAAACTGGCCATCAGGAAGTTTAGACTTGAAATTAGATGAAGGTTTCTAAGCATCAGAGGAGTGAAGTTCTGGAACAGCCTTCCAAGGGGTGCAGTGGAAGTAAAAGACATATCTGGCTTCAAGACTAAGCTTGATAAGTTTATGGAGGGGATGGTATGATGGATAGCCTAATTTTGGCAATTAATTGATCTTTGATTATTAGCGGTAAATATGCCCAATGGCCGGTGATGGGATGTTAGATGGGGTGGGATCTGAGTTACTACAGAGAACTCTTTCCTGGGTGCTGGCTGGTGAGTCTTGCCCACATGCTCAGGGTTTAGCTGATCACCATATTTGAGGTCGGGAAGGAATTTTCCTCCGGGGCAGATTGGCAGAGGCCCTGGGGTTTTTCGCCTTCCTCTGCAGCGTGGGGCATGGGTCACTTGCTGGAGGATTCTCTTCACCTTGAAGTCTTTATACCACAAGTTGAAGACTTCAATAGCTCAGACATAGGTCAGGGGTTTGTTACAGGAGTGGGTGGGTGAGATTCTGTGGTGTGCATTGTGCAGGAGGTCAGACTAGACGATCATAACAGTCCCTTCTGACCTTAAAGTCTATGATTCTATGATTCTAGGAATATGGCATTTTTTAAAAAAATAAACTTTTTTGCCAGAAAATTGTTCTGTTTTCAAAATTTTTCCAATTTGAAAACAACCTCCCCTCCTTCCCAAAATCAAAAAAAAAAAAAAAATCAGTGGCAAAATGAAGTTGGGGAGGGGGAAGGAGAATGGGGAAAAAGGGAGAGAAATGGAGAAAAACCAAAACCAAAGTATTTTTGGTTTTCGAAATGTTGGAGATTATTTTGCAAAACAATTTTTCTAATGAATGTATTTGATTGTTATTAAACTGATGAATAGGACGATGATTTTTGGAAGACAGTGTGGAGCTGAATTGGACTCAGAGTTCTTGATCCTCCAGTCCTCAGATAGGGCTGGGAATTAACATATGTGATAGGAGGAGCAATACAGTGCAGAACTGCTAGGTAAGAGGGAAGTCTCTAGTTCTCTGCTAAAGCATATGGAATCTGCTGTATTTCAGCTCACATTATACATACTAGTCACATGAATACACAGATGGAGGCATGTTGGTTCAAGCAAATATGAGATTGTAGAAGTATTGTGCACCCTAAGAGCCAGGCATCATGGTAGCAATGTTGGTTTTGATGCTTTGTTTCATTATGTCACTGCCTGTTAACACACTGCACAGTCAGAACAACATTTTTTTCCTGGTTGTGTGCCAGCCTCTGGCAGAGGAAGGATGGTGTTGTGGTTACAGGCGTGAACTGGCACTCAGGCAGTATGGGGTCATTCATGGTTCTGCCGCAGACTTCAGTTAGCCTCCCTGGATCTCCCCTGCGTTAGGGGATGTTACTACCCTTCCTCCCCTGTGTGTGGCGATGCTCCACACTTGGGAAATGCTCAGACCCTGTGTTGTTGGGATCCATGTCAATGGGACAGCTAAAGCCCAAGAGGTGTGAGGGACTTGGCCAGCAATGCCTAGGAAGCCAGAGCCTTACCCTGCTCCCAGGGACAGAATTCCCACAGACTTGTTTCCAGGACGTTTCTTTTTAAAAAAAAATTCAGTTGAAACCATTTTAAAATGTGAACTGGGGCGGGACTGTGGCGCTCTGGCTATTCCCTCCTCCTGCCTCTTCAAAATGGATTCCCTTCCCAGCCATGCCCTTACTCCTCACTGCCCGAGGAAGGTGGGGTTCCCACGGCTGCCCTGGGAAGTGAGTGGCGCCCTCCTGGGCTGGTTGGTGCCCTCCTCGAGGCTCACAGAGGCAGGGCACCTCTCCTGGTCCTCTGGGGTTCTCTCTACGGTGCATAGCCACCGTGCCTCTCTTGGGTCCAGGCAGCCGTCCAGGAGGGGGATGCTGGATTGCTGCTGCAGGAGCGACATAGCAGTGGCTCCGAGAGCTCTCTGCTCACAGAGCTGGTTGCAGCTCCCTCACCACCTCCCCTTGGCAAAGGGCCCCCTTATGGCCAGACAGAGGCATTCTGGGGATGGTCGATCCCGGGGCCTCAGAGCAAAGCATGCAGGGAAAGAGGGCAAAGATACAAGCAGGGAGCATGAGGGAGTTTTGGGGAAACCAGGCTGTGTGTCTCTTTAGCCTGAGAGAGAGACTGGGCAGGGCAACCGGGGTCCCCCTGCTGAGCCCGCCTAGGCAGAGTGTGCTTGGGAGGGGTGCAAGAGGGGTCAGCTGGTGTCACTGTGGCACAGGCCCCACAGGCAGACAGAGCTGGGGGTGCAGCAGAGTGGGTTACCAGGGTCCCTGCTGGGGCACAGCGTAGGAAGGAGCCCTGAGGAAAAGGGAGGCAGGGACCGTTTGGAGTCAGACCAGATGCGCTTCGCAGGCCCCAGGACTGGAGGTCCCAGGACAGGAGGGTGTGAGCTCCCTTATGCCTCTGGGTACATTGCTGCTGGGCCCTGGCCCTTGACAGAGGACCTGTGACCCAGGCCCAAGCTCTCTGAACTTTAATTTGGACTTTTGCTTCTTGGCCTCCCTAGAAGGGGTGGAGGGTGTGTTTGGTTTAGCCAGAGGCCTAAACCACCACTTCAGTAAGGAGAGAAATTGAGGCAGCCGCCCCATCCGCACAGTGCGTGGTAAGCCAGTGCTCCCAATCTCAGTAGCACCAGGATTCGGCACACAGCTGTATCCCTACTGTGGATGTATCTGAGGAGCAGAGGCCCGTCATTACTTGTGTTGCCTTGCATGGCTCATACACATTGTTAGTCTCATAGACTTTAAGGTCAGAAGGGACCATTATGATTGTCTAGTCTGACCTCCTGCACAATGCAGGCCACAGAATCTCACCCACCCACTCCTGTAACAAACCCTTACCTATGTCTGAGCTACTGAAGTTCTCAAATCATGGTTTAAAGACTTCAAGGTGCAGAGAATCCTCCAGCAAGTGACCCGTGCCCCACACGGTCTGCCCATAGCCAGGACAGAACTCCGGCCATTAGTATTACGGATGATCACGACTTCCCAAGGGTCTTGCCTCGCTTCTAATACAGGTTCAGCTTGAGTCCTGGGTCCTATAAACAGCATAATGAAATTTTCCCAGCAGGATGGTGGCCTGCACGGTGGGCCCAGATCCTTAAGGGATGTGAGGGGGGTAAGCGGGGGGGGGGGGGGGATGTCTGTATCAGCACATACCGTCCGAGTGGATGCAGGGTATTTAGTAAGCACGTGCAGGCCACCATGAAAGCAACGGGGGACCTAACTCTTAATGAAACCCTTTGACAGGAGGGTAAGGCTGGCCGGCATGGTCGCTGGCGCTTACTGCTGGTGCAGACGCCAGCCAGGCCCCGTTGAAATAATCCTCTTAGAAAAGAAATCACAGAAAGCATTTCCATCTAGTTCATATGCTGTTTGGACGGAGCTGTTGTTGTATCTGATTCTTGTGCATCTCTCCCAGACCTCCCTCTCTTTATGTGTGAGGTGGAGATCATAGAAGTACTTCCGGGAGGCGTTTGGAAAGGCCTAGTACCCAAAGGATGAGTCCCTCCTATCCGGATTCTGTTTGTACGTGGATGTGGGTGTTCAGACAGAGCTCATTTGCAAAGCAAGGCCCAGAAACCAGCCTGGCCACGTAAGAGGAGTCGCTTTGAGTATGGCTCGGTATATTCCTTACTGTCTTACATGCAGCCTGCTTCCTTCCCCCTCCTCAACGCCAATCCCTGGCCCGCTGGCTCCCCAAACTAAGTGCTGTCTCCCACTCACTCTCTCCTGCTCTGGCCCCTCCCCACACCTGTCCCACAGAGTCCTCCTCCCTCCCATGCACGTCCTCCCACTGCTCTGCTGGACACACTGGTATGCAAGATTCCTCTCACGGCGACTCAGGGGTTCCTGAGATGAATTTTTCAGGATTTAACAAATGCAGAAAAGTACAACTGGGGCTGAACTTAACCCTCATATCTGCCCCCGCCTGCCCCCCTCTCCCCTTACCTAATGCTGGGGCAAAAACTCATGTTCAGATCTCAATTTTGTAGTTTGCCCATAATGGTCTGAATCCAAACTTTGCATCTGGGCACTCTCCAGATTTGAAAGAGTTAGGAAATCAAATCTGGATCCAGCCTGGAATTTTCCCCATCTTTATAATGGGCTGAACCAAACACCTGGATCTGAACAGCCCTAAACTATGGTGAGTCTGAAATACAGCTCTGAACCTGTACTCTGTGGCTTAGGTCCATCTTTCAAGAAGGTGGGCATAATGTCCCCGTCTCCATGGGATCATAGTTGGGACTTCGTAGTTCTTCAACACACACACACACACACACACACACACACACACACACACACACACACCCACACCCACACACACACCCACCATCCGCTAAAGGAACCATCCATTAGGCCCAAATGCTGCCACCACTATTAATTTCTGAATACAAGTGGCAGACTCTGGCCCTTATCTGGTAACACTGATAGGCTTTTATCCTCTGTGTGAAGCAGCCACCTGAAAGGGACACAACACACTTAGTGTGTTATACACTTACGCTCTGGGTGGAAGCTTGTCCAAAGCATGTGGTCTTTGGTCTGCGTACCGGCCGGGTCAGGTAGAGGACCAGCATGTTTATTTAAATATTAAGCCGTCAGCAGATTATAGCAATATATTGTGAGGAAAAAGAGGTTCCTGAACATTATTAAGTCTTTAGTTTGGGATTAAGGAGGTTTTAAGACAGATTTAATTAAACGGAGCAGGGACACCTTTATAAACCTGAAGTTGGGGTTAATTCGCTCCCCCTAACACACTCCAGTTCTTGATTACACCGAAATGAAACAAATTCCATGTCCTACCTGGGGAGTCCAGGAAGGGAATGCAAAGTTTCATCTCTAGACAGTTCAGTGCCCTGTCAGTGAGGGAGTGATTAATAACTCTGTCAGGGGACCCTGAGCGATGGAATGAAATTAGATCAATCCCAGCTGACACTGGGCCAGTCGCTTGCAGGGTGGTTGTATGTTCACAGTGGCACAGGCTCCAGGGATGGGAATTGATTTGATAAACGAGCCTTGTCCGGTTCTTAGTTACACCAGTCGTCAGGAGCAGATGATTAAGGGACCCGAAAATGGGTGTTTATTAGATTTGCCTTTATTTTTGCATCTCACGGGTATGTGGCATCTCCGCCTTCAGCTGTCATCAGCCCTTCTCCAGTGAATGGACGAAGAGAGTCAGATAAAATAAGAACTGACCCAAGCCTTCCACAACAACTTCAGTCAAACCCAAACTAAACTTTAAGAGTTTAATACACTTTCATTTGAATTCACTTTATACAAAATATTTCTCATTTTTGCCCACTTCTGTACTCCCTGGCTCCACCTGGGATCCCAGCAGATGTGTTCCAGTGCCACAAGGTTTACAGGCCAGAGGTCTGGACAGTTTGTATTAAAGCTGTGCAAACTTTTCCCCGTTAAATCTGAAACCATGCGGATTTGGGGCTCACATTTGTGATCAGGCAAGTTTAATGCAACCTCCCCTTCCCCCCCCCCAACATTTAAGCCTGAAAACATTTCATTGAAAAAGCATGAGTGGCTGTCTCTGGAGAGGTGTGAATATTAGAACATGTTTTGTGGTTTGTAGATTCATAGATTCTAAGGCCAGAGGGGACCATTAGATCATCCAGTCTGACCTCGTATGTAACACAGGCCAGAGAACTGTATGCACTTACTCCTGTCTTGAGTCCTATCATTTGTGTTTGACTAAAACATCTCGTCCAAGAGAGCTTCTAGTCTTGATTTGGAAACTTCAAGAGATAGAGAATCCACCTCTTGCCTTGGGAGTTTGTTCCAATGGTTAATCACCGTCACTATTCAATATGTGTGCTTTATTTCTAATTCGAATTTGTCTGGCTTTAACTTATAGCTATTAGTTCTTTATGTGCCTTTCTCCGCTAGTTTAAAGAACCTGTTAGTGAAGGCATTTAGACACTGTAATTAAGTCACCTCTCAATCTTTGAGCTCTTTAAGTCTCTCATTGTAAGGGCTGGCTGGTCTACACTATGAAGTCAGGTCATCCTAGCTACATTGCTCAGGGGTGTGAAAAATTTACTCCCCCAAGAGATGTAGTTAAGCTCCAGTGTAGACACAGGAGTTTGTGACTCTTTTTTGTGAGACAAGGTGGGGGAGGTAATATCTTTTATTGTACCAGCTTCTGTTTGGTGAGAGGGTCAAACTTTTGAACTACACAGAGCTTTTCTTCGAGTCTTCTTTCTTTGTGGCTCTTTTTCTGTGGCTCGTTTCTTTCCAATTGTTCAACATCCTTTTTAGACTGTGGACACCAGAACTGGAGGGCAGTGTTCTACTGTCAGTCTCTCCAAGCCCCTCGAGAGAGGTAAACTCACCTGCCTTTTCCTACTCACCCCTCCCCTATTTATACATCCCAGGATCGCATTATGTGTATGACTGCCAGTGTCCATCACTATTTACCACTCCACCAGTCTTGGTGTCATCTGCAAATTTTATCAGCAGCGATTTTATATTTACAACCAGATCCTTGATAAAAATATTTAATGGCATGAGGCCTAGTACCGATCCATGTTGAATCCTACCATGTAGGTAGGTAAATTTATGCCAGTAGGTCACAAGGCAGGTGAATTAAACCTTGAAAACCCAATATGTAATTCCTAGAGCTTAGTGAAATTTGCCTTTGCCCTTTGCATCCATCCCATGCTCATCACCATGAGCTCTGGGTGCCATGTTGGATTTGAACTGAATTGACTCTTAATAAAAATCCCAATGAGTGTGATATCACACTCGAAAGTAAAGATGGACCAGAACCAAAACCACTTTGAGAAAGTTCGGGTAGAGATTGGAATATTGCAGCTGGTTCCCTACTCTACAGTTGGCCAAATGGGAAAATTTCAAAGCTGGATCTGAAATGCGCAGCTTGGGACCATCTCTGACAAAAAAAAAGAAAAAATTCCAGAACACATGTGAATTGAAAGCAGATGAGCATCCAACCTGAACCTCCAAATCGTTTGAGGCTTTCTTGTCACTCCTATGTCCATGCATTTCATGACTCTGTTATATCTCTGAATCGGAGATGTAGCCGGACAGCAGAGTCCCAAAGGACTAGTTTGCATGTTCTGTATAATTTATGCAGCATAAGCCGATGTCTTGATGTCTTTATGTAGTCAATATTCTATACAGACAGAGCCACTATATTCAACGAGAACTCTGTCTAAATTGAGAACTAATCTGTCTAATCTGGCCCTATATTATACTCTGTATGCATCTTGTTATTACATAGCTGATTTCCTTTTCTGTTTTTTTTCTTCTTCTGGAAAACAAAATAGCCCATCTGCTGTGCTGTAATAGCAGTATTGCCATATAGAGTTCATTCTGCAGATAGTTAATAGGGGGAATAATGCCACCTTATGGCTTTTCTGATCACTTCAGCATCTTGTATCGTTTCAGCTTAAATGTACTGCCAACAAAGATTGGTTGGTTTGCTTTTCCCCGGCCTTGCACAGTCATTTCCATGTGGGCAAAGTGAGTGCAAAGTGTATGTAAAACACTACCATACCGATTTGGATGCATTTTCCACACACTTTGCCCAAGTAGAAATGACTGCACAAAGTGCAAGACAAGGGAGATTCGCCCCCAGTGTGCTAACATTGAAGCCTGCAAATAACAGAACTTAGAATGATGTAACAGTTCAGCTGATTATTCCAGATGCTGGTTATCCAGGTAGATAAAGATAGGTAAAGTAGATAAAGGCCACAGTTACAGAAGAATTTAAACACAGTGTAGAACTTTTGAAATTGTGTGAAAACTTAAATGACAATCTTAAAAAGATTTGAAATTAATCATACTAAAAATTAACTGTATTGGAACTTCATAGGTGGTGCTATTTATAAAGCTTCCTACATTTACTTTGGCTGATGCTTAGCATTTGTATCATGCAAACTTTGACTTATTCTTCACAAGTTGAAAACTGCTTTTTCAATATTTTTCCTCTCCAAATTAAACAAAGGTCTTTCCTTTAATCAGTTGAAATGTTTGGACCAGACATTGAGCTCCATCTGAACGTTACAATTAGCTGGATTTAAAATTAAAATTATAAAAAGGAGACTCATCTTAATAACCTTAGTACTGCTGACACCAAACATTCAAAAATCATAAGTCAGGCCTCCAAAAATATTGTGAGATTAAAAAAAATGTATGTTCTTGGTTCTTTTGATTTGCCTTCTAATCACACTTGGGTCATTTTCATTTTCTTTTCTCAAACCATAAGGGCTAGAAACTTACCCTTTTTTAATGAAAGCTGAGATTCTCACATAATTACATGACTCCAGGAGCTAGGGCATTAATAAAACCACCAAATATAATGAGATTTTTGGTCAAATCATAAGAGTAGACAACACTGTAATTTTCTGACAAGAATCAGTTTTTCCCATAGAATAAAAAGTCATTATGGTGTAATTCCCCTTTTTGATCCACACTGGATTTCCATTGCACACTCTGCATTTAGACTACTATAGACATCCGGACAATCACAGGATTGGTAATAAAATTTCCCTATTTTAATAGGGAAATGGAAAACAATGATCTGATACCCCTGCCTCTTCCCAAACCTATCCAGTAGTAACACAGATGACATGTGGTCTTTGCTGTTTTCTTCAGTGGTATTTACTGGAACAAACTCTTATAGTATTTCACTAACAAACCCTGACTATTTCATTCCTTGAAAAGTGCTTTGAGATCTGTGGATGAAAAGTGCTCTGTGGGTCCATCCAGTATTCACTGAAGTAAGTGGAAAAACTCTGACTGACTTCAACAGGCTTTGGATCAGTCTCTATAAAAGGAAAATATTATGTTAGCTGTAGACATACCACTTTCCTGTCCCAAGCCTACTAGATAACGACCTGAGGTAGACATCTACCACCAGTCTAATCTGACATGTGGAATTGGTGAGCGTTTCTAAAAAGACAATGTTCCAGGGATGCCTTCTTTCTGGAGCAATTTCCCCTCTTTTTCCCCCCTTGTGCAGGACTCACAAGAATGCCTCTCTTTTTGTTTAAATTCTCTAGCGTGTTCTCAAGAACACAGGTACAAACACATACACAGCATTTTAAATCTGATTTTGTTCTGGCCTCTGTCCCGTTCCTGGGCAAGCAGACATGATGTAACCATGGGCACATGCTCAAGTGCAGTATGTGACAAGAAATCCCCGGTTTAAACCAGAGCAAAAGAATCCATTGTTCATGTGAGCCGTGCCTCTTGAATGGGCATTGCTTTAATAACAGCCCTGAACTTTTTGCTTGGCTGCTATTTTTATTTTTTCGTGCATTTTGCAAACTTAACAAGGTGTTTGGCTGATCCTTGCCATTCACAGGCAGTGATAAGCCTGTGCGAGAATAGAACATGTTCCACTTGGTTAGATTGGCAGGTTTCACTTGGTTAGATTGGCCAATTTCCTGTTAATGGATTGGTTCCTCTTCCCCTCACAGAGATGGCATGTTCAGACCTCTGAGGCTTGATCCTGCAGGGTGCTGGGCAATATATGAAAGTTGAGGGGACTGAGTACTGGGCAGGGATAATGAGAGAAAACCCATCTCCTACACATTTAGGGCATGATGCAAGGCTTCCTCACCATAACTGTAATCTTAATTTTAAGGCCAGATCTACACTACCGCGGTAGTTCGACAGCTGGCAATCGAACTTCCGGGTTCGATTTATCGCGTCTGGTCTGGACGCGATAAATCGATCCCGGAAGCGCTCGCCGTCGACTGCGGTACTCCAGCTTGGCGAGAGGAGTACCGCGGAGTCGACGGGGAGCCTGCCTGCCGCGTGTGGACCGCGTCTGAACCGCGGTAAGTTCGAACTAAGGTATGTCGACTTCAGCTACGTTATTCACGTAGCTGAAGTTGCGTACCTTAGTTCGAATTTGGGGGTTAGTGTAGACCAGGCCTAAGAAATACCCCAAGCACGGCTACCTGCAACCCAGAAGGGCAAGTGCAGAAGACTATGCTATTCAAGTTCTTATACTGTATCCATCACTGTATTATCTGGAGTCCACAGGGGAACTAATTTACCTGGGAAGCTCTTAGAGGGTACTACTGTGATGGGAATTATTGCAAACTCAACAGAGCCCAATCCTGAAAAGTTCTGAGCGATGGTAAACCATCTCAATCCCCACTGACTTCACTTGCAGTACCTCTCAAACCCAGCAAACCTTCGTAACCTTGCTCAACCCTGGCTGAAAGTGCTAAGTCTCAGGGTTCCACTTCATGCTATCTTCTCCTCCTTTTGTCCATCCCTGTGTTTGCTGAATGCTGGCAGTATGCTTAGCACCACATGGAAATTAGAGGGGGAGTGGTCCTTATTTCAAGGGGCACTGCACTCTAAGCACCACCCCCTTTCTTGGCCTTCCCAACTGAGCAGATTTTGACCTTCCAGAATCTCTCCGGCATGAAGTTGTATTGCCCAGACGGAAGTACAGCACCAATCACCTAGCACGGGGGTTACAGTTTTCTAAGCAACTTCTTCTGGATGGAATTGTGTGGAGAAGTTAAAAAAAAATCCCCTCTCCAGCTTTTGAAATCTCTGTTCTGGCTTTTGGCACCATCCCTGTGTCTATCTCCGATCTGCAGTTTAGCGAACATTTTACTTTGCTGCCTTTGTTCTCTTTAAAGCCCTTGGCCACTTCCTGGTATGAACGCCTCGTGTCTGGATGAAGTTCACTGTATTCACTTTTCTCCTTAGCTCATATCTCCTTTGGCTGAATGGGGTGCTGAAATTATTGGCAAATATTGGGCATCTTTAATTATCATTAGCAAATTGCTGAGAACAGAGCAGACAATTGAGGCTCTGGTCTTCCGAGCCATTAAAGCTGATTAGAAAAGGCTGTTTGTGTGAGTTGCGTTAATTTATTTGTTTCCAAGCTTTGAAACTGTAAGGAAAATATCCCAGCCAGGCTTGGTTGTTGCCATAGCATCACGCAGGCCCCGGGATATATGATTGATGAACAGTTGTTCTGGGTCCTACAGGGAGCTAAAAACTGAAACTCACCATCTGAAAGGAAAAGCCACATGAATAAGATGAAAACAAGCATCCAATATCCCTGCCTTTCCCATGATCTATCCAGCAGTAATACAGTTACCATATGATCTTAGTGTCAGTTATCTTCAATGGTGTGTGCTCTTCCAATCCTTTGTAGTATTTCACTAATACTATTCATGTCATATATTGAGGAATATCCAGCAATAGGGAAACTGTTCAGCTCACGGCAACCAACACAAGCCTTCACTCGTGACTTGATTCCAAAGATAAGTTGAAGTACACAAAATAAATTAATTATATGGACATCTCTTAGGAATTGCTGTAATGGATAGACAAGTGATCCAAGTAGACAAGTGTACTGTCTCTAACAGAGACTAGTAGCAAATACTTCAGAAGAAAGAACAAGAAATTCCCAGTTATGGAATAACCTGACAATAGAGGAAGTTTCTTTCTAACCTCAGGCAACTGGGGCTTAGCTGGTGCCCGGACCTATAAGGGTTTATACCCCTTGAAAATATTGATCCTTATTCTGTCTAATATAACTTTGAGTTTTCTTATTACTCATATAAATGTGTAACCTTTTTTTTTAATCCTGCCAAACTTTTGGCCTCAATATCTTGTGGCTGTGACTTCCACAGGTTAATTTCCAAGAATCCATCTCTCACCCTCTCAATGAGTGTGTGACTGTAGACAGAGAATGCTGTGAGACGGCTAGTGAAAGGCTGGAAAGCAGGACTCCTGGGTTTTGTTGCATCTGTGTCACTGACTCACTTTGTGACCTTAGCAAGTTATTTAATGTCTCTGGGCCTCAGATGAAACTTTTGTAAAATGGTTATCTGATGATTTGTGCCTCACAGGTGTTATTGCAAGTAGAGATATGGGGAACACATTCCTTACACTTTGCAGTGAGTCATGTGACCATTTCCTTTGGTTTCAATGGGGTTCTCACACTGAATTTTTCAATTACGTTTTGGATTCAAATGAATGTCATTGGTGCTCAAATGTAGTGGTGATGAGTGCCATGTAAGTACCTATTATACCATAGGCTGTAAGGCTTAATGAATGGCTAGGCAGGGCTCCCAAACCCCCAGGTAAAGCGTCCGATATTTATACCAGTATTATATTGTATTGAGATGGCTTGTGTATATGGGTGTGTAGCAGAGTGCAGGGAGGGAACGGGTGAGCCTGCACCCTGATCACTCAGAAGCCAGTTAGTTCCTCAGAGGAAGCCGATTGGGGTAACTGGATAATCAGGCTGGTAGGACCGTAGTGGTGTTTGTGGAAGGAACCCAAAATAAATGGCACTGTGAATGCACAACTAATGGAATTTGCGCAGTTCCTGTGGGTCAAGAAGACAGGCATGGAAGTGTCCCCTGTTCCAGGGGACCACTACCTTCTTTTGGATGGAATAAATTCATCTGTGTATTATAGGGTCGATTCTGCTTCATGTTAATGGTGGTAATTTCCCATTACTTCAAGTGGTAGGGGCCTGTATTTTTGGAATACAAGGTCCTAGATACTATCTTCTCTATCACTATGAAGTTCCACATAGTTATGGAGTTGTTATTATTAGCCATATTATTAGGGATAGCACCTGTGAGACTTTCCTTTTACACCCCTATATTTGGGCTTGGCAGAATTTGATTTGTATTTTTAATATTCTTGACAGATAATATCAATGTTTATTTTTAAGCATTTTTTCCCAGTTTTGATTGATTGCAATTTTCCCAGTTCTGGGAAATTAGGGGGGGTTGGGGTGTAAAACAATAATTATTTAATGACAGTAGACACTGAGATTCAAAAAGTTAAAGCTTTATTACCCTCAAACCATAAATTGTCCACATCAGATATCAAATACACGAGAAGTAAATATCCTTAAATCAAACTCTAATAATTTCTCAAACAGCGTTATTCTTACTTAGCCTATCTGTAAATTTCTATTATTATACATGGAAATATTTTTTCATCAGTTTATGTGCATATGGTAAAATGGACATTTACTGATAAAAATCAAATCCTTCCTTACCTACTTCTATTGTAATTCTGTCGTGTTGAAATTTCATGTGACCAGATGTGTTTATGCTATTTTGGCTCCAGGGTAGAATTACCATGAAATCCAGCTGATCTCTACCATCCATGGGCTGAAACAATATGAAAACCATGACTCTCCTGAAATTTCATGTCATCCATTGGTCGGGGACAATGGGATTAGCAGCAATATCTGAGAAGGCAGATTGGAGAGGACTCTAAAGTATAAGGAAATAAACCTATGAGTGGCCCTAGGCCCATATTTTAGCTGATTTGTGGGTTTTCAATCACAATTACAGGAAGCTCATAACTTCATACAGTTTTGCTGTGAAAATAGTTGAAACTGTTTTAATTACTTCAATTTTAGGGTTTATCCAGTGGAACCAAAAACTCAAAGCAAGATTCAGGAGCAGGGGGAATATACAGGCAGAACAGGAAATGAATAAACATGTTCTCTCTATCGATCTATCTCTATAGACAGCCCCATCATTGCAGCGCAGGTTTGCATGCACCCTAGTGGCACAGAACAGCTGAATTCTGCACTGCTCCACTTATCACGCTGCCCTTGAGTCCTTCCACTTTGTGTTCCCCTAATCAATTTTTTCCGCCTTCATTTTTTTTTTTTAAAGACTGCAATTCTCTTTTAATTGCTTGCTTGTCCTGGTTTCCCCTCATCCCTCTTCAAGGTTTCACGGGGCTGAGGGGATTTTTTATCTCTCATCTCTAATTTTCACTGGTACCAACTGGGAAGAATGACATTTTCTGCTTGGATGCAAACCAATCACTTGCCCAGATCCCACTGAAAGAGCTCAATTTGCTCAACTAGTCAGTATTCCGTCTCCGTTAAAGACTCCCAGACTCGAACTCGGACATGGTCTTTTGACTCACGTTTCCCCTTCACCCCTGTTCCCAAGCCCCACTCAGACGTCCCAAAGCATTCTCTCCGCCACCTCTTTTTCCATTACCATGCACTCTCGTTACCCGCAGCTGGGGGGGGAAGTGAGACAAAACAAAAAACAAAACAAAATAAAACCCCTCTCACCTCAAATAAATAAATAAATGCCTGGAGAGAACAGGCTGCTAGTTCATTTGCTGCAGCCTTTCCCTGAAGGCATGAGGTAATGCCAAGCTATTCAGCGGGTGATGCAACTGGCTGATGGACATTCAGAGACTCCTGGCTGTGGCAGAGTTTACCCAAGCTAGATCTGGCAGTGAAGGCCGATCTCTCACATAAGAGGCTATTTAAAGCCACAATGAGGTGCATTTTTGATGTTTCCATTCAGGCGGGTATTTAATTGCTCATTGACAAACCACCTAGACAATTTGTGTGTGTGTGTGTGTGTGTGTGTGTGTGTGTGAGTATGTTCCCTAGATATACCATTTTTGTTCACTTGTCTTGCTCCTTCCATGCAGCGCCTTGCTGCCCCAGACAACATCAGTAGAAATGGATCTCTCCTCTCACCATCAGTGTTCAGAAAAAGGAGCTCGAACGGAGATTGTGAGGTGTGAATTCCAATGAGTTCCCTCTGAGCTTCTCCCCTGTGACCGTTCAGAGAGAGGTTCCCCTATGTTTCCCCCCCTCCAAATCAGCTAACTTCATCCAGCAGGTTTTCCTCTTTCCGCAGGTACTCACAACAGTGGTTGTATTTAGAAGACACATCATAGATAATGTATTGTGTGCAGAAACTCTGATCAGAACCAGGTTCAGCATGGTATGCCACTGTGTTGATGGTCTGTGTCACGTCGCTATCTGGCTTAAACAGGAAATATATACACAAAGATTAGAAACTGAGGCAGAGAGAGGCTAAGTGGCTTGACCCAGAGGAAGTTTCTGGCAGAGCTGGGAATAGTATCTGCACCTCATGACCCATAGTCCTGCACCTTAATCCCCCAGAAAGCAAAGTGCTTAAAAATTCCACACACTCCCGATCCACATTTACATAATTTTATTCCTCTCTCCCCTCTGTGCAATTCTGTTTGATTCTCACCTATCTCACAGGGAAGTTGGGAGATTTAATAAATTAGACCCCAACACAAACAAGCACTCACCTGCTTAAGTTTCATTGAAGTCATGACTTGACCACATACTGACGTGTTTTGGTGAATTGGGAGCCTTAGTCATCTGCTGAGCATTCTGAGATCCTTGAATGGAAGGCGCTCTGGGCCAGTCAATGAAACGTAGTGGTGGCCTACACACAGCTTTCTTGAATTAGAATGGTTCTAGAATCAAGGACTCCCATGATCATCTAGCCTGACCTCCCCCTGCATAACATAGGCCACAGAACATCCCCAGAATAATTCCTGTGTGAACTGGAACCTCTCTTCTAGAAAAATAGCCAGTCTTGATTTACAAATGGCCAGTGATGGAGAACCCATCAAAAGTCTTTGAACCTGAGCAATATCCCTTCAGAGCTGTCTGGTAACCATGTTCAGTAGCAGGGAGCCAGTATTTTCAATGGCCAGATCTCCAAAGTATTAGTCAGAAGATCTGGGCTCAATCCCTAGCACATCCATTTGCTTCCTGGTGTGACCTGGGACAAATCACTTTCTGCACCTCAGTTTCCCCAGCTGTAAAATGGCAACAATAATGCTTGTCTTCCTTTGAGGAGCACTCTGAAACCTGTTGATGCAAAGCTCTGTGTGAGGAGTACAGGTTATTATTGCTTCCAGCAGCAGAGTGATTATGCCCAGGAGGTGACTGCTGCTGCGTATTGTCAGTATAGATTGGGTCCTGGAAAGGAATCAAATGAACTCCCAGACGCTGATGTGAAATCCACAGTATTCCCGCTCCCTGCAACTCCCTCCCCTCACTGCACAGCTTCCGATTCTCTTTGCTTAAGTGTTAATTAACAAATGAGCCAATCCACACCCACTTAAACAACCGGCTACTGGCACACTTGTCCCGCTCCCTATAACAGTAAACTACAAATCTAGATTTTTTATTTATTTATTTTTTTACAAGGCAGCGGATTGCTTGTGGTGAATCTGTCGACACTGCACAATACAGAACCAGCCCTCCATGTCCGGCTGCTTCTGCTGAATTAATGTGTATAGGAAATGACTGCAGTAACATGCTTGTGGTGCATTACACTTCCATACCATTTTGTGGTGTGACAGGAGTCCAGGACAAGACCAGAGCATTGGTGAGGGAGCTAGCCAGTGTACACAATTTGTTTAATCCTCTCTCACAATCCTCTGATGCGAAGTGGGGGTGGGAGACAATGACCTAGTGCCAGGGTTTAGTTTGTCCACAAGTTCAGCTTGAATAGAGAGGAGAAGAAGGAAGGGAAAAAAATGGGAAAAAAACCCTCCTAGAGTTCATTGGGTCTGGAGTGATGCCAAGCCCTGGGGGCAGCTCGCAAATGAGAAGGGAAGAAAAGGGGGGAAAGGAGAGCAGAATGATGATTAGAAATCACAAATGAAAGAAGCCCAAAGGGAGGGAAAAAATCTGCATCTCTGAATATGTGCAGGAAGGGGAAAAAAATATTGCTCGCCTTTTCTAAGGGCCCCATTCATCTGCGGAGAGGGTAATGGCACTGCCAAAGCCAGGGAGCACCCTGGGTGATTCGCTCTCCTGACCCCCTGGGAGGCACCTATGAACCTAATCTCAATGCAGGCGGCAAAACCGTCTCCCTCCTAGGGCCACTGGCCCTTCTTTTGCAGATGTCTCTGGCTTTCTGCAGGACTTCTGCCTCAATCTCCACCCCAGCGCTAGTCACGCTGCAGCCCCTCAGCCCCTGCCTGCTCCTCCGTGGCTATGGGAACGCTGAGATTACGCAGGGAAATTCACTGAGCTGGCTTACGGCACAGAATCCTGGAACGGGGAGATGGGAAAGACCCATTAGGTCATTCTAGTCCTTCTCCCTGTCAGTACAGGTTTAGTCCTGCGACCCAAAGAGCCCTTCCCGCCCAATGGCATACCATCGCGTATGCTGTCTCTCATCAGACCCAACCAACTCACCTCACCCAACACTCCGTTGTCAGGGAATTTATCCCAAAGGTATTGTGTCAGGTACCACGCTGATGATTAATATCGTAAAAAGCATGTGTTAACGTTCTATGTGCAGTTCTGAATTCCCTCGGGAGGATGTTACTAATCCATGGTTAAGACCAGACAACCTGGCTTAGATAAAAGTGATAAACTGCTCTGTCCTAGACAAAGGAATGTGGGTTTATCTCAATTTACATATTAGCTTGAAACAAAGCCCTGGGGTATCCTGACCCTGAACTCGAGAGACACAGAATTAACATGGCTCCTACACCCCAGAAAGCCCCAGGAGACTGAATCCTCAGGGGCCCTTCCTGACTTGTGAGACAAAGATGATCCCTTTGGAGAAATACAGAACAGCTTCTTTCTTAATCCTTCACTTTAGGAGACCCAGGAACCAAGCAATTTGATCCCTGGGATGGATCCCGGCCAATGAAAGCTGGAAACGTGACTGGGGGCGAGAGAAACCATCTTGAACAGAGACCGTATCTTGCTAGATTAAGCTCCAGTCTTTTAGATGGGCATTTTCACTTTTATTGTCTGGTAACCATTCTACCTGTATCCCTTTTACTTGGTGTCACTTAATCGGTGTTGTTCTGTTAATCAACTGGGTTTGCTTTCATTATAAATCATCAGCGTTGAGTAAGTTCAGTGAACCGTGTACTTCTAGAAAGCTGACACGTCGGGGTGTTTTACTGTCCCTATAGAGGAAGTGAACTGAACACCTTCTCTGTGAGGCTCCAGTGAGAGAGCCTAGTCCGTACAGTAGGACAATTTGGGGGTGAATTTGGGGCTGGAGGCAGGGGCGCTGGCACAGCTGGAGCCAAGGACCTCCCACTTTTTGAAAGTGGACAGGCCTGACCCGTCCACTTTTCGCCACAGGCCCCCGAGGCCCCGTCCCTCAGCCAGGCCGGCAGCTATAGGGAGCCGCGGACTCTCCACTTGCCCTGGGCGGAGGGTCTGGGAGCCAGGGACACGGGCCGAGGGCTGCTCTCGCCCCCCCCCCAACACAGGCAGGTGGAGGGTCCACAGCTCCCTGGCCCTGCTCCAACTTCCGATTTGGCCGGGGGCAGGGCCAGGGGGGAGAGGAGGGGCAGGGCTACAGAGGGGGCTGGCCCCCTGCCCCCCCTTTAGGGAAGGCTCCACCACCCCCAGCTGGAAGGGTACTTAGGTCAATGTGCCAGGAGTAACCAGGTTGGGCAAAGCTAGGGTGAGGCTTCTGGGGGTCAGCGCTCTGGACCACAGCTGCACAACCACAAAACCCCTGGGGCTACAAGGCAGACGGTGACTGAACCCCTTGCTGGCCTGGGGGAACCACAAACCATCACAGTTCCCCACTAGAGATGGATGGGAACCAACCAACCCACCCAGGTCTAAATACACCTGCACTTTGGGGAAATCTGAAATCCAAACCCAGGTCCAGTTCCAAATTTTGCAAGCCTTTATGATAAGCCAAACCAAACCGTTAGATCCAAACTTCCCCCTACTTTGTGACATCAGAAATCCAGATCTAGAGGCAACTTTTGCACCATGAGCCCATCTCTACCCCCTCCCGTACATTTTTGGGGTTCTTTGTCCAGTCTCGTGTTAAATGCCACGAGGCGTCCATGGCTTCCCTCAGGAGACCGTTCCCATTTCTAAGAGAGCTCTCACTGCCAGGAAGTTTCTTACTGAGGCTCAGGGCTCTTGGAGGTGAGATGGCAGCAGGCCAGCTACTGAAGGGTTGAAGAGAGCCCTAACCAGGCAATGGCTTTGAAACAAACTAATAATGGCAGTACAGTGCAATCAAGGGTGTATTGCCCTCTGCCAGGCTGAGAAAGAACCACTTGTGATCCTTTCTTCCTCCCATCAAATGGGGGAGAGATCCCTTATTATACCAGTTGGGGCCATGAACTTGGCTTGTGAGCTATAACGGTGTGTGTGTGTGGGGGGGGGGGGGGGGGAGGCAGACAAACCAGTTTTTAGCTTTACAATTGTTATTTAGCTGGCTGGCTGTGAAGTTCTGATGGGGAAGTGCTTAGCAGGCAAGAAATGCTCACTAATGAAGTACATCTCTGCCCAGCCCATACGCTGCCCTCCTTCCCTTGCAGCTGGGGGCCTCAGTATCCTTGCTCAGGCCTCTGTTACCTGCAGATTAGATCATCGCAAAACCACCGCTGCAGACCATTCAGAGGCTATGTCAGCCAGAGCAGAAGGAACGATGCTTCCTGCCAACTTCCTGATGCTCCTTGTAACAGCAGCTTGCCTCTTCCCTTGCCAGGCACAGCCGCCCATGTTCTGGGAGAGGAGTTTAACCCTTCAGACAAACTGAAAATTCCACCTCTTTGGGGATAAGTGAAAGTCCACATGAAACAAAAAGTCTTCAGGAGATGCAGCCCCAGCCCTGTCTCATCCTCCCTGGGCCCCAACCTCTCTCCAGGGCCTGGTGCAACGGTTCACAAAGTCCTTCATCCTCTCTGGGCCAAAGCTCTCGCTCCAGGGACTGTCTGACTTTCTCCCGTTCCATCAGGAGTTCACCACCATAACTGAGGCGATAAGTGGCTTCTCTGATGTGATCGGGGACCTTGGCCTTCCCTCTGCTACAGGTGCTAGCGGAGGGGCCCTAGACAATAAAGCAGGCATCTCCTCTGATCTTAGATAGTCCCAGTGTCACTGACTGGTCCTGTGCAGGGAGTCAGGTTCAGCCTTGCTTTAGCGTAGCAGTAATACCCCAGCTGGTCTTGATCTGGGACTTCATTACAGCTAGGGATCCCAGCTGTGAGAGACTCAGGGAGGCCTACATAGGGAGAGAGGAGAGCTGAGTTAAGGTGCTCCTGCTCTCTGGGAAGGGCCTGGTGAAGGAAGGCTGAGGAGAACTGACAGAGAGCAGGTGAGGTGCCTGGGAGAAGCAGGGAGATCCCCGGGAGAAGCTGCTAGATGCTCTGGGGAGGGGAAGCAGCCAGTGGGAAATATGTCAGGAGGAAAAGGGTGTTGTGGTTTCAGGGTACTTGTATCTCGCCTCTTCCCCCTCCATGGGCCACTCCAGGAGTGCCCCAGTAAGGCCTCAGGTCTCCAACCACCACCAGTCTCTGAGCAGGGCCACTGGTCCCACTCCCTTGTGACCAGGAGTGTCCCAGCCCCCTGCCTTACACTGTGATCTCCCCAGACAGACAGACTCCCTACGGGCCAGTGCCTGTGCTTTGCGTTCTCTCTCTGTTTGGGCTATGAACAGTGCCTTGCCAGCAGCTACACAGGAGCCTGCAGCTCTTTCTAAGCTGGGTCAGAAAGAAGGCCCCGAGTCAATTTGAACATAGCCTTTTTATGCCCAAAGCCCTTTCTTGGCCTGGAAAACCCAGTTTGAACCATTCTATGCAAACCAACCCAGGTGGTACCTCTTGGGAGGGGTTTTGGGGCTGATTGATTCACCTTGATTATCACACACACACAGTCTTTAGTTCTGGAGGAGCTGTGGTAACCCTGCCCATTGGAGTTGCATACAAGCCCAGCCCATCGTGATACATAAACTTAATACAATATGGCCCCCAAAGGTATGGCATGAGATTGCAATATCTGCTCCAAAGAATATCAGAGTTGGAAGGGACCTCAGGAGGTCATCCTGTCCAACCCCCTGCTCAAAACAGGACCAATCCCCAGACAGATTTTTGCCCCTAGATCCCTAAGTGGCCCCCTCAAGGATTGAACTCACAACCGTGGGTTTAGTAGGCCAATGCTCAAACCACTGAGCTATCCCCTGCCTCCCTCCCAGGGAGAAGGCTCTGGGAGGCAGTGCTCAGTCTGAGGTATCAAAGAACTCTGCAGGACCCAGAGTTAGGGGTAAAGACTGGGGAATTTCAGCCTTGCCCAAGTGGGGTTGAAGAATGGTTTGTTTGGATGCTTATTTGGATTTCTGGTTGCACTTTCCTTATCCTGGAAGAGGACGGAAGGTAAAAGGTGACCTGGCTGGAGAACTAGGCCACCGAAGAACTGAACAGAGACAGGCCCTCACAGGGTCAAAGAAGGGGTCAACAGGATGACCCCGGCAATGCACACTTTGACACCAGGGGTGCTGTGTCCAAGAGTGGAACCACTTACCCTGCTGTACTTTGCCCGAGAGCTGCTTACCATTCAATCCACCTCCTCCAGCCTGCCTCAGGGTATCCCAGAAAAAAACAAGGCCCCAGTGGACACACTTTTTGATAGCATCCCCCAAACTTTCCCAGCCCCGGGGTCCCTTATCCTTCCTCTTGTGCCTTTTCCCAAGGCTCTTTCCCCCAGGCTCGTACTCCTCCCCAGACTTTCTGCTTCTGGCCAGGTCTTTCCAAGCTCCCTCCAGTCCCCCGGGAGGAAGAAAACCACTGGAGAGATTGCTCCCTCCCTGCTCTCTGTCCCATGCCCCAAGGAGCTCTTAGATATAGCTGCTTTCTTTCCCAGCCTGCATTGAGGGGAGGGCCTGAAAATGACAACTCCCAGAATCTCTCTCTTCTGGGCTGAGTTGAGAACAGGGCAGAGCTGGACCTAGAACTCAAAAAGGCCAATACGCCTGTTGCACTTTTTATGTGGCACATGTCCCGGCACTCTCGGACCTCACTGGCTACCCGTGTGTTTCTGCATATTATTCAAGGTTTGTTTCACTGCACACAGTCCGGTGTGGTTAGAGTCCTGGTTACTGTCCAGCTGCCTCTATTGTTCTGTAGCCACAACCACTGGATGTTCTAGTTAACAGTCTCGGGTCTGGAACTCTGGTGGGGCTGGTGGCACAGAGTTCTCGGTATGGGGCCACAAGCTCTGGAACTGACCTTTTCAGTAGGTCCAACAAAGGCCAGGCTTTTAAACTTCAGAGCATGGTGCAAGACTCACTCAGGCCTTTGGCTGTAGGATATGGCGGGAGTGTACTGATTCCAATGGTGAGTTGGAGTGGGGAGAGCTTTTAGGCTTGAGGTTTTGTCATGTCATTACTAATCTGTTTGTTTTAAAAGGTGCATTATTATTATTATTATTATTATTATTATTAATGTAACAAATTAAAATATTCATCAAAAGTTGGGCCCTGGATATGTATAAAAGTCTCTGGGTGTATTGGCCAATTTTCTTAGCTTCTGTTGAAGACCTCTAGTTAATAATGAAGCTGTGTTCTGTAACGGATATCATCCCCTGTATCCTCACCTACATCATCAGACCAGTCCTTCTCCTGGAAGTGCTACCGTAACATCATGATAACAACAGTAATAATCTGAGCATCTTAATCTCTCAAAGCCAATGAGATTTGGGCTCCTAACTCACTTTGGTCCTTTGGAATATCCCCCCTCCAGGGCTCTCAACCTGCCAACACTAGATACACTCAAAATAAATAGAAACAAACTTCCCCTCTACAAAACCTTTCAGGTCCTCCCCAGTCAGCACCATCTATTACTTCTCACAAAGCCATCTAAGCAGTTTCCGCATTTGCAACACCGGTTTGCTTGCTTTCTTATTCCTTTGCAGCAATTCCCTAGTTGTGAAATGGGCACAGCGTGTCCTGATCTCAACTACAGTGGAGCAAATCCATAGACACTCCACAGACATCAGTGAAGTTTCACTGGTGTAAAAGTGGCCTGTGAGGAGGCCTGATTTTAGGCATAATTTATAGTCTGTAAAAAGGTGTTATTTTTTTTAATGATCCTTAAGTGGCGGGTTCTGTGTACCAGTCAGTGAAAACAGCTGGAGTAGGAAAACACACAGTGGTTGGTAACTTTAGTTCAACACTGGTTCTCCACTTGTGAGGTACTTCTTTCTCTTCATGTGTCATTATATAATGTCTGCATCTGTAACTTTAACTCCATGCATCTGAAGAAGTGAGGTTTTTTACCCATGAAAGCTTATGCCCAAATAAATCTGTTAGTCTTTAAGGTGCCACTGGAGTCCTCGTTGTTTTTGTGGATACGGACTAACACAGCTACCCCCTGATACTTTAGTTTAATAGAAAGATCAAAGTACTGGAACCTTTGCAGCACCCCAATATTTGCAAGGAGCTATCTCCCTATCTAGGTACTTATACCAGTGCTTATCTGGTCCTCACTGGAGCACCGGAGTACTCATCTGTGGCAGAACTGCTTCTCATGCTACATTACTGCATCTTTAAGACTAACAGAAGTATTGGGAGCATAAGCTTTCGTGGGTAAGAACCTCACTTCTTCAGATGCAAGTAAACTTGAAGAAGTGAGGTTCTTACCCACGAAAGCTTATGCTCCCAATACTTCTGTTAGTCTTAAAGGTGCCACAGGACCCTCTGTTGCTTTTTACAGATTCAGACTAACACGGCTACCCCTCTGATACATTACTGCATCTGTTATTATTGTAGTGAGGGCTCCATCTTGTGGTGCAAACTGAACTCGCCCAGAAATGTCAGATTTGCAATTACTCGTGAGTTGCACCACTACTTCTGCAGGCTGTGCGCCTTGTGCTACAGACACACGGGTTATTTCTAAGCGTGCATCTCATGAGACACATCATGTTCTCTTAACAACCTCTGACATGAATTGAGTCCTGGTGAATCACACCAGCCAGGCAGCCCTGGAGCGGGAAGCCTGTCTCCCCACAGAGGAGGTCCAGTCCTGGATTCTGAATTCCCACCTGTCCTGCAGGCTGAGGGAATGTCTTTTATACCATTTAAACAAACATGTCCAAAATGTCAAATGGCCTTTAGTGATGATCCCTGCCCTCCAGCCTCACCAGCTTCTCTCTGAAATCTTTGTGAATGAAGGAACAAGTGATGTGGAGGGAAAGTATCTGCCTTCATTTATAAGCTCTTTAAGGGTCCTTCTTTCTGTTCTGCGTTTGTACAGCACATGGCCAACTGGGTCCTGTTCATGATTAGGGCGCCATGCCATGCTATGGTAATACAAGTAATTAATAATAATGCCTTATTTCAAAAGATCCTCTGGTAGAGGTGTTATACCAATAGAATAAAAACCAGCAGGATCTTATTAAGAGGGATAAGGCAAAGATGCCACATTTATTGTAAATATAATGTTAAATCAAAAGATAAAAGTAAACAACGTTGTTTGACTACTTATTCCTATCACTACTTATTCCTTATACACACACACATATATATATATAGATAGATAGATATAGATAGATTCATTCACACAATCATTCATTCAAGTTCTGTATAGGTGTTATAGTTACCAGCCTAGAAGTTGCTCATGCCAAGTTACTGGCCAGGTATCTTAGTCATGAGGATGGAGACGAGTCTGTGTCAGATGCACCTGATGCTCCTGGAGGTTGGCAGCAGAACCAAAGACTCAAAGTCCTCAGTCTTGAGAGTCCATTCTTATAGGATTTAATTCCTATGTTAGTCTATGGGAGCTGTTTCATCCTGCTGTTGCTGACTCAATCAGCAGATGGCACACATTCCTGTCCAAAGTGGCACATTCCTGGTGGCTCCACACTGTCCAAAGTTTGTGTTTCTCATCCTTCCAGGTGATGGGGTGGATCCCAGTTTACCCTCCGGGGGTTTTCTGGTCATCCACTTGACGCATTCTTCGGCCGATGGATACTTCCTTTCTAGGCTGGCACCTCCCTAACCATCCATGTATATCAAGCATTCATCAGCATACATTCCATACCTTAACCATATTTTAATGTACTGTCTCCACCACTTTCGGGGTGTGTGCTAATTCATTTGAGACTCCCGGCCCTTTAATCACAGAGGGTGGGGGGTCTGTCCTAGGAGCCGTTGAATGAAGTGAAAGTCACTTAACAGCTTATAGGGTTTGTTTACATTGTATCAATTACTTCAAGAACAAAGTCAGTTAACTTGTTTGTAAATTTTACATAGTAGTAAAGTATCTTTCACAGGATAGATATAATCAATGGTTTCTACAGACAGTAGCTTACAAGTTTTAACAGAAGACCCAAGAGATTTTTGTACTTGGTGAAACTGTTGGATTTTAAAGTGTGGGAGCCAAATTATGAGGGGGTCACTGTCTCTTGGGGGAATCACTGTTAGTACCTTCTTTAATATCCCTACAGAGGGGGACTCTAGCCACAAGCTCAGAAGTGGCTCTGGATTGGAATGTTTTCAAAATCCCAAGGGAATCCTGATCCAGGTTTTTAGTTCGACCCAATACAGCAATAGGGCCAGTTGTGAAGCTTGGACCCAGAATCAGATCTGCTTCTGAATTTCCCCACAGTTCAGGTTTCTTTGTTCCTGGGGGGATCTCCAAATCCTGGAGAGACTTAGAGAAAGAAAGAAACACATGTTGCTTGGAAGCAATTCCTCTGATGCAGGCGCCTTAAGTAGGAACAACTGAAAAGCCACATGTGAACGCTAGTGGACTCACTACAGTTTTGCCAACTTGAGCATCTTCAAAGGGACACTGCAGAGAAAAACAAAAGCAACTGTTGTATGCAGTAATGCGGAAAATAAACCAGTGAATAAGTGTTTTACAGTGTGGCTGCGTTCGTTTGGAAACGGTCAGCCTAATTGCTCCAGCCTTGATTAAAATTCCATTATGATTTCACTGGTATTTACCATGTCCCCACATCAAGCACTCAAGCCAAATGACAACTGTTGCCTTTCCTTTTTAATCACCACTAATCTTCTTCTTCTTTCTTTTCTTTTCTTTTTTTTTCAAATGGGTCGCCACAGCTACCTAAGAATCCGGAAGCAGCAACGGATCCAAGAAAATCCCCAAACCGAGAACCAACTTGATGGACTGCACAAAAGCACTCACCACAGTTCTGTAAGTCTCTGATCCTTATTCTTCAGGGTGCGTTTACAATGATCCTGCCCCACCTCACCCTCCGCTAATTGCATTTGGGAATCAAGTTGCATTGTGAAGCCAGGCCCCCAAGAGTGCGCCCAAAAAACAAAAGGCCAGAAGAGGCCACAGAGACTGTGTCACCACCAAACAGGCTGGGCAGAAATTCAGATTCAAGTGCTCACTAGAGGAACCCGAAAGCCAGCTCATTGGAGTTTGCCATCCTCCAGATGGTGGGTCCTTGTGCAGTGATACTGAAAGCACAGTGCACCCTAGTGTGACTGTGCAAGGCTCAGAGTTATGCTGGGTTTTCAGTTACTTCCCAGGAAGCCTCAGTAAAAGGATATTCATGGAATAGCCCACTGAGCAGAGGCTGTAGTTCCTCTGTATATTTTTCTAACGAGATCTCAGATTAAAACTTTGAAAGTAGAAATCCAGGGGCTAAAACTGGCTCTGCAATCCTTTGGTGAAGGGGGTGTGCATGGGAGGATTTGATGATCCTTTCCATGCTCCTCTGTCTTCTGAGAGCTTTCAGGAATACGCACATGGCTTTATCTAGGACCGATCTGATATAAGAGAGTAGACTGCTGTTTGACCCTGTTCCATTCCCTTGCCACTTGTCATCACTTGCATCTGTGCAAAGTGCATAGCAAACCTTAACATAGGAGAATAGTATCGTTTTGCATCCACGTTGCACAGGTGTGCAAAGATTTGGTGGCATCTTACCCCGGCCTTGCACTCATTTTACACAAATGCAAATGATGACACAAGGCTCTAGGCAGGGGAGAATCATGTAAAATGTTCATGCATTGGTTTACTCTTGAGCAACTCCAGATGTGGCAATTATTCATTCCTGAAATTAAATATGGCACAAATGTCAAGCAATAACAATACTTGTCACTTAGATGGTCCTTTTCATCTTGAAAGTGCTTTAGCTTTATTTACCATCACACAGCAAGAGGCAGAGATGCACTACGACTTGCCTACAGCCTCAAAGGCAGACTGTGTTAGAATCAGGGTAGAGACTCAGGTGTTTTTTGTGCTCAGCCCTGCACTCAGCTCACGATAATTTTATCCCTACGGCAGAGAGTCCAACCACTTGTATAAGGGACTGTGTATTGTAAATGCTTTATTATGGGCCAGTTAAATGCCAAGCCCTTTACTTTGCTCTGCTGCTGTAGCTTCAGGCTGCCTGCTCCCAGATGGAAAGGTACCGACAGCTGACATTACCTGTTGGCTTTTTCTCTGTTATAATATGTGTTGATCCTATTGGTTCATTATCACTAAGCATAATGCTCTCTCAATCAGCTAGGCATCTGCAATCCTTCTGTTCTCATCTAGCTGGCAAATTAAGGGGTTGTCTTCATCCAGCACAAACGAATCATGGTGCCTGAGCTTGGGAATTGTGCACAGATGGTTTATTTTATATGCTTAGCTGATGAATGCACGGCATCACTTGCACATACTCATTTCTGTTACAATAATTATATGCAGCTTGTCAGAGAAGTTTTTATTCCAGTGGTGCTGGAGCATGTTCTTAGTGGGGGCAGTATGATGAATAACCCTTAGAAGTTGCACAGTACTTTTGAGCCAAAGATTAGATCTCAAAGGTCTTTACAAAGGGGAGTGGGACTTGATTATCTCTATTTTACTGATGGGGAAACTGAGGCACAGAATGACTGTGTACAATTTTCCAAAGAGGCTTAGGCGCTCACATCGCAGTTCCAAAGGGGAATTAGGGTTACTCACCCCAGCGAGAAGGGGAACTTGCGCAAGTCATTTTTATTTCTATTCTGATGTTTGTTGGGCTGACAATAAAAACTCCAAAGACATTTAACACGTGGCTATTTTGGCACAGTCTTTCGTTGGCTGGCCAGGGACCAGGCAGCTCTTGGCATGCCCGGATAACTGCCCCCAGGGGAACAGAAGAGAAATGGCAGCGGAGGGCAGCTTAGAATGATGTGGGGCTTGTCTCTTTAGCATAAATACCATGGCCTCCAGCGTGGGTATCCTATATCAGCATTTCTCCTGCAACTACCTAACAGCAAGCAAAGTGAGTCCACAGCAGCTCGGTGTGGCCTGGGAGGGAAAGGTGGCTCCAACAGCTGGGAGGCTGCTCGGAAGAGAGGGCAGTTGAAAGTTATGCGGTTACCAGGGAGATGTTTGGATATCAGTTTTCCCCAGTACATGGAGTTCATGGAGTTATACTTTGATGAAAGTTTTCTGACTTTTTGGCCAAATCCTAAAGTCCCTGCTCAGACCAATCTGCCAGTGGCCTGATTCTCCTCTTGTGTTGCTGGACAGCAGAAGTAAAACCTCTGTTATCCCCGTGGGTCAGAGCACAATCGGGCCCGAGACTTCACTGAGAGTTTTGCCCTAATAAGGGCATCAGGATGTTGCCTTGTATTGGGTTGACAGCACTATAGACTGCTATCCACTAGCAGCACATGCCTCTCCATACCCTGCCTATGTCTATCCACTGGCATCCAATGGATACCTTTGTCGGCAGGAAAAGGGCCTCCATGGCCCATTGACTCCTTCGCCTCTCACCTGTGACAGCCACCAAGGGTGGTAATTATGTCAGATGTGTTTGCTGCTGCAAACTGGACTGAGAACCACCTACGTTGGTTACAGAGCTGTTATCACATAGCAGAAACATTTGGGTTCAAGTCCTGGCCCCAGTGAACTCAGAAGGAATTTTGCTGAGTGGGGCCAGGATTTCACCCTTGGTCACTAATGAGGTGG
Source organism: Emys orbicularis (assembly GCF_028017835.1). NCBI lineage: Eukaryota > Metazoa > Chordata > Testudines > Emydidae > Emys > Emys orbicularis. Next base: position 104,659,628 of record NC_088691.1, read on the forward strand.
GATGGACGTTAAACAGGACCCTAGAACAGAATGTTCTGTACCCAATTACCCATCTCCCAGAATGATACATGTAGAACCTTGGGAGATTCTGTATCCTTTAGTACACATCCCATCTTCCCTAGTAACTGGAATTAACAGGAAAGTCAGCCGGTGGTCACATCATACCAGGATCTCATACAACATTCTGTATAGTTCTTATGCCACCCTCTATGCATATCAGGTGCTCCTTTCAGACAGCATTGAAGTGTTCATATGCCAAACTCCCCTGTATCTCTAACAGCTGCTTAGATGACCCTGCTGCCTGACGTTTTCTATCCAACAAAGCAGAATCACCCCTTTAAAAAGTAAAAACTGGTTTTGTTCAGTGTTGGGGGGCTTCAAATTGATTTTTTTTTCAAAGGTCACAAAGCCATTCCTGAAACTCATTAAGAAGCTGCTGAACAAAGGGCGTTGCAGCTGGCTGACAAATGGCTTCAGCACTGTCCATAAAGGCAGCTTAATGTGAACTGCCATATTATTTAGACTTGTGATTGATGAAGGAATAGAAATTCTGGAGATGAAAACACGTCATAGACCAAGAGAGACCAAGAAACAGTGAGTTTCACATTTAATTTAAGTCAGAAAACAAATATGCCAAAGAGCTCAAGAGTCTAATGGAAAAATCAGCTAAAGAAAATATTTTTGAAAAGAGTCACCCGTATACTGAATGATTGGCGCTGCTCATTATGTCTGTGACATCTCCTCATTAGATCGCAGTGATTTAGGCAGTCCAGTGTTCTCTTTTTCGCTGGGGAAAAAAACATTCTGGACATACGGGAGGAGATGAGGTTGCCACTCACTGCCCGCTAACAGGAGCTCTGATAGACTTACCATAAATATGGGCAAACTGGTCCTGGCAGGAGGCAGCTAGGTCTCGAGCATTGGAGAGAACAGAGTTAATTAGAAGGACAGAGTCAGCCTTGTAAAAATGGCATCCACACTGTCATGTGTAGACTGAGCTACCCAAGAGATTGTGGTTTGTTTCCATAATAATGACTTACTGGGCCAAATAACACGTCTCCAAATCTTGGGGAGACAGCCAAGGAAATCATCTTTAAACAGCTACTGTCAAGATAAAAATCATTATATATAACGTATATACATATGTATGTGTATAATTATTTTTGTTGACAGCATATAAATGTTGCATATATATAAATATGCCATCAAGACAAAAAACATTATATACACATAATTTTTATCTTGACAGTCTGTTTTAAGATTATATTTTCTATCTATCTATCTATCCACAACTTGCCTAACTTGTATTACTAAATAACCCCTTAGAGACTTGAGCCAAACAAAATTTTTAAAATCTCATGGGAAAAAGTTAATTTATGCAATCTATTTACCTCTACTCCGTTTTGGTCCTAAAACGTGACTAGTCAGTTTCACATTCCATCTATAAGTCAGTTTCAGTAGTAACCTCATGAGGGGCGGGGTGGGAAATCTAGCATGTCTTTAAAATCAGTTCAGCCTAATCTGGAACCACTACCACGCCTTAATTGTATGGTTCGTGCATGATGTCACTGCAAGGCAGAGTTAAGGTCATTTGGGTGCCCTAATTGTGCATTTCCATACATCAACATGTTTGTATTGCTTTTAAGTTTATCCTTAACTCTGAATTACCTGTTGTCTAGCGTTTGGTTTAGGGATAATTACAACATCCCTGTGATTATACTTTACCCTAAATCACTGATCTGTGCTCTCAGTCTTAACTCTTCAAATGTAGTTTATGGCACTGGCTTATTTAGTTTATTCATTCATTTTCAGCCCCACGAACTGGATGAACTAATTAGACATAACATAGAAGACAGTCCCTGCCCCCAAAGAGTTTATAATCTAGAAAAAAAGACAGAAATTATAAGATAGAAACAGCCAAAAATGTTTGAAGGCAGCTCTCAGCAGCTTCTCGTTCCTATATGGGGAAATGTGGTGTGCCTAGGCTTGCCCTTAAATGGGAGGCAGGTGGTTCACATAACCTACACCTTTCCCCTGGTGTTATAACTTATCTCTGCCAGCCCCTGCTGGCTACTTCTCCTGCCACATTACAGGCACTGCCAACTTTCTTCTCTGCATCCACTCCAGTCTGGCTGTAAATTGGGATTCCAATATTAACAATGTCATTGTTAGAAAGATAAAAGGGAAATAATGTATTTAGTGGTCACAGCAGAGATGTGGGAGTCAGAGTTCCTGGCTTTTCATCCCAGCTTCACAAGCGATTCAGGGCGTGACCTTGGACAAGTCACTCATACCCTATTTTTTTTACAGGTGTTGAGCATCTACTGTTCTCAGTTGGACTGCAACGTGGAGGGTTAATTCATGTTTGCAAAGGGCTTTGAGCTCTCTGGATGAAAGGCACTATATAACTGTCAACTGTTGTATCTGTTTCTGCCCTGAAGAGTCACCAGCTCCACTCAGTGGAATACCGTTTTGATGCATATCTCCTCGTATCACACCACATTGGGGGGCTTTTTTTTTTTTTTAGAGGACACCGAGGCAGGAAGTGCTGTATGAGCATTACGAACAATCCGTGAGTGCTCATGCTGTGTGAGCTTGAGTCTGGCGAGGAAGAGGCACATCTTCCTTCATTGCAGATTAAAAATAGATTAGTGCTATTGCCCTTCCAGAGCCACCTTCCCCACATTGAAGACGCTGTCCAAAGAGAGAACCTGTTCTTTGTCTCTGTCCAGCTGCGGTGCCTGGGAGTTCTAGCTGTGCTACGCTGACAGACAAAAATAACCAGACACTGTCTGAACCTTCTCTCACGCTGTACTTACAGGGTCGACAGCGCCAGGATATTAACAGAGAGATGAGAGGAAGGAAGGTTTTGTGGTTAAGGTGCTAAACTAGCACTCGAGGGTTGGGTTCATTTCCCAGCCCTGCCCCGTGTGACACGGGTTTAGTCACTTGATCTTTGTGCCTGAGTTTGCCATGTGTGAAATGGCACTAAGAACCCTTTCGCGTTACGCGGGTTGTAACCTCTGGAAGGAAGAGACTGTCTCACTCTGTGGGTCTGCGCAGCACTATTGCGGGCGGGGCCGCCAGGGGCTTCTAGCGATGCAAATAGTGATAATAAGGTTAGAACGTGCCCGTAGGGTCTGCAAGCAAGGGGCCTCTCGGCACGCAAATCTCCCCTCCTCACACGAAAGAGAGAGCAGTCAGCCAGTGCTGGGGCACCAGGCCTCTTTGTCTACAGGGTCAAGAGTTTGGGCAGCTGCAAAGGGGGCAGGCGTGAGCGGAAGGGCAGGCAGGGGAAGGGTTTCCATTGTGTCCCCAGGAGAAGCAACATGTGCCCAGGAATTTAGGCCTTTGCTGTGGCACCTGCTCACAGTGGGGCACACCCAATCCCAGAGTCCCTGGCTAGTCACCAGTGGGGAGGCCCTGCCAGAGTGGCTGCAGCGGAGCCGTGGGCCCAGGCAAGGTGAGGGGAGCCAGAGCACATCTTCTCTTCTGCTCACACGTAATGGCTCCCCTTCCTCGCCCAGCCTCGGAGGAGCCACTGTAGCTCCACTTCCTCGGCTGGTGTGGTGGGAACTCCCCCATCGGCTGCACCTCCTGACAGTGGGGAGCTGGGGCGAGCCAGAGAGGGCCCACGGCTGATGCGAAAGCACAGCACCTCCGCAGGGGTGACGCTGCTCCTTGAGATCCGAGGGGATCTGCAGGGCTGCGAGGAGGGGCCCTACTTTCTGCCATGCGGCTGGAAAGGAGCAGAGGGGTGGGGTTAAACCCCGACATGCCCTTCTCCACATAAAGGAAAGTCCCATCATGTGCCCCTTGTGGCACTTCCTGAGCCCTGCATGGGTATTTCCCCATAAAGGCACGAGCTGTCTGAAAGTTACTACTGGTTATTTATGCCCTTCTTACAATGTTCTCCCCGCTCCCGCAGAACAACCAACCATGAACCCTGCCCTTTGGCCCCAGACGGATGGGATCCTGGCCTCCTTTGTCAGACGCCTGTTGGAGTTTTATTAATTCCTCCCCCATGTTATTCCTAGCTACCTACAGTTTCTCCTCTACCCCCAGCCATGTGAATTCTCTGAACAATAAATATTACTTCTATTGTCAACAAATACAGATGCAGTGAGAATCGACACCATAGCTAATCTTGTGTTCCGCTTCTGTTTACAAGGCATTAGATCTGTGTTCACGCTGCTTATAATTTGGTCAGGACACTTTGAAACAATTACAGCCTTATTCTAAGTACTTTCCATCTATTAACCTTAAATGCTTTGCTGGGAATTTGTCAAATACTTAGAATCTTTTGTGACCCTGGATAGAATGAATGTTCTCCCATCACCAAGAATTTCAGTTGTTACAAGAGCAAACAAAGGGATGTGTTTTTTCCCTGCTAGTTTGCGTAAAACATCAATGTCTCTATATTTTTTTAATGAATAGCAAATCTCTCATTCCATATTTCACGAGAGCTGTTTTCTGTTGTTGTTGCAAGAGCTGGTTTTCATCAATGCAGCGTACATCTCAACCTGCCGCGTCCAAGTCATGAACCTCCAGATGAGGGCTAGAAAGAAAATAACAGAGCAGGAATATTTAACCCTGAACAACCTTTTCTTTGGCATCAGATTTCACAATTCATCACTGCGAGAGCTCAACAATTGATGACGATAGAAGTCACAGCACGCCCAGGTCTGTGAGGGATTGAGATAGATGAACATATTTCAAACAGGGGGCAGCCGTCTGAACAATTTGTGGCATTCCTCTTAGTCTGACAGCACCTGTTCATGATCTGAAATTCATCCCCATGGAAATATCGCTAATGGTGTTAAGCACCCACCTTTTAGCCACCTGGGAGAAAGGGTAGGTAATCTTGTGGCTAAGGCATTGGGTTAAGACTCAGGAATTCTGGATTTTTTTCCTGGCTCCGCCACAGACTTTCTGCGTGACTTTGAGCAACTCACATAATCTGGCTGGCCCAGATCCACAAAAGGGACTTAGACACTGTGATGCTGAGTGTCACGGAACCTACCTTTTTGGTGCCCAGAAAATCACAAGAATGACGCTGAGAGCCACCAAGCCTGAGTTAGGCACTGAGGCTCCTATACGATGAATGGGAAGAGACAGGTACCTTAGAATATGATCCGCAAAGCCAGCACGCTAGCTATTGGGTGTGTACTAAGTCCTGCCACTCTCTTGAAGCTTGGCGCCTAAATCTGGGCTGCAGGAAGGTGTCATCATGAACCAGGGGAAGATGGGCATTTGGTTGCCTAAGTTACACAGGCAGGGCCCTGCTCAGAGGTCACCTAATGCCACACAAAGCAGCTGGGCGGTGGGGGCAGGAGGCAGCTCTCCTTTCTAACCTTAGCCTAGTGGTTAGGGTACTCACCCAGGATGTGGAAAATCCCCAGTTCTAGTCCCCCCTCCACCCACATCAGCAATGGGCTCTGCCCCTCCCATCTGGTGTGGCATGAGGTGACCTCGGAGCACACCTGGCAGATTGGGCCGACTGGGGCAGGTGAACCCCTGTCTTTCCCCCGGTTCATGAATTGCTCTGGTGCGTAAGTGGGTGCCTAGAGGGAGGCAGGAGTGCATGTGCTCAGAGGCAGAAACTTAGGCATCTAAGGGACTTTCACTGCAAAAACTTAGGAGCCAGGTGACTTTAGGCACTTCCAGGGTTAGGTGGCCACCAAGTGGGAGAGTTGTGGATGGAAGTGGTGACTAAAAACAGACCCTAGGCACCTAAGTATCTCTCTCACCTGTAACAGAGGAATAGTGAAACTCTTCAGGCTGGGAGTCTCTCTCGCTCTGTGTGTGCAGCACTTGGCAGTCTGGGCCCCTGAGGTCTCTAGGCACTGTTGTGATACAAATAATAATCTAGTAACCGTGTTGCACCAAAATGTATTCTTTCAAACAGGACGGGTCGCTGGCATCTAGTGGCCGTAGTTTAATAACCAATTAATGTTTGTCCCTTTGCAAGAGTTGGGGGCGAGCCACAAAGTCTGCATCCAGATACTGCTCCAAACTTCTTCATAGTTTGGGGATGTTCAAATCCTGGATTTTGGTTCATGCCCAGTTCTAATTAGTACCATTCCTGTCCTGCTGAAATCAGCGAAGTGCAGACAGCAATGACAATAATTTAAAAAATATTAATGGACATTTTTTTTTTGAACTCTCAGAGCTTTGGTTCAATTTTTGGATAAGGTCCGAATCCGTTCTTCTTGTAATTGAACTTGTTTGCTTTCTCTGAACAATGACACAAAATAAAGCAGATGGTCCCAATGGAAAATTTTGAGTAGACCGCACTCTTCACTACAGATCTGGTTCCTTTACAGAATAATGAACGCTGTCCTCTTTACAGGGTGAAGACTATGTGGAAAGGCTACAACTCAGCAGGACTGTGCAGAATGATCTGGATAGCAGAGTAAGACTAATTACAAACTACTGTAGTTTGTAGCGGGGATTGCACAATGACAGGGTCGTGTACCATCTATGGTCACTTGGGTTCTTACCATCGGCAGGCTGGTTCTCATTGTATTTTTAACTGTGATTACACTTTTGATCTCCAAGACTTAGTTTATAGTTTCTGCTTTGCAATCATTGTGGTGAGCTTGCTGGAGTGCATATTAATCTCCAATTTTCTGCAACAGAGCTGCTCTCTCAAGACACCGAGCTGGCTGCATATCCTAGTATTACCTTACGAGGCCAAGTCTATCTTGCTGCAAAGTCCAGTATGTTAATGAGGGAAAGGAATGAGACATTGGAGAGTTCGTTTACTTTTCATAATAATATCAACCCAACAGGAAGTAAGTGGTTTTTCTTTTTCTCTTATGCAAACTGAGACTGGGAAAAGTATATGCCCTTAACCCATTCTTGTTTACAATCTTCACTTGCCTTCTTGTGGTACCCCAGAAATGCAAAAAAACCCAGCCTGCTGCTGTAGCAACACTAATAAACAATAAACATAGTCCCAGTTTTAAGAGGCTTTTTGAAAGTAATCAATAATAAACTGCCCTGGATTTTTTTTAGTTAGAGATCTGTGACTGGACAATGAATATTTTTTTCTGAATGTTGCTGAGTTCCAGGAATCAGGGAATCATATTGCAAGAACAAATTAAGCAACCAGAAAACACAAGGGAAAGAATAACCAGAGCTTGCTAAGAAGCCTTGTCCTTGTAAAGAAAATATTTTCCCCATGGTAAATGCAAGGAGGGGTCCACAATGCCTGTTTTTATTCAGTTTGTTTCAAAAATTTGCCTTGAAATTATTCCAAAAATAAATCTATTAAATAAGACCAATGTCACCATCAAAGAAAAACAATAAAACGTATGCATATAGGTATGAGATCTTCAATGACCATAAATTACCTTATGGTCATGGACCTTTATATCAGTATAAGGGCCAGATCCAAAGGCCATTGAAGTTAATATGTATCTTTCCATGGACTTCAGTGGTCCTTGGTCAAGCCCAGTGAGACAGAAGGATCAGGATTGTGCTGTTCAAAAGGAAGAAATGAGAGACACTCAATTTTAAAAAAATTCTCTTCAATGACAAAACGCGATCAGTATGGCATCAAATATTGTATAATCCCATCTCGGAACTGCGTGCAGTTCTTGTTTTTAAGCTTTGGTACAATCAGTCCCTTGCATGAGATCTAACAGATTGTGGAGGATTATAAAAAAATTCACTACCAATAGACAACATCTGGCTTTCTGACATTCATGTCTGCATGAAGAAGAATTTATTCTAAGATTCAGGAGCATCACGGTAATTCTGATTCACTATTTCGAAAGCATACATCTGCTCATCCTAAGGAATTCTGCAGGCATCTGCACTGTTTTCGTTGTGTTTTTCATGTTGCTGCAGTAACGAGAGGATATTCAATTTATTATTTGTACTGTGCCAGATCTGAGCCCAGACTATTGACCCAATACTGCAAAGTACTTAATACCTCCTGGCAGGTGTCAAAGCGCCTTCAGCTACCACTGAAATCAAAGGTAGCTGAGGGTGCCTGGTTGGCAGCAGGAGTGGAGAGAAACAAAACATGTATGTTCCCTTGGCTGCAGGCACATGCAGAGTGATCCTGAGGCGTGGGGAGTGCCAGGCCTGCAATACAAGCTATGGGAATGGAGAAAAAGCAGTTGTCCAGTCCCCTCACTGACAGGAGAAACTGGAAAAGTCAGCTCTTCCACTAAGTGTGCTTGAGCAGTTTGCGGGTTACTGAGGTTTGCAAGGCTGCATCTCCTATAATTTGTATCTGGCTTTGGAATCCCCAAAAGGATGACTATCAGCAGCACAGATACTCCTTTGCACGGGGGCTCTGAGCTCAGAGTGCTTCTCGCACACAGACGTTATGTTATCCCTGTGTTAATCTTCATGGTTGTGACAGTGTAATTCCCTACCCAGGCTCTCAGCTACCCGGGAGGGGCTGTGCAGAATAGAACGGTTCTGTGGCCCTCCCTTTGTATCCCCGCTAAACTAATGCGCCTCCTCCCCATTCTAGGTGTTTGTAACGCTAACGATCCCAGACGCTTTTTAGAAAGAATGACAGGGAACTCCAGAGCTCCTTTCTCAACCACACACAGGCTGTATGTGGGGGTCTCACTGGGGATGAAATTCACCCCGACCCAGAGAGTCTTCACAAGGAGCTACAAAGCATTTCAATCTATGCACTCAGGGCAGGTCCAGCCCAGGCACACTGGAGGGCCGTTTCTAGCGGTTCTGACTAGGTTGGAATGGAGGGAGACCTAGGGGAAGATGCCGCTGGCTGTCATTGTGTATGCACTGCAGCTGCTATTCCCATAGATACGATGCTGGAGCTGCTGCTAAATTGCCATGTCCCTTACTTTTTACAAGCTGTTCAGAAGCTTTCAGGTACAGCTTGTTTATTTGTATTGTTACAAAAACCTGTTCTAAATGCACCTTTGCCCTGGGAGTTTAATCCCTGACTTCAGGGAGGGCAGAGTTAGGCCAATGGTGAGCACTTCTGAAAATCCCACCCTGTGTGTTTGTACAGAACCTAGCACTGAGCTCAGCGCGGGCTTGTAGGTACTTCTGTATTAAACATTATAAATCATATTTTTGACACGGAACATGGTCCAGTGCAACATGAAGAGACTATACTGGAGCTGAACAATTCAGAGCCCCGTGTAGGTTTTGTTTTGAAGACTATATAACAGAGTTCAGAAAAGAACTAGATAAGTTCATGGAGGATAGGTCCATCAATAGCTGTTAGCCAGGATGGGCAGGGATGGTGTCCCCCTAGCCTCTGTTTGCCAGAAGCTGGGGATGGATGACAGGGGATGGATCACTTGATGATTACCTGTTCTGTTCATTCCCTCTGGGGCACCTGGCATTGGCCACTGTTGGAAGACAGGATACTGGGCTAGATGGACCTTTGGTCTGACCCAGTATGGCTGTTCTTATGATGAAAGCATCTAATTTTTAAAAAATTCCTTCCCACTGACCATGCACATAAATCACAAACTTTCTTGTACCTGACATGTAGGTGGCAAATCTTAGTTCTGGTTAGACCTACGTACTTTATGGAACAAATGCACATGACGATGAACCTGAGTGTCAGCAGAAAGCTTGAGCTGTCTGTTTGTATCAACTCCTTTTCTATGCCCAGCTGGTCTATGTTTTAAGCAAGACTAAGTACTCTCCGTTGCAGAAAGCTGCTCATAATATGTGAGCTCGGCAGTATTTTATCTGATGAGCGAATACTCAGATCACTTTAATACAGTTAGAATATCCTATAGTGGCAAGTTAGAAATCATCTGATGAGATCAGGGGTCCATCTAGTTAAGTACCCTGTGTCCAACAGTGGCTGAAATCACCTGCTTCAGAAGAAGGTATAAAAACTCTTCAATGGACAGTTATGGGATAACCTATCTAGAGAGAAGAGTTTCTTCCTGACCAGTGTCAGTTAGGAGTTGGTTTATGCCCTGATGCAGGAAGATTTAAATCCCTTCCACACTTTGTCTTTTCTTTATTTTTTTTCTAAAATCCTTTATTAACATAACCCTGGATGTACTCGTTACCCATATAAAAGTCTGAATCTTTTAGAGTGACAAGATGTCCCGATTTTATAGGGACAGCTGCGAGATTCGGGGCTTTGTCTCATATAGGCGCCTATTACCCCCCACCTCCCGGCCTGATTGTTCACACTTGCTATCTGGTCACCCTACATCCTTTTTTAAAACAGCCTGTTACAAAAGTTAGAGCACTGTTGCTATGCTGCTTCAAGGAGAGTCTCAAAGGGTTATTTATTAGTCTCGAGCAAAGCAGAGGAAGGTTGGTTCACTGGTTGTGGCACTAGCTTTGGGAGGGGGAGCCTTGCGTTCAGTTCCCGGCTCTGCTCCAGATTTGCTGCACAACCCTGAGCAAATCACGTAGTTTGTCTGTGACTCCCTACCTTATCTGTAAAATGGAAATGACAATACTCCTCTCCCAAACAAGGGTCTTGTAAGGATAAATATGTTAAAGACCACTGCCAGATGCTCTGGTAATGCAGGCCATACAGATAGCGTGGGATTAAAGACAGCCCCTACCTTGAATGGCTCACAGTCTAGAAGACAGGCCAAGTCACTCCTCATGTAATATAAAATAAGAGGAGTGGGGTTTTTTTATTTTATTTATTTTCTTCACTTTCCCATAACTAAAACTCATCCTGTCCACAAAAACCAAACATCGTCCTCAGGCAGACCCCAAGCATTTGGACCCAAAGGTGAAGGCTTTGTAAAGTTATGAGCAAGCAGCACCGGGGGATGGAATATAAACTGTATTTGCAACGTTAGCTGCAGTGAATCTGCATTGTATGTTCATAACTGATCCAACACATGTTACCGGCAATTTCTAATTCTGTCATCCTGGTTAACATACAATAATGCTGCGTGGTTGGCATCATGTATTTTAATTCCAAAGGTTTGGCAGCATGCCATCAGAGGTCACTGCAGCTTTATTCATGACATCTAGAACCTTAAGTCTGTTCATAAACGAATCTCCAGACTCCTGGTTATCGATGCTTGCCTCTCCGTTTAACCTGACTGCCTGGGTATCTGTATTGGAAAGAATGGCCTGGAGTTAAGTGATACTTCGGTTAGCTGAGATCACGTCTGGGAAAGGCACATATTGAATAAAGATCACCGTTTTCAGCCAGCATCAGGTTTGTTTTCCTTAGTGATACTAGGCCCTGGAATGCCAGAAAAGACTGCACGTGAGCCTTAAAATGTTGTTTCTCGCCTGGCAGGAGGATGTGAACCTGTCCAGTTTGAAATGCAGGTGAAATGTCAGGAAAGCTGTAAAACTGACCATGAATAGAGAAGAACACAAACAGCGCAGCTGCTACTGAATCCGCTGAACTCGAACCCAGGTTTACGCCCATCCTGCCCAATGAGGTTTGTTTTCAGCAGTTATGCAAGAGGAACCTTGGAACTTCCCATTCCAGTGGGACTTCAGTACAAAGAGCGAAAACATGGTTTTGAGCAAGAGGGTGAAACAGGATTTTGTGGTTAAGATCCAGGGTTGGAAATCTGGAGAGCTCGGTTCCAGTCCCAGCCCTGCAGCAGACTACCTGAGTGACCTCTGGCTAATCTCTCTGTCTGTTTTCCCAGCTGCCAGATGGGAATCACAATAGCAGGATTTTGCTGGAGTGTTTTGAGATCCTTAGCTGAAAGGCACCGTATTTGTGAGCAAAGTATTATCATAATATTATTATCCTAGTATTATATAATAATGTACAGTACCTGTTTATTTTAGAGCATCCCACAGTGTGATAGATGCTTTACAGAGTAAATAAAACACATGGTCATTGCCCTGCAGTGCTTACATTCTAAGCATGGGCAAGCAAAGGTGTGCAAAGGGGAGAGATGGGGGACTGGGACAAGTGATTACATAGTTAGTGTACATACTTTCTGCAGGGTAAACTTCCATTGCTCTTTTGGGAAGCTACTCTTGAGGCAAAGTTGTATGGAATTTCATAGAGAGTGCTACTGTTTCTATGTTTTTTTTATTAACTATCTTATAGGGAATTGTAACCCCACAACAGAGTTAAGTACGAAGGGTCCTAAATACATATAGGAAGGTTATCACGGTGTACAGAATTCTAAAGTTTTTAATTTTTGTAGAAATCTCTGGGTTCCACCATCATTCATTTGCAAATGGCATTTCCATGGGTGAAGAATGACGAAGGCTCAGGTCCGACACAAGACAGCTCCTGGTGCTGCGACAGCCTTCCTGTGTGACCTTGAGCAACTCACTTATCTCTTCGTGCCTCAGTTTCCCATCAATAATACAGAGATGATATCTAACTCATGGGGGGTTGTGAGGTTGCTACACTAATTGCCAAAATCTTTGGGCTCCTAAGAGGGAAGGTTCTATGGGTTTGAAAAGTGTTATTAATTTAAAAATTTGCATCAGCCCTGGAGTGAACAGACAACACGGCATGAAATACACACTCCGAAAGACCTGGAGAGAAACTCAAGATCAATGGGGTTAAATCCTTGACGCTTTGGTCTACCCTGTAAATCCTACACCTTAGTGCCAAAGGGTAGCAAGAAAAAAACAACACCCTTCTAAATAATAATACTTAAACTGTCACCTTCTCAGGACCGGGGCCACTCTTTGCCAGCCTGGGAGGTGCAGAGAACATCATGTGTGCTTCCATAAACAAATAAGTAGTAATGGTTCATATATTGACCTTTTAATCTGTGGATCTCAAATGCTTAATTAAGCAAAGTCAATATTGTCATCCTGATTATACAGATGAGGAAACTGAGGCACAAAGAGGGTAAGGGAGTTGCCCAAGATCACAGCGCAGCTGAGTGGCAGAGCTGGGACTAGAACCCTGGAATGAAACCCTGGCCTCATTGCAGTCAATGACAAAATTCCCATTGATTTCTATGGAGCCAGGATTCTACCTGTGGTCTCCTATTTATGGTACCATTGTCATTCATTCTGTGTGCTACACCTCCCTGACATACTGCCAGTCGTGGGCAGAAGCAATCCCCAAAATGAATCCTACACAGTAAAGAAATTTTCATAGAATCCCTTAATCCTTCACAGCCTATAAAAACCCTGCTTCAAGTATGGGAAGCACTATACAAATATTCCTGCCCTGTCCAATTTTTCTCTGTCATGATGGTTTTTAAGGTGCCTATTTTTATCTGCTTTCACTGACAGTAAATGCTGGTTAAAATGTCTTCTCATTGCCTGGCGCTGCAAGGCCTACAGGTTCCAGTGTATTCTTCCCCCCCCTTTGTAAAATATCTGCTTTCACTGACAGTAAATGCTGGTTAAAATGTCTTCTCATTGCCTGGCGCTGCAAGGCCTACAGGTTCCAGTGTATTCTTCCCCCCCTTTTGTAAAATAATCAAATGTAATTAACAAGAGGCATCTTCTCCTCTAGTGGCATTGGCATGAGTGGGGTTGACAGGATGTTGGGACACCTGACGCAAGGTGGCAAAACGATCGCTTCAGATGGTGCTAGAGTCATCAAGTTTTAACTGGGCCTCATGTCTGTTTTATAATCCCTGCCCTGAAAGAGAGAGAGAGAAATGCATAGCCATGTTAGAGAGCTATACAGTGAAACTCATATAAGAGGTCCTCCTTATTAGACAACCTCCTGTGTCAGGGAATCCCAGAGCATCTCTACATGTTCTGAGTACAATTGTTTTGGAATAGCCTTAACCAAATGGGACTTGGTTATTTTCTCCCTGGTATGAATGCTTCTTTCTAATGGTAACCTTGATCCCTTTGCTGGAAATGAGATTGCAGAGCAAAGTGCCTTCAAGCACATGCAGGTGTGCCCATTGCAAAGCTGCCGCCCCTTTAAGAACAGAGTTTAGGGGGGTTTAGTCATTGAGTGAAGCATGCGACTGAAGTCAGATGACAAGGGCTTGTTGACTGCCTGTGGAGGTCTATAAGAATAAGCCCTTCTCTTGGTGGGGCTCTGCACAGAGACTGTCAGAAGGGAAGCTGCCGAGGGAAAGACCAGTGACCCAGGGTCCAAAGCTTGGCTTTGAGATCGCTGAAGGGACTGTGCTGAGCTGGGCTAACAACTCCGAGATTAATTGAAAATTTGGGAGTTTCTGGCTCCAGATCCTGTGCATAGACTAAAATGGACATCATCCATCATCCCAGTTCTCCAAGACGGATTCATGGCTAGATTACAATCTGTTTCACCAGTATAAAGTCAGACTAATTCCATTGATTTGAGTGGGTTCATTCCAGATTTTTGACGGTCTCACTTATGCTAGTATAACTCAGGAGGGAAGGGATGAAGGGAATAGTGTATCCCTGATGTAAAACCCATAGAGGTGAGATCAAGAATCAGGCCCAAATGAAAGACAGCAACCCTGTTTGAGTTCAGGAGTTAGGGAATGTGTGTAGTCTAGAAGTGTGCCTCATGTAGAGATTAATCTAAACCACATAATTTGGTTTCTGTATTACACTCGTGACTCCAGTGTGCTAGCCACTGTTATTTGATATACTAGAATAGCACCTATAGACCCCAGTGGAAGATCGGAGCCCCAAGGTACTGTACAAACATGTAGTAGAGTCCTTGCCCTGTGGTGCTTATGTTTTAGGTTTATGATAAGATGCAATATCCGGATGAAACAAACAAACTGGTAAAGGTTGGGGAGAAGTGAGATGAGACAGCAGTAATACAGGCACTTTTTCAAGTCAGCTTGAATCCAGTTCAGGTAGTTACAGAGTTGGGAACCAGTGGTGTGGATCTGGATCTGAGGCTCTGGTTCATGCCCATCTCTAATTAGATGTAGGACCAAGAGCATAGGATAGAGTCAGGCAGAGTATGAGCAAGAACATACCACACTGTTCTGCCTGCACCATTCCTTGCCATTCCCACTCTAAATCTGTTGTCAGCAGGGTCAGCCAGTTTAGCTGTGTGCACAAACAGGCATTAGAACGAGACCCACCAAAACCATCACCTCTTCCAGGACTCGAACCTAGGACTCCAGGAGGGCAAGGGCTGAGCCCAGCTGCAACCCTGAGACTACCATGACATTTTAAATCACAGCCACTCTGAACGAGAAATCTTTACAGGGGTCCCATCAATTGTTTGCATTCCCTCCTCATTTCTTCGAAGCCAAGTGTTTGTTCTGCCAATGAGTTCATCATCTCCATATTGCAGGATACGTAGAATTGTAACCAGAAATTCTGACAGTGACCTGGAAAAATCAATAACGTCCAGAAAGGATTTTAGTATCCAATGGGCACCAGCAACTGTAATAGCTGGGAGATCATTGCTAGCAAAAGAAATTATTTTCCTCCTGTGAATAGTGTGACTGGAAACTCACCCTTCGTGACCTACAAGAGACGAGCCATGTGTCTCAGATGACTTATGGCCATGGGCAAGTGTCCAAATCAGAAACCCCACCACTGCACTTGGTACCTTCTTGGAAGGGAGGTGAAGAGATGTGTGCCATCACCAGGGTAAACGATACCGTTTTCCATTCTAAAAGTGAACTGAAACATCAGTGATGCAGCCCCAGGTCTTTGAATATGCTGAACCGAGCAGAACGGGTGTACTGTACATAATTTGTTCTCATTTTTCTAATGGTAACCACGGTCACATCGCTGGATGAGAGGCTGCCATGCAAACTGGCTTGTAGCAGTGCGGCACCACTGCAAACAATATATCTCATCTTACACAGCCCTGCACGGTAATCTACCTTATCCTGGAGCTACATGGGAGCAGTCGTTGTTCAGACAGCAGGTCGTCCTGCCCTGGAATAAGAAAGCAGACAAAAATCCCATGGGAGACTCATTGACAGAGGATGCAGTGGGGGAACGGGTTTGGATAATGACTCCCTCGACTCCACCTTAAACCAGGATTGCAGCTCCTCTCACCTAGACTCCGGCAGCTCCTCTCTGTTCCAGCCTCTCCAAAGCTCATCTCCCCCACCGACAGCATGTGCAGAACGCCGCTGCCCACCTTCCCGGAGCACAGAAAAGAGTGACCACATCACTCCAGTTGCTGTATAACTCCGCCCTCTCTCAGTTCCAAATTCTCCTATTTAGGAGTCTCTGTGGACGTGTTCCAGTCTAAACCAGGGATCTGGGAAACTGGCATGCAACCTCACATGGGGAAACAATGCCCCCCTCCCCAACGCACCTCCCTCTGTACCCCAGATGTCCCCTTCTCCTGAGCTCCGCCACCTCAGGACAAGTGGGACTTTCCACAAGGTCCCGTTCAGCATGTACCATGCTGCTAACTTCTCCTCTTTGCTTCCAGTGCTAGTGCAGGCATCCAAGCTCTTCTCTGCAGGGATGCCTGTCAATGGAACAGGAACTGAGGAGGAACCAGCCTCAGTGTCTCCATCCATTATGGGCTGCTGCTACAATAAGAGAAGAGGAGAAAGGAGTCACCCAAGGTCTGAGCTTGACCGAGCCCTAAGGTTCTTCTTCGAGTGCTTGCTCATGTCCATTCCATATTAGGTGTGCGTGCTCGCCACATGCACCGGTGCCGGAAGATTTTCCCTCAGCAGTATCTGTAGGGGACCAGCTCTGGCGCCCTCTGGAGTGGCACCCACATGGCGCGGTATAAGGGGCATTGCCGTCTCCTCCCCCCACCCTCAGCCAGTGACGGTGCTGGAACATCTGCTGCTTTGGCTAGCATTGAGTCCTTCTCTGTTCTTGCGGACTTTGAAATCCTGTAAAATAGTTATACATAGCTAGTAGTTTTCTTAGTTATCCTTAGTAGTAGTTCTCAAACTCTTCACTAGTCCCGAACGGGACCCAGCAGGGGGTCGGGGCATGCCCCAGTCCCCAGGCTGTAAGCCCTGCGATCGCTGCAAACGGCCTATGCCCGTCAGTGATCCACATACCAGCTGCCTACGGTGCTTAGGCGAAGGGCACATAAATGATAAGTGCCGTATCTGCAAGTCCTTCAAACCTAGGATGAAGAAGGAGCGCGATATCCGTCTGAATGCGCTCCTAATGGAGTCAGCGCTCACTCCGGCACTGGAGCAGCGGTCTGACTCCGCACCGAGCACCACGGCCTCCATGCGCAGTGCTCCCCCAGCGCCGTCCATGAGCCGGCACCAGTCACCCTCCACGGCTCCGGTTAAGAAGCCGAAAAAGACTGTGAGGGGAAGATCTCCTACCTCCCACAAGGGAAAGGAGAGGGCTGGGGGTAAGCTAAGGCCTGTTTCGGGCAGCTCAAAATCTCCCCCGGGAAGTTGGGCCCCAGCTCAAGTCGAACAGTGCAGCCCATCCCATGCCTTGCCTGCCACTCCAGATAGCAGTGCAGGCCCTGGGCAGCCTCAGGTGCCATCGACGCCCAAAGCCCTTTAAGCAGCTCAGAGATCCTGATGCTCCCGGTGCCGCCTTCTCCAGCTCCTGCTGTTACCCCAGTCTTGTGGAAAACCTGCGTTGGGACCTATGCGTGTGTCCCCGCCTCAGCAGTACCATTCCCTATCGAGAGGGACGTCACCTCTGGATGGGAGAGGCAGGCTCAGTGGAGTCCTCTTCGGCCCTCGCACCGTGGGCACCGATCAAGGGACTCAAGCCGTACCTCACTGGTAGATTAATGCAGACCCTCTGAGGCATGCGCCACCCGGCAAGAACTCCGGGACCAGCCCCAACTTTCTCCAAGGGCCCGGGACCGATCGGGCACCAGAGACCGCCGATCGCCGGGCCATCATCGCTCGTCTCCAAAGGGAAGGTCTCTCTAATCAAGACGTTCCTCCCGGCAACCAGCTTGTAGTAGCTCCTGGCCCTATTCGACGTCCCAGTAC
The DNA here is from genome assembly GCF_028017835.1 of Emys orbicularis. Classification (NCBI taxonomy): domain Eukaryota; kingdom Metazoa; phylum Chordata; order Testudines; family Emydidae; genus Emys; species Emys orbicularis. The sequence continues at coordinate 104,677,381 of NC_088691.1, forward strand.
CAGTCAAGTAGTAATAGTACCGGCCTTCCTGCCGAAGGTGGTATCCACCTTCCATATGTGCCAGGACATCTTCCTCCCAGTGTTCTGTCCCAAACCACACAAGACCAGTGAAGAGAGGCGTCTTCATGCCCTGGACGTCCAGAGGGCCTTGGCTGTCTACTTAGAACGTACCAAGCCTTTCCGAAAATCGACTCAACTCTTCATCGCTACAGCGGACAGGATGAAGGGTCACCCAGTGTCCTCGTAGAGGATTTCCAATTGGATCACCTCGTGCATAAGGACCTGTTATGGCATAGCGGGGATTCTGCTGCCGCCGATTGTCAGAGCCCACTTGACAAGAGCACAGGCGTCTTCAGCAGCCTTCCTGGTGCACATCCCTATCCAGGACATCTGTAGAGCTGCAACGTGGTCCTCTGTCCACACGTTCACAACTCATTACGCCATCACGCAGCAGGCCAGAGATGACGCTGGGTTCGGCAGAGCTGTGTTGCAATCTACACGTCTGTGAACTCCTACCCGCCTCCAGGGGTACTGCTTGGGAGTCACCTAAGTTGAATGGACGTGAGCAAGCATCCAAAGAAGAAAAGACAGTTACCTGTTCCGTAACTGGTGTTCTTCGAGATGTGTTGCTCATGTTCATTCCACAACCCGCCCTCCTTCCCCACTGTCGGAGTTTCCAGCATGCAGAAATACCGCGCCATGCGGGTGCCACTCCAGAGGGTGCGAGAGCTGGTCCCCTATGGATACTGCTGAGGGAAAAACTTCTGGCACCAGTGCATGTGGCAAGCACACACACCTAATATGGAATGGACATGAGGAACACCAGTTACGGAAAAGGTAACTGTCTTTTCTGTCATATTGATATCACAGAAACAGAAAATAACAATTTATACGGCAGGGCCAAGTCATTGTTGTATTGAAAATTGTCTGCTGGGCTTCCTGAACACTCAGTATTCTCACCGACTGAGGATATTGAAAGCTGCTTTGGCCAGGACCTTAGGTAAAGCTCCATGGCTGTTATTAATATTATTTTTCCTGCATTTACTTAATTTAATTTCCCCTATCGCTCCTCCTTTTTCAACTGTGGATTTCCCCTGGAAAGTTGAGATTGCACAAACAGATTCCACCCAGAGTGCACGCAGACTTCCCTCTGCTGTTTGAAGAATTAACAGGTATTTTCATTTGAGTTTAGGGGCACCTGCAGTTCTCATTAGCGTAATAGGCTAAAACCAACCAACCAACCGAGAGAAACTGATGCATTGCCTCGGAGCACCCCTTCAGGTTGGAACTCTCTTCCTCCTACATCAAGACGACATGGGGAAAAAGAAATTGCTTGTGATCAGAAGAACTTCAGGAGGTTTTGATTTCTAAGAACCAGCAGTACATAGATGGGCTGGGCTGCCAGTCGAGATCATAGAATCACAAGGTTAGATGGGACCGCAAGGGTCATCTAATCTAACCCCCTGCCAAGATGCAGGATTTGTGGAATTAAGATACAGATGGTGGAATCAAGTAATATTAATGTATTTAAGACACAATGGTTATTGTTACCATTCCGTATCTGTTATGCACTGACAATGGGCTGCACACTGTACGAGACACAAAATACAAAAACCTGATTCTCATTTACTCCAAGGTTACTTTACACTTGCATTGCTCTGGCCTTCCAGTGTGTGTAAGGGGGGCCTTCCTGTTAATGAGTATCAGCCCCATGGATCAGAATAGACAGGACAGACAGGGAGCCGCAGAGGAAGGAATCACTGTATTATAATTGTATTGTCTCACCTGCTCCTTGTGGACCTCATGGAAGCAGCAAATCTTTGCTGGGTTTGGATGAAGAGAAGGTGGATATTTAGCAGACTGGGACAGGGAAGGTGTTCCAAGTATTGGGGAGAGCAAGGAGATAGTTATAGAAGGAGAGGATGAATAGGGCATTAAGGATGGCGTGACCGGTAGAGCAGAGGGATGGAGATTTGAGATGGAGTGGAGTGATGCAGGGATCTTAACGGGAGGGCTAGAAGTTAACACTTGAGCCAGTGAAGGCTTCCAAAGAGGGGGTGACATGGCCACCTCCCTGGGTGAGGAGGATAATTTTATTGGCTTCATAAACCTGTTCTCAGTCTCTGCTCATCTCTCCTTTCCTTCACTGGGTGACTTTGGGACCTGTATGATTTTAAGGAGTGGAGCGCAATGTTGTGTTTAGGCACAGCTCTCCTCCTCTCCCTGGGAGTCAGGAGCAGAGCTGTGCAGACAAAGGGAAATACACTTTCAGTATTTCAAAACTTGCTTGAGTTATGATTAGGAAACGGAAATGAAAAATTTTGTGCATAATCCTCTGTGCATAAGAGGATTGAGTCCTGGGACAATCCACCTGGCTGACTACCCCAGCTCCGGAAGCCATGGGGTCCCTGGCCCCATGGCAGTCCACATGGCAGGCTGCCATAGCACATGGAGTCCTTGTCCCTTGGCATCCCTGCCATGGAACTGCTGATCCTGTAAGACTGGACGCCCCAAGAGCCCATCAGGCGGGCTGCCGAGGAATCAGGCAGGCAAATGGGCATGAAACGGCGGCATTTCAAAACCTTCCTGGGCTCCATCAGAGCCCAGCAAAATCATCCTGTCTCTTTGAAACGTTCCAATTTCACTGGGTCAGCAAATTCCAGTGACACGTTGTTTCTTCTCAGTTGTTCCGACCAGCTGTAGTCCGAGTGGAATATTTGCTGATGATGCATTTTTCCCAACATTGGCTATGGGTTGGGTTGGGTTTGGTTTTGTCTGCCCTCCTCCATCAGGAAAATAGACTAAAATAGAGGTGCCGAGTTGTTATCAAACCATTCCGGGCTTGAAGGAATTATGCCCTGGTTTGGCTATGGGCCAGATTCTATCCCCTCGTGCAGCTCCCACTATTGTAAATTAGGGTCGGATGTGAGCATCTGAGAGTAGAATATGGCTCTTTATGTAACTCTGAGCCAAGTCTTGCAGTCATTGAAGTCAATAGGAGTTTGGCTGGATAAGTGCTGTTCAATAAATTCAGGATTAAGCCCTGTGTTAGTGAGAATAGCATTACATGCATGTACAGCACCTTGGGCCTTGATCCCTGGCGAGTGCTTCTAGGTGCTACCACAATGCAAATATTAAATAATAATAATAAAGGAAAGGATGTGCTGGAAAATATTGAAAAATCAAAGCTAAGGAGCAGAGCTGGTTCTGTCCATGGACCAGGAACAGTGAGGTAGCTCCGCATGGAAAAGCAGCTCACCTCTCTTCAGGTTCTCAGCCCTCAGGTAGCATCAGAGGACTCAGAGAAGGCTCCTCCCCACAGGACACCAGCTGGGCACTCCCTGGGCATCATCAGATGCAGATGATTATTGGAATCAAAAGGGGGGTCTATCCTGCACCATTGACTTCAGCGAGAAGTCATAGCAGGTCATAAGAGCAGAAGGAACTAAGCACCTCTGCAAAACAGCCCCGTATGCTGAGCAGACGAATGCTTCACCTAACTCAGGGCTGCGGGTGTGTTTCTCACCTTGTGTAGATGTACTCACGCTGGCTCTCATCGAGTGTAGCACTGTAGCCATGGTAGAGCGGGCAGTGTCACAGACTAGCCACCCTAAGTACAACCCCCCCTGGATCCTGTGGGTATGTACTCAGGGCAGCTGGCCTGCGCTGCTGCTTGCCACCGCTACTGTAGTGACACTATTTCTAGTGCACTAGCTTGATGAGAGCTAGCGGAAGTATGTCTAGGAAATCACACCCCTAGCTCTGTGTAGACGTAGCCTATATGGAGAGGGAGAGGGTATAAGCCCTCATTCTTTAGGGCATTAGCCACCCACTAACCAACAGGGGGTTAGGCAGGAACCTCTGCTATGGACTGGTTATTTGGTGAGGTCTACAATGGGGTCTCTTCCACTTCCCTCTGAAGCATGTGGTAATGGCCACTGGGGGAGACAGAAGATTGGGCTAGATGGATACATGGGTCCAATCCGATAGGGCAGTGCCTATATCCCTATGCTGACCAACTCAAACCAGTTACAGAGTGTGCAGTATTAGAGTGTTTGCGTGGCTGTATTTTGAACAGCCTTTTCTTATTCGGTTCTGTTATTCTTTACAGTCGTGTGACAAATTCAAGCCTTCAATATTGATAGCAATGTAATAACAACAACAAAAAGTTCAAAACAAAGAGGCACCACAAAAGCTAACCAGCAGTAATAGCAAGCTTTGCGTTCACTAATGGCATGGTAGGTTGTAATCATGGCCTCTGATCTGCCAAAACAAATCACACTCTGACAAAAACTGTATGTGAAGGACAAGCCTAAAAGAAAACTGTTTTGGACGTGGTTTGAGCAGCATGTTCCAACGGCATTGTTACTAACGGCGCTGGTCAAATTATTTATTAAAAATAATATTCATTAGGAATTCAGCCCTCTGTTTTTCCTCAGGTCTCGATTTTCTTCTACACTATTTGTTATCCACAAGTATTTGCCAAATAGTTTGGACCAGTACATTTTTAGGTTGTTCCCTGTCTCTCCCCCCCACAATGGAAAGTTAATTCTGTTTGCTATTTGTTGTTTGTGGTGAGTAGTTGGGGCAACTCAGTCACATGGTATTTTCTCTGCTCCCTGATTGGATGACTGAAATGTTGTAAATGGGCGAATAACCAGTGATGCTTAACAAAAAGCAAACTTTTTGGAATCAATTTTTGGGTGAGGAACCAGTCATAAGACATTTAGGGCCTACAAAAATGTCCCCCAGTTCCAGGCTATTGTTTGAATATTATGAACAATGAATAGTACAATCCCATCAGAAATCGCAGCTTGGAGCTCTTATTCATTACAAAGATCTTGCAAGTCACTCTGTTTTTTAATATCCAACCAGCTCAAGTTACTTATATTTTGTCCTATACTCTGGTTCCAGTTCTATCTCCTGTACCCATTTTGTGGATCTGTTTTTCTTCAGGGTACTAGAGGGTTTGACTGAGGAAGGATTGAAAGAGTTAAGTAAATATATGGCAGGATAGTCAATTATTAATAAGTGGGCACTGGTTGACCATCTACAAGTGCAAGGAACGCAGGGACAGAGGCAGTGTCCTGTGAGAGCATACCGCTGGTCTATGTAGTCCAGTAGCCCATCTCTGAGCGTGGCCAGTACCAGACATTACTTTTCTCTAGCGAGGGTGGTACCTGCTTTTAGTGAGACAGTGCATATTTTTTCTTAATAGCCCAGCACTTCCACCTGAAATGCCACTGGATGAAGACCATTTAGTACCAGTGCCTTTTGTCTGTCTAATTTATCCTTTTGCATTAGCATCTCAGTCTCTGCTAGTGCCGCCTCTTTATTATCTGAACAGTATTTCTTGTCTGCCTGGCATGGGTGTCTCCTGAGCATCCTCTGTAGTAGATGCTGATGCTTATCTAAACTGGTCTCCCTGTTCTTTGCTCCAATCACTAAATGATGCTGCCTCCCTTTCATGTATATCACATGGGATGGTGCAGTCCCCTCCAAATCTCGTGCCCAGATCTTCAGCTGGGTTTGCACCACTGCTGATTTACACCAGCTATAGACCTGGCCCCAGGACTTTCTCACACGTATCAGGACCCACATTCAGGCAAACTCCCATTGACTCTGAAGAAAGTTTTGCCTGGGTCAGGAATGAGCAGCATTGATACAGGAAGAGAAAGCATAAAGACCCTGTAACCAGCAAATTTACCCTGAAGGTTTTGTACACTACACATTCGTGTAGCTTGAATTTCAGCCGCTCAGCAGTTCATTTCAAATTTGGAAGTAGACTGAGATGGCAGGAGCAGACTGCGGCATTGCAAAGAAGAATGTAGAACAGAATTTCAGCCTTTAAGATATGTGGATTAAAAACAGTTTTCCTTACAGTGTAGTAGAGAATCAGGGCTAGATTCTGAACTAAGTTCTGTTGGTGTAAATCCACAGTAAGTCTATTAAAATCATTGGTGTAAATGAAAGCAGGATCTTGCCCTCAAAGTCCAGTTTGAATTGGAAATGGAGAGTAATTGGAATAGCTAGCTGCTGTTGCTGGAGCCCTGTCCATTTCAGGGTCTGACACCACTGGCCAGGTCCAGGCCTGCAGTCCATATGGCCAGGCATTTGCAGATCGTAGTGAGCCAGAAGGAGTGGGGAGAATCAAGAACCAAAAATAAATTTCACAGTCCAGCTGGCAAATACTTCTGGGCCACAATTGTCTTTGGCAGCCTTCCACCCCCCAGGTCTCCAATAGCTCTGAGGCCCTGCCACAAGAAAATCAAGGGTTTAAAAACACAATAATTAAAGAAAATATTGATGTCATTTGGGTTTGGGAGAAGTTGGATGGTAGTGTCGTGAGAGTGTGTTTGTACATCTACACCCTACATGGTTTGGGTCCTGGCTACCTACGGACTGAAAACGCCTACCTCCCTATGAACTGTTGCAATGCTAGAGTTCAGCTGGTGCGTTCTCACAGCCCCTAGCTATGAATATCTGGGGCTGGTGGAGGGGCACTTTCAACAGAGGGCCCCTACATTGGAATTTGCTTCACTCCCTTGCAGCAGCAGACCCCAGCTGTGTTGATCTTCAAGACATAGTATAAGGTCTACCTAGCCATTTGGAAGGGCGAATGCGGGAAATGTTGACATTTACAGCTTAACTCTGAAGTGATTTATTTGCCATCAGTTGTTGGGTATTGTCTCAAGTATTCTGCATACAAGAGCCCAGAGGCAAGGGTGATGGGTTTATGTTTTAATAAAACAAACACATTAATGTATCATTGGGAGTTCTGGACCATAATGATCAATTCAAATGTAGTCACTTGCATGTGCCCAAGCCGATTTATTAGGACTCGAGTCGACATGTAGCGTACAATCGTCCATCCAATGTCATCAACTTCTCAGTGGCTGGTGTCCTGGCTACCTGAGAGATCTGTATCTTCCCTCATGTGCCATTGTGGCTGTTGGGATAGCCGAGAGGCGCTCAGGCTAAACTCCTCCCCAGTTTCAAACAAGCGCAGTGGGCAGTGAGACATTGCCATTGTCCTCGGCTCTGGACCTCCAAGGACGCCCATATTTATTGACCGTCAAGGCGTGTGTCAAAAGGTATCCATTTGCTTCTTTCAGCTGGGTGGGCTGTAGTACTACCAACCCCAAGTGTTCAAAAACATGGAATCACGATATTTTTTTAAATAGTACATTTAGGTTCTTTTATATTTGCCTTCTGGCTTTTCAGTCATTAGCAGCACAGATTTCCAAGCTTTTCCCTGCAATGAGGAGGGGCAGACATTTTTTTAAATAAAAGATGAGATTTTCAGATAATAACATGATTCCAGGAGCTGGAGCTTTAAGAATAAAATCCAAATAGAGCACAAATCATGACAAAATATGAAGATTTTGGCAACACTGGGAGGGCAAGTGATGTCTCACGGTCTGATTTCCTCTTCCCCATTTTATGCTCCATTGAGTTCAATGGATTAGCTCCTGGGTTCACCCATGGATAAGTGAGAGGAGAATCAGATGTGCAGAGGCTATTAAGTGTGGGCAACACTTAGAGTTTAGGGCTGGGCACACAAGGTCAAATTAGAAAAAAAAAACCAGTGGATGTTCTGCTGTTAGTGTGTCGCCTCTCTCATGTTCCAATGGCACAGACAGCTCCGGCATTGATTTACAACAAACCTATCAATCGCTGCTCCTCCCTGAGAACTATTTACATGCTATGGGGCCAACTCTGCAACCTTTACTCATACCAAGTAGTAGAGAAAAGTGCCACTGAAGCGAATGGGATTATTTGCATGAATAAGTGTTAGTCAATGGTTCACTTGACGTACCCCAAAGGAAATAGAGAAATAAGATTCTCCTGTTTCAGCAATTGTCCTGGATCCCACATCTTGAAAGTAAGTCTGAGTTTGCTGCCTGCTCCAGGGCAAAATTTGATGTGTGTTTTTAATGGATTCACCGTGAATTTAAGCTTGTCAGATGAAATTCACCTCTGTACAATGGGCTTGAGTGGGCTTAAATGGTGCCAGTATCTTGTGCTGGCTTCAGCCCAGGGGTGAGTGTCAGCTTGTGTAGTAAAGGTTTGCAGACTCAAACCCCGTTTCAGATTTCAGTGTTCTGCTGCTTTTGAGTTATTCACATTCCAATATTGTAATTTTTTTTTTCTAGATTAGGAAAAGTGGCTGAGGTTAGGTCAGGTTTAACTCACACCTTTTAGCTAACTCTGACTTTGTCGAAGTGCAGAAGAAAATTTTACCTAAAATTCAGCGGCATGAGATGCATCCTATGCTCCCCTTATGGCTCATTTCAACCAGATAACACATGGGTAAAATCAATTGGCCCTGTGTACACGAGGGTTTTAAAACATGTTAGTTAATATGTGTTAGCTAAGACATTTTAAAAATACACTTTTTCTTCCAGTGTCGACAGGCCCTGTGTGTGGCTGCCACTTGTTACAGCTGGATAAGATAAGTGCTTTATTCATCCTCCAATAACTCAAAGCTATCTGATGAGAATTTCCTTCAACTTTCCAAAAAAGACAGAAATCACCTCTGAGCTGAGACGAAACATGCAACGTTTCAGCCCCAAAGGAGAATTTTTCAGAAATGGGAATCTCAAAACAGGGTTTTACAAAGGAAACGGCTTTTCACCCATTTACTCCAAGCAGACACTCTAAAGCCAATCGGAGAAAGCCCACGAGTGACTACAAGTCTTTAATTCTCTTGCTGGCAATTCTAAACTATGAGGCGAGAAAACAGAGCCCCTGACATGAATCATAACCTTGTATTCGATTCATTTCACGGCCATGGGTCATTTATATAGATGGGAATATCTATATATGTATCTCTCTACATACACACACATATATCCTTGGCTACGATCCCTCGGAATTCAAGGATGGGTTGTCTTCCATAAAATGATAGTCAGTCATCGCTGATGGATCTGCAGGTAGCTAATTAGACCAATTCGGGATCCACAACCCTTGTCACAATTGGGGCAGACATTTGCCAAGGGAAGGAGTGAATCCGGATTGCTGACTCGGGTTGTGGCACTCCTTTCCCATTTCTCCATTTCCTGTTGTCTCCGTTGGATCTCCTAATACTGGGATCCTTGCCACAAGGTCCTTTTCCATTGGTGTCGGTCAAGAGCTTAGATTTCCCATGAGTTTATGTCAATATTGCACTTCTTCATGTTGACTTTAAGGGTCTCTTTCAAGCATTCTTTTTGCTGTCCCCTCATCCATTGGCCATGGCTCTGGGAGCCATCAAAGCCCTTTACGGTCCCAGCACTGAAGGGTTAACTCCCCTCAAAACCAGGGATGGAGCCAACCTTCTCTGGGACAGCGAATTGGTCAGTACGCAATGGGAGGAATACTTCGACGATTTCTTCAATCGTGGCTAAGGCTACGTTTTAGTCACGAGTATTTTTAGTAAAAGTCATGGACAGGTCATGGGCAATAAACAAAAATTCATGGCCCCTGACCCGTCCATGACTTTTACTACATACCTCTGACTAAAACTTGCGGGGGCCCCTTGGGGACAGCCCGGGGGGGGGGCGCTGCAGGTGCTGGGGAGGGCGTGGCCTGGGAGAGGGCACCATGGGTGATCAGAGGGGTGCAGCCCAGGTGGGACACCGCGGGTGCTCGGGGGGTGTGGCCCGGGGGGGTGCCATGGGTGCTGGGGGTGTGCTGTGGGTGCTGGGGAGGAGGGTTGGTGGGGCTGAGGCAGGCTCCCTACCCAGCTCCCTACCCAGCTCCTGAGTTCCACCTGCTGCCTCTGCTCCACCCCAAGCCCCGGTTTTGCAGCTTCCATTGTGACAGGAGCTGAGGGAGGGGAGCCCCCCTCCCAGTAAGCACTGCCTTGCACCCCAGTCTCCAGCCCTGAGCCCCCACACACCCAAACGCCTGCTGCTGGGGAACGGGGGGGTCCGAGACTGCTCCAACAGCAGCCGGTGCGCCTGGCCCGGGGGCTGCCCGAGCTGCTCAGGCGGCCCCAGGACCAGGCACATCAGTGGCTGCAGAAGTCATGGAAAGTCATAGAATCCGTGACCTCCGTGACAAACACGGAGCCTTAATTATGACTCCAGTGTTGACAAAAGCATCTTTGACTTAATCCCTCAACATCCAATCAAGGATGGCCTCAGAACCTCACCTTAATCCCTCAACATTCATTGAGGTAAAGAAAGTCATCAAACAGATGAAGAACAATGAGGCACCTGGACGTGATAGAATCCCTGCCAAAATTGGCAAAGGAGGAAGAGAAGAACCGACCCACCAGCTTCATGTCTTAATCCTCAAGTTTTGGAATTCAGAAGAAATCCCAGTTGATTTTAAGAATGCTAGGATCGTGACCATCTTCAAGAAAGGAGACAAATTGGATTGTGGAAACTATTGAGGAAACACCTTTGTGGTCTACCTCTGGAAAGATTCTTGCCAGAATTCTCAAGTGGCTGCTCCACTTGGCCGAGGAAATCCTTCAAGAATCACCATGTGAATTCAGACCATCTCGAGGTATCACCGACATGATCTTCGCTGCACACCAATGTCAGGAAAAGTGCCGTGAGCAACATCGACCTCCGTACATGGCCTTCATTGACCTCACAAAAGCATTCGACGCCATCAAATGTGAGGATCCGTGGAGAATTTTCCTTAAATTTGGATGCCCGCCAAAATTTGTTGCCATCCCCCGACTCCTCCATGAAATGTCTGTGACAGTCATCAGCCGAGGATTGGAAATTGACCTCTTCCTAATTAAGACAGGAGTTAAGCAAGGCTGTTGTGCGCACACACACACACAGATATATATACTTATATAAAAATAACATTAAGGAGCTAATTGAAAACTCAAACCATTCACAGTTAAACCTCCAGCCAAGTCCTTCAGTGCCTGACATGCCCTACATATTCCCAGGGTAAAAGGCCCTGACAAGGGTGACCGATTTTCATATACATTGTTACTCTTCCCTACCTTGGAGGGTGAGCTGGGAACGGAATTAGTCCGTTCGATCATGAAAGCCCTGGCTTCTGTGGGTTTAAGCTCTGGTTCCCATCCTTTAGACTTAATGATAATAGCAGTGTTGTTTGTCAATAGCATCTTTCATCCAAAGGTCTTAAACATTTAACCCGTTAAATGCCAGAGCACAGCTAGATCCTGTGTGGGCATAGGGCACAGGTGGTAAGAGTGGAGGTTAAGGAGCCTTCTTCTGGGCTCCCCATGCAGGGACTGGCCCAAGTCACACTCCTTGTTCTCCATTGGGTACCAGGCACAGGCACCAGAAGAATATGAAGGAGGGTGAGTCACAGTACCCCATCCCCTTCACTGACCACCAGGGCTGTCCTGCTACCGAGGGGATCACATATGGCCATGATCCCCGAGCTCCTGAGGCAGGCCTCTTGGGCTCCTGCTAGGGACATGCATCTCTGCATTGCCCCCATTGCAAACCAGTGCTTTAAAGGCATAACTGAGGCTGAAGCATTACCCACCACTGAAATGCAGCCACCTCTGGGGTGGAACACAGCTGATTAACAGTGCAGAATAATTTAGGGCAAGAAGTGAAGACACTGCTCAGGGGATCTAGACTGACAGATTGTAATTATGAAGCTTGGTATTTAAGACAGAATTGACATCCCTTCTTTTATAAGTGTCATGGGATCTTGAATTACCATAAGTGTCCAGGAGTTCATCTTTGGATCTCAAGTGAAGAGAACTCCTCCAGTAGTACAGTGCCCCCTAGCACCAGAGCTGACCCCGATGGACTAGTGCTAATTATTGTGTCTCCAGCTCCACTTCCTGTGGCGTGCAGGTGTTCTCTGGAGGCCTCCATGTTATTACCAACACACACATGCTCTGTGTCTGGCACTGGTGGAAGTCATCACCACAGGATGTGGGCACCTAAACCCTGCTTAGCTCATGGAAGCTGGCAAGATCGGGGGGATCAGGAATAAGAAAGCAGAGTTAACGGAGCACAGGGCTGTTTCCTGTGGTCTTGTTGCTAGATCACTGGACTGATTCATTGTCCCTGATGGTCCCAGGGGCCTGCCGGGCAGCTAGAGCAGGACAAAGAGAATAAGAAGCCAGCTATTGTTGAGACTGACATTGACTAGCACTTGATTTTCTTTGTAGAAGTGCAATGAACGAAGAAGTATAATTTTGCTATTAAAAGCACTAAACCCTTCCATATGGAGTTTTTAAAATCATTATTTATTTTCGCATCGTGCCCTAAATATACACAGCACTGTCCAGCTGGCTGACCCACAAAGCAGCACAAAACCCAGGCTCCAAAAGGCACAGGCCTATAAAGGGCAAAGAACAGACAAATGGGCCATAGCCTTGCCCCATTCAAATCCAGGGGAGCTTTACCGTCGACAGCAGGGAGACTAGAACCCAGGGTTTGATTTTCAGGGAGGAAATGTTGGTGATTAGAGCACAGGCATGTGAGTCACACATTCTGGGTCTGTTTCTCTCACTGCCCTGGTGGGTGCCCTTGGGCAGATCATGTCACTGTGCTGTGCCTCAGTTTCCCTTTCAGTAAAAATGGGGATGATGAGACCGCCTTGCCAAGCTTCTGTGAAGCTTCGTTCCCTGCTGTTTGCAAAAACCTGGGAGGGGCTTGAACAAAGGGGCTATGGACGTGTGAATTACATGTATTATTATAGGGATTACAGATGTCTCCTCTCTGGCATATCTTGATATTCACGATCTGGCTTTCTCAGCTCATCCCCGATGAGCTGCGGTAAGGAGCCCAGACACTGGTGTCTACCATGAATTTTGCAGATGTCCAGGAACGTGGAGGCCATGAGTCACAGCTAGGAGCATGAGATCTGCTTCTGAGAAGGGGAATAGGGCAAGGGGAGGCTTTCTCTCTTCCCCCTGAATCCAAAATTGGTCCCTGGGGGTGACGAGCCCCTCGATGCCCAGTTCTGTCACACAGTAACATTCATGCTGAAAGTGGCTCCAAAGCAGAAACACAGGGCTACCACTGCAGGAGTAGCACCATGGCTGACCCAGGCACCACAGCCAGCCAGCCGGCTATTTGCAGCATATATATAGCTTGTTAGGTGAAGCAAACTCAGAGACGCTGCTAAGTATGCTTCCCCCTTCCCCACTCCTGCTATTTTTGGAATTGTTTCCTTTCTCCTGCAAATGCCATCTTTGTGCCTGGTGCGTGGGTTACTCCACCGGGTTGCTGTGGTGAGACAGCTCTGCGTGATAATCATTGGAAGCAATGCTAGTAATTGCTATTCTCTGATTCAAGTGTAGCATCTATGGCCCTCGACTGAAGGCTTCACTCTGGGCTCCGGAGGCTTTGCCATTGCTTCTCAAGAGCTTTATTTTCTTATTTTTTAGTTTTATTATTTCAAGATCCGAAGGTTCCCTGCCAATCCGAAATGACCCTTTTTTTATGTATATTTGGCTTCCCATTGAAACCGTCCATTCATCCAGTTTCCATAAAACCCCTAATAACTATTTTAAAGTTTTTGTTCTTGGCTCTTCCCAAACCTATAAATACTGGTTTGAAAATCCAGGCTGAATTCTGTGCAAATAATTCCTCCCCAAAACCCCTTATCCTCTAGTTATAAGTGGGGCCTCCACTGTTTTCCTCCATTACACTTGTTATCAATGGACCATGCCCCTCTTGTTTGGAAAAAAAGTAATTGTGGCGAAACAGGAGACCTGACAGGTAAGGTCCTATGTCTCAGAGAAATAGTGGTTGAACAAACTAGGAGGTAAATTTGTTGGATACAATATTACATTCTGAATGTGTCTTTTCTTCTTGCTTATTTTAATCCACTCATGAACACAATGGAGCCTCTGAAGAAGCGCACTTAATGAAGCCATTGCGTTGAACTACAACAACTTTCGTTCTTCATGTGGTTACAAAACTCTCGCGGGATTATTGCTGGTGCAAGGGGAGAAGGGCGGCGGGGCAGAGGTCTCTTTGGGAGCCACAGCTCATCCTCCAGGAGCCCATAGCTTAGGATGCATGTTAGGGGCATTCCAGGACAGGCTAGGGACAGAAGTGTGTCTAGCCAGGCCATTCCTACGCTGCAGCTATTCTCCCACTGCCAAAAGGGCCAGCAAATTAACTGACCTGGTGACTGTTGTGAGGATTAATCAGATGATGTCTGAAAAGTGGGAAGCTCCATAGAGTATAATTGCCGAGCATTACTGGGGAGAGACGGCTGTTTAAAGAACTTCTTTTTGGACTAGAATCTGGGTCTGGCACTTTGTATTTCAATGTGAGATTTGCCACTGATATCAAATTGAATAGGATGAGGCCCTCGTGCATGGGAACTTTGGGACGCAGTGTAGTTTGTTCTCTTGCAGAATGGTGGCACAGGAACCCCTTTGCACACGGATTTCCCCCAGGGGCTCTTCGTGGCCCCTTAACACTGCTGCTGATGCAGTATACGGGGCTGCGGTGGGGCTAGAATTGGGCACAGACAGCAACCATTGACGTCATGGTGATCCCTGTCACACACTTTATGACAAAATTTGGTCCAGTCTCATTTATTTTCTTTTAATTTTCCTTTTGCTTTTCCTTTCTTTGGACATTTGCTTGAAGGCAGAATCTTTGTTTCTTCAGCATTCTCCTGCCTCAGCTTCTTATTCCTCATCTGCAGTCTTGGCGAGCAAGAGCCCCACTCATCCCACAGCCAAAGGCCCTTTCTTTCAGATGCCCCATCTTAGCCATCTCCATGGAAACCAACTGTGGGGTCAACTAGGGTGACCAGATGTCCTGATTTTATAGGGACAGTCCTGATATTCAGGGCTTTTTCTTACATAGGCGCCTATAACTCCCCCCCTCCCCGTCCCAATTTTTCACACTTGCTATCTGGTCACCCTAGGGGTCACAAGCCAGAGGCCTGATCCATAGCCCACTGAAGTCAGTGAAAAGAATCTGTGTGACTCCATTGGCCCCAAGATGTAGGTGTTTTTCCTCCATCAGAACACTGGGATTGGGCCCTGTGGCCAATGTTTTCAAAAATGGGCACCTAAAAACCAAACCCTCCCCCCCCCCAAAAAAAAATCAGGAGCATCCAGCAGCTCCTGTTGATACCAAGTTAGGAATAAGAAGCAAATAGACTCCTAAGCAACCAAGATTTTGTTTTGATGCAAGTGTTCATTCTCTCTCGTCAGAAAGATGCCAAAGACCAAAACATTTAATAATATCCTAGGGTTTCTGGGATTTTATTTATCAGCCAAAGTGTTTCTTAATAGAATGTTTTTCAAGGTTCCTCCTGAGGCATTGGTGTGCCATGAAGAGGATATTGCTGTTTTATTAGATATGAGATTGGTTTTTGGAACTCACCACGTTTATCCATGTGACAAATCTATTCCTCCTTAGGTCATTTATTTGTCGTATTGTTCTTCTTTTGCCCCACGAGAGATTTATTCCTTTTCCAGGCTTGAACATTAGTAGATATTTTATCTTTATAAATGGATATTTCTAGCTGTCTTTCAGTTTTATGATGGGAAGTGTTTTCTTTTAAAACAGTTGATCTTTTGACAGGTATTTGTTTAAGTGAGTTCTATTATGCTGTCATCTCTGCTAGAAAGTAATCAGTAGAAGAGAATTTTGGCCCAGATCTACAAAGGTATTTCCATTGAAATCCGTGGGAGTTTGGTGCCTAAATACCTTTGAGGATCTGAGTCGTGGGGTGTAAATGATCAGGCTGAAATGTAGCTTGTGAGCTCTTTGGGGCGGGGACTGTCTTCTTTGTTACTTGTCCGGACTGCGACCAGCACAATAGGGCCCTGATCCCTTGCTGGGTTGCTAGGTGCTGCTGGACGATAACAATAATGGCACCTGTGACGGGGTGCATGACTCACTGCTGGTCTGGCGCCTCCTCCTGGGCACGCTGGGGATTAACTCCTGAGGTAGAGGCCCCCATTCTGCAGTTAGCACGTCGCTCTGTCTCTCTGTCTGGTCTGCAGCTCCTCTCCCACTCCAGGGCCCTCAGTGTCTACTTTGTGACTTAGCCCTCCAGCTAGGTCACTAAGGTCCTCCCCTTCCAGGAAATTCAATCTTCCCAGACCCGGTGTCTCCAACTCCCTTTCCCCTTCCCAGTGGCTGGTAAGAGAACTCAGACCCGCCCTCTACTCTGGGTTCCTGCCCAGGGATCCTGTAACAAGCAGACAAGGTCTCTGTACCATCCTATCCCTTGCTGCTGTTTCCCTGGGCTTCTTCCTACCTATCTGGCTTCCCCCCCACCCCGGGTTTGCCAGCCACCAACTCCCTCCATTCAGAGAGTGACTGCAGCCTACTTCCCTGCAGCCAGCTACCTGGCTTAATACAGGCCCTGCCTGTTCCTCCATCGGTGAGCCTGTTCCTTTAATTAGGACTTTCCCCTCAGCGTTCAGGCCACCACGTTGATTGGCCCATCTGGCCTCCATTAACCCCTTCCACTCCTGTGCGGGGTGGACACCCCATCACAGCATCTATCATCGGAAATTCTCAGAGCACTTTACAAACACTGTTTAATTATGTTTCACAGCACTCTCATCCCAAAGTATTATTGTTTCATGCAACAGATGGGGAAACCAACTTTTAAACATTTTTTAACTAATTGTATTATTTATTCAGAAACACAAATTCTCAGTCATTTGAGAGTGGTTTGGCTAAGACAGTGGGTGGCAAAATAAAAGGCTTAAGTTGGGGGTTGGCTTTTTTTTCCTCATTTTCTGGGCAGATGTTACAATGGGTAGGACAGTCGAACATGGATTGATTATTCATGGGTATTGCAGAGCACCTAGGAGACCCAGTAATGGGCTGGAACTCCGTTGTCCAAACACAGAACAAAAAGACGGTCCATTCCCCATCGAGTTTACAGTCTATATATCTGTCTGACTTAATTTACACATAGGGGTAGGGATAGGCACTTGATTGCCTTGGGCAGTTCTAATGGTTCTAAGACAGAATTGGATGCAAAGATTATTTACATTGTAAGTCCTTTCGGGCAGGGTCTGTCTTTTGGTTATATGTCTGTACAGCACCTAATACAATGGGGCCCTGATCCCTGACCGGAGCCTCTTGGTGCTACTGCAGTGCAAATAACCAATATCAATAAAATCAGGCCGGGCTTTCCTCTTTAACAAAACGTTTCCCTCGTAACCAGAATGACACCAGTCCCTATACGAAAGAAAAACCTCCCTTTATAACTAGAGAAGGGAGAAAAGCTGAAGATTTCATGAAGGACCTTGCTTTGCCAATTAAGGGAGAGGTGATCAGCTCTAGCACAAAACCTCTAGACAGACGCTGAGATATAGAAAGGCTTGTTCATAGCACTCCCAGCGCTACCAAGGTTTTCATTGCAAATTCAAGTGCAGTCACAGTGGTGATATCGACTTGTTCTGTCCAGGATCAGTTTACGATGGAATATATGTGTCATTTTAAAAATACATATTGGGTTCAAAGGTGGCTCCGAATGTCAGCGTGTTGCTCTGTGGTCTTGCAACAGCAGAGTTCTAAGAAGAATCCCAGCCATTTAGCTTCTGGAAGGCGACATTCAGAATGATAGACATCTGGTATCTTAAGCTATATTTTTGTCTCTGAAGCCCGTTAATACACTGACAGATTTCTTGAAGATTCAGTGTTATCTGGACCAAAGCAATCTTGAAGAAACCTGAACTCTTCCTTTAAAAAGATGCTTGATGTTATCCATGTTTGGAGCTTTTTGCTTCTCTAATTTTGACAATATATTTAAAACTCTGAGGATTTTTTGTTTTACATGTATGTCTTTCCTTCTGTTCCAATAAAATGCTATTGTATTTCTTATAGGGAAATACTTGTATTACAAGATTTAACTATTTGGGGTGGGGGAGATTTTCAAAGGCACAAATGGCATTGAGGCATCTAAATCTTATTGAAAGTTAATGGGAATTGGGTAACTAACTGTTATTTGTGCTTTTCAAAACAGGCACGATACAGGCATTAACTTCTAACTGATAAGAAGTCTATTATCTTGTGCAGATGCAACATCAGTACCTCTTCCTTAGTTTACAATGAGCAATATCGGCTGATGTTACCTATGTGAGTTTTGCACCGTGTTTTGTTTTAGTTCTTAGAGGTTGTGTAGTTAAGCTTTGATGAAGACTGTGTATCTGCTGTGTTCATATTGGCATGCATGGGAACACACAAAGTTGATGCATTATTGCAACTCACATTCTGTCATGTACCTGTTTCAAAGGTTGTTGTGACGGTCTGCTGAACAGAGACTTGCTAGAAAGAATGCTGAGAAGGGAACTGGCTTCTTAGCTGATTACCTTGCTTTATTGATTGCTAAAGTTTTAAGAGTTTTCTGTTGGTATGTAACCAATTTGTAACCAAATTGTAATCAATTTGTTAAGGAAAGCAAAGCAGATGATGCACTGTTACTGGGAGAGACAGGGTTGGCATTAGCCTAGCTCCTGCCCATGTCCAATGCCAGGCAATTCCTTTTGGATCCAACAGTGAGTTATGCAAACTGGCTGCTTCGGTCCCTTAGGAAGGGGCTATGATGTTTCCTTCCCATCCTCCACCGTCCAAGCACTTCTCCCTCATCGTCAGTGAGGAAATAAAATCCTTTGCCAGGCAGAAAAGGAGTCACCACATTGACCTGTCATCCTGGAGCTAGGCCTGGACTTGATACTGCCTGTGCTATAGTGAACCAGCAGGAGTCAAGCTTTCAGTAACTGCTTCAGGAGATGGCAGCCAAAGTGCCAGTGTCAGACATTTCCCTGGCTTTCTATTGGCTCTTTGCTGCAATGGGGGGGGGAGGGGGCTGTTTTTCATGCACATATAATCTGTGTGTGTTACCCCCTCCCCCATCTGTCTATTTATCTACATGGATTGTACATGCTTTGGGGAAGGGGATCATCTGTTCGTTCTGTGTTTGTACAGCACCTAGCACAATGCGGGCCCTGGTCCATGGCTGGGGCTTCTAGGCTCTACCACAATACAAATGATCTATCTATCTATCTATCTATCTATCTATCTATCTATCTATCTATCTATCTATCTATCTATCCCCATCCACCCCCTATTTCTGTCTACCTATCTATCCCCATCCACCCCCTATTTCTTTCTATCTATCTATCTATCTATCTATCTATCTATCTATCTATCTATCTATCTATCTATCTATCCCCACACACCCCCTCTATCTATCTATCTATCTCCATCCACCCCCTCTATCTATTTATCTATCTATTGCCTGACACTATTGCATGAATGCCTTACTCTGAGAATTTACCCACCATAATGGCTTCCCCTCCAGAGCTGAAGAAGCCACTGGGGAACCAGTTATATGCTTTGTCAACTCTCCTCACAACCAGTGCAAGTGGGAAGGAACAGGTCAAGGGAAAGAGCCCCTCACCCTATGCCCACTGGAGTCGATGGGAGCACTAGATCAGTGGGGGCAGCATAACAGCCCCAGATGAGGTGCAGGAAGAAGGAGGAAAAGTGGTGGCATTGGGTACCAGCCTTAGATCAGGCGCTGGAACTCTCTTTAGGAATACCCCCAGAGAGAGGTGGTTTCTCAGGCAGCCAGCCAGCCAGCTGCACCCAGTAACCAGCTCCTAGGCCGGGCACACTCTGGAGCAAAAGTACAATTCTGCCCCCTGCAGAGAGCATAGCATCACACCTGGGCTGCTGCAGTCTGCACCAGCTGATACTAGAATATCAGGGTTGGAAGGGACCTCAGGAGTTATCTAGTCCAACCCCCTGCTCAAAGCAGGGCCAATCCCCAGACAGATTTTTACCCCAGTTCCCTTAATGGCCCCCTCAAGGTTTGAACTCATAACCCTGGGTTTAGCAGGCCAATGCTCAAACCACTGAGCTATCCCTCCCCCCTGAGCTGAGTGCCCGGACAGGCCTTTGCATGACGCACAATGCAGAGTGTATTGTCATTCTCCCTCTGGAGGGCACAGAGGGCTGCATTGCTGTGGTTCCCGGATCCGCTCCCCTGCTGGCGGGGACGAGTCAGGAGAGTGGCAGGAGCTCTAGAGTTACTGACCTGTTCTCCTGTTTTAAGGATTTGGACCATAGCAACCAACCGGGCGATAAGTATTAAGAAATGGCTTGCCATTAAGGATCGTTAAACTGGCAGGAATGAGAGCTCCCCATGGCAGTTTCATTGCTCCATTTCCTCCCTTTCCACGCTCAGTCAGTTACAATCATTATAGGGTGCTCAGAAAGTAATGATAATAAAATGCTCCGGCAGTGCTGGGAGCTGCTCCCAATTACCCTGGGCTGCATGAGTCACACAAGCCTAGCCCCGAGGGGCTGCTCGCCTCACTGGTGACGGCACTGCAGGCGTCACCTGGAGAAGGAGGGCACACGCAGGCATGTACATACGCACACAGAGACATACAGACACACAAGCAGCTCCATTCCACACCTAGTGTGCTAAGGCAGGGGGCTGGCGGGTGGGCCCTAAGCCCCAAACAGCCCTGCATGCTAGGGCAGAAGATGCTTCCAATGGATGACCCTCTCCCTCCTGTGCCCTACTACGTATGGTGTAGGCAGGATGGGCTCCTAACATTGGGCTTCCCAACCCCCTGCACCGTAGGACAGCACAATTTCTGGGAAGTGATTTGCCTCTTACAGCCGGAGTCACACCCTATAGCGTTCAGTGGATTTACACAGGCGTAATTCAGGGTACGTCCGCACTGCAATCATGGTGCGTGATTGCAGCTTGTGTAGACATACCCGAGCTAGCTTGAATCTAGCCAGCTCACGTGCTGGAGCAGTGAAGCTGCGGCAGCACGGGCATCAGCACCAGCTGTGCAAACCCGCCCAGAAACCTGGGTAATTAATTACTCAGGCAGCTAACTTGGGTACCTCTACGCAAGCTGCAATCACAGCCCAGGGCAGACATACCTGTAGAGTAAAATCTGGCCCTTGGTTTTTACCCCAGAGGGCAGCTCTGGAGTGAGCTTTCTGTGCCATCCCTGGCACTAGGACCATGGGCATAGCCTGGGGCAGGATACCGGACTTCATCACTCATATTTACCTTCCAAGCCAAGCCATTCTCCGCATTACCCATGCGCTCACATTACATGATGTTCAAAAGGCCTCGCTGTTCCCCGAATCTTTCCTTAGCTTGTTTCTCCTGCAAAGGGTGGACGGGGAAGTAATTACTGCAGCAAAGGTGGAAAAAGTAGGTAACCGCGCACCCTACTCACCAGCCTACCCTGGAGAAAGCGCCATCTCCTCTAACCGCAAAGAAGGTGTTTAGTGCCCAGGCTCACGGCAAATATTTCCTCATCACTCAGCAGCACTTAGGCAGGATGGACCAAAGCCAGCCAGGTCCTGCAATATGAGAAACCAAGAGCTGCATGGAACTGTCATCAGGAAACAGAGCTCTAGGATTTAGATTCAGCTCTGTTGGCCACATTAAAATAAGAGAGAGAGAGAGAGACTGACAGGCAGCATTACGCAGCCGAGGCAATTGAAGTACAACAAGTAAAACTCTGCACCGAAGCTGTATGGGCCAGACGCAGTGCACTGAATTTAACCCTTTGGAGCCTGTACACGATACATGTGTCCTCTCCAGGGCACATGTGTAGAGGGGTCTGAATTCCCCACAGCTTCTGCAGGCATCGACCCAGGCAATGGCAACATGACAGCTTAAGTCGACATAAGTTATGTCACTCGGGTGTGAATTAGCCACTCCCCTGAGCGACATAATTTATGCTGATTTAAGTGCCAGCATGGACAGCGCGCGGTCCGCAGGAGAGCTTCTCCCGCCAACATAGCTACTGCCGCTCGCGGGGGCTGGAGTAGTTAAGCTGACAGCAAAGCTCTCTCCTGTCGGCTTAGAGCATCTACACGAGAGAGTTTACGCCGCTGTAAGCTCTCTAGGGTAGCCAAAGCTGCAGGCACAGGGTCCGGAGGTGGAAAATCTGCCTGCTGCAATCTCTCCTCCACTGAGGGGCCAGCACTGATGCAGATGCATGTGGGGTTAGTCAGGAAGAGAGGCAGGTAATGCATTGCTAATTCAGAGCATCCCCTCTGCCGTCCTGGCTCCGAAGAACGCCGAAAGCTGCACTCTCCTGTGGAACCTCAGCTGGAGGACAGGCAATGGAGCACCGCCGCCCGCCGCCCCTCTTTGGAGGCATTCTCCACTCCTGTGACATATGGGGCCAGGCTGGCTCAGGGAGGTGTAACTGACACCTTCCTAAGCCAAGGTCAGTGAGTCGGGCCCTCAGGCTGCCGGTAACCTGATTCTCTTTACTCACACCCGTTTGACGCCAGTCCAACTTCCCTCCATTGGCTTCAGTCGGCACTGTCTAAGTGAGAGCAGAGTAGGCCCAACACCATGTCTATCCCTTCCTAAGCAGTTTGTCCAGCAGGCGGGTCGGGCTCTAAGAACACCCGGGCTTAGAGGGATGAACTTTTCACTTCTGTCTGTTGCACAGATGCATTGTTTGTGCTGGGAGACGGGCGAGCGAGGGCGATCCTGGTGAAGAGTCTCTGCAGAAATGGCAAATTCATAAATACGGAGAGTTTGGCCCAGGAGCAAAGTTTCTTCCCTAAAATCTGCCTTCGACTGAGGAAGAGATGGCATCTCACTTTGTTCAGATGAAGTTTTAATGAATCCAGTTTTAATTCCTCTGCCTGGAATTCTTCCTTATTCTGGTGTGCCATGCACCCGCCCATAAAAGACCAGATATTGACACCGGGGTGCATGTGGGGAGGGAGTAGCTAAAATAGCTGTGGCATCTGTGGTGTTTCCCTTTCTTAGAACAGGGAATATCCTCAGACCCACAGGAAGGGTAAGCCCCTGTGTGCACTACACGCCTTTCAGTGCTGGTCTCCTCTGCACTGATCAAGTCCTGAGTCTCAGTTTATGACATCACAACTCCAGGCTCCAGGCACCAGCCCACCAAGCTTGTGCTTGGGGCGGCACCTGGAGGGGGGCGGCGCAGCGCTCCGGCTCCGCCCGCCGGGGAGAGCAGAGCCCCGCCGGGGCTCGCCGCCCTCCCCCCGGCGCTCTGGCCGCCGGGGAGAGCGGAGCCCCGGCCGGGCACTCCGCCCTCCTCCCAGGGTTCCGGCCGCCCTCCCCCCTGGCGCCCTCCCCCCGGCCGCCGGGAAGAGCGGAGCCCCGCCCCCCCCCCCGGGCTCCGGCCGCCCTCACCCCCCCCCCCCCGCGCTGGGGGGGGGGGGGCACGGCCGGAGGCTTTTTTGCCTGGGGCGGCAAAAAAGCCAGAGCAGGCCCTGCCAATAAGGCAAACCACCTAACTAGTTTTAAGGTGGAGCTTGATAACTTTATGAACCGGCCTATATGACAGGGCTGCCTGCAATAGCAGGGGCCTGGACTCAGTGACCCAGGAGGTCCCTTCCAGTCCTGTATTCTGTGCTCCTTCGTCAAATGCCGCACGCCTTCTCTCTGCATTGACCCATACATCTACACACTCACCGCAACTTGTACTCACCTATAGGCTCATCAGTGCAGAAGCTGCATGGTTATTTATGTCACTGGGGTATTTGTCCCCAGGGATCTTAACGTCCCTGCGACGCTGTTGAAAACCCTCCATCGGTAATTACATGGAAACCAATTAGGGAGCTGTTAAAAATGTCAATGAGCTTTTGCAACATCAAATGTCAAGTCACGTGCTTTAATATAATGAAATCACTCGCCTGCAGAGTGGATGACATCATCAGTCACCTAAATAGTGATTGCCTACCACCCTATGCTGTAATACAGGTAGCTATTGGTGTATCCAGAAGGAAAAGGTCAATACATGGAGAGAGATGGACAGAGAAATTGCACATCCCCTCGACTTTCATTGTCCATCGTTTTCATTTGTTTGCCAGAAGCTGGAAATGAGCGACAGGGGATGGATCACTTGATGATTCCCTGCTCTGTTCATTCCCCCTGGGGCACCTGGCATTGGCCACTGTCGGAAGACAGGATACTGGGTTGGATGGACCATTGGTCTGACCCAGTAGGGCCATTCTTATGTTCTTATGATGTTCATTTTCTTTTTTTATAAGGTGTCAAGTTAAACCCTCCATACTTAGCAAGCAGGGCCGGCTCTGGCTTTTTTGCCGCCCCAGGCAAAAAAGCCTCCCGCCGCCCCCCCCCCCTCCGCAGAGGAGGGCAGCGAGCCCCGCCGGGGACAGCGGAGCCCCGGCGGCCAGAGCGCCGGGGGGAGGGCGGCGAGCCCCGCCGGGGCTCCACTCTCCCCGGGGGCCAGAGCACCGCCGGGGCTCCGCTCTCCCCGGCAGCCAGAGGCTGCGCCAGGAGGAGGGCGGAGAGCCCCGCCGGGGCTCCGCTCTCCGCGGCGTCCAGAGGCTGCGCCGGGGGGAGGGCGGCGAGCCCCGCCGGGCTCCGCTCTCCCCGGCAGCCAGAGGCTGCGCCGGGGGGAGGGCGGCGAGCCCGCCGCGGCTCCACTCTCCCCGTCGGCCAGAGCGCCGGGGGAGGGTGGCAAGCCCAGTCGCGGCCCCGCTCTCGGGCCGGAGCGCCACGCCGACCCCCTCCAGGTGCCGCCCCAAGCACCAGCTTGGTGGGCTGGTGCCTGGAGCCGGCCCTGTTAGCAAGAGCCTGCTTATGACAACTTTCTGATAAAACCGCATCCTTTCTCGCAGCACAGTGTCAGCTGCACAAAGGAAACACACAAGTGGAGTTCTGGGAATGCACAAGGGGAAAACTCAGGTCTGGAAATACAATTAAGGGAGAAGCTGTAAATATATATATAAATATAGTAGCTGTGTGAAAAGAGAGAGGAGAAAATGCACAAATTGATTCTTTTTTCAC
Organism: Emys orbicularis; assembly: GCF_028017835.1. NCBI lineage: Eukaryota > Metazoa > Chordata > Testudines > Emydidae > Emys > Emys orbicularis. Next base: position 104,702,113 of record NC_088691.1, read on the forward strand.
ATGTCATTAGAGGTGGTTTGATGGGCTTTTTAAAAAGGCTATTCACAGCAAGCTTGAGAATGCCTTATAATTACTGATGGTAAAGACCTGATAGCCTTTCCTCTCGCCAGTGCAGGATTATTCCCTAGGGTATGTTTTTAATAGTTTGCCCAGTCCAGCAAGAAATGACTCATTCTAAAGGCCTTCCCCCATGTCCCTTGGGAGATTACTCCACAGGCTATCATCATTAGGACATTTTTCCAACCTCATTTTTCCTTTGTTCATTTCAACCCATAACTCTTAGTTATAGGATCAGGTGCCACCCTCATCAATTCTCTTCTATCCCTGGCATCTCCACTGCTTCACCATTTGCCCAAGGTTATCAGGCTCCTCTTCCACATTTAGCTGTTGTTTCGCTGGGCTGCAGGTATTTAGTTCAATAACCTTCCTTTGTGTGCCAAGTCTAGTGATTGGCATCCCTATATTTACACTCCGCTGAACAGGGTTGGCTTCTATTAAATGTAATTACTTTCTCCTGCTGCTTTCATGATAAAGGTGTGGCTATGAAACAAGCATGGCTTTTAGTCAACTCTACATGGAAAAGGTGCAACAGCTAAACAAGGGCGGATACTAATTAAGGGTGACATAAACAAAGATATAGATAGTAGTTGATTAGTTTAGTATCCACCCTTGATTTAAAGCCACAGGGGAAGTAATTAAATTTAATAGAAGTAATGCTGTCTAAACAAAAATATATATGTGGCTGTGTATACACATACACACACATATATACATGTTTTGGGAGGGTGTGTGTATGTATATATGAATCAGTGAGTGCAATATTATACTAAATGTACTGGTATTCCCTATTTTAAGTACAGCTCTCTCAAACCAGTAGAATCTTTAAAAAGCCAAGAAACATTTTAAGCATTACAGTAGAACCTCAGAGTTACGAACACCTCGGGAATGGAGGTTGTGGGCTTGTCTACACTACACAGCTTTTAGCGACAAGGCTGTGTCAACAGCTAAAAGTCAGTGTGTGTAAACGCTCTTTGTTGTTACTTTGTCAGCACTTTTGCCGACAAAATACTTCCAGCCCCGCAAGCCGTGTTAGCTTTGTCGGCATGAGACCGCTCCTGCCAACAAAGCCACGTTCACACTGCCACTTGCGTCGGCAAAACTTTTGTCTTTCGTGCGGGGGGGAAGGGAGGGATTTTTAAAGTACCTGTGAAAGCCAAAAGTTTTGTCGACAACGTCGCAGTGTGGACAAGCCCTGTGTGTAACTCTGAAATGTTCAAAACTCTGAATAAAACATTCTGGTTGTTCTTTCAAAAGTTTACAACTGAACATTGACAATACAGCTTTGAAACTTTACTATGCAGAAGAAAAATGCTGCTTTCCCCCCTTTTTTTTTTTTTAGTAGTTTACATTTAACACAGTACTGTACTGTATTTGCTGCTGCTTCTTCTATCTTTTTGGTCTCTACTGCTGCCTGATTGTGTACTTCCGGTTCCAAATGAGGTGTGTGGTTGACTGGTCAGTTCGTAACTCTGTTGTTCATAATTCAGAGGTTCTACTGTACAATAATGAGTGTATCTGTGTGTGTCTGTGTATGCGTGTATACACACACACACACATGCATATATACACATAGACTCATAGTGTATACTTACATATTACATATACTTGTATATTTGTATAAAATAAAAACACATGCTTTTCTGTTTTATATATCTGTGTGTATTATATATATATATATATATATATATATATATATACACATATATACATGTGTATATATATATATATATATATATATATCTATATATATATATATATATATATATTATGTGACAAACCCAGACCAGTGGGGTACAGGAGTCTGGTAGAGGGCAAATATACTGGTCACTGGATGAATAGTTTTCTGTTCCCTGAGTGACCAGAGCAGGAGCTGCACTAGAGTAATCAGGAACCTGCTAGAACCAGTTAAGGCAGGCAGGCTAATTAGGACACCTGGAGCCAATTAAGAAGATCTAGAATCAATTAAGGCAGGCTAATCAGGGCACCTGGGTTTTAAAAGGCGTTCACTTCAGTTTGTGGTGGGAGTGTGAGGAGCTGGGAGCAAGAGGCGCAAGGAGCTGAGAGTGAGAGGGTGTGCTGCTGGAGGACTGAGGAGCACAAGCGTTATCAGACACCAGGAGGAAGGTCCTGTGGTGAGAATAAGGAAGATGTTTGGAGGAGGCCATGGGGAAGTAGCCCAGGGAGTTGTAGCTGTCATGTAGCTGTTACAGGAGGCACTATAGACAGCTGCAGTCCACAGGGCCCTGGGCTGGAACCCGGAGTAGAGGGCGGGCCCGGGTTCCCCCCAAACCTCCCAATTGACCTGGACTGTGGGTTCTTCCAGAGGGGAAGGTCTCTGGGCTGTTCCCCAACCCACATGGTGAATCTCTGAGGCAAGAAAATCCGCCAATAAGTGCAGGACCCACCAAGATAAAGGAGGAACTTTGTCACAATATATATATATATACCATAGCATGTTTGGATGTCTTTGAACTTTAAAGTTAACTCTGAATTTCCTGTTTGGGGAATAACTGTGATCTATATTTACCCTAAATTTCTGATATATGCTCTCAAACTGAACTCCATTTTAATGTAGTTTTTCTCTAGGAACTATAAGGGTGGCTGGTAGCACCTATCGTTAAAATTGCCTGATATGTCCTACTATAAGACTCTGTTTTTATTTGCTTACAACTTTGCCAAACTTCAACCATTTGGCTGAAATTTTCCATTCTGTTTGTCTGCCTTAGGGTGATTTTTTGTGGGGAGGGGATCATGCATGGGGGGAATTTCAACTGGAAGGGTCCAGCCATTTACAGAACTGAGGAAAAATACATTGTTTTGCCCAGGTTAAAAAAATTCTGGCGAGCTTTTCTTTGAAAAGCTCTAGCTCCCCCCCCCCCCCTAACCCCCACTTTGCAACGGGGACTTCAGATTTGGCAGGAGATGGGCTTTGTGTCAGGGATGTGCCCTTAGCCCCCCCTGTGAAAATGTGGCCAAAATATCGGCTTTTGAAAAATCCTTACAGGGCAGCCAGGGATTCCCTGATGTAAGGAGAATTCCCAGGTGACATAGCGTGCTCTGTGCCACCTGCTCTCCCCCACCCCCATAGGTGTGGGAGGTATTGCTGCACAGGTCTGAGGTGTAGCCAAGCCACGAGCAGGTAAAGCCAGAGTACACCGTGCTCCGGCAATCCCCAGCCAGCATCCCAGTTATGAGAGGTCTGCCATGGCCAGCATAGCTTAGAGCAGCCCTTAAGATGCTCTATGTTATGAGTGGGCCAGTTCAACTCCTGATTAGGCTGAGTATCAGAGGAACAGAAAAGTGGCTTAGCCTTCTCCCTTGCCAACACACTAGGTCCTGCACTGAGTACAGGTAAGCGGGACCCAGAGGTGAGGCTCTAGCTTTTGTGTACCAGGCCCAAGGGGAAGCATGCTTTCCATCTTATGAACCCAACTTCATTTTATCTGGAAGCCTCCCATGTCTGACGTGCTCATTCCCTCATTATCACACGCTATTGTATTATTTCCTTGCAACCATGGAAATAGACTTTTCCCACCTGAATCGGAATCAGAAAATGAAAATTGTGAAAGAAATGGACAGAGGCTAAGATGGTTTAATTAACTGGGATCACTTGGTGATTACCTGTTCTGTTCATTCCCTCCGAAGCACCTGGCATTGGCCACTGTCAGAAGACAGGGTACTGGGCTAGATGGATCTTTGGTCTGACCCAGTATGGCCGTTCTTATGTTCTTATGAAAGATCCCTACAGCAACACGTTTCCATGGTGTCTGTTCTATATTCCATTCTATTTTCATATAGTTTTACCCCACCACACACACACACACACACACACACACACACACACACACACACACACACAAATATAGAATCATAGAAGAGTAGGGTTGGAAGAGACCTCAGCAGGTCATCTAGTCCAATTCCCCAATCAAAGCAGGACCAACCCCAACTAAATCATCCCAGCAAGGGGTTTGTCAAGCCGGGCCTTAAAAACCTCTAAGGAAGAAGATTCCACCACCTCCCTAGGTAACCCATTCCAGTGCTTCACCACCCTCCTAGTGAAATAGTGTTTCCTAATATCCAACCTAGACCTCCCGCACTGCAACTTGAGACCATTGCTCCTTGTTCTGTCATCTGCCACCACTGAGAACAGCCGAGCTCCATCCTCTTTGGAACCCTCCTTCAGGTAATTGAAGGCTGCTATCAAATCTCCCCTCACTCTTCTCTTTTGCAGACTAAACAAGCCCAGTTCCCTCAGCCTCTCCTCATAAGTCATGTGCCCCAGCCCAGTAATCATTTTTGTTGCCCTCCACTGGACTCTCTCCAATTTGTCCACATCCTTTCTGTAGTAGGGGGCCCAAAACTGGATGCAATATTCCAGATGTGGCCTCACCAGTGCCAAAAAGAGGGGAATAATCACTTCCCTTGATTTGCTTGCAGTGCTCCTACTAATGGAGCCCAATATGCTGTTAGCCTTTTTGGCAAGAAGGGCACATTGCTGACTCATATCCAGCTTCTCGTCCACTGTAATCCCCAGGTCCTTTTATGCAGAACTGCTGCTTAGCCAGTCGGTCCCCAGCCTGTAGCAGTGCATGGGATTCTTCCATCCTAACTGAAGGACTCTGAACTTGTCCTTGTTGAAGCTCATCAGATTTCTTTTGGCCCAATCCTCCAATTTGTCTAGGTCACTCTGCACCCTCCAGCATATCTACCTCTCCCCCCAGCTTAGTGTCATCCACGAACTTGCTGAGGGTGCAATTCATCCCATCATCCAGATCTTAATGAAGATGTTGAACAAAACCAGCTTCAGGACCGACCCGTCAGGCACTCTGCTTGATGCCGACTGCCAACTAGACATTGAGCTGTTGATCACTACTCGTTGAGACCGACAAAGCTGTACTCTAGCCAGCTTTCTATCCACCTTGTAGTCCATTCATACAATCCATACTTCTTTAACTTGCTGGCAAGAATACTGTGGGAGACCATAACAAAAGCTTTGCTAAAGTCAAGATATATCATGTCCACCGCTTTTCCCATATCAACAGAGCCAATTATCTCATCATAGAAGGCAATCAGGTTGGTCACACATGACTTGCCCTTGGTGAATCCATATTGACTGTTCCTGATCACCTTCCTCTCCTCCAAGTGCTTCAAAATGGATTCCTTGAGGACCTGCTCCATGATTTTTCCAGGGTCTGAGGTGAGGCTGACCAGTCTGTAGTTCCCCGGATTCTCCTTCTTCCCTTTTTTAAAGATGGACACTATATTTGCCTTTTTCCAATTGTCCGGGACTTCCCCCAATCACCACAAGTTTTCAAAGCCAGCTCTCCTGGACTCCTGTCCCCCATCATATTAGCCTCCCAGGGATCCTGCCCATCAGTTCCCTGGGGGAGTCCAAGTCTGCTTTTCTGAAGCACACAAAAATGAAGACTATATATATCAAGGTTGTAAGATATCTGGCATTTTAGAATAGAAATGTGCACTAAAGGGTTTTAATAGCGATATATTACTTAACCCTCCTTAGCAACCATCAAGTGTTCCATGACATCATCAGCATAAAATGACATCCATTCATGTGAAACTGGAACTTAAGCTGGCATAATGGAATGATTTCCCATCATTATTAGGGAACCAGCAATGTCATTTTTCATTCATGTGTGATACAACCGTGAAAACCTCCTCCTTTTAATGACTGGGTCTTGGTGGGAGGGAGACCCTTCTCTATTGAAGACTTTGGGACAGATCTGGTTTTTACCTTGTTGAAAGAAAAAAAAAAGTCAACATTATTGAAATGAAACATTCTGATGTTTCCAAATCAGTCTTTGGGGAAATTCCATTCCACAAGCAATTTTGAAATTTTGGCTTTTTGGAATTAAATTCCATGTTCCAACCAGCTCTCATGAAAAGAGTCCCATTTACTTCAGTAAGAGTTGGATCGGTTACCTAGAATTATGGCTCCTTTACTCAGTCAAATTAACCTTTCTGGTCACAAAAAGACTGGCTATCTCTGCTGGAGCTGGAATTTTTAAAAGAACCTAAGGATTTAGATGCCCAACTCTCAGTGAATTTCAATGGGGTTTAGGCACGAACCTCCCTTTGTTTGGTTCCTTTTTGAATCCCAGTCTGCCATAGGAAGGAAATGATTTTAGTCAGACGGAAGATATTGTTCCTTGATAATGTGTTTTCCAACATTTAAAAAAATATGCAAAAGTAGAAAAGAGTCCAGTTAGTAGAAAAGAAATGAAATCTGCCCCATGTGTCACTGTAATTTATATACAGCCTCTGTAAGTATTGTTTCCCATTTGAATATGCTATTTTTCTCTCTTTCATCTGTTTTGTCCTCTATTCTCAGAGCTGTCTCTCTTGCATTCTTCAGGGATGGAGTAAGATTATGAATTCCAATGAAGCACAGCTGAAAAGGGGTTAGACAGCAAACTAGCCTTGTATGGGACAAAAAAAGTGGAACTTGAAGACAGGGGCTCAGTAGGGATATGAAGCAAGGTGAGTCATGGGGCTGGGGTGTAGACGGGAAACATTCTAAATGGCATCTCTGTCTCTTCTGGTGTGTCCGCAGTACGATCTAGATGTGATTGTGTGCATTCGTCAGGTTTTCTTTTTAGCATGGGTGAAATTATACAGATAAATGGGGCTACGGGAAATGCTGTCTGTGCAATCCCCCCGCCACAACCATCACCACCCGACTTTTAGAGAACATACAGTGTTACTTGGAAGAATACAGAGACCAAGGGAAAAGAGGGGGTCAAATTCCACCATTCTGATTTGCCTCACTTTGTACTTGAGTCAGTGTCTTCATGAAGTACAGGACAATGGAGAACCAAACTCGCAAAGTAGAGAAGAAAGATCCCAGGGAAAATGTTTCTTTCCCTTTTCCTCTCTCATGATGTCAGTTTGTTCTCCTTGGTTGACAAAATAGCGGACAAAGGAGGCCTGGCTGATATAATTTGCTTGGACTTTCATTAATCTCCTGACAAAGTCCCTTATAAGAGGTTATTAAAGATACTAAGTAGTCATGGTTGAGAGATAAGTACCCACTAATAGGCAGAATCAATTTTCAATATGGCTAAAGAATAACAGCAGGAGGCCCGAGGTTCTGTGCTAGGACCGGAGTTGTTTCACGTATTTATTAATTATCTGGACGAGAGCGTGAATGGGAAGGTTGCAAAATCTGCAGCTTTCGGTTACATGTATTTCAGTTAGTCATGACTGGAAAAGACTGGGGGGGATGTCAGAGCGCGCCAGTCAAGCCATGGGAATGGGCTGTACTATGGCAGATGCAATTCAATGTTGAAACATGTGTGTGGAGTTTAATGAGTGCTATTCATCACATATATTACTGGTTTTCACTTAATAATTTCCTTGATGAAGTCCTCAGCCAGCGGTAGTAGGTGTGTGTGTGTCTGTGTGTGAGACAGAGGTTTTACTGGTATAGACCACTGCCCCTAACGCCTAAAGGGATAAGAGAATCAAATGTCATCTCTTCTATATTTTGAAACAATTAAGCCCTTTTCCAGCCCATTCACTCTGTTTTCAATGGATCCAATCCTGGGGCCCTATTCTCCCCTATTCTATCAGTAGTTCCTATTCAGGCCAATGGGAGTTGAGTCTGTGTAAGTGGTAGCGAAACTTGGCTCACCATAACAGGGGCGTAAACAACTTATTTTATGTGAGGGATTGGCTTGTGCGCCAAACCCAGGGGTTCCTTTATTTATTAATGTAATCCCTTATTATTTGGGAGGGCTAAAGACTTTCCAACACCTCCATTTGCCTTTGCCCAGGCATAACTATGCTTACATACATTCTAAGGGAATGTCTACACTCCATTGTGAGCCCAAGGTTCAAACTCAGGCTCAAACCTAACTTCCCTTCTATCTACACAAAATTGTGCTAACTCAGGGCTCAGACCCAGGGTCCCAGGACCCCAGGAGCGGTGGAGGGTCCAAGCCTGAGTCTAGGGGGACCCAGGGTTCAAGCTCTCTTGCTTTGCAGTGTAGATGCAGCCCCACTGGACTCATGTGGTTGGAGTCTGCCAAAAGTATCCCACAATCCTATGAGCTGACTTTTTTTGTCCTCTGGACAATCAAGTTTGGTGGACATTCAAGTTTTCCCACACTGCACCATGAACAAAGGGCTAGAGCAGGCACATTTCAGGAAGATGCCAGGAAGTTAGAAAATTCTTAACCTAAGGTTGACAATCAGTGTAGATGCTCAAGCCCTGGGTTCTCTAGCCCAGGGTCTGCTGATCCGAGTTCCACTAATCTTAGGCTTTCATTGCAGTGTAGACGTACCAACATGCAATCTCAGAAATCTCTCTCCCTCTTCTGATTATTAAATCTAACTGTTTTGGAATGAAGGGGAATAATATTTAAAGAGGAGAAAGGACTTAGAAATCTAGAAAACATGGTATTTACTACCTGCTCATCTGCACATAGTCAGGGTGCACCGATGTGCAGATGATCTGACTGGGTAGTATTGTTCTAGCCTTCAGTATTTTATCGTCCAAGAAGAGGTTCGTCACCTGATTGTTTTCAGACAATTTTGATCCAAGGTTTTTCTATATATTTAACAGAGAGATCTCACTCTTACAGGAGTGTAGCAAGGCCAACCTGCAAAGTCCCCATCCCTGTGTTGCATATTTATTGCTAGGCCAGTTTGTGAATCTTCTGGAGGATAACTCTTAAGGCTGACAGCATTATTAATTTCAGATAGCCACTAAAACTCTTGGAGAACTTAAAAACATGTATTTTACTAATATGCAAATTAAAAGACAAAGAACCAAATGTATTCCTGACATAAATCCATTGACTTAATCACAGCTATACCATGGCTGAAACTTGTCCAAGACAATAGCTCATTGGAATGATGGGGTCAGATCCTACAATCCTCTAATCACAGAAATAACTTTAATGAAACTACTCAAGTGAGTAGGCGCTATCTGCAAGCACAAGCTGTAGTAAGATCAGGGGCATGCTTTGCACATTCAAGTGATTGATAAGACATCGGAACTATCTCACCAACGGAGATCCAATAAAAGATGTTACCTCACCCCCCTTGTCTCCTGGGACCAATATCCTGGGACCAACATGGCTACAACAACCCTGCGTAAGACACCAGAACATCGCTCATCTGCTGCATCACACAGGATCTCCTGTCCGACACAATGGACATAGCAGTTGTTCCAAATTCCAGCTTTGAGGGTGCATTAATGTACAGATACTTATTTCAGATTTCACAACCTTCTGGAGACAGATAATTCAGGTGGTGAGGGTTAGGTGGAGAAAGACAAATGTGTATTGTGAGAAGGAAAATATAGAGCAACAGACGCCATCCAAATCTCTATAGACACATATGCCCCATATCCGGGCATGCTCTTTTCCTGCTCTCTAGCGCCACAGACACGGATCAGACTCCACCAGTTGGGTTTCCATGCTGCACAGTTTAGTTCGAATCCCTCCACTAACATCTTTACAGTATCTCTTGTACCATTAGCCCTTTCCCCAGGGTCAGAGAGGAAAAGAGGTCTCCCTTCGCTGAGATTTCAGTCAGCCTTGCTCTTCTCTCCTGCACTTCCTTCCTGTGCCTTTTTATCCGTCTTCAGCTGATGGGCTAATGAATCCTTTAGCTCATCCAGGCTGGTTAGCTAATTCCATTCCATTCCCCAATCCGACCTCTTTAGGGAAGCGAATTAGTGCCAAAGTGATCAGAGTGCTGGCTCGCCTGCTCGCTCCCAGCACCGTGTCACAGCCCCCACTGAATTTACATCAGGGTGCAGATGTGCATCTAAATTAGAAACATAGATATAACATGACAGATTCATCTGCCCTGGGCTGCCCTGGTAGATGGGGAGCAGTTGCACACACAGTACTGTTTGCTTCCGTTGGGTTGCTGATGTGAGTAGTTGCTTCCCAGTGTGAGTAAAGGGCGCACGATCCAGCCGTTAGGGAAGAGTCTGATTAATAAAATTGGAAACACTTACAATGCACTAAAATATTACACAGGAGAACAATACTAGACGGTCGCACACTTTGTTGCTTCTGTAGGCTGAGCGCATTGCTTGCCCGAACGGCTCTTTGCATCTTCCATTCTCCCCCACTCTCCTAGCCCATTTCAGGGGCTCCCTGCCCCTCCACTTTCACCAGGCCAGTGGCTCTCTGTGCTCTCTCCTTCCCCCTGTGCCATGGTCCTCCATTCTCTCCTCCTCTCCCAAAGTCTCTGTATGCCCCCCCTTTCTCCTACAGACCAGGGGGCTCTTTTTTCCCCATGTCCCTCTCCCTGTATCAATGAGCCCCATTTCATTTCCCCCTCATTCCCACTTCCCCACAATGACCCTCTATTCCTATTCTCCTTATTCCTCCCTCTTCCCATGTCTGTGAGATAAATCACTAGAGTGCCAATATTTTAAACTCGATTAGGAAGACAGGCAGAGCTCAGATGGGGGGGGGTGTTGTTAGCTGGAAGGTGCTAATTGCTGTCATCAACCAGTTCTTTGATCCATAGACAATTACAGAGGTTGTTAAAGGGGCTGGGTCTGATATCCAGATGGAAGGGGCTCTGGTCATCCCTCTTTTGTCCCTTCTGTTCTGATTTGCACCAGAAGCAATAGGGTGCTGTCCATTGCTGCCAAGAAGATGACCTGCAATTGTCGGAACCGATCGCATGCAGTGTTCAAAAGTTATCAGACAAACACAGAAAGGCCACTGAGATGAGTGTAAGACTTCGCTTCATTTGGCCAACAAGAATAGAAGCAACACTCCCTGCATTTCATCTTTATGGTAGTCCCAATTTCAGCCCCTTGTGTAAATGGACAAAATCCTGTTTCAATAAGGCTTATTTTTTGTTCTTTATATCTTGGTTTAATCAATTTAGTATTAAATGACCAGTGCTCCGAATTTCTCCCCTATTTATCATCTGATCAAACTACTTGTGCTCTTATTACTGGCAGGTCACATCCCCTTTAAGTGGAATTCTTGCTAATCCCATCTAGATTAAGCATCAGTCATTACCACTTGCATCCATTACATCCAATGCATTTCCCTTGACAGTATCTGAATTTGGTAGCTTCCTTGATTAGGCACATCCTGACCCAGTGGAGCTGATACCTGCTTTCCTATGCTGGTATCCAATGGAAGGATGGACTGGGCTGGAGGAGAACACCGGTTATTGAAAATGGGGTTGGAGAGTGCTATTGCTCTATGCTGTCTGGGCCACATTCATCCTTGGATTACACTGGCTTCCGGTGGGATCAGGGACTCAGCTATCACAATGATGGGCAGGATATAAAAACCCAAACTGGAGTGCACGGAGCCCCAGCAGTGTGATCCCACCGGGGGGAGAAGTGGTGATGGAACAAACAGGCTGCAACCCACCATCCTCCCAGGGGTCAGCAGCGCAGCCCCAAAAGTGGGTGTCACTGCCTGTAGCGGGGTGGCCACCCCGCTCCTGCCCGGAGGGGTTAAAAACAGCCCTGGGGAGGGCTGGAGCTGGGGAAAGGCTGATTGGGGAAGCAGCCTCAGCTGGGGCCACGCCCCAATTAGGGCCCAGCTGGCCCTTACAAGAGGGCAGTGGGCCACGAGCAGAGAGTCTCTCTCTGTCTCTAGAGGGAGAAGGGCCTGGCTGCTGGGAAGCTGAACCAAGTACCTAAAGTGGAGCAGGGCTGGGGAAAGGCCAGACGAGCTGGGGAGCTCCGGCCTGGAAACCCCCCAGGCTGCAGGCCTTGTTAAGGGCCGAAAAGGTACTGGGGTTGCAACAGGGCAGCCCAAGGGTAGGCAGAAGCAGCAGGTCCAAACCCTCCTTGCCAGTGATGAGTGGCACTTACACTGCAGTCTGCCCCAGTGAGCGGGGGCTAGATGGTGACTGGCAGTAGCCAAAGACTGAGGCGAGGTGGGGACAGGGGGTTGGGGGTTACTTGGGGATCCAGAGAGACCGTGGGGTACTGCAGGGGGCAGAACCCCGGCAGAAGGGGCACGGGGGCCAGCAGCCAGGCGAGACACCGGCCTGCAGAGGGCGCTCCTGGGTCGAAGAGCTAATTCCCAGGACGACCGACAGGAGGCGCCCCAGGGGTGAGTCCCGCACCGTGACACTGCCATGGAAGCGATTTGCTTTGCATGGCTGGGGGATGCAATCCAGCCCCCTTCTGCAGGGCATCCTCCACTAGAAGCTACAGCTGCCCTGTCCTGGCATCTCTCCCAAGATTAGGCAATAGTGGGGACCTCCCTGGAGCAGAGTGAGGCTCGCTGAGATAGGGAGGCGCAATGTGGAGTGAATCTGGCCCTCTGAACAGCTACAAATGCACCAGCCCCCAAAGGACCTGAGCAAGGACTCCAGGACTTCCATCTTGGTGGGGCAGCCATCTTGCCCCATTCTAATCTATTTTCCAGGGGGCCAGAAAGTAGGACTGAGCCATGTCAATGCCTGGCTTTCCTACAGAAAGTACTGTGAGTCCTCCCCACATGAGTCACTCTTCGGACTCATTCCCTGGATGCCAGGCTGGCGCCCGTTCAGGCTGTCCGGCTGTTTCCAAACACTACACAAAAGCAGAGGCAAACTGAATGGTGGTCTGTTTTCCTGCAGCGTGCCCCAAAAAGTGATGGCCTGTAGGCGTACACCCTCCGCCGTACCAGCAGATAATGCATTTTTCAGGGGCGGTAAACACTAGCATTCATGGACCATGCCCCACATGGTGGGGATGGGTGATTCAATCCAGGTGGCAATCTCAGTGGAAAGGCCCTGGCTCCAGGGCTTGGTTAGGGCTCTTAGGGATGTGGGCAGTGAAATACACAATGGGAGCAGTGACTGCTGGAGATCAGAACGCCTGGAGCATAGGGACCCTCCACCCCGAAGATTATGTGGGGAAGGTGGCAAGAAGTTTAACACACCAACCCCATTCCACCCAGATGTTCCCTCTCTGGGACGCTGATCACTGCACCCCCTTGTAGTGCTTCAGTGGTGCAGGCAACTGCATTATGGCTACCCCTTGAGCAGGAGGACTAGGTGGAAGAAGGGGATTCTTCCACCTTCTTCCCTCCCCTGTCCTACAACACACTCATTGAGGGTCACCAGCCACATGGCCCCACAAGAGCATCCCCACAGAAGAGGACCGAGGTGCCTTAGCAATGCAGCGTGCAGAACCTGGCATAGTCACTGGCCCGTTGAATGGTGAGAGGACAGCCATTTCCAGTGCTGGCAACTTTCATGAGCGTGACCTGAAGAAGAGCTCTCTGCAAACTCAAAAGCTTCTCTTTCTCTCTCACCAACAGAAGATGGTCCAATAAAAGATATTCCCTCCCCTATCGTGTCTCTCCAAGTACTTACACAGGCAGCTTGGATGGGGATTAATTAGTGTTGACACTTGCTATATTAGATGGATCTTACAAGTGTTGTTTACGCTGTCTAAAAAGAGCCAGAGAGACTGGGATGCGAAAGGGACAGAGAAAATAAGCTTGGAGACACTACTGAGGAATCCATCATATTCTTCCATCTTCCCTTCATGGCTCTATAAGACAGATGGTTTCATCCCATCTGGTATCTAAAAGGGTGTCATAAGGAGGAGGGAGAAAACTTGTTCACCTTAGCCTCTGAGGATAGAACAAGAAGCAATGGGCTTAAACTGCAGCAAGGGAGGTCTAGGTTGGACATCAGGAAAAAGTTCCTAACTGTCAGGGTGGTTAAACACTGGAATAAATTGCCTAGGGAGGTTGTGGAATCTCCATCTCTGGAGATATTTAAGAGTAGGTTAGATAAATGTCTGTCAGGGATGGTCTAGACAGTATTTGGTCCTGCCATGCGGGCAGGGGACTGGACTCGATGACCTCTCGAGGTCCCTTCCAGTCCTAGAATCTATGAATCTATGAATCTATGAATCCCATCCTCCCCCAGCTCCTCTATCTGTGAAACTGGCTCATGTCCTTTCTTTTCACCTTCTCATTCCCCCCCCCCCATTTAAAATTAATGTAATAACAATCATTAGAGAGGCAAGGTGGGGGAGGCGATAGCTTTCATTGGACCAGCTTCTGTTGGTGAGGGAGACGAGCTTTCAAGCTACACAGAGCTCTTCAGCAGGTGGATACTTGACATTTGAGCAAAAAATGAAGCAACTTTCACGGACAGGGAAGGTGATCGGCTGGGCTAAGCCAATGGGTTCTTAGGGTATCCCCAGAGCTGCGTAGATCCTACCTCTCTTTCGAGGATCGTTGTCTCTAGGGTCCATCCTCTGCCAGGCTGCGAGTTATGCCACTGTAGGGTGACCAGATAGTAAGTGTGAAAAATCGGGACGGGAGTGGGGGGTAATTGGCACCTATATAAGAAAAAGCCCCAAATATCAGGACTGTCCCTATAAAATCGGGACATCTGGTCACCCTATGCCACTGGCTTTGTGATGCAAACACCTGGCTTCTGAACGTTAGTTTCTCAGAGATGTTAACGTTTCCCAGTATTTAGCTACAGCATGTCGATCGATGGAGCATCCTACTACTGTTTTTGGACAACGATTTATGTGGCTGGATTCTGATCTCATCCTGGTTTTACATCAGGCTAAGTTCTTTGACTTCAGTGAAATTATTTCTGATTTACACCACTGTAAATGGCAGCAAAATCAAGTGCTAAAATCTTTTCCACCACACTCCCTTGGAGCTGCTGTCACAAATAATGGTATCTTTTTACACCAGGGTGTTTGGAAAGTACAGTGATGCACATCTCATACTGAAATGTTTAAAATCTGCTCCCCCTGTCAGGAACATGCACAACAAGTGTGATATGCCTTCCTGAATCCGTACCTTGAAATAACTCCACTTGTGCATAACATTTTAGGAATGTGAACCAGCTTATTAGAAAACTTGACAGTGAATATTAAACAACCCCCTGAAGCTCTCAGGACATCAGCCCAGAACCCAAGCAGCCTTCCCGTCTTGATTACATGTGGCTCAGAAATGCAGATTTTTAATTAAAATCTTCTCATATAATAATAAGTGTGGTTTAGTTTATGGGGCTTCTCACCTTTTAAAATTTCAGTTAGCTTTTCAGCAGAAAATGGGATGTAGTTTGTCTTTTTATATATCTATTTGCACCTCATAAACATTTTACGAGGGTTTGCAGGACTTTGTTAAATTGCTATAATATTGCAATCTCCGATGTTTATTCACACAGCACCTATTAAACTAACGGAACTAGCCAGAATGCCTTAGTTTTTTTCCCCTAAGACCGGTCATTTATTTATTTTATTGCCAGATTAATGTTCTTGTAGATGAATCGGAGTGGAGTCATTCGATTAAGCACAGATGTTTATTCCCTGAGGTGATGTCAGAGAGTATGTATGTTGGATATGTGCACACTTGTCAGGAGCAAACCAATGGTTAAAGGGATTCGACCACTGCTATATCTCTCTTCTTCTGGGGCTGCAGCCAAAACTCTGCTTTCTATTCAGAGATGCTGGCCTGAATTCAAACTCAATCCTACAAGCCATTTACCTGGCCACGTCAACTGAGCTCCCATCAAAGCCGTGACTTAAAGAGTTAAATCTCCAGAACAGTGTTCCCTAGGACACAATTTAGGGCATAGCTCGGTTAAAGCTAAGGGACCAGATCCACAGCTGGTGTACGTTGGCTGAGCTCCATTGAAGTCAATGGACCAGATGCTCAGTTGATGTAAATCAGTGCAGTTCCAGTGACTGATTGTAATTCCATTAATTTCAATGGAATTACAGTAGTTTACACCAGTTGGGAATTTGCCCAGGGAACCTGATTCTCCTCTTCTAACTTATACCAGTCTTCTGTTGTTGCTCTGTTGAATCAGACTCTGATCTCAGCTACATCACTTAAATCCAGAGTGAACTCCACTGAAGTCTGTGAAGTTGCTACAAGCTAATGTGGCTATTGAAGCACTTAGCTCTGGAGTGGCCTTTCCAGCCAGTCTTCATAGTCTTGTCCCCTATGTTGCATACCAGCAATACGAGAGATCCGCTGCAGGTGTAATATTGCAGTGACGTCACTTATAATGGCTCCTTTTGCTCAGCCATGCTATCTCCCTTCTGTACATGGAGTTTCCCTGATGTGCAACATCCAGAACACATTAGTGCTGAAGCAGAAGAACTGGATTGCTTTGGAAAGCGTTCAGCAAAGCGATGGAAAAGGGAAGGCTGGAGGAGATATACCTTCACCTTGCAATGATGGTGCACCAATTTTCCCTCCTTTCCATGGAAAGCCAGATTAAGATCTTTCTCCTCTGTTACATCCTGCTTTTTGGCTAGATGTCTTGATTCTGTTCTTAGTCATACCGTTATAAATCCAAAATAATGCCTTTGACGTCAATAGCCCACATCTGCAGCTGGTGCGAATCATTGGTGCTCCATTGACTCGAGTGGTTACACCAGCTAAGGGCTGGCCCAACAGAGTTATAATGGGTAAAAATAATGGCCTAGCTCTTCAGATGGCATAAATCGGCATCGTTACAGTGGCAGATCTGGCCCTGGGACTGTGAGATCAAACTCAGGAGTCAAGGTCACAAAGCCAATGATTTTGCATAGTCACCAAAGAAACATGTCCATAATACAGACCAGGTTAATGTAACTGTTCATGACGATGTCCACACTTGTAACCTGCTAGCATGTTAACATTGTTGAGCCATATTCTGCTCTGACTGGGAATAACTCCATTGATTTCAGTGGCGTTGCTCTGGATTTTCATCAGTGCTGATGACATTTTGGCCCATTGTTCACAATTCTGAGGGCTACAGGGTCCACATGGACAATGCTGAAGTGGCCAAATTTGGACCTGGTGTAAGCAAGGGCAGAACATGTGTGTCAGTCATAATTGACATTTGGTGGATATGCAAAAGGACTGTAACTTCCATGCCAATGAGCCAGGAGATGATGTATCAGGAAACGGTATTCACTGGGGGGTGTAGGAAGTGTATGTGTCTGAGCCAGAATCTCATTTATACTAGTGTTACTCCAGTACCGGTGTAACTCCATTGGCCAGAATGGAGTTACGATAGATTCTCTCCATTGTGAGATCACTGGTGCAAATCAACATTGCTCCATTGAAGCGATTGAAGATGAGTATCTGGTGTGCTTTTTCTTACCCCTGGCTGCTGGGTGCATTTCCTAGGCCGTGGCCTCGCTCACTTTCTGCCCCATCAGCCTGACTTTGGATGGCCCTGTTATCGCTACTACAACCGGCCATAGCATGTGACGGAGATAAGAGTGATTCACAGGTGCATGCAATCCAGCAAGCTACCAGTGTCAATCCACTACATACCTCCTGCCCGGGTACTATTCCATACATCACCAGTAACATGGAACCTCCACCTCTCCTCTTGCAGTCCATGTTTGCCATCAGCTTTTACTGCCCGGCTGTAATCACGGACTGCCTGAGTTGTTCAGCAAAGAGAACTCTCTCTCCTTCTCCTGTGTGTGTGGATGCTGTTAGTTCAGAGAGTGAAGGGAATGTGTTAATATCTCTGGAACCGGAGGGGGGATTTTTCATGCCAATTCACCTGAAAAAGCAGTTCTTGCTTCCAGAGTTTGTCTGATGAGCATTTCTGCTCTTTTAAATTATTATTTTTTTCTCAGAAGAGCCTGGTACATACAAAGAAAATTTGGACTCAAGCAGTCCCTGGCACCAGACTGTATTTTCCACAGCTTGTGCTTGGAATACTGCTAGCTCTTGTGTCCATATTCATTTGTTTATCCTTTCTCTTCCCCTCTTCCTCCTCTTCCCGGTCAGTTGTTAGAATCCTCTTTCCCTGATAAACATTACTTTCTTCAGGTCGGTCATTAAATTATTTCTGAAGAAATATTTAAAGAACCCAAATAAAATTAACTTTGTCCATTTGGATTCCCTAGCTGAGAAGAGACAAGATCAGACACCTGTGAGACCAAGATACTTGTCAGATCCTCAAGGCAGCTGGCAAACACCAAGTCTGGATCCTTTGCTGCTAGGAGAATAGTTTCCAAAATAATTCTATCTGGTCATTAGTGCATAAGTATCATGGCCATAAAAATATGCCAATCTTCTAGGGCTCCCGCTGTAAGAGGGGGCCTCTCAGAATGTTGTTCCATCTCTCCCGCTCTCTATCACTGCTACAATAGTGCTGATTGCCAATGATTCCCATGTCAAGAGGTGCATACCAGGATCTATGTACTACAGCCACAGTTCCTGGATCTGGGACGGTTTATATCTCATTGCTGTCTAGCTGCCACCTCTGCTCTAGGGTGACATAAGGGACTGATCCTGTGAGGTGCTGAGCTCCCTCTTCGAAATATTTTGAACTTTCAACATCCATTGATGTCAGTGGAGTCACTCCTGATTTGCATTGACAAGTGTTCAGAATCAGGCCTTGCGCCTTTCTCATCTAGGCTGCTGGTTCAAATCTATCCTCAGCCAACAGTGACCAAAAGTCATTACCATTAGATAGCTAGTTGGTGTCTTCTGGAAGATAAGATGGAGATCCCAGTCCAGTTTCAGTGGGAAGTTGATCATACCGCCCTCCAAATACCACTCTAGCTGGCGCTGGGGTGGGGGCCCATGTCAGGGTGTGCCTATGGCACCAGGCAGCTCTAATCTGGCCCTGCAGCACACATCTCTGTGCAAAGGAAGAAACCTATGGTGGAACTGCCACCAGCAAAGAGTTGTTGCTGCTAGGAAGCAGTCCTGCTTGGGAGTAAGAACAATGAAGAGAGTGGGGGCAATGCTGAGTCTACTGCAGTCTTGCTGCAAAAGAAATGTCAATGTAAAATTAGACTAATTCAGAAATAACCATCTTCCCTTGACTAGATCTCATGGCAGCGAACGTCCCAAAGCAGAACAACGCCCGGAGCCAGGGGTTACTTCGAAACCACTTGTAATTCGTGGAAACCAATTTGCAAAATTTTGGGTGGTTTGGGAATAAGAAAAATCACTTTACAAATCATTGTCCACTGCAGGAAAAGCAATTGTCCTAGCCCCAGATTAAAAAAACATGCCGTGGGCTTTTTAAGCCTCCAGTCATGTGACAAATTAGAGGGACACCAAATAACATAATTTCAACACAGTCAAGCCGTGCACGCTCTGCCGGCGTGGCGATTATCCTCTCAGCTTACACAGATCTTTGCACTCCTGCGGTGCTTTAATAACATCACTTTCAAACCCTGACATTTTGGTAACAGGAGGAGCAGGGAGTGCTCACTGCACCTACAGCAATAAGTCACCGTCAGTTCCCGTCACTGAGGTTTCTTTGCTTTCTAACTATGAAGCTGTCTGTGCAGCTTCCACGCCTTTCTCTGATACTGGGTATTTCACATGGCCCGAAAGAATAACTCAGAGGGTCTTTAGCTACAGCACTTGCCTGCTTGAAGCTGTGGGGGCCTTTGCAGATTATCTTGTAAGAGAGAGGTTTGCATTTAAACCCATGAAACGGGGAGAGCAGCCCCCTAAGGGTGGTCATATCTCTACCGTATTGTTTGCATTACAGTAGTGCCTAGAAGACCCCATTGAGGCTGGGGTTAAGTGCTGGACATACAGATAGTAAGAGACAGCCACTGCTCTGAAGAGTTCACAATGCAAACAGGCAAGGTGGGCAAAGGGGAAGAAAGGAGGATTATTATCCTTAATTCAGAGATGGGGAAATGAGGCAGGAAGAAGTTAAGAGACTTGCCCAGGGAATGCATTAGCAGAGTGGGTAACTGTACCCAGCTTCCCTGAATCTTTGGGCAGGGCCTTCACCCAGGACTATCCCTCCATGCAGCCGGGGGTACCTTGATTATAGAGGTGTGAATCAGGAGTGACACCCCTGACGTAAGCAGGGTTACTCAGCTGGAAATCAGTGTGAGTGTAGAACCAGGCTCCAGTTCTGATCCCTGCTTCAACCTGGATCACACAGGGGCAAGAACATAAAAAGAATGAGAGGTGAGGGGATAAATAACGGAGCATTTTTAAATCTCCAGAGGAGTGGTTCAGTTTAAATTTAGGATGACATTTGGGGGCCTTATTTTTTTTAGACCTGACTGCCCATCCCGACTGCCTATCTAACCAGCCCACCTGGGTTCCTGATTGTATCCAGCTGGGTGCTTACTCCCACTGAAATCAGTGGTCAAGCTGCCACTAATGCCAATTACAGCAGTTCTGTGTGATGGTGTGTCTGCCGGGGGGAACATGGGACAGGTTCTGCTCTCTGTTACTCCAGTGTAAGAGCTACTGAGCCTGATTCTGATCTCAGACATACTGGTGTAAATCAGGAGTAACTCCACTGAAGTCAGTGAAGTGACACCAGTGTAAAACCAGTGTAAGTGTGATGAGACATAGAATCATGGAATATCAGGGTTGGAAGAGACCTCAGGAGGTCATCTAGTCCAACCCCCTGCTCAAAGCAGGACCAATTCCCAACTAAATCATCCCAGCCAGGGCTTTGTCAAGCCAGGCCTTAAAAACCCCTAAGGCTGGAGATTCCACCACCTCCCTAGGTAACCCATTCCAGTGCTTCACCACCCTCCTAGTGAAATAGTGTTTCCTAATATCCAACCTAGACCTCCCCCACTGCAACTTGAGACCATTGCTCCTTGTTCTGTCATCTGCCACCACTGAGAACAGCCGAGCTCCATCCTCTTTGGAACCCCCCTTCAGGTAGTTGAAGGCTGCTAACAAATCCCCCCTCATTCTTCTCTTCTGCAAACTAAACAAGCCCCCCAGTTCCCTCAGCCTTGCCTCGTAAGTCATGTGCTCCAGCCCCCTGATCATTTTCGTTGCCCTCCGC